>NW_028327178.1:78346701-78971701 GCF_987537825.1 Furipterus horrens | reverse complement strand
TTATAAATAGATGATCTCATAGTTAATTACTTTATATTTCACTTAATGTTGCTTCTATAACACAAATTCGGGAGGGTAAATAATGGATCCCTGGGTGACAGAGAGTATAACTAATGGGACGGCAAAGATGTAACCAATGAAAAGATCATGCCTTGGGGATATGTTGCTTCAGGGTGTGGGTGCTTCCCCAGATTTTGCACTGTTTATCGTATTTGTGAGCATGATTCTGCATCAGCCCCTTGCCATTGGCAGAGGATGAGTCATTTGCTTAGCTGACCACTGCGACAGCAGGGTCCCCCCTCACAGGCCTCAGCCTCCTCAATCTTAGAATCCCATTGTTTCTCTTGTTTCACAGCAATATGTCTTTTCTTTGATTTTAAAATGAACTTCCTTAGAAAATCCTTTTCAGTTGTAGACTCTTTGAGAGTTGAGGGTAAAATTAATTTGTTAGGCATGATTCTTATTAAAATTGATTTCCAATAAGTCAGCATCTGATAAAAAGGGACTAATCAAATGGAGAAGTGCTAAAATTTTCTGAGTTAAACAGGATAAAAAGTAATGAAGGCCATCTCTTTTATTGTTACCAGAGGGTTGATGGAAGTATGGAATGTCATCTACTTTGATGTTTTCAGCCAAAGGGTCATTTGAAATTAATTAATATAAAACAATGATGACCTGAACAGATGCAGAAAAACCTCCAAATAAAGAACTCCATAAACTTCAGAACTCAGCTCTCCTTATTCATGAAGGCTCTGCTCTATGAACATTTCCATCTGTAGCTGGCCTGGTTTCCTTTTCTAGTACCAGGCTCTAGGGGTAGAGAGGAGTTACATGGTTACACCAGCTCCCAGAAAATTGTAAAAAATAATTAACAAAAGACCAACACTGAAACTTACTTTCAACTCACTTCACATAACTGTGTTTCCTGGATGCACAGCTGAGATTTTCTAAATAATAATAAATGTACATTCTTTGGGTCCTTACTTTGACCTAGTAAACTGTCAGGAGTGAGTACAGCTAAGACTCTTCTGAAAAAGCCAAACTTTAACATACAAGAACAGCATTGTACAACTCTTATGTTTTTATACAGTTCTTATTTCTGAATTGGATTTCATACCTGTCAAAGTCCTAGGTTGTATTTTCTTCTTCATTCAGACCCCAAATCTATATTGGAAACATATGTATTTATCTATAACAGGGGCATGCAAAAGTTTATTGATGTGAATACTAAAGGATGAAATTAATATGTTCATAATTAGAGGAAAGAACTTCTGACATATATGCATTAGAGGGACCTGGTAAGGATTCCAGAAAAACTTAGGGGATTCGTACAAATCTAGACAGGTGTATGGCTGAGAGGATTTTAAGTGAGGTCTCAATAGAAGCAGACACTTAGGGGTAGGGTGAAGACTTATATGTGAGAAAAGATGGTAGAGGTGAGGAAGAACCAGAGAAAGGATAGTAAATTTTATAACCCAAGTTCGAGGTTTGATGAAACACCTCCACGGCAATGGCAGTATTTGGGACATCACATCCATGCAAAGCCCTTAGCAAATGCCTGATGCAAAGCAAGCACTGGGGAAACATTTATTTGAGGTCTCCTGTGGGGCAGGAACTCTGTTCAGTGCTTTTTATGAAACTCATTTAATTTTCAGAGCAACTCCACTAGAGCGGTGCTATCATTATCACCATATTACAGATGTGGCAACTGATATCTACATCACCCAACATGCATATTGTCTATAATATTACCAGTTTTAAATTTTATGTGTTTATATGTAAATTTGCTGGGTACAAAAGTGATTTGTAAGCAATTGACATTTTAGTTCCAGGGTTAATAAAATATTTGATTAAATCTTTCTAGGTGGAATTTCCTTTGGGATTAGAAGAACTTCTGTTAAATTGCATAGAAAATATTCCTTTGGAAAGAAGAGATTGTGGCCTGTCTCTTCTGGAATACTTAGTTTTCATGGCCATTTTGAAAAATATTGTGTCAGGGCCTCCTTGCTTTAGGTTTAAGGGCACTTAACAGGCCATCAACGCAATTTTTCTTTCTCCAGTTTCCACTTCCCTTCATTCTAGTTTATCCAAGAAATGCTCATTATGGTTATGTTATGATGCAAGGGTACAATTATTTTATGTATTGCTTACCATGTATACCTCATCATCACTCTGCAAAGTAATGACTGTACAAAATATTAAGTTTGCAAGATTGACTTAAATGAAGTTTTACTTAATTTCAAATCTAAATCTTATTTCTATATGCTCAAACTTATTAATAGGCTGTAGATGTCACAATGCTTAATAACTTGACTTTTAAAAAAATAGAAGAAAAACAGAGGAATACTGTCTCTGATACTATCATCATAATTTTTCTCATTTTGCTGATAAATCCATTCAGTGAATATGACTGTGAAACCTACATACAGAATTCCAAACGAGCTGAAGGCCAACCAGCTTGCCTGCATAGAAAACTGGATACTGCTCCTTCGAAAACAGCAGGGACAAGCAGTACATGAAGCTCAATGAAGATCAATGGCATATTGCTTAATACAAATTAAAACAGACATATAAAATGTAGTCTTTTGGGGTTGATCAGGGACTTATCAGGGTCTATATTTTCATTCAAAAATGAAGCTCCAGTAGTTTGTTCTGAGATGCAGATGTTGCTTATGCAGCCCCTGCTGGCTGACAGTGGGACAGGCACATGTATAATGGAGTTTTGTGGCTTTGGATTAAAAGAGAAAAGAATGTCATACTAGAATTTGCAAGGTCGCATCATGTTTATCATAAATTAGTGATAGGGAAAACTGCACATATCTGAAAAAAACTCTTCTGGCTAGAGTTCAAAAAAACATATCATGCATCTTGTTACTGAATGTGTTTCCTTCTTGATGTTGCTTCTGGGAGGCTCGGAACGGAATGTGTGACACAGTGTACATTCTTTTGCAAAGTTAGAATATTGGGGGGTACTATTCAGCATTTGCTTTGCTTTATCTAACCTCATGCACTTTCTTCTTCTGTTAATTATTTTAAAACTTTTCATGGAACCACACAGGGAAGGAATAGATTAATTCATTGACATTCTTATAGCAAAATACCAATCTTTAAAGTTACAGTGAGTGATGAGACAAAGACTTGCTAGAGTCCAAAATATTTCAAAGGCTGAATGACACCTATACCTAGAGCTATTGCTGAGGTTGTAAAGATGGAAACTAGTTGGATTGACTAGCACTCAGTCTCAGGACTGTTTTGAGCCCAATATGCATTAGTTCCTCAAGGAAAGAGTAGAAAGTATGGACAAGTTTTAGAGAGAAAAGAAAAGGCCAATTAATTTAGGAACAAAACCCAGGTTAGAATATAAGTGGGAAAATTTCTCGAGCATCAGCTTTGAAAGTAGAAGTCAATGCTTGATTGTGAGAAGAAATTAAGAGTGGTTATCAATGTTAATGAATTTGTTCCATGTCTTAGAGAGCTCATAACTGCTGGGGTTCTGGTGCAGTATAACTAATTCTGTTAGTGCCTTCACAAGAGTGGAAGACAGAGGTTGCATTTTGGATGATGGGATCTATGATGCTTCCCATATAAACTACACCGTGGCGAGGCAGAAGAAGCAGGTTGCTCTCTGCAGCTTCTAAGAAGTTAAGATCCTGTAGTTGGTTTCCCGTCTGCATATTAGTTTACTGGTGGTGGATGGTTAATTCACAAAAGGATCCAAAGGCACTGTGGATAATGCCCCTTAGAGACAGGAAACAAGCCAGAGGCTCTGCCCGGGGTCCAGTAGTTGTGTGGTCTGTAGACAAGGGAAAAAATATTTTTAATTATTGTTTTTCAATTACAGTTGTCCCATTTTTCCCCTATTGCTCCTCTCCACCCAACCCACCCCTTCTCCCACAGTCATATCCCACCCCATTGTCCATGCCCATGAGTCATTTATACATGTTCTTTGACTAAACTCTTCCCTTACTTATCCCCCTTCTCTCCCTCCCCCCTCCCCCCTGACAACCGTTATTCTGTTCCTTGTTCAATTTTGTTCATTTGTTTGTGTTGTTCCTTAGTCTCTTGTATCGGGTGATATCATATGGTAGTTTTCTTTCATTGTCTGGCTTATTTCACTAAACATAATTCTCTCTAGTTCCATATCTGTTGTCTCAAATGACAGGAATTCCTTCTTTCTCTCTGCTGCATAGTACTCCGTTATGTAAATATACCACAATTTTTTAATCCACTCATCTACAGATGGGTACTTAAGCTGTTTCCAGCACTTAGCTGTTGTAAACAGTGCTGCTATGAACACAGGGGTGCATAAGTTCTTTTGAATTGGGTTTCAAGATTTTTCAGGTATAATCCTAGCAGTGGAATTGCTGGTTCAAAAGGCAGTTCCATTTTTAGTTTTTTGAGATAATTAAATACTGTTTTCCTACACATCTCAACACCAAGCAGACAGCCCAATTAAAAAATGGGCAAAGGACCTGAACAAACACTTCTCCGAAGAGGACATACAGAAGGTCCATAGACACATGAAAAAATGCTCAACATCATTAGCCATCAGAGAGATGCAAATAAAAACCACAATGAGATACCACTTTACACCAGTCAGAATGGCCATCATCAATGAATCAACAAACAACAAGTGCTGGCGAGGATGTGGAGAAATGGGAACCCTAGTGCACTGTTGGTGGGAATGCAGACTGGTGCAGCCACTATGGAAAATATTTTTAATGGACTAAGTGGCCATGATTAATTAGAACAAAATGTGTGTGTGTTTGTGAGTGTGTGTATGTGTGTGTGTGTGTGTGTGTCTGTTGGTGGACCTCCATACTAAGGTGAAGTTGTGACAGAATCTCTGAGATCACATTCATAAATGTTTGGGGTTTGGAAGATAGCATTGCAACTCTTGGTCCAACAACTTATTAAACTACTTTACATGTAGTAACTCACTTAACATTTTTTTAGCTTTGTGATATAGATACTGTTATTATGCTCATTTTACAGAAGAGGATATTGAGACATTAAACTTGTAGGTGACTTTTTCAGTAATTGCAATTCAAACCTAGGCCACGGGAAGTAAGATGCCACACCACATCAGCTTCGCTGCACTGTATCCCTACTTAGAACGGCATTGGTGCTGACGCAGAGGTGATCAGGAGTGGAAGGGTCAGGACGATACACCAGCATCAGCCACGGACTGTGCTCATATTAGTGTCTCTTTCCTCTCTCCCATCACCTAACACCTAGGCCCTATTTTTGAGCCTGTCTCTCAAACACAGAATGGATTTTCTTTTCTGAAAGAAAAAGAAAAATTAATTGATGAATACATTGTCTTCATTTTTTCAACCAACTCATCTATGGAGAACAGGTTCTTCCTCTTGTACGTCAAAGAGCAGAGATCAGGTTATGGCCTTTTCTCTTCTTTAAGTTGGCCCATTTCCTCTGCAGCTACCATCTTTGCAACAAGTGAGACATCTTTTGCTAAGCTATTGAAAAGTAGTATCCTTTTCCCAGAAAGGTAGTTCTTGTACTGGCCCTGGAAATATATAATCTAGGGAAAAACACAAGCAATCTTCTGCACCACAAAATAAGTCTGTCCCTGTTAAAACAGAATTCGACAAAAAGCTGTACTCCTTTCGTAATTAAGCTCTCAGAAATTAGACTGGTTAGACCCCTAAGTATCGGCACCACCACCAGCTATCTGGTCTGCATTATGCCTCAATTATCATTGACAAGATATCAGGAGATAATTTACTACCAGATGGGAATATTGAATTCTTCAGCCTGTCTGTTTGCCAAAGGTAGAGGATAGAAAGTATTAATTTTATTCATTATAATATTTTTACTCTACAAAAAACAATTGAGGTGTAAGTGTGAGAAGAAAGGAAAAAATAATAATATGGTGAGCTCCTAATTGCTTCCTAGATTCTCTCTCACTTTCTCTCTCTCTTTTTAAACCACTCTAGATCTGTCTCTTTCTCTATGTTAACTTTAAATTGTCTTTATCTTCCCCAAGATTCAAGATAGCAATTAACACCTACAATGAGAATTTAAGGGATGTCAGTTATGTAGGAATTATAATAGCAATTAAAATGTTATCAGGAAAAGTTTAAATTCCAGCTGAAGAAAAAGAAAAAAGAACAATATCTTTAAAAATCTTTAGTGACATTTTAATGCTAGAAACAAAACTCTTCCCATATCTCATGGGTAATGCTGTGTGTAGAGAGACACCTTTTAAAATAAAAGTCACATAGGACAGAGAAGGCCCACCTGCTTAGCGCAGACAGGGCTCCTTTTCACAGGCTCCTGGCCAACAGTGTTAGGCTCCAAAGGAATGAGAATTTACATATGGTCTGTGTCTGGAGAACTGAGTCAGTCAGGATTCAGCCAGGAAAACAAAGCAACTGTGAGTCATACATAATAAGGACTTTATTATGGGAATTATATCTGTACTGGAAAGGGAATTGGAGAATCAGCCATAAACTAGTCTGACTGCAGCTCTGGTGTGGATGATATCAGAACTTGCAGGAACATTCTGTGGCCAATGTTTAGGCTATCAGAAAAGGATCCTAAATAAAGGAGCCCAAGGAGGGACTATGGGAACTCCTTGTTTCTGTGTGCATCTCATTTCTGTGTGTCCACAGCCAAGAAGCTGGTAGGAAGTGGAGCAGGACAAAGAGTGGAGGAGATGGGGACAAGCTGGATCTGCCAGATGCATCTGCTCCATCTACTGTCTCACCACCATGACCTTTGGAGAGTAATAACTTCTGTTTCACTTCCTCTTTCTGAGTCTCATGCAAGTTCTTCTTTTGGCCAGCTCTAACCAGGATCAAACAGAGAGAGGATTCTCAGAAACAGTTCCTGGCCTTAGTCAAGTTGACATAACAGTGCTCTGACTACACAATAGCTCATTTACCTCAAGCTATCTGGCTACTTATTTCAATAAACACTTTCTAAGTACTCATCACTATTCTAAGTATTAATGTTACAGGTTGGAAAAAGGCCATCCCCAAATTCCCCACAGCCTGTGGCTTGGGGAACGGGGGATGGGACTCAGTGGAGCACAGCCATTGTTCCTGAGAGATGCCTTTGTGTATATATATGGCTGGTAGCTAATTTAGGCTCCAAACAGATGGGAAGGATTTTGACCATAGAATGGTGGTGACAAAAGAGCTTTCAGGACATGTGCAAGCTTCTGTTAATGGCCAGAATGGGTTACCACAACCACTGTGTCACAGGCCGTGGTCAGGGATTTAAAAATAAGGTGGCAGTCACTTGTGGAGAGAGAGCCATGTGGTCTGAGAGAAGGAAGAAGCAGCTATGTAATTCGCAGTAAAAAAGCAGGCATGCTGCTGTTTTGATTGTGCCGGCTTCAACTGACTCCAAAGCTGCCAGGTCTGTTTTACAGACCTGGACTTTCTGGACTTTTACATGTGGAGAGGACTCTCTTGGGACTTGTGCCTTTACTGGACTTCATCATAATCCAGTGCAACATGGCACATGCTTTCCTGGACTATTATATGAAGGTAGATGACATCCTTGACTATTATATGGAGGCTGATGACATTGTACCCTAGATTCTGAAGGAGAGAGCTAACAGATGAGGAATGGGGAACTTCTGCATGTGGTTTTGACTTACAGCCTTTTGGGGAGAAAGGGAAGTGCTGGGCTCTGTGGGAGAACGGGGCTCTGAGCTGAAGTGCTCACAGCCCTCCCCAGGTTGGAATATTGTAAATAAAGACCTATTTTCCTCAACACTAGTTGTTGGGTTTTACACCAAGGTGCCACATAAGAGAACATCATTTTGCTCAGTAGCATTAACATCTCACAAAAAAGTATGTTTTTACCTTTAAGGAACTCATAGTCTAGTTAGCAGAGGGAGATCCAAAGAAAAAACAAAAATTCAATGAAGTTAATGTAATAAACGCATTATTTCAGATATGAACAAAATTATTTAGGAATACCAAGGAAGAGAGTCTTTTCTAGGGGGTCAGAGAAGGCTTTTATTGAGTATAAAATTGTGGCTGATATAACCTAGCAATTCAGCTCTTAGGCATCCACTCAAGAAAAATGAAAACACGTCCAAGCGAAGACATATACATAATAGCATTAAAAATTAATGTACCAAGACTCAACCAATAAACAAAAACTCAGACATGGATAATAGTATATTGGTTACCAGTAGGGAATGTGGGTAGGGGGAGGTAGAAGAGGGTAAAAGGAGTCAAATATATGGTGATGGAAAGAGATTTGACTTTGGGTGGTAAACATCGAATGCAATATACAGATAATGTGTTATATAATTTTATGCTTGAAACCTATGTGATTTTATTAACCAATGTCACCCCAATAAATTTAATAAAAAATAATATATCACGCTGAAAACAATTCCATGTCTATTGACTAGTGAATAGATGATAAACACAATTTAGAATTTAGCATATTCATGCAATGGAATGCTATGCAGCAATTAAGAACAACAAACTACTGATATATATATATAACACATGGGTAAATGTGAGAGACATTATGCTAAATGATAAATGCCAGAAATACTAAGGGCCGATTTGTTCTTGCCTGGGGCTGGGGAGCATGGGTTGATTATATGTAGGAATGAGGGAATTTTAGGGTTGATATAAATATTCTGCATAATTGTATAAATATACTAAAATTATTGAACTGTACACTTATAATGAGTGAATTATACGATATGTAAGTTAAACTTCAATAAAGCTGTTAAAAATGTTACTGTTTTCTCCCTTGGTATTAAGGTGATAAATATATCCCAAACATGCTTTTCTACATGAATTCTTTCAAGGAATGGTTTTGTTAGTTGGAGAGCTACTATATTAGTTAGGATCATATTAGATATCCCAATATCTCAGCATTTTAAAATAATAGAAATCTATTCCTGGTTGCTATAAGTCTATAATGAATGCTTCCTATTCAGATATTTTTTTCAGGGGCCCCAATCCCTCTCATCTTGTGAGTCTTCTGTTCCTAGTGTAGATTCTAAGATTGTGCTGTTCCTGGGCATGAAGCCAGGCAAAGACAGAGAGCTTGGAGGAACATGATGGTGGTGGTGGTGGTGGTGTGGGCTTTACAAACCAGGCCTGGAAGCAACAAGCTTCACTCCCGTGCACTTTCCATTGGCCAACAGTCCATCCTTTGTCCACACCTAAACGTAGGAGGATTGGAAAGTGCACCCAGCAGTGTGTCCTCGATGCAGAGGAAACAGGCTTGATGGAATGCTAGCTGCGTTCCAGCACATCAACCAGCCATGCTTCCCTTTGCAATCTCTTTGCAGGCGGGTTTGCAGCTGACATATAGAGACATGCTGGGCAGACTCCAGCAAGCTATCTCTAGGGACTGACTGATGCTAAAGGGGACATCCTTCCTGATACTACTGGCCATGAGCATGGGAGTTTTGATAGATAATACTCTTTTGCCACATCATTATGCACAACCCTCATTGTTATCTGAAATGGGCACAGAAATTGAGGAACAAGAGTGCACTGACACTTGGCTGCTCTATATTATAAATGAGACTGTGGCAGAAGCTACAAGTATCATCCTTTATGACACTTCTTTACTCTTTGGAGGGTTGGGATTTAGTGTGTTAGGTTATTCTTTAACAACTTGGGGAAATGAGTGAGATCAGGCTTCCAAGGGACCTGTAGCCAGTGATGGAGCAAGCTCAGTGATAGCAGACCTGAGCAAAGTCCCCGCCTGAGCAAAGCGATGGCTGCTATTTAGAGATAAGATCGATGCAACCACATATGCTATCAATATTCCAGTTAATTAAAGTTTTCTACCCGGAGACCACCAGAAGTCATAAAAACAATTGTGCCCCCTAAGTTGACAGGCCCTAACCTATTTCATGTTCAGCTCTACTAATTTCCTGCGTCATAAAAAAATTATGTAAGAGGGTTTATTAAAGCTTTCAGCATCCTCATAAAACAGTCCTGGTGTGGCAGGAAGAGGATATTGATGGATTGTCCATTATCAGCTGTGCGTGTGATCTCGAAAAAGAGCACAATGCTTGTTACATCTTAAGGATGGAAGAGCAGAGGTGCTTAATTACACCGAAGCACTATTATCCCAGCAGCATTTCTGTTATCACTATAAACACTTGAAATCTTTAGGATGAACTGCTCTGACTTGATAATGGTAACTGACTGGACAGGAACATTTAGAGCTGGCTCTGCTTCTGCATTTGCACTTGTCTTAGGACCTCATGCATTCCTGCCTAAAACCTTCCGATGCTGTTCATCCACACTAGAAATAACTTCCAGCCTCAGCACTGTGTGATCCAACCCCATCTGCCTCCCCAACCTTTCCCCATCTTCCACTAACTCACCACATCCCACCACTCTAGGCTTTTCTGTGTTTTCCAAACAAAACCAAGGGTACTCTGCTACATGAATGTACTCTGTTCCTTTAGTCTGCAGTCTCCTCCCAGCAATTCACAAGCCTGGCTCTTCTTTAACTCTTAGTTTTTAGCTGAAATGTCACCTCCTCAAGGAGGCCTTTCTTTGCTATTCAATATAACATCATCACCCCCTCAACTACATCATTCTATATTATTTCTTTCATAATAGTTTATCATAACAATGCTTAATAAATTTCTCTCCTTGCTTATTTTCTGTGTCTTCCAAAAATCTATTAGTCCCATTAGGGCAGAGGTCTTCTCTTGCCCTGTTTACTGATATTCCCAGCACCCAGAACAGTGTGGAGTACATGGAAGTAAGGAAATAGACAAAGATCATCCAAATTAAAATAAACAAAGACTATATATTCAGAGCTTGTTGTAGTAAGGGAGTCAGCCACATCACTAGCATTTGGCAGAGATTCAATGGCAGGCAGAAGATTTGGAAAGCTTTACAGCAGGAAAAATAACAAAAACAAGAAAGCATAGGGTGTGCCCTGAGAAAGTGGGCAGGCTATTTAACTGGTTAGTGGGGGCCTATTTGACTTTCTCCAGCTGGTCCCAAGTTAGAAGTAGGGGTAAAAATTAGTTAAGTTGTCAGTTACTGATCAAGCCCTGGCTGTTTTTTGGCTCATTGCTACAGAGGTTGTAGTTTGACTTCCTGGGCTGGTTACTGTGGGTTGTGTGCCAGAGTTCTATTTTTCAATATGGTCTGGCCATTGTCCCTTTAGTTCCTTAGAGGCAACTCAATGCATGGTTGTTATTTTAGGGTCCTTCTGAGGCTTTGAGTTTTCATGTCATTTATTTTAGTCAATCTCCCATCGTTCTCTTTTCAAAAAGACCTTTCCTTTTATTATGGCCTTATCTCATTAGGCTGCTCATTTATTTCAAGTGACTATTTCCTCTTTGGGCTCCCACCGCCATCATGCTCCTACTTCCTGCCAGTATCATCCTATTGTTCTCTGAGTGGGGAGTATACTCAGGCAGTAGTCAGCTCCAAACTCTGTATTCCTAATCCTTCCTCCTTATCGCAAAACCCAGGATTTTCTCTTCAGCATCCACCATCTTTATTCTTCCTGCACCATATACCAACCCCTCTGCCAAACTCTTAACAAACCTACTATGGATGGAATTTCTTTACTTTCTTTCTTTGATGGGTTTACACTCTGCTTTGACTCTTTTCAGTAATGTTCAGATGACACTGTTGCATTTAGTCTCTTTTACAATGCAATCTCTTTACCTCCCACTTCCATCTCGGCAATTTCTCCACACCATGGATAACTCCAAGGATCACCGTGTTTTCTTCCATGGTCTTCTTTTACCACCAAAAGTAAAACTGTTTTGCAAGGAAGGTAAAGGGAAGTCAGCATACTTCCCACTAAATTCCTGTTAATTCTTGAGATTCAGTGGTTCTCCACCACATGTTAGCATAGCAAGAGGGTTTCTTTCACTCATCAAACACTTCCTTACTCAGAGATCCCCTCTTTCACAGCTGAGTTGAAGCAGAACTGAATAAAGGAATCTTTATACTATTAAAAGGTAAAAGCTTTAAAAAAGAAAAGGAAAAGAAAAACCCTGTGCAAGGAGGGCTTAAAGATCCTCACAACACTCCTTACTTCCCAGGTTTAAATGACCTGTTGCCATGGCTGGCAGATTAGCTAAGCATTGCTTAGTCATAATTATATTGATGAAGATGAAAACTGTATATATACTCTCCCCTTTCCTTTTTAGAGTATGAGAACTTGGAGGACAAGAATGAAGGCTGACATAGTTATTTATACAGCCAGCTCAGGGTTGGCTCACTGTGGGCATTTAAATACTATTGATAAATAATGCACACAGTGGAGTTCTGGTTTGGAATTGAATTAAACTTTGAGTTCAAACATATTCTCCCTCTGGTTATATCTGTTTTATATCCTAGCAAAACACATCAGTGAAGTTTGATATAAGTGACTAGAAGAGTGAGAAACAAGCCCCAGAGAAATTTGTTTGTATGTTCTGGACTATGGTGAATCTTTGCCCTGAAAACATACAATTTCAGCTCAACACAAAGTCTTTGTGGCAGACGCAATGTTTGCCTCCTTCCAGCTGGTTTGTAAATGGAAAGATAGCTTCATAGAAGAGGCTGATTATACATTGTAGGCAATGTGTGCATGATTTCAGATCAAGTGATGTGTTGAATATAAAGAAGATACAGACATTCCTGCCCTCAATGAGCTTATAGTTTATTACACATTGGGTTTCAGGAACCTTAAAGAGAATTCCAATGGCCTGTCTTTACGTCCCTTTCACTTTCCTAATCTCACCAGTGCCTAGCTCACTATTTATGATCTAGCAATATTCTTTATGTAAAATACTACTTGTTGACTCCCTACCTTTCTTTTGTTTATATTGTCAGTTCTACCAGGTATGCTCTGTTGTTTTTCCCCTCTCTCTCTGAGTGACTCCTACTCAGCCTTTAAGATACAGCTTGGGTGTAGCATTCTTCAAGAAGATTTAGACTGAAGTCAAGTGCATCTCTATGTTTCTGTATGATTCCATGAATGAGGCCAACATGATCCTTATCTCACTCTACTGCTAGCATTATTTTCTTGCTTATCTTCTTTGACCTGTGAGATACTTTGTCTTATTCATCCTAGGCACCCAAAACATGGTGCCATTGGAGTCATTGGAGGCTTAACAAATTTGATGAATGAATGAATTACTGGCTCTCATGGTTGTTTCTATATGGGTCCACATACTTTTGTGGAACCACATAACCACAGATATTTTTCTTTAATGTCAGGAATGCCTCAAATAAAATTATATTTATTGTCATTTGGTTAATATTTGGGAGCCCTTAATAACTGATACTATTTTGGAATATTATCAGTATTTTGCTTTTAGACAATTAATCTGAAAAATAATACATACACAAAAATAATATAATTCTAGAATACATCTATTAATTCTTCTTTCTCCTTTCAAATTCATTACTCTTTTTAGTTCTATTATTTCTCTTGCTTGTTTTTTTCATCATATTTGTATTTTTTAATTAATTATTTCACTTATTTTACTCTTTCCCTTTAACATCAAAACCAGAAAAGAGGTTAACTCTACAACTAAGTGCAAGTTTATAGTATTTCATATATTTGCATATGAAATAGTCTCACATTTGCTATAATCTAAATATTGTCTACTTGAAATGTTTATTTTCTTTATGACCCAATAATTTAGAAGCATATAGAGCATTATTAATTTTCAAATAATTCCATTTTTTCTTCTTACTCTCTTTAACAGTTCCTAGTTTTATTGAATAATGCTAAGAAAATGTGGTTTATACTTTTTCTGCACTTTTGAGACTATTGAGATGGATTTTTTTGTGTGTGTGTTTCATTTATTTATTGAAATATTTGTTGTGGTCTTGAATATGGTACTGAGTATGTTTAAATTTTTCACTGAATCTAAAAATGTTTCCCACCTTTGAAAAGAAATTACGAGGTCTATCTGGAAAATGTCCATCCATTGTTGATATAAAGAGAATGTTTTGCACAACATTGCTGTAACCTGGCAGCCAAGGACAGTAGACTGGAATGCTCATGCATGAACAATGATGACTTTACTGTACTACTCAGTGGAGTTGTAGATAACATTGAGTGAGCATGTGTACTGTGTGGCTGTCACATTCAAAGTAACTGAATGAGTAGAACAATGAATCTGCCTCAAATTTTACATTAACCTAAATGTTCCTCCATGAAAACTATTCTGATGATTCAGAAGGCCACAGCCATGGACAACTGGTGATTGCCAACTTCATCATGACAATGTGCCCCACTCATGCATCAGGTCTCATGCAAAGTTTTTTGGTGAAACATCAAATCACCCAGGTGATTCAGCCCCCCTACAGTCCAGATTTGGTGCCCTGAGACTTCTGGCTTTTTCTAAGACTAAAATCTCCTTTGAAAGGGAAGAGATTTCAGACCATCAATGAGATTCAGGAAAATAGATAGGGCAGCTGATGGCGATTCCAACAAAGAATTTTGCAGTGTTTTGAATAGTGGAAGAGATGCCGGGAGAGCTGTGTGAGGTCCCAAGGTACCTAGTTTGAAGGGGACTGAGGCATCATTATCCTATGTACAATGTTTCTTGTATCTATATCTTCAATAAATGTCTCTTTTTCATATTGCATGACTGGATAGTTTCTGGACTAAATTTTCTGTTGATTGTAGGAAATTTTTTTCAGATAATTTTCTGAAACATTTTATAGCCTATATATTTTTAAAAACATATTTATTTTTTAAGATTAATTGTTCTGAATTACAAGTTCAAGTGTTTACTAATTAAATTGTGATTGTGTTTATGGCCTACCCTCTGCTTCCCATAAAAAGTAAACAGATTGATGCTTACAATATTCTATTTCTCCCAACTTACTTTTTATTCCCAACCCACACACACAACCTGGCTTATCCTGAATATTTGTTACTGTTTCTACCTTGTCTTACATGAGTCATTCTTATGTAATTAAACACTTTGGAATACAATGATCTCTTTAAGCCTCTCACTTCACCTTCTGCAATAGTGCATTCTGGAAGCTGTAGTCTCTTGAGGACACACACACAAAAGAAAAGAAAAACAGAAAGGAAAAAAGAGAAAGGAAGAAGGTGGCAGGACCAAAGGTAGAAGGTGGATTTTCTGCATGGCTCAAAAAATGATTTCTTAGCTTTGGGAACATGGCTGTCATCCTTCTGAGTGATGCAGCTCCATCATCCAGGATGTATTACAAGTACATAAAAATCATATATTCCTGTCTTCTCCTTGTTTTGACTTTATTCTGAGTATAAAGTACATATTGTGTAGTCTAAGAATAAAATTCATAACTCAACCCCTTGTAATTTTAGTTGTAAGCTATTCCTCTCCCTCTTGGTCTGTTATCATCTTTTGACCATTGTTTGCAATATTATTGCCAGTTTTTGTCATTAACTTGTTGAGGTAACTCAGTTACTTTGCTACTATTTAGCCTAGAAATCATGTGTATATAGTCTAAGAGAAAACTTCCTAGAGATAAAAATATTAATTAAATGCAAACAACAACATCTGGATGGGCCCCTCTTTGATTGAATTTCATCCTTGAACACTGAGGAAGCCAAATCACCATCTTTACTTGTCAAAGAACTATTCTTCAAATCTTCTCTTATGGACAAGGCATTATTCTGCTTATAGTTTATTTATACTCATGAATATCTGGAGATCATGGTACCAGTTGTTACAAACAGAACTTGTTTCTCAGCATTATGGAGAGGCAGTGCAGTGTGATGCTTAAAAGATGTAGACTTCAGAGCTAGAGAATGTGGGTTCATATCCTGGTTTCTTCACACACTGAATATGTTTCTACTCTAGTTTTCTAACAATTCTGTGTATTGTTTCTCCAACTGGAAATTATGTCAATAAATAAAGTAAATTCACTCTTGATATTGTGATGATTTAATACAATTAATCAATATAGTAATCAATACAGTAAAATACTCAGAGAAGTATCTGTCATAATATAAATACTGAACATATGTTTCTTGCTCTTATGAAGAGAACCAAGCTTTTTTCTGAATATTTAAAAAAATTATATACATATTAAAACTTTAAAAATCAATTAAATTATTTTTGTCTTGAATAGCTTCTTCAGTTGTTATTCTAACTTCTTTGCAAACATCCAGTGAAGTGGTTGCAAAAGGAACTTACTGGTCTTTCTTACAATTTGGTATTTGTCATGGCTGCATTTCCCCCAAGTTCAAGTGAAGCGAGGGGCTGTTCCACTTTCCCTTCATCTCCTCTCTGCCATGTCCTGGGAACAATGCTGCTGACTTTCAACTGTTCATAAAATTGCTCACTGCTTTTCTTGAGATACCCACAGAAATGATTAACCAAGTGTGAGTGTTGTGTTGCTAAATACTATGATGAGATATATGCAAAACTTTTAAAATAACTGCCTTCCTCGTCTCCAACCAAGATTCCCATTTGGCAAAGAAGAGCATAGAAGTTGCTAAGGGGTAGGCAATAGGAAAGTGTTTGAAGCCTGCTCCATTTTAAAGTTTATTGTTCCTTTCTTAGGTGTGTATTGCAGAGCATGGCCATCCAACAGTATAGCACTTGAATATAATGCACACTATTTCTGGAGGATGGTGACTCATTATCGATCTCTAGGACACAGGTTAATGAGAATGACTTGCCTTAGGGATATGAAAAAGAGCAATCCCCAGAGTCTTGCTCTAGTTGTCATTTGGTAGCAAGTTCACTAGACATTATATTAAGTGCACCTGGTATTTGGGTTAACAAAATGATATGGTTTGATTGGAACTGCCCTGGTTTTAACACCTGAAAGTTCCACTCTCTGGGAACCCCTTTCCCCAGTCCAGAACAAACCAGTACAGTTGGTCACTCTACCTAAAATTAAGCTACAAGTTTGTCATTTAGAACAAGCTATGTGAACTTGGATAGGTCATGTGGCCTCCTAAGACTTGATTCCTCTTTTCTAAAGTGGGAATAACATTATCTACCTAGTAGCATTACAAGAATCAAATGCAATACTGTCCATTATCATGATTTTTGTCTTGTGAGAAACTATGCCAATGTCAGCATATGCAGTTATCAATGATATTGTTTCTTTGGGGAAAAAAAAAGGAGAATTCTAGAATGGAGGTAATTATACATAGCTGAAAGCCTGTATCCTGAAGATGTCTCCAAAGCACCAGTGTGCATGACTCCAAAACCAACTGTCTTGACTTGGCAGAGAGTTTTAAAGGAGGTTAGGCTGTTGGGGGAAAATGAGGTGTCACAGAGATCCATAGCATGGGATTCTGATGACTCGCATTTCTGCTTAAAATTTACAGTGGCTCTAGCCATAGGTACTCATCCAGACTTTTCATGTGGCCTGACTAGGCTGGTTTTTCCATCATGAAAGAACCTGCTATTTTTATATGTGAAATAAAGGGTAATTTTATATGGAATCAATAATCTCTCAATTTCCTTTCAGCCTTAAAGCTACTTATGCCAATGCATTTCAGGCATTATCACCAAGGGAGATGCAGGTGGGCTGCTGACCTTAATCTCTCTTAGGGCTTTTGTAGTTACCTTTTTTTTTTACCTCATCACCTATTTCTTTCATTTACTTACCACACTGTCTAATGAACTCCTTTGTATATTTATTTTCCCTTGTTTCCCTGATTCCCCTAGGATATTAAGTTCTATGAGGGATGCAGAATTTGCCTTTGTCTGTCTTGCTGACTTGCTGCCATTTCTCCCACCTGGCAAGGGGAAATGTCTGGCTAATATGTGTTAAACAAATGAATAGACTGAACATTCATAGTTATTTTCTACTGCTCATGGGTCACATGAGCTTTATATTCTTTTGAATAAACAAATGATAAAAAAATTAAATGACCCAAGTACAAATTAAGAATAACACAGATCAATCTTTTTTTGGAGTTCATTGCAATAAATGCAAAAAATCTGAACTGGAAAGTTCTCAGATACTTTTTTATGTAAGGATCTTGCAGACTTTTAGACATAAGGCCAGTGGATTATAATTCATATGAGAGATTACTATTGGAAGTTTGAGGTAATCTAAAATATTTATTGAACATTTACTTCAGCTATTATATAGCACTTATCCCCAGACTCTTCTTTTTTCATTATATCCCAGATTGTCAATATAGCCTAAAGTAAAAGATGGCAGTTAATCCAGTGTTCAAGTGTTATGGGTTTTAGCTTTTTAATGGCAGTAAATTTACTATTAAATTCTGACCCTTCTTTCCTCTCTTCTATTCCATTCAACCACAGTTGTTGACTGACATTAAAATTGGAGGCACAGCAGGGCAGCCACTAGCAGGGTAAGGAAGAGAAGAGAGGGGTGTATATAACTCCCAGATTCAGTCTGCTTCTTCTATATGATTTGCAGCAGATGTTATCATTAAACTAACACAACTGATCCTTGATTTAAAGATAATTTGTTTATTATTATACTGAACAGAGCCTGTAAATCTCTATTATAGGCTGATGAGCACTGAATAAAATAGTGTATGCTGAATGAAATAACAGTTCACATTTTCCTAGCTTCATTCTTCTCCATAATCTGAAACACTGATAAGAAATATTGACATTTTTAGAGAGGCTTACAAGCAATAAACAATCCAAGTTTTGTTGTATATTAGTCTCTTGAGTTATAGTCTCAAGTGGAAATCAGGTTTGACTTTGGTAATCTACCAAGCAATATGTTTTGATGCTGGCTGAGCCTTGTCCTGAAGGTCTGTGTTCTTTCAAATTTCTTGTATTCATCCAACTCCACTGGGTTCACATTCTCAGAGAGGAAATTGGATGCACAAAGAACAGAAGTTACAAAGGCCCCTGTCTGTCCCATGATGGCTATTTATACAGCTGTAAGCATTATAAATAAATGACTTCATAAATTTCAACAAATGAAACCATGTTATTTTATTTTGTCTGCTTTGTTTCTTCTTTGTGCCTCCAAGTCTCCAGTGTGTCATTTATTTTGGCTCATTTTTGTTGAGATGAGATTTAAAGATGAGCCCAATTATAGCATCTAAGAGCACTCCTTGATGCTAACCTTTGCTTTTTCTGTCAAAGGGGAAAAAATGTACAAAAAATAAAAATAGTTAACAGATTCATATAAGAACAACTATGCATTAAGTTTCTGGGGGACATTTCTTTTGTGTGCGTGTGTGTCAAATATATTAAATGTAATTTATATGTAAAATCCACACTTTATAGGAGTATAGTTCTTGAAGTTTTTCCAAGTAAGTCATCATATGACCACCATCACAATCACCCTATAGACTATTTCCATCATTGCAAAGCACCCTGTACTTCTTTGTGATTAACTCCCCTTCCTATGATGGCTGTATTTCCTATCCCTATAGTTTTGCCTTTTCTAGAAAGTCATATGAATGGAAACACACAGTGTGTAGCTTTTAGATTCTGACTTCTTTTATTGAGATTAATAATTTTGAGATTCATCCATATTTATGCAGGTATCAGTAGTTTATTCCTTTCTACTGCTGGGTAGTATTTCATGAAATGGATGTCATAGTTTTGTATCCATTCCTCTGTGAGTGGCATTGGGTTAATTTCTGTCTGTTATTGGGAATAAAGCTGCTTTAAACATTCTTGCACATGTTTTTGTGTGAACATGTTTTCATTACTCTTGGGTAAATACCTAAGAGTGGGATTGCCAGCTCATATGGCAAGTATGTGTTTAACTTTATAAGAAATGCCAAACTGTCTCCCAAAGTGCCTATTTCATTTTCATTCCCATCAGCAATGGATAAGAAATCCATTTGCCTCTGCCTTCTTCCCAGAACTTGATGTTGTCAGGTTTCTTTGTTGAGAGCTATTCTAATTGCATATAGTGACATCCCACTGTAGTATTATTTTGCATTTTCCCAATGACTAATGATGCTAAGCATATTTTTTATGTGCTTGTTGGCCATTTGTTTATCTTCTTTGGAAAAAATGTCAGTTCAAATTATTTTCCCAGGTTACTTAAAAAGTTAAAGGTAGAATTACCACATAATCCAGTAAATCCATTCCTATGTATATATTCAAAAAATTGAAAGCATGGACTCAACAGATACTTTCATACCAATGTTTACAGTAACATTATTCGTAATAGTCAAAAAGTGAAAACAATCCAAATATATACTGAGATGAATGGATAAACAAAATGTTCATAAAAATGAATACACTGAAATATTTTTCAGCCTTAAAAGGATTACAGTTTTGATACATGCTACACTATAGATGATAATTGAATATATTATGCTAAGTGGAATAAGCCAGATACATAAGGACAAATATTGTATGATTCCATTTATATAAGGTACCTAGAAGAGACAAATTCATAAAGACAGAAGGTATAATAGAAGTTACCAGAGGCTGGGGAGAGGAGAGAATGGGAAGTTACTGTATAATTAGTGTAGAGTTTCTGCCTGGGATAATGAAAACATTCTGGAAATGGATAGTTGTAAGGACTGTACATTATAAATGTACTCATGGCCACTGAATTGAACACATGAAAAAAGGTTAAAATAGTAAGACTTATGTTATATATGTTACCACTATACAAATATTTTTCACATTTTATAAATAAGTTGCCTTTTTATTTTAAAGTTATCATTCTTTATGCATTTTAGATGCTAAATTCTTATCGGGTACATGATTTATAAATTATTGTTCCTATTCTGTGAAAGTGTCTTTTCAGGTACAAAATTTTTAATTTTGTTGAAGTTCAATTTATCTATCTTTTTGGTTGGTTTTACTTTGGGTTTCATATCTATAAAACCGTTGCCTAATCCAAAATCATTAAGATTTACTTATCTTTTCCTTTAAGAAGTTTTGGTTCTTACATTTAGGTTTTTGATCCACTCTGAGCTGATTTTTGTACATGGTGTGCAGTAGAAGTCCAAATTTATGTTTTGTGTATGGCTATCCAGTAGTCCCAGCACCATTTGTTGGAAAAGCTATTCTTTCCCTATTGAGTTGTGTTGGTACCCTTGTTCAAGTTCAATTGACCATAAGTATGTGTAATTATTTTTGGACTCTCAAGTCAAATCAAGTTCCTTTGATTTATATGTCTGCCTTTATGCCAATATCACAGTCTTGATTATTGTAGCTTTGTAGTAAGCTTTAAAATAGGACAGAGTGAGTCCTCCAACGTTTTTCTTTTTGAGCCTCTTGCTTTTCCATATGACTTTTAAGATTAGCTTGCCTATTTCTGTGAAAATGCAGATTGAAATTTAGATACAATTGATTGACTCTGTAGATTGATAAGGAATTATTGTAATCTTGGCAATGTTAAGTTTTTCAGTTTGTGAACATGAGATATTAGTCCACTTATTTAGGACTTATTTTATTTTTTAATAATATTTTAGATTTTGGTGTAAAAATCTACTTCATTTTTTAACTTTATTCCTAAGTATTTTGTTCTTTTCATACTATTTCAAATGGAATTGTTTTCTAAATTTCATTTTTGGAGTATTTATTGCTATTATCTAGAAATACAACTTGTTGTGTGTATTGATCTTGTATACTGAAATTTAGTAAATTTGTTAATTAGCTCTAATAGTGTATTTGTGAATTACTTAGGGTTTTCAATATACAAGGTTGTTTTTATGGAAAATAATATAATAATTAATAATAATATAAGAATAAACTGTTTCATGTACTCACAACATTATACCTACTTTTGCCACACCCTATGTAATCATCATGCACAAATATAGATAGTTTTACTTCTTCTTTTCAATATGAATGCCTCCTATTTTTCCAGTTTAATTGCCCAAGTTAGTACCTTAAGTACGATATTAAACAGAAATGGTGAGCTCTTAGCAGGAAAAATTTCAGTTCTGTGATCATTAAACACAATATTGGCTGTACATTTTTTGTGGGTGCTCTTTATTAGGTTAAAGAAGTTCCCCTCTGTTTCTAGTGTGTTGAGAATTTCTGTCATGAAAGTGTGTTGTATTTTGTCAAAATATTTTTCTGAATCTATTTTGTGTAGTTTTGATAATTTATTCTAATAATATGACTTATTATTATGACTATTTCTTCTATTTTGAACCAGTCTTGGTCATGGTGTATAATTACTTTTATATCCTGATGGATTTAGCTTGCTAATACTTGGTTAAGAATTTTTGTGTCTATAATTATAAGAAACATTGTTCTACAGTCTTCTTTTGTGTGTGAGGTCTTTGTTGGTTTTGTTATTAAGATAATGTTGATTTCATGAAATAAGGTAGCAAGTACAGTCAAAGGGTATAATTAAGTTTTGGTCAATGACAAAACTATATAACAGTGGACCATAAGATTATAATGGAGTTGAAAAACGATCATCTAGTGACATCATAGATATTATAATATCGTAGCACAATATATTACTCACATGTTTGTGGTGATGCTGGTGTAAACAAACCTATGCTGAAAGTCATATAAAAGTATAGCACATATAATTATATATAGTACATAATACTTGGTAATGATAGTGTTATGGCAGATTCAGTGAGAATAAACCACTTGGAAACAGTGAATAAGGAAAGCAAAGGGTTTATTTCCAGTGGCCGGGCCGAGACCAAGTCTCCAAAATGGCACCGACCCCACATGGGGTTTAGGGCAGGGTTTATATAGGGTTTTTTCCTTCAGTGGGAAAATGACCCCAGCAGGAAGTAGGGGTAGGACAGCTGCAGGTAGTTGTGTACGTGACATCTGGCAGCAACAGGGACAAGGTTTACGGGTTTATCTTCAGTTGTAGTTGGCTGCTTAGCCGGATTCTCTGAAGGACAGACAGGTCTGCAAAAAGGCCAGATTTTCTGCAAGAGAAAAGCCTCAAAGAGGCAATTACTTAATGCTAGCAGCAGACATTTGCAAATTTTACAGGCCTTAGGCAGTGGGGCCCTTAGGGGATAATTGGAATCCCTTACAAGGTGGCTGAAGCCCCTACAATAACAATGACTATGTCACTAGTTTATGTATTTACTATACTTTTTATTATTATTTTAGAATGTATTCTTTCTACTTATATAAATTTTTCTGTAATACTGTATGTTGTGTTATGCTGGCAGCAGCCTCATGTATCTTGTGTTTATCGTGTATCTTGATTGCATTATTATCTCTTGTGCTTGATTTAATCTTGTGCTGTTTTGTTCATCAAGGTCCCAAAGTGTACAAAATCCACTGCTAATGTGACCAGTAACAAGACACATTGAGTAATTGACATGGAAACAAAATTAGAAGTGATTAAGGTCTATGAAAGTAGAAAATCAAGGTTGATTATTATTAGTTATGATCTTGAAAAACAAGATCAAAATGATGCAAACTGTTAAAGGATCTGCTTCATTTTAAAGGTGATGAGACTAACAAAAATTTGAGAAGGGCCAATATCAGACACAGGGAAGGTCCTCCTAATGAAGCATGTCCCTCTCAGCACCATGATGATCATGGCCAAAGCAAAAAGTTTGTTTGCAATGTTGAGAGGAAAAGCTAAACTCAGCTGACATGTTGAATTTACTGCTAGCTCAGGATGGTTTAAACAATTCAAGAATTTTTATCACTACATAATGGGATAGTGAGTGATGAGCCTGGGTGTTCTTTTGTGAAGGCAGCTGAAGAGTACCTGAAAACTCTAGATGAGCTAATTATAGAAGAAAATTACTTGCTAGAGCAAATTTCAATATGGTTGAAACCACCTTTTTCTGGGAATGGATGCTTGAAAGAAATTTCATCCATAAGGAGTCTAAGTCAATGCCATGTTTTAAGGCTTTTAATGACAGGGTAACAGGATTGCTTTGGGGCAATGTTTCAGACTACAAATTGAAACGCTTTGTAATCTGGCACAGTGAGAATGCCAGGACCTTCAAGCACATCAGTCAGCACACACTGGCAGTGTACTACAGGAGCAATAAGTAGTCAAGGATGACCCAGATCCTCTTCCAAAATGCCCTTCTGAATTGCTATGCCAGCAAAATGGAGAGGTATTGTTTGAAAGATAACATACCTTTCAATATTTTGCTTTTTGTTGATAATGCTCCTGACAGCCTCCTTTTGTTGGTGATCTTCATCCTAATATTGAAGAAGTGTTTCTCCCTTCATACAACCTCTTCGATCTAACCAATGGATGAAAGAGTTATAGCAGCCTTTAAGGGCTACTACCTGAGAAGGATCTTTGCCAGGGATATCACTTTAACTTAGGGAGACAGTGATACAATTCTGGAAGGATTACAACACCTGTGACTGCCTCAAGAACCTTGCTTGGCCTTTGGATGATGTAATAGAGGAGAGTATGAATAACATCTGGAAAAGGACACTTAAGAGGTTTATCCATGACTTCAAAGGATTTGCCAAGAATGAGGAGATTGCAAAATTCAGGAAGGCTGTGGTTGAGATGGCAAACAACTTTAACCTGGGTGTGGATGAGAATGACATAGAAGAGCTCCTAGAGGTGGTTCCTGATGAATTTATAATGAAGAGTTGTTGGAGCTGGAACAGGAACACAAAGGTGAAGAAGAGGCAAGAAGAAAAAAGCTTCAGGAGACAAAAAGGGAGAACCCCAAGAAAATTCACAGTGAAGCATTTAACAGAAGCTTTTGCAGACCTCAATAAACTTAAAAATTTGAAAACATGGGCCCCCAAATTGAGAAATTTTCATTGATAAAGAGGAATGTTTGTGGTGCATTATCTGCTTAAAAAAAATCTATGATAATGAAAAAGAAAGAAAGGAAAGGAAGGAAGGAAAGAAGGAAGGAAGGAAGGGAGGGAGGAAAGAACCAAGAAAACCACCTGGGATATATTTCTTTAAAAAATGACACCTCCTCAAGAATATCCTTTGGCAGGTCCTTCAGGAGGTATTCCAGAAAAAGGCATTACCATAATAAGCGATGAAAAGTTTATGTGTGTTATTGCCTCTGAATATTTTCCAGTGGACATGATGTGGAGTAGAAGACAATGATATTGATGATACTGACCCTGTGTGGGCTTAAGCTAATCTCTGTTTGTGTTTTAGATTTTAACAAAAAAGTTTAAAAAGTAAAAAGTAAAAAAATAAATAAAAATTTAAAAATAGAAAAAATCTTATAAAATAAGGATATGAAGAAAGAAAATATTTCTATATGGCTATTCAGTGTGTTTGTGTTTTAAGCTAAGTACTATTACAAGAGTCAAAAAAAGTTTAATTTTATGAAGTAAAAAAGTTACTAAGCTAAAGTTAACTTATTACTTATAACTTATTAACTTATCACATTCATTCACCACTTATCACTGATTCACCCAGAGAAACTTCCAGTCCTACAGATTTCATTCATGGTAACTGCTCTATACAAGTGTACCATTTTTCAAAATCCTTATACCATATTTGTAGTGTACTTTTTCTATTTTTAGATATGTTTAGACACACAAATACTTGCCACTATGTTACAATTGCCTACAGTGTCCAGTACAGTAATATGCTGAACAGGCTTGTAGCCTAAAAACAATAAGCTATACTCAATTTGCCTAGGTGTGTAGTAGGCTGTACCATACAGGTTTGTGTAACTGCACTCTGTGATATTCAGACAAAGATGAAATCGTCTAATGACACATTTCTCAGAATGTGTTCCTGTTGTTAAATGATACATGACTGTATCCTCTCCTCTTTTGTTTTTAGACAGTTTGTAATAGATTGGTGTTAATTCTTTAAAAGTTTGGTAGACTTTACCAGTGAAGCAGTCTGGCTCTGGGATTTTCCTTTGTGGGTTAATTTTTAAATTTTTAATGAAACTTCTTTACTTGATATGAATCTATTCATATTTTCTACTTCTTCTTGATGCAGTTTAGTAATTTGTGTCCATCTAGAAGTTTGTTAATTTTATTTGGTTACCCATTTTTTTGCATACATTTCCTTATAATATTTTTAAAAATTTCTATAAGGTTGGTAGTAACATTCTATCTTGTATTGCTGGTTTTAATCATGTGAGTCTTGTCTCTTTTATTTTAAAAAATATTTAACTAGACTTAACCAGTCTTGCTAAAGTTTGTCAATTTTGCTGGTCATTTAGAGACCAACTTCTGATATCTTTGATTTTCTCTCTTGTTTTTCTAATCTTTTTTTCCCATTTATTTCCACTCATAATCTACACTAGTTTCTTCCTTCTGTTTGCTTTGGATTTAGTTTGCTCTTCTCTCTCTAGTTTCTTAAAGTGAAAGGTTAGGTTGTTGATTGGAGATCATTATTCATTTATTTATTTTCAGGCACAACATTTTAATTTTTTATTTTGTTCTGCTTTGTTTTGAATCAGTAAAAGAAATTGGATCCTAGAAGCTGCAGTGATATAAGCAGTAGCAAGTTTGTGCACTCGTCTTTTTTGTTTGTTTAAATATGTTTAAATTATCACATTCCTGGCACACCTCATTTGCATGAAATTCTGCACTATACATACTAATTGCAGTAGATTTACCCTGCCTCACACTCCACCCCAGGAAAAGAAAAACTAACCTGGAAGATAAATTTCATTGAAATCTAACCAAACTTTGTTAAGTGGACTACGACAAGATTATAAATGACACAAAAAATAACATTTTAACATTTGGGCATCAACTTCAGGAAATGGTTTGCCTATAAAATTTTTTGTAATTAATACAGTCTACCCTCATATGGTCCTCAGAATTAAAGCATAATTAATAGAAAAGAAAATATTAAGAATGCAACTGAATGCTAAGGCAGGACATCTTGCCAGAAGTAATGAAGGTAGAAGATATACAAAATATCAAGTGCAGAATTTCATAGGGCCAACAAGGTAACAGTCTATATTTTTCACTTAACATGGGCAAAGTGGATTTTGCAGTTACCAGTTGCGTTAAATGCACCAAATGAAGCTCCCAAAATTGATCCTACAAGGTGCCACCTTAAGTTTTCCAGGCTGCAATTGTGCATAATTTTAAAACGGTTTTCTTAAATTTATTTATTTATTTAAATATAACACGAGGAAGGGAAGGTGTTAAAATTGGTGTAATAGCTCATAGAATAAAACTAAGTACTCCAGATTTTGGGGAGGGATGAAGAGGAAGATATTCAGATCCTTCACCAGAACCCCCCCGACTTGATCACTGCAGATTAATGATGTGCTTTGTGGATGTGGTTAGTCTATGACACCAGCCTGACGGAGCTTTCTTTCTGCACTAGATCCCATTGAGTTATCTAGTCTCCTAGGCTGATGAAGAACCATCAGGCGAGGAGCACTGACATCATCCAGGGTGATCTTCTTCAAGGGATTGAGCAACCTGTCAGGTAGTGGAGCTGCCACAGCCTTGGGGCCCTCACAGACTCGCCAAACATTACAAGCACTGCACTTGCCAGTGCACTGATTTAGAATCACTGAGAATTCCACCTCATCTCCAGCCTGGAGCTCAACACCATCCGGAACTTCCTTCACATGGAAAAAGAGCTACTTGCTATCTCCTACTTCATAGTTAATGAAGCCAAACTGATCTTTGACACACTCCACAGTGGCCCTAGGCAGAGGTGTGATGTTGTAGGCCACAGTCTGTGCATTTTGGCCCAGGACACACAATTGGAATTTGACACTCTCCCCTTTCTGCAGGCAATCCTCTTTGTTGGCCATTCCAATTATGCCAAATGGATAGACCTTGCCTTTCATGTCCCCTTTGTCCACAATCTCAATCATTCCTTGGTACTTGGTCTGTGTTGGATCAACACTCCTCAAGGGGTGAATAACTTTATCAGAGTAGATGGTAGGATCAGCTTCTTCAGTAATGCCATTCACTGAGTATGTTTTGTTGACTTTTTTTGCACTGACTTTGTTGCCTTTGCCTTTGGACAAGCTGTACTCAACCATGTCCCCTAGTTCCAGGCTATCAATATCACCAGAGAATTCACTGTAATGGAAAAAGATTTCCTTATCATGATTAGCTGTTTTGATAAATCCAAAATTATCCTTCGGAGTTGCCACATAAACCAAGAGCCTCTTGGAGTTAGAATTATGACCCAAAAGTCGCACACAGGTTGCAATCTGCTGTCCAGACCTGTTTGTCACTAATACTAAATTCGACCTTATCCCCTATTTGAGGAGATGTAGATCCATCCACATCCTTGGCTTGAAAAGCAATAGTCAATTTCACCCCACAATCATCATAAGCAATAATACCATCCTCAGCCTCCTTTTCTTTGCCTTTATTTGGGCTAGTGGTTTTAGGATTGGGAAAAGTGGTTTCTTTTTCTACAGTGCCCAGAAAGCAATGATCTAAATGGGAATGGAATGAAACCATGCCCTTAGGAAGTTTTTTAATCCTAATAGCATGATTTCTTTGGGCAGAGAGCATATCAGGAACCGCGGTAAACTCTACTTCATCTGCAATATGGAGCTGGTTCCCATCCAGAATTTCACTGTAGTGGAAGAACATTTGAGCATCATGATCCACACACTTGATGAAACCAAAACCATCTCTCATGGCAGCAATTACACCCATTTCTCTGGCTTCATTAGTGAACTGAAATGTACTTAAGAGAACTTCTATGTTGGTTGCTCATTCTGATTTGTCACTTTGGTCTGTTGAAATATTAAACATAACACAGACACCTTCCAACAGGGTCACCTTGGAAGTTTTTTAGAAATCATAAAGTCAACTTTAATAGGTCCTGGCAGGGAGTCATTCTGGTTTTTACTGGGTACTTTGGGGATAACTTTGGTTAGAGTTCCTTCAAAATGTTCAACGCTGATATCTTCAAAAATGACTGTTCCTTGAGGCAATAGTCTGACATCTGTTGCAAATTCTTTACCATTTCTGTCCTTGATTGTGGATTCCACATCATCACCAGGCTGTAAGGTGCCTAGGTCACCTTTAAATTACTATAGTGAAAGAATATCTCTTTTACAACATCACCTCTTTCAATGAAGCCGAATGCCTCCTTCATGGCACAAACTACTCCCTGACAGCAGGATTGTTTCTTTTTCACCAGCATAATGTTTCAAGCACTTACAATACCAGTATGTTTATTGTTATTAATTACAAAGTTTATTTTATCTCCAGTTTCCAGCTAAACATTCCCTTACATATCTTCAGGGGTGTAAGTTAGATAAAACACCTCTTGTCCATTCATTCATTCTTCAGGGATGATTTCTTGTTTTATCTTCACCAGTTTGACAGCAATGGGTTTCCTGTCCGCCAATCAGATTATACTTCGAATTCAACACCATCTCCTACTTTTAAGTCCTGCAGGTTGCCATTATACTATGAACAGTGGAGGAAAAGTCTAGCCTGAAATTCTGAACACTGAATAAATCTGTAAAAGGTTAGCAGTTTCTCAATAACCTCAGTTTCACGCAGCGCTGCTGAAATACCATTGGGGTACCCATTGTGTCCTTTGTTGTGGAGAAGGTTTGGATCAAAGCTCATCTCGCAGTGATAATCAAATATTGCACTCTCAGTATTTGCTGATTCTTCTTTTTCAGCACACGTTTCAAAGGATGAAAGTTGCTAGTATTAAAAAAAAAAAAAAGAGCAAGAGAAAATGATCTATCAAGCTAATAAAGAATACAACTGCTGCTGCACCGGGCACTCTCACAGTACAGCACTGAAGAAACCAGAGACTACTAGCAGCATTGGGAAGTGCTCTTTCAAAGCTGTTGAGTAGGCACAAACTTCTTGTTTCAGATCAAGTGTTGTGTCTTCAAGTTAAGTGTACTCTTCTTTGGTCTTGTTGGTTGTTTCAAGGCTTATTCTTTGTCTGATATGAACTTGAAGCAGCAGTTTCAGGTGGTAAAGTCTGTTCTGTTATACTTCACACCCAACAGCTCAGTACCCCGTCTCCAGCGCCACCATAAGCAGCACAGCCCAGTACGTAGGAATAAATCTCCAGAGATCATTATTTTTAATGCAGTCCAACGCATAAATTTACATCTGAACACTGCTTTTGCTGCATTTCTTAAGTTTTGGTAGATTACATTCTCATCATCGTTCACCTGAAAGTATTTTGTAATTTCCTTTGACAATTTCAACTCCTTTCTGTTCCTTCCACAGTGGGAATGTGGCCTGTCATTTTCAAGTGTATTGCTGAGCTGAAGAGTTGGGGCAGCCACAAAACTCTCTGTTCTGACTGAGACTGGGCCATGTGACTTGACTAAACACTCCCCATGTTGTTGTAAGCCTTTGGTTAATTCCCAGAGTTCTACGAAATTTGATTCTAACAACTTTTGTGAGTTCTCATAGCTTTTAAATAAGGATACAATTTCAGAGATTCTTACTCTGTCATTTTCACTAACATCTAAGATTTTGTGTATGTGTGTTATTCTTATATGCTCATGCCAAGATATATTTAATAAGAACTATATTCTTTTCTCAAGTGTAGTAGCAGTTGGAATTTGCTTTTGATTTACCTTCTGGCCAGGTATAGAATTGGAAAAGCTAGAAGGACAATGATTCCAATGTATTTTGTAGGTCCCTAAGCCAATCCTCTTGTAGGATGTGATCCTCCCTAAATACTTAATGATTTTTAGTAAGTACTTTTTCCTGTGATCACTAGATTCTCCTTCTTAAATTAGTTATAACTTGTTGGCCTTGAGAAAGGTAAAGGATTAAGAAGTACAAATTGGTTGTTACAGAATAGTAATGGGGGTATAAAGTATAGCAGAGAGAATATAGTCAATAATATGTATGGTGTCAGATGGGTACATGATTTATTGGGATGACCACTTAGTAAGTTATATAATGTCTAATCACTGGGCTATACACCTGAAACTAATATAATATTGTATGTCAACTGTAATTGAAAAATAAATAATAATTTAAATTTAAAAAAGCTGGCTAATTCGATTTAGTTGTGATATGGTCATTTAAGTTAAGACAAATGAAAAGTTGACATGTAAGGTTGTGATTGGATTTCAAATGCCTGAGCACTCTCAGTAAGACTAAGAACCACACTTCATTGGTTACTCAAGGAAAGACAGGGCAAGCCTAACTAACACTCACTACAACAACCACTACAACATGGGCTGAGACCATTTGACTGAAGTTCTTTTCCATCTCTAAATACTGAAGAAGAATTCAGTTTCATTAGGACCTCATTCTCTGCATCTTCTCACCTCTTTCTCCATTCTATGGTCTGTCCATTGTGGTGAGAAACTGTAACCCTTTATTTTACTATTTGGTTAAAGGCCCTCTTTTTCTTCCATGCCGGTTGTAGGGGGTATGCAATCTAGCATGGAAGCTTGTTTTTTAAACTTTTAATCATATCTGTAAGTATATATTTTTGTGTAAAACCTTATCGGTTTAGAGAGGGAAAAAAACCTACTTTTAGCTCCACCTACATAACTAGGAATTGATTTCTAAATCAGACTGTCTTAGCAAGGTTGACTTATTTCATGAGGTTCAGCAAACATGTAAAAATCACATGGACCATTGGAGGCTCTACAGAGAAGTGGAGCTAAATATAAAGTCTGTGTGTTAATAGTTATGTGACTGACTTGGCCCACCCTTATGAAATGATGGCTCTGTATCTGGTCCATTAATTGACTGAGTTTCAATTCTGAATAACCCAGACATGGATAAATTGCATTCATCCTGAATCTAGATGGCAAATGTGCATGTGACTTCTGGTACTTACTGCATTGCCATTCTAATGAAGTAGTATACAGCTGCTAACTGAATGATGTTGTTTGCATATATGGGAGAGATGCAAAATATCTGGAATGTAAGTAATTTATTTGGACTGTAAGTTCTTTGTATATCATTGCTAATGTCTAACCAGAAGCCACTATAGTCATGATATATTTGGTCCAATAATTGCTCCAATCTAAAAGACTAAATCACATTGATGCATAATCTATATAAATTATTGTTTTATTGTTGGTTACTTGCACTGCAAAATGTTCTGAACTAGAAGCTAGGTAAAATTATAGCTGTGTAGGTGGGCAAAATTGGTTTACAGTTATAATACAAATAAATAAGGTAATAAGTAAATAATAATACAAGAATAAACTGTGTTTCATGTACTAATAACTGTAAATCTACTTTTGCCAACCCCTGCCTATGGCAGACCTACCTCAGCTGGGCAGACCACATACCATTCATTCATTTATTTACTTAGTAAATATTGTTTAAAAGCCTACTGTGTGCCAGCTGCTCTGCTTGGTGCTGAAAGATAGTAGTAAGAATAATACATTGTGAAGAAACAAAGCTTTGCCTTGTGTTTGGATCAGAAACTGTTAGAGGAACCACCAATACAAATTTGGTAACAGCAATTGTGAAAAGACAAATGAATTGAACTGCTTTCTCTCTTACCAGAATTTGTATATGTTATATAGAAGTGCCACTGGCTACATTAAGTGCTTTAAATTTAAAATAATTAAAGATAAATAAAATTTTAAATCCAGTTTGTTCATCATTCTAGCCTCATTTTAAGTATTCAGTAGTCACATTGGTCTAGTGGCTACAGCACAATATGGAACATTTCTATCATCACAAAAAATTATACTGAGCAGCCTTGATACAGAAGATGGAATAAGAAACAAGGAGTGACTTCATTTACAGCTTAATGATTAATATCAGGCACAATTTATGAGCTAATACTATTTCCTACAACAGACACATTTATGAGGACAAGAAATTGTCTAAAACAGGTTTTACAAGTTTTGAAGTTACAAAGAGACAGACTTCACAGTTAATTAAAAATGTTGTTACCTCACGGGTCTTCATTTTTCTTTATGCTGAATGTTAGAAAAGATATGAGCCCATGCACAACTAATAATAAGGATTATGGCAGGGATTGCTGACTTTTTACCAAAAGCTATTTCCTTTTTTTCCCCCCTGCAATAACATAATGCTTCTTGGCTGACCATCTACACTGCAGTGTCCACCCTCCCTTACAGCTGAGTATGGTGACTTGGACTATGGAGAAAAGTGACATCACTTTAGAACAGACCCTGTAAGTGGGCTGATGTGTTTTTTTCACATTCACTTTTACTTTGCCACAAGCCTGTTTCTGCCCCATGACTTCCAACATGCAGTAAAGAACACCTCCCTAAGTAAGGCATGCTGGAAAACGTGAGAAGATGCCCAAGTCTCTATGACTGTGTGGAGTCAAGTGACCTAGTAACCTGGAACCCCAGCTATAAATGAGATAAAATACCTTATTTGACCCATTGCATTTTGATGTCTGTTACCTTATATTTGCTCAGAAATATTTTTTTAGCCTCAGATGTCAGAAACAACCATATTGTTATAAAAAATAAATTTATAGCACTTTCTCTGAACAAATATCACTTTTATTCCCAATGAAATTGCTTCCTATCTTTGTATGGCTCTTGTTTTAGGTTGGGTTCCCTATAATCAGGGAATTAAATTCTTTATGTCTCAGTTTCCTCGTTTATAAGCTTAAAATAATAATAGCATTTTTGTCATAGAAGTGTGGTGAAATGAAATGAAATAATCATTGTAAAATTCTTAAAACAGTACCTAGTACATAACACACTCTAAATAAATGTTAAGTTGTTATTATTTCACAGGGAAAGGCAGGGAACTTTTTCAGAGGATGGAGAAAACTTATTTGGGGTATGCTTGTTGCTTGTATACAGTTGTTTTATGAGGTTAAGTATGAGACTGTAAAGATAAATAGAAGCTGAACTGGAAATTCTATCATGTAAAGCTGTTTTGACTTTGTCCTGTAGGCACTATAAATCCATTAAATTTTAAATATATTTTCTTAAGTTCCTTTCAGAGTAAGAACTTAGTGCTGGTTAGCTATTGCTGTGTATCAATGATCCCAATAACTTATTGTCTTAAGACAACAACCCTTCATTTAGCTCATGATGGCAGTTGGACTGGGATTAACTGATAGTTCTTCCTGTGCCAGGTAGACTTTGTTAGGCCCCTCCCTCTTCATGATTCAGTGTTTGTTTCCAGTCCTAGAATCAGCTCTGTTTTGGGTGGTTGATTTAGTGTTTTGGTTTGGGGCACCTTGGATCTCTTCATTGTGGTCTCTGAGGCTAGCCCAAGCTTGTTCTCATTGCAGAGGTAGAGTTCCGATAGACAACGACAGTGGCTCTTGAGACCTAGGCTCTGAATTGCACAAAATCACTTCTGATGAATTTTATTTGTCAAAGCAAATAACAAGGTGGAACCGAGAATCGGAGTGGGTAAAGGATAATCTCTTTAATTTATGAGAATGAGCAGAGGCAGCAACAACAGCTTTGTTATCCCCCTTAAAATGGTCAACTTTGGTAAGGTCCCAGGAAGGGATGGTTTTACTCACTGCAAAGAGGTCAGACATCTTAGCCTTACTCTTTCTCACTTTGTGCCCCCAGCCTCTCTCTTCCGTACATATCGGAGATTGGAAGTTGATACCAGGAGAAGATGTGGTTGGGAAGAGACCTGCATCATGAAGTGTGAAGAGTCCTTACAATTCCACTTACAATTATAAAAGGCAAACAGTACTGAGGCAGGGAATCCATTATTGAAAAGAAGGAAAATTTTAATATATGAGTATAAAAGCAGAAGTTTTTGTAAAAACATTTAGCCCCTTCTACTCCACCTTCATCTGTTTGCTCAGAAAGGTAGAGAATTCATAAAATCTCCCAATTTACAGAACTAAAAATATAAACTAGATAATATTGGCTAAATATATTTGATAAAGTACAGTCACAATACTTGAACCATACATTAAACCATGTATATGTGATATAATTTACATACGTTGTTAACTTTTATGTAACTACTTGATATGTAGCCAGCAATACATATTATTGAAGACTACTGGCCTATAAGAAAAAAAATAAATTGAGGATCACAGAATTTACTCACTTGGTATATAGAGATATTTCTATCACTGGCTTATCGCTTTAATTTATCTTTAAAGAGAACAAAAAAATGTAAAATTTATGAAAAAAAGTATAACAATTTTTCCTTTGAATACTTTATGTTGCTCTGTGAATTGAACACAGTTGCACTGTGAATCGGTTTGGGTTGCCCCAGGGGCTGACCCTGAGGTAAGAATTTGAAAGCAAGTAGTTTTCCTAGGAAGGGAGCCCAGGAAACACTGGTAGGGAACTGAGGCACTGGAGAAAGAGCAGCTAATAAGAGGTGTAGTGTCAAACTAGTTACCTCTCTGGGCACCTGAGGCTTCATGCCTGAGGGCAAGCCTTAGAGGCAGGGTAGGCCACATGTCTCAGAGATGTCCCAAGTGAGCGGGCTGGGGCGTTTATACTCCTGCTGCCTCAGTCTGTGGTTGAGAGCTGCTCCCAGGGGGTGTTACTGGCCTGGCACCTCCAGCCAGCCTGTGTGCCAAGCAGGCTTCTGCAACAGAAAAGTCTTCAGGCAAAAATATGCAAGTGATGTGCATAGAAATAAGTGCTCAGGGAAAATGGATTGTGACTTTCAGAGTCTGTTTCAGACTAAATCCTGGCTTCCAAACCTTTTAAAAATTTTAACTAGCAGCTCAGATCCTTTTATGGAATATGAAACAGCATATAAAACCAACAAAAAAAAAACAGAGCTACTGTGATTTCTGTAATGGTGAGTGTGTGCTTGGGGTTGAGTGTTCTCTCTTCCCCCATGGCTCCGAAGACCAACCTGAAGATACCTCTGAGGAATGCCAGGGTGCCTCGGGATCTAGTTTGACAACACAGGACTTAGATCCTTATAGACATTTTCAGTTCTAGGTTTCTGGTTAAAATCTTTATATCAAGGTACCTTTTGTTAATACCTTCTCTGTCCCCTCTCCTTTTAAAAACAAAACCAACACAATAGCCTTCAAAACCTTATTTTTAAAAGTCCAATTAGATTTCATGGTGATAAGAGAAAAAGAAACAAAACAAAACAAAATCAAAAACGTGAAGGGAGGAAAATCACAACAAAATGTCAAAATGCAACAAAACAGCTAGTTGGATGGCTCTTTAAAACCCACAGAGACTATTTAGAATAGGGTAGCCATAGTAACACACTCAGAAATATCCTCTGGGTGTGGGTACAAGCCTGAGGAGAAGGGATGGGGTGAGGAGGGCGGGGTCAGCTGGGCAGGCGCACTCTCCCTGCACAGATTCACCACTGAGGCTGGAAAGGAACAGCCTTAACAGAATCTGTGAATCTCCTCAATGAACACAGAGGTTTATCTATATTTTTGGCAACTTCCTTTTGGAATCAAAAATTGGCTTCTTGAGAGATAACTTAAATGGAAGCATATTTTTAAAATATCTTTGATAATATTCACACTATGGGGGGAAAACAGAACACCAAATGGAAACTGTGGGTGGTAGCTGTGATTGTGCATTTTCAAGCAGCTCCTTAGACACTGCTCTGGGTTTGAGCTCATATTGTGTTGATATCCACATTAAGTGACTGAAACTGCAGGGAGCCCATGAGGTAGTGCAGTAAAAGTTATTGGTGCCTGCCCAGTAAGCCTCTGTTTCAGCTCTCCACCAGCTGCTGTGATGTTGAACGCTAATGACTCACAGATGCTTCCTATCCAGAGCATTGCCTTTGGTCAACAGGCACTGCCTCGCCAGGAAATGACTGGGAAGCTATGTCTTCCCTACAGCCTCCAAACAATGTCTGATTGATACTGGCAATAAAATCTTGGCCCTTTGCCTCAACTTGAGACATAGTTATGCTACCCTTCAGACTTTGCCATGGGATCAGCCTTAAGTTGATGACCAGAGTATATCATTTCCTTGCTCAGTTTCTTCTGCTGCTCTACCTGTTTTCCTCACTCCTGAAAGGTTTCTTCTGAGATCAACCTCTCAATAAAACTTGCAGCATAATCTTCTTTTCAGGATCAGCTTCTAGAAAACCTATCCTAAAACAGACATCATGATAATAGCTCACCTGCCTCAAGCCCTGGTCCATCCCTGGGGAGCTGTAAGGCCATAGAAAATTTCTTGACCCCTCAGTGCACATCACAGCTCTACAAGGGGAATGTTTGAGTAGATTATTGTTTTTGTTTTATCTCAGCTCACATCCTTGCCTAGCTCCTTCAAAGCTCTATTCTTTCCTCCCTCCCACTGTTATAGGGTTCCCCTGAGGCCCCTAGATCAATATATTACTTGAAAGAACCCCAACAGGAGGCTTTGCATATGAGGAATCTGACCTAAGATATATGCTAATAGTTGGAGGAAAAATGCATCCATTGTACTTCAAAGGGAGCTGCCAGGTTCTATGATGAATTGCTATCCATTCTCTATCCTCCAACCAGCATGGATCCCCTTTTATTGAATGTACACACTGGATTTCCATAGGATTTCTAGTGAATGAGAGCTCTTGGGTAATGTCTGAAAGCTATGGGACCAGAAGATCTCTGAAGTAGGGTCTAGCTCACCAGTTCTGGGAGGGCTTTCTCTACTTCTCACTGAATAATAGTGTTCCAGATTTATTGGAATTGGAGAATAAATGGGGGCCAGCCAGGTATTAAAGAAAATATGGTTGGCTGGGGGTAGCCTAGCATCACTAAGACATTCTTCAGATCATTTTTCTAGAAGGGATATTTTCATATTGAAGCATTTTAAAGTCTGCCTACTTTGTGATTGCTTCCCTGAATATCTCAGACCTTTCAAACCAGAGCAGATGCTGTTGTACTGCCTGGCTCTCCTTTACTGGTTTTGGGCATCCATCCTCCAATTGTCCTTTGCTAATGGGAGGTGCCCTAGTCTTTGTATCCCACCTACTCTAGGTCAGAGGTAGAAATGGCCAATGGCTCAATGATGTTAGAATTTTACAGCTTACCCTTTTGCTTCCATCTGAGACCACTCTGTGGTTTTTTCACACTCCAGAGCTCCTCACAGGATCAGGATGAAGCTAGACTCCAGTTGAGACCACACTGCTCCTCAGCTTCTTTCTCTGCTCCATCCTTCTTCCTTCACTTTCTTACCGATTTCTCATGATAACAATCCCTTAAAAATCATTGGCAAAACAACTCCTAGGTAAGGCTTTGCTGCTAGAAAACTTGACAAGCTAATGATTCAGATATCTGAGAACCACAAAGAGTGAGATTTGGGTGGGGACTTAACAACAACTGATAAAAATGACTTTCACTGGAAGCAATTTAGGGACTCTTGATTTAGGAAAGTGTGTATTTATTTCCTTTTCCAGGTTTCCAAAATAGCTCTTTAATATGTGAAAATAAATATAAAAAGAAAGCTTTCTTATTAGTGTATTTTCCTCTTGAAGGGGTAGGAGAATTCTTTTTTCTTATAGCTGTGTCCTCAGTGTTTGTAACAGAGGATGCCCAAATACTTATTGAATATATTTGAAGAAATAGCCCAAGATATCTTGCTGGTGGACTTTTATATTTCTGAGTGCATTTGAAATACAACAAAGACAAAAAAAAAATGGTAGGCTAAAGGGACAAGGTAAAAGATTAACCTACTTTTAGGTTTATTACCTTTGCTTCTTTTCACTGAAGTGGAACAAGTCTTATTAAATACTAATTATCTTCCCATTCTTTTGCATTCTGATTGTTTTGTTCTTTTAAAAAGTATGTTTCTTATAGAGGAATTAGCTGTTTTGAGAATTGTGTATTCAATATCCATCATATCTGAGCTTTAAGCCACACTTTCTATGGACTGCACTATTACTCAATTCTAAATGCCATTTTAAAAGTCATTTTTTTGACATTTATTCAATCCATCTGAGGTTTGCAGTTCTCTGGGGAAACTGTGTGTGGTGCTGAATTACTAATAGGAATTCCTCTGGCCTTTGAATGGTTTATGGAGTAGGATGTAGCAGGATCTTTGAGGTGTTCGATGGGGTTAAATCTGGCTTTACCTGTGCTGGTATCATTTTTTATTGAAAAGAAATTAGAGAAATTAGCCTTCTTTTCACCCCCAGAATATCTTTGTTTTAATTTCCTTTGCACCAATTCAGTAACCAGCCTTGGCTGGTAGAAAAGTGCACAGCAGAGGTTAAGGTGAAGCACTCACCTAATGTACAAATTTAAACAGGTACTAAAAATCTCAGTAATAAAGATAAATAATATTTTAATGCAATATTTTATTGTGGTAAAAACAAAAATATTACCATTTAAACCATTTTTAAATATACACTTTAGTAGTATTAAGTATATTCATGTTGCTGTGAAACAGATCTCCATAAACTTTTCATTTTGCAAATCTGAAACTCTATACCCGTGAACAACTTCTTTTTTCCCCTACACCCAGTCCTAATAACCAAAATTCTACCTTCTGTTTTTATGAATTTGACTATTCTAGATACTTCATATAAGGTGTAATCATGCAGTATATGTCCTTTTGTAACTACATTATTTCACTTAGAATATCATCCTCACAGTTTGTTCATGTAGTATGTGACAGGATTCCCTTATTTTTTTAAGGCTGAATAGTAGTCCATTGTATGATGTATACCACATTTTCTTTTTCCATTCATTCACTGATAGATAGTTAGGTGGTCTTTACATTTTGGCTATTGTAAATAGTGTTGCTATGAACATGGGTGTGCAAATATCTCTTCAATGCTGTTTTCAATTCTTTTAGATATATAGAGAGAAGCAGGATTGCTGGATCATATGGTAATGCTACTTTTAAAAATTGGTTAATTAAAATTTAGATTGAAGTATAGTTAACACAAAATTATATTATATTATATTATAAATTCTATTTTTAGTTTTTTGAGGAATCTTCATACTGTTTTCTATAGAAAATGTGGCATTTTACAACCCCATCAACAGTATACATACTCCAATTTCTTCACATCCATGTTAATACTTGATATTTATTTACTTATTGGATAGTAACATTTCTAATGGGTGTGAAGGGGTATCACGTTATGATTTAATTTGCTTTTCCCTGATGATTAGTGATTTTGAGCATTTTCTCATATGCTTGTTGACCATTACAATTTATATATCATCTTTGGAAAAATGCAAGTTCTTTGCCTATTTTAAGGTCAGTTTATTTAATTTTGTTTTTTCTGTTGAGTTGTAAGAGTTCTCTCTCTCCTATTTATAAGATCTAAATTCACAAATATTGGCTATCATTCCATGGGCTGCCTTTTCACTCTGTAGATTGTATACTTTGTTGTACAAAAGTTTTCAGTTTGCAGTAGTACCATTTGTTTATTTTTGCTTTTGTTGCCTATTACTTTTTGGTGTCATAGCCAAAAAATCATTGTCAAGTCCACTGTCATGAAGGTTGCCTGATATGTTTTCTTTTGAGTTTTATACTTTTAAATCTTATGTTTTGGTCTTTAAGCAATTTTGAGATAAAATTTTTATGTTAAAAATAAGGACCCAAATTCATTCTTTTGCATGTGGACACCCAATTTTCACAACAGCTTATCCTTTCTCCACTGAGAGATATATCAAAGATCATTCGACTATATATATACAAATCTAAATATATATACACAAGAGTATATATATATATCTTCTTTTAGATATATAGCAATATATATGTATGTATGTAATTTCTAGGCTCTCTATTATATTCTATCATTCAATTTTTCTGTATTTATGCCAGTACCACATTATTTTTATTATTGCAACTTTAAATCAGGAATTTTTAAATCAGGAATTATGAATCCTTCAACTATGTTCTTCTTTTTCAAAATTATTTTGGCTATTGAGTGTACATCAGATTTCATGTGAGTTTTATAATAAAATTTTCAATTTCTAGAAAAAATGCCTTTGGAATTTTGAAAGGGGACGCACTGAATCTGTAGATGACTTCGGATAGCATGGACATCTCAACAATATTAAGTCTTCCAATCAATGAACAAAGGATGCGCTTCCATTTATTTGTGACTTCTTTAATTACTTTCAGCAATATTTCATGGTTTTTAGTGTAGTTTTTCTTGATTAGATTTATTCCTAAGTATTTTATTTTTTCTGAGGTTATAACAAATAGAATTATTTTCTTGATTTTCTTTTCAGCCAATCTATAGCTATTGATCAGGGAGTTTAACTCATTTATACTTAAAGTAATTACTGCTAGGGAAGGACATACTATTGTCATTCTATTGATTTTTTTCCATATATCTTGGAGCTTTTTTTTGTCCCATCTCTCCTATCTTCATGCTTTTCCTTGTGTTTTGTTGATATTTTTTAGTGATATGCTTTGATTCTCTTATCATTTTATTCTGCATAAATTCTATAGTTATTTTCTTTGTAGTTACCATTATAATAAATAAAACATTGAAGTTGTAGTATTCTATTTTAAACTGATAATAACTTTACACAGACAAAAATTCTAGATTTTTGTTGATATCTACTTCTTAAGTTGATATTACAACTTAAATCTTGTATATTGTTTACTTATTAACATTGATATATAGTTTTAAAATATATTTGTCATTTAAATTGTATGCACCCATGTTAAAATAGTACAAATTACAATATTTGTCCATGTATTTACTTTTACTGGAAACCTTATATTTCTATATGGTTTTGTGTTACTGTCTGCCATTTTTTCACCTTGAAAAACTCCCTTTAACATTTTTTGTAGATAAGGTCAAGTAGTAATGAACTTTCTTAGCTTTTATTTAACTGATGAAGTCTTAATTTCTCCTTCATTTTTGGACAGTTGTGATTGATACAGTATCCTTGAATGAGAATTTTTTTCTTTCTACACTTTAAATATATAATTCTCCCTCCCTTCTGGCTTGCAAATTGCTGCTGAAAAATTTACTAATAATCTTACGGAAGCTCACATGTATGTAATGAGTGGCTTTTCTTTTGCCTCTTTCAAAATTCTCTCTTTGTCTTGACTTTAGACAGTTTGGTTATATTGTGTCTCAGTGTAGTTCTTTTTTTCATTTTTTTAAGTTGGAGTCCTCTCTACTTTTTAACTCTTCATTTCTTTCCTCAGATTTGGAAAGTTTTCAGCCACTATTTCTTCAAATAAGGCTTCTGCTCCATTCTTTTTATTTACTTATTTCTGGAACTGTTGCTTAATGGTGTCCTGTAAATCCCTTAGGCTGTGATTACATTTTTTTTATTCTTTTTTCAAATATTTTATTTATTTATTTATTTTAGAGAGGGGGAAGGGAGGGAGAAAGAGAGGGAGAGAAACATCAATGCATGGTTACCTCTTTTGCACCCCCACTGGGAACCTGGCCCATAACCCAGGCATGTGCCCTGACTGGGAATTAAACCAGCCACCCTTTGGTTTGCAGACTGGGACTCAACCCACTGAGCCACACCAGCCAGTCTCTAACTTGATTTGAAATGACTGGTCTTTAACTATGCTTGTTTTTTCTTCTGCCTGATCAAGTCTTCCCATAACATTTTTAGTTTATTTACTGTATTTTTCAGCTCCAGAATTTCTTTTTGGTCCTTTTGTATAGTTATATCTTTGTTAATACTCTCATTTTGTTCACTCATTGCCATGATTTAATTTAGTTGTCTGTTTGTGTTCTGTTTTAGCTCAGTAAGTATTTTGGTTCCAGTTTTTAAGTTTATTATCAGGTAGCTCATAAATTTGCATTGCTTTAGGATCTGATTCTGGAGATTATTGTTATTATTATTTTGCTTTGATTGGACCATGTTTCCCTGTTTCTTTGTATGCCTTATAATATTTTTGTTGTTGGAATTTGGGCACTTGGAAAAAAATGACCACTTCTCTTAATCTTTGTGAACAGGTTTTATGCAGTGGAGACTTTCACCAGTCATCCTGGATGAAGGTTCTAGGACCTTTCAAATCTTTTTCTGCTATTTTGCTCCCTTTACATGTGCCTCCAAAGTGAAACTCTAATGTGCTGCTCACTTCTGTTTATAGTAGCTTCTGAATCCCACTAATACTGTAAGTCAGGCAAGTCAGAAACCATTCCCTCAGGCTGTCAGACAAACCAGGACGCTGGATGCATAATGTGCTTTTTTGTTTGTACCCCAGGGAGGAGCACCTGTAAGGGAGTAGGGAGATCCTCCCAGTTGCACTGTGCTATGCCAGATAGGTGGAGGGACACAAATGAGTGTGACAAATGCTATGAATTTTTGTACTCTTTCAAATGAAATCCTGCTTTTTTTTTCTTTTTTCTTTTCTTTTTTACAATGGTCTGGGTGCTATAGCTTATCAGTCGGTCTCTAGAATACTCACAGAAGTATTCAAATATTGTTAAATTGGTGTCTCTGTGGGAGACAAAGGGCCTGTCACTTTCTATCCATATCCCTGCTGATTTCTGAGTCACTTTCATCTTTATGCAAATTTACTCTCAGAAAGACTTGACCTTAGTAAAGAAGGTAAGCCATTGGTCTTCCCAGCCTGAGGCCTTGTATTTAAACTATATTTTGCTGCAAGAGTGGAAGAAAGAACAATATTTTTAAAAATCAGAATTAATGCAGAAAATTATTAAAATTTAAAATTTTTAAATAAAAATAGTATCAGAATATTTATTATATTTTAAAGTAAAATCCTAAGAGACTATAAACTTGTTATAGAAAATGAAGGGAAAAGGTTATGTGTGACTTAGTAAGTTGTCACTATTTGAGACTCATAGGCTAAGATCCTCTCAACTTGAAGCTAGAACAAATGTAATAATCATGTTTAAAGCGAGTGTGATTCCAGGATAAGGTTCAAAGGTAGAGAAGGAAGAGAAAAAATATTCATTTACTAAAATATCAGAGGTCATTTTCATCTTGTTTAATATTTGCAGACAGCCTACTGTCAATAGATAAGGAAGAAGAAAGGGAAATCTCAGACAAAAAAGATAGAGATCCATTGTGTGGGTTATGCAATGCACTTCCTACATTAATGGAAATTTTCTTTTTGTCTGTATTTTTTCACATAAGAGTGGCAATGAAAATTTTGAAACCAAAAACATTTTTTCTTTGCAAAAAACATCTTTCATTTGCAAGACTGTTTGGAGACAGGTGGTAACTGAAGAGCAAAATTGTAATTGTGTAAAAGCTATTGTTTGTTTAAATTGTCCCTAAGTGGGTAGATAAGGCTAAATTTTTGTCTGTAATACCCTCTCAGCTCTGAGACCTTTAGGCCTCTTCTCTCTGGTTTCAGATCTCTCTGTGTATACCTGCTTGCCTTCATCTTTATATAAATCTACTCTCAGAAAGATTTCACCTGAGTAAGAATGTAAGCCATTTCTTTCCCAAGCCTTGCATTTAAACCTTATTTTGCTGCAAGAGTGAAAAGAGTGAACAGCCTTTATCGTTGTCATATGAATTTCAGGCCTCTTTGAGGAAGCTGCAACTACTGAGTGGTGGTGTATTGAATAAGGGCCTCTGTGAAATGTCACACTATCAACTTTGCTTCCACAAAGGCTGTTCTTGGTAGCAATCATCATGCAGAAAGGACTACTTAAATGAGATAATATTTAGTATTGAGATGACACTTCATAAATTGAGGTGAGGTGCCTTTAGAAAGAGGGAATGTGGTAATTCTGTACCAATTCTGAGTTTTGTTTTCTGAACTGTCTGAGGAAAATGAGCAATGGATATTTTCCAAGAATCCCCTAGATAATTCAGTAGGAATGGAGGTGTACAAAACTGACAGCCTCTTAGGTAGAGTTGATGGTTCTTTCTGAAGTAAGAAGAGTGCCTCAAAAATATTTCATGAATATATTCATTCATTCCTTTATGCTTCGCATAATTATTATGTTTATAATATGTGACAGGCATTGTTCCAGGCTCTTAATTTTCAGAAGAAAACAAGACTTTATTGATAATGTGATACCTAGGGACATAGCATGGGAGGAAGATACATAGCTTTAGAAATGTGATCTTTAAGTTGTCAAGAATATGAAAAACTTCTGAAAAGAATGAAAGTTGGTGAATTAGGTTCTAAAAACTGTTTTATCTGCATGTATCAGTTGGAAATCTTGCTTAGCTGGCAATTGATTTTCCTAATAATGTTTATTTAAAAAGTAAAAATGCTCTCTGAAACATCAAAGAAAATTAGATTCTGTTTAACACAGAACCAGTGTTAGATGTATTTCTTAATTATTTGAAAATATGTGCATCTCAATTAACGAGGTAATGTGAATAACTGAAAAAGGTTTTTTTCCTTGGCCTAGCAGGATAACACTGAGTTTACTGTAATGTGATTGCTCAAAGCCAGCAAATCTGTAAGTGTCCAGAAATGAGCAAGAGGCAAATATTTTTTAACTATTCATAGATTGATGTAAAAGCCAACTGTGTGGAAAATTGGGTCCAAAAAATGCCAGTCAGACTGGTACTCAGCCATTAAAGTCACTTATGTTACCTGGGTTTTATTTTTCCCTCTGGTGAATAAACAGACGATTCTTCAAATGAGCCTCACCTAGAAAAAATGGGGTTTGGAGAAAGTGAGCAAACAGATTGACAGTGCTCCAGAAATAACCAAATGAAACATCTAGCTCATTGGGTAGCAAGCCAATCAATAATGTTTTCAGTTCAAAGTCCTAAAAATTAGAAGGAAAAGCTATTCTGTGAGAGATGGGCCATATGGGGACATACAAATAGAAGGAATTTGGATTCTAATGACCATGACAATTGTCTCACAGTGTTTTTGTCCCATAACTGAATGATGTGCCTCTAAAGTCTTCCAAATGATACTATTTGGTCTATCGCTGTATATATAGAAAATTCCCAATCCGAGTTACTGTCACAGGTTTCACGGGTAGGGTAAGAAGAACACGTGAGATGTAACATGAGTTTTAGGCTCAATGCACTTGGGATAGAAGTTTATAATCCTAATCACAGGAAAGAAAAACATTATTAGAAGAATCTACTTTTAATTAGAACAATAAAGAAGACTTCAGCTCAGAGAGTTCAAGAGTAGGAAAAAGAAAACTAAAAGTACAGGGAACAAAAAAGAATACCCTACCTACCTCACAACAGAAAAATAAAACACATTTAAAAAGAGTCCCAACATATTAAGGAGCTTGGGAGTGCTTCATCTTAACAATACATAAAAAACTAAACAGACTAAAAATCAACAACTCCTTATATCTATCAGAAAGTTGAGGCTGAACATCTGGTCAAGATGGTAGCATAGATAAACACATTCATCTCCTTGCACAACTGCATCAAAATTACAACTGACCTATAGAATAACCATCACTCAGAACCATCAGAAATTGAGTTGAATGGACGTATGATAACTATAAAATTAAAGAAACCACATCCATCCAGACTTGTAGGAGGGACAGAGATGTGGAATAGGCTGGTCCTACATCCACATGTGGTGGATAAAAATTCAGGAGGAATACCTCAGGAGTGAGGGGCCTCCAAGCCCAGTGTTCCAGTGACAGGAAGAGAAGCGCCATAACTTCTGGCCATAAAAATCAGTGGGGATTGACTTGGTGGAAGAAACTGCTTGATTCCCAAGTAGTTACTCTTAAAAGAACCACACATGGGCTTACTCAGACTCACTCCTCTGAGCTCCAGCACCAGGGTAACAACTTGGAAGGCAACATTGGAATATGGGGAGGAACTGAAGTGTCTGGCATCAGGGCAAGTGTTGGGGGGCAGTTTTATCCTAGACAGAATTGTAGTAGAGGCCACCGTTCCTTTTCTGAACCCTACCCGCACTGTACCCAGAGCTGGCAACGATAGCCATATCTGAGACTCCATCAACCTCACTCACATTGTTTGCCCAGCCCTGGTATTTCCCTGAGTCCCTGTGTCACCCAACTAGGGGGCCCACCCAAGCTATTAACTCTGTCTTTTCCATATGAATGGCTGGTGTTGACTCAAGCTTCACAATTTCCTACATTCTCTCAAATAAGCAACAGCTAGTCTCAGTGAGCCTCCAGCCCCTGTACCACTTGCTAAGTGGCCCCAGGTCCAGCACTAACAGCAACCAGCCTAGATTCACAGTTTGGCTTCACCTGTGAAGCTCCAAGCCCAGCACAAGTAACAGCCATCTGTATTTTTCTTTGTAGCTGATGCTGGGTGTCCCTAGGCAGAATACAGGTGATAGGTGACTATGGCGCACACCAACTGGGAAACCACAGAGCCTGTGCAGCAATCCTCCACAGAGGGTGGAAGTTGGTGGTCAGTGGTCACAGCCAGTCGTTGCAGCTGACTATCCTGGACAAATTCCTCCCATTGACCTGCCAATGATAATCAAGGCTCAACTACCAGAGGAGGGTGTACTCAGCCCACACAATGGGTACACCTCAAGTACTTAGCTTGGGTGGTAGGAGAGGCTGTGCCACTGGACCCTACAAGACAACAACTACATTAGGCCATGATACTAAGACATGGAGTCAAAGCCACTCTATCTAACACATAGAAACATAGGGAGGGTACCAAAATGTGGAGACAAAGAAGCATGGCCCAAATGAAAGAACAAATCATAACTTCAGAAAAAGAACTAAACGAAATAGAGATAAGCAATCTATCAGATGTAGAGTTCAAAACACTATTTATAAGGATGCTCAAGGAACTTAGTGAGGACCCCAACAGCATAAAAAAAAAATCCAATCAGAAATGAAGGATTTACTAATTAAAATAAAGAAAAATTTATAGGAAATAAACAGTAGACTGGACAAAGCCAAGAATCTAATTGATGATATGCAGCATAAGATAAAAGCAATCAATCAGAACAGCAAGAGTAAAAAATAATTCAAAAACCAGGATAGTGTAAGGACCCTCTGGGACAACTTCAGTTGTTTCAACATTTGCATCATAGGGGTGCCAGGAGAAGAGAAAGAACAAGGAACTGGAAATATATTTGAGAACATAATGAAAGAAAACTTCCCCAATTTAGTGAAGAAAATAAACATGCAAGTCCAGGAAGCACAGTCCCAAACAAGATGGATGCAAAGAAGCCCACATCAAGACACATTATAAGTAAAATGCCAAAAGTTAAAGATATAGAGAGAATCTTAAAAGCAGCAAGGAAAAAGCAGTTATTTACAGGGGAGTTCCCATAAGACTGTCAACTGATTTCTCAGAAGAAACTTTTCAGGCTAGAAGGGATTTTCAAGAAATATTCAAAGTAATGAAAAATGGGGACCTCCAGCCAAGATTGCTCTACACGGCAAAACTATCATTTAGAATCAAAGAAAAGATAAAGAGCTTCCCAGACAAGAAAAAAATAAAGGAGTTCATCATCACCAAACCATTATAATATGAAATGTTAAAGGGACTTATTTAGGAGAAGATCAAAACTGTTAGCAATAAAATGGCAATAAACACATATCTATCAACAACTGAATCTAAAAAATAAACTAAGCAAACAAGAAAATCAGACAGAATCAAGGATATGGAAAGAATTTTGATGGTTTCTTGAAGGGAGGGGGTGTGGGGAAATGGGTGAAGAAGTGAGGGGATTAAATAGTACAAATTTGTAGTTACTGAATAATGATGGGGATGTAAAGTTCAGTATAGGAAATGGGATAGCCAAAGAACATATATGCATGACCTATGGATAGTACAATGTATGGGGATTACCTGAAGAAGTAGAGAGTGTTTCGTGGAGAGGGGCAAATGGGGGAAAATTGGGACAACCATAATAGTATAATCAACAAATTATAATTTAAAAATATAAAGCTTTATTCTACCTCTTAAATAAATAAATAAATACCAAAAAAGAAAAAAGAAAAAGAAAATTGAGGTCACAGAAGAAATCACTCTTCACAAAATTGGAGCACCAGAGAAATACAGAAAATAACAGCTTATCAGAGCATAACTCATGAACAAAAACCTCTGCAAGAGTGCATACTAAGGTAGGAAAACTGCAACTATAATTAAATTGCTTGAGGCTTAATGTGGATAAGTCTGAGAGTTAAAAACTATAAAGTGACCTAGTCATAGGGGCCCCCACACTTTCAGGAGTTTTATCTACAGGAGCCCTGACAAGTTCTCAGTGAAGATGGGAGAAAAATGTCCTCATGTTTCCAGCATGGGGAGGGAAATTAGCCATTTAAAAATACACCAGAGCATTCTATTCTTAATAAGGTCTACTTCTGGGAGAAACTATTTGATTGAGTTAGCCTGGATCACATAGAGCAGAGATGGCCACACTGGAGGGTTATTTGACCACACCAAAATTTATTTGAGAAAGTCAGTGATTTGCAGGGTTAAATTTTTTGCTACAGGATACCTCAGCATTATCCTGGCTAAAATATGTGCTAATTCCAATTGTTTGTAAGTGACAGTCTAAAGTTTTATTTTTGGATAGACAATGAAACTAAAGACAAGCTCCAGGAAAATAGAAGCATAATCAGTTAGCTTATTTACCATGAATAAGAGAGAGAAGTATTTGCCAACCATAAAATCCTAGCCTGGTGCTATCCTATAGCGCTTTCAGCAATGATGGAAATGTTCTATATCTGCACTGTCCAATGGGGTAGCAACTCACTATATAGTATTGAGTACTTGAAATGTAGCTAGTGCAGGTAAATGCTCTCTGAAGGACAGAACACCAGTTCCACATTTTCTAGTCACACTCATCATCCTTCAGTTCCAAGCCAATCCTTCAATGTGCATTTAAAAAGGAGATTCAAAGGCATATAGGAAATGGTCCTCATTTACTACTATAGAAATTGTTTATTAATTACGTCTACTCAAGTTTGTATTATTTCACCTATCTATAAATAATTGATTCTGCATTTGGACTATATCCAGTGTGTAAAATCACACCAAGATTAAGCTAGTCATGAAAGTTTGTAGTAAACCCTATTGCTGTCCTGTGCAGACCCACACTAATGGAAATAGTGCCTCTATTACCCATCTGCAGCAGTCAGAAACTTTAAATAGCTCACAGCTGCCCTTTTCCTCACACTTTCCCTCCACGCATGAGAGCCATCTCACTCAGAAATGCCTTGGAGATTATATTTCTTCTCCTTGTGGGTGGCCCACAGCTAATGATTATCTGAAAAACAGGACAAAAAGTCCAGCCCTCTTGCCTCAAGGTGGACCAACTCTGTGATCCTATGCATGCTCCAGAGCTCCCTGTGGGATTCGACTGAGGCTACAATACAGCTAAGATCACCTCCTTGCTTGGCTCCTTTCCCCATCCTGTCCCCCTTTCCTCATTCCCTTTCTCCAGAGATCCCTCACTCAGTAAGTCACTTGCATAAGAACTTCTCAGAATCTGGTTCTAGGGAACCTGACTTAAGAAAAATGTAACATTCTGTTCTCATCTCTTAGGCTATGGAGAGAAGTTATAAGTGCCATTAATGAGATCACATCAATATTTTTAACAGTATCTATTACTAGTACTCAATTCTTGAAATGAATTGGTGAAACTTAGGAATTTTCAACTGGATAAATACAAAATTAATCTTTATACAGGAGGAAGGCTATGCACTTTGTAAAAGTAAGGTGTGTCTCAAATCCTACATAATCTTGAGCTGCTCTGAATCTCCCTTCCACTTAAACATTCAAACCACCTAAAAGTAGAATATTCAAACTAAGCAAAGTACCTTTACCTTAAGACTAATTTTACTGCTACCCCAATGAATAGCATCAAGAAACGATAGATGGAAAAGTGGTTCATGGTTGTTATGAAATTGATTTCAGGCTCAACAGGGGCATGAACTCTCAAGGAAGGTTCTTTGTAATATCAGTTAGCAGCCCAGAGGAAATTAATATGTAGATATTGAAAGCATAACTAGACTTCTAACACTGAGTCAGACACAGAATCTGGTGCCAGAATGACTGAATAAGAGATTCTAATTTGGAAAGGTGAAGAAAATAAATGAGTCTGCTCCCCTAAGGATCTAACTGAAGGATAAAGTTTACATTCATGTTGTGTTATTGTAGTTAAATCCAGTTTTGTTCCATTAGTCAAGGGAGAACTAAGTGTGTTTTGTGTGGCATTACCTGTACTCTTTCTTCTTTCCATTGTCTGATTTCATGGAGACATGAATATGTGGAAAAAATAGTTATAGTTAAGTTCTTTGGAAGGACAAATTGCATACATCAGGAATAAGGCACATTCATTTTTTTTGGACATGAGTATTATCAACATTAATCATTATAATAAAATCATTAATACAGATGCAGAGTTTAAAACAATGGTTATAAGGATGCTCAAGGACCTTATAAGAACAATGGATGATCTCAATGAGAACTTAAACAAAGAGATAGAAAACATTAAAAAGGAAATAGAAATCATAAAAAAGAACTAGGCAGAAATGAAGAACACAATATCAGAAATAAAAAGTACACTGAAAGGAATCAACAGCAGGTTGGATGAAACAGAAAACTGAATCAGCAGTGCAGAGGAAAAGATAGGAATAGCACTGAAGCAGAGAAACTACGACAACAAAAAAGAAAAAAAGAAAGAAAAAGAAGGAAAGAAAACAGAGAAAAAGAAAAAAGAAAGAAAAAAATTTTAAATGAGGAAGATGTAAGAGACCTGTGGGGCAACATCAAACATAACAACATCCCCATTACATGGGCACCAGAAACAGAAGAGAGTGAACAAGGGATTGAGAACCTATTTGAAAAAATAGCGGCTAAAAACTTTCCTAACCTGATGAGGGAAAAAAATCACACAAACTCAGAAAATACAGAGTGTCCCTATCGAGATGAATCCAAAGGGGCCCACACCAAGGCATATCATTATTAAAATGGCAAACGTTAAAGATGAAGAGAGAATCTTAAAAGCAGCAAGAGAAAGACAGTTATTTAACTACAAGGAAACTCCCATAAGGCTATCAGCTAATTTCTCAAGGAAAACAGTTAATGCTAGAAGGGATTGTGATGAAATATTTAAGTGATGAAATGCAAAGAACTATAACCAAAGCCATATCCAACAAGGCTATTATTTAAAATTTAAAGCAAAATGAAATGCTTGCTAGACTGGGAACTTAAAAAAAAAAGATCTAAAGGGGTTTATACCTCCAAACCAGTATTGTATGAAATGTTAAAGAGTCTTCTTTAAGAAGACTAAAGAAGAGAAGGAGGAGGAATAGAAAGGAGAAGAAGAAGAAGGAGAGAAGAAGAAGAAGAAGAAGAAGAAGAAGAAGAAGAAGAAGAAGAAGAAGAAGAAGAAGAAGAAGAAATAGAAACATAGGTATCACATGTATAAAGAATAAAATGGCAATAAATAAGTACCTATCAGTAATAACTATAAATGTGAATGAATTAAATGTGCAAATGAAAAGACATAGGGTAGGAGAATGGATTAGAAAAAAATGCATGCTACTTATAAGAGACCCACCTCAGGACAAAAGATGCACACAGACTGAAAATGAAGGGATTAAAAAAAATATCCCATGCAAATGGAAACAAAACAAAAAAGCTGGAGTAGCAATACTTATATCAGACAAAATAGACTTCAAAACAAAGGCTATAACAAGAGACAAAGAAAGACATTATGTAATACTAAAGGGATTAATCCAACAAAATATATAACCCTTATAAACATATATGCACCCAAAATAGGAGCATCCAAATATATAAAGAAATTTTGATGGATGTTAAGGAAAAGAGAAACAGTAATGCAGTCATAGTTGGGAATGTTAACACCACATTGACATCAAAGCATAGAATTTCTAGACATTTTATACCAAAGCAACAAAATATACATTCTTTTCAAGTGCACTTAAAACATTTTCTAAGATAGACCCCATTGTAAGACATAAAATAAACCTTAGTAAATTTAAAAATATTTAAATCATATCAAGCACTTTCTCTGACCACAATGGTATGAAACAAGAAATCAATTACAATAAAAAATTCAAAAACATTCAAACACATGGAGGCTAAAGAAAATGTTATTAAACAATAAATAGGTTAACAATGAAATTAAGGAAAAAATTAAAAGTTACCTAGACACAAACAAAAATGAACACACAACTTAAAATCTATAGGACATAGCAAAAGTGGTCTTGAGAGGGAAAGTCATAGCATTACAAACCTACCTCAAAAGGCAAGAACAATATTAAAATGAACAATCTAACCTTACACCTAAAAAAAACAATAAAAAGAAAAGATAAAGAAAAAAGAAAGAACAATAGATAATACTCAGAGTAAGTAGAAGGAAGAAAATAATAAAATTAGAGCAAAAATAAATTACATAGAAGCTAAAAAAAAATTATACAAATAATCCATACCACCAATACCTGGTACAAGATTGACAAACCATTAAACAGACTCATCAAAAAAGAGAGAGAGAGGACCCATATAAATAAAATCAAAAATAAAAGAGAAAAAATAACTGACATCACAGAAATACAAAGGATTTTAAGAAAATATGAACAACTATATACCAACAAATTGGACAACAAGGATTAAATGTATAAATTCTAGAAATATACAATCTTCCAAAATTGAACCAAGAAAAATCAGAAAATCTGAATAGCCAATTACCAACAATTAAATTGAAGCAGTAGTAAAAAAATTCTCAGCAAACAAAATCCTGGACCCAATGGCTTCCCAGGTGAATTTTACCAAACATTCAAAGAAAAACTAAGACCTATTTTTCACAAACTATTCCAAAAATTCAAAAGGGGACAATACTTCCAAGCTAATTTTATAAGACCAGTGTATCCTAACTTCAAAACTAGTTAAAGTACAAAGAAAAAATTTTTTAGCCCAACTTCCAGCCAAGGTGAAGGCATAGAAAGACATACTGCATCTGTCTCCACAACTAAGAAGGAATACAACTACCTCAAAACTAGGAACAACTATGAGTTCCAAAAAATCAAACTACATAGAAGTCCAACAAACAAAGAAATAAAGAAGAAATACTCATCCAGACAGGTAGGAGGAGCAGAGCTGGGGCGGAAAGGACATGGTGTGGTGGCGGCAGCAGCAGTGGCTGCAGCAGGCCAGTGGAAAGCACAGTTACTGTACATATTTTTAAAAAGTCAGGAGGGATGCCTGGGGAGCATCCCCAGCTCCTCAACAGATTGCGCAGGTCACAGTCCCAGCACGGGGGAAAATCAAGCCTTATTGCTTCTGACTGTGAAAAACAGTGGGGGTTGGGGCAGAGGAAGAAACTGCCAGTCTCTCAGCAGAGTCTGCTTATTTAAAGAACCCCCACAGTCCTAGGGTATCCGCTGACCCATCCACTCTGGGAACGACCTCCAGGGTAACAGCTAGAGAGGCGGCATTCCCATACAGAGGTGGGAGAAGTGCCTGGAAATAGGACGAGTGCTGGGCAGGCAGCATTGTTCCCACTCTGACCCCTCCCCCACACTTATTTCCACAACATGGTGAAACAGGTTGCCCTGTACTGATGAATCTCTAAGGCTCTGCCCCTTACAACAACAGGAGTGACAGCTCTATGTGAGACACAGAGGCAAACAAACACAGGAGCTTGTCAAGATAAGGAGACAGAGAAATATGGCCCAAAAGAGGGACTGGATCAAGATTCCAGTGGGAGAACTAAGTGACAAGGAGATAGTTAACCTAACAGATACAGAATTCTAAACAGTGGTGATAAAGATGCTCACAGGCTTGATAGATATGTTTGAGTGTGGCAAACACAGAGGAGAAGGGAAGGCTATGCTAAGTGAAATGAAGGAAAATCCACACAAAACCAACGGTGAAGGGAAGAAAACCATTGGTTTGAATCCCGTTTTGGAACATAAGGAAGAAAAAAACAGTCAACCAGTACAGAATGAGGAAACAAAAATTGCAAAAAATGAGGAGAGGCTTGGGAACCTCTGGGACAACTTTATATGTGCCAACATCCGAATCATGGAGGTGCCAGAAAGAGAAGAGGAAGAGCAAGAAATTGAAAACTTATGTGAAAAAATAATGGAGGAAAACTTCCCACATTTTGTGAAGGAAATAGACACACAAGTCCAGGAAGCACAGATAGTCCTGGGCAAGCTGGGCCCAGAGGGGACCACACCAAGACACATCATGAATAAAGTGCCAAACGTGAAAGATAAATAGAGAACCCTAAAAGGAGCAAGAGAGAAGTGGAGAATTGCCTACAAAGGGGTGCCTATAAGACTATCAGCTGAGTTTTCAAAAGACACTTTGCAGGCAAGAAGGAACTGGCAAGATGTATTTAAGGTGATGAAAAGAAAGAACCTATAACCAAGATTACTCTATCCAGCAAAGCTATCATTTAGAATTGAAGGGCAGATAAAGTGCTTCCCAGACAAAGTAAAGCTAAAAGAGCTCATTATCACCAAGCCATTATTATATGAAATGTCAAAGGGACTTACTTAAGAAAAAGATCAAAACTATGAACACTAAAATAATAACAAACTCACAACTATCGACAACTAAACCTAAAAAATAAAAACAAAATCCAGCTAAGCAAACCAGATTAGGAACAGAATAATAGGTATGGGGATCATTTAGAGGGTTATCAGCTGGGAGCGGGAAGGAGGAGAAATGGGATAATGGTGCAGGGATTAAAAAGCATAATTGGTTGGTACAAAATAGACAGGGGGAAGTTAAGAATAGTATAGGAAAGGGTGAAGCCAAAGAACTTATATACATGACCCATGGACATGAACTAAGGGGGTTGGGATTGCTGGAGGGAAAGGGGGGTACTGGGCAGAGGGGAGCAAAGGGGGAAAAATTGGAACTACTGTAACAACATAATCAATAAAATATACTTTAAAAAATTTTAGCCCAATATCCCTGATAAGCAAAAATGCTAAAATCCTCAAAAAAATTAGCAAGCCATAGACTGCAATAAATTATAAAAACCATATACCATAATTAAGTCGGGATTGATTGGGGGGATGCAAGGTTGGTACAATATTGCAAATCAATAAATGTGATATACCACATAAACAAAATGAAGGATAAAAATCACATAATCATATCAATAGATGGAGAAAAAGCATTTGATAAAAGTTAGCACACATTTATGATAAAGGCTCTCATCAAAGTGGGAACAGAAGAATCATACTTCAATATACTAAAGGTCATATATGACAAACCCACAGCCAACATCATACTCAATGGGCAAAAACTAAGAGCATTTCCCTTAAGAAAAGAAACAACACAAGCATATCTGCTTTCACCACTCTTACTCAACGAAGTACTGGAAGTTCTAGCAATAGCAGTCAGACACACACACAAGCATGCACACACACACACACACACATAGAGAGAGAAACAGAAGGCATCCAAATGGGAAAGGAGGAAGTAAAACTCATTATTCATTGATGGACGTGATACTGTATATCAAAAACCTTAAAGGCTCCACCAAAAACTGCTAGAACTGATATGTGAATTTGGTAAAGGAACAGGATAAAAAAATAATATTCTGAAATTGGTGGCATTTTTATATACCAATAATGAACTCTCAGGAAGACAAATTAAGAAAACAATTAAATTTACTATTGCAACAGCAAAAAATAAGGTACCTAGGAATAAATTTCACCCAGAAAGTAAAAGACCTGTCCTCAAAAAATTATAAATACTGAAGACTGAATTTGAGGAAGATACAAATAAGTGGAAGCATGCACCATGTTCATAGATAGTAAGAATCAACATCATTAAAATGTCCATACTACCCAAAACAATATATAAATTCAACACAATTCCTATTAAAATACCAAGGACATATCTCACAGTTCTAGAACAAATATTCCAAAACTGTATATGGAACCACAACAAAACCCCAAATATTACTTACAATCTTAAGAAAGAAGAACAAAGTTGGAGGCATCACACTACCTGATATCAAACATACTACAAGTCCATAGTAATCAAAACATGATGGTATGACATAAGAACATGCATACAGATCAATGGAACATAATAGAGAGACCAAAAATAATTCCATACCTACACCGTCAATTAATTTTTGACAAAGGAAACAAGAATATATAATGGAATAAAGACAGTCTCTTAATAAATCGTCGGCGGTGGCGGCGGCGGCGGCGGCGGCAGCCGTCTGTCTCGAGAGACGATGGCGTAGCTTCTTAAGAGTCTATCTGCACCGCCGAGAATGGCTGTGCAGTCCGACTCGGGAGTGACATGGTATCTGTCTCCTCCCGTGTTGAATCGACATCTTGCGATGACGCTGGAGTGTCCTCTCCAGTGGAGCTGAAGCTACAGAGCCTGGGCAGGGTGATATGGAGGGTCTGCTGTTGCCCATGCAGCAGACCACCCCTCTCTTCGCAGCTGAAGGGTCCAAGGGAAAGACGGAGTCAATACAGCTTGGCTTCAGGTGCGCCGCAGGAGTTGCCGGTGTTGACTACAACGTCAAACCGCCTTAGGGACTCCGGCTCCGGATTTTCTGTCGGGGTTTACTCCCTTAGCCTTTCCCCTGAAGAGGTATGCCGCAAGGCAGCGGAGGTTTTTTGGAATCAGAGTTTTCCTTCTCTGATGTGCCCTGACTGGAAGATCAAACCAGCGACACTTAGCTCGCAGGCCGACGCTCAATCCACTGAGCCAAACCAGCCAGGGTTTAAACACTATTAATAAATAGTGTTTAAATAATTGGACATATACATGTAAAAAATAAAAGTAAATCTAGACCACCAAATTATACCATACACAAAAATAAACTAAAAATGTATTAAAGACTTACATGTTAATTACAAAACCATAAAAATCCTAGAAGAAAGCATAGGCAGTAAAATCACAGGTATTTCTCATAACAATATTTTTACTGATATATCCCCTTGAGCTAGGGAAACAAAGGAATAAATAAACAAATGGAATTTCATCAAGCTCAAAAGCTTTTGCATAGCAAGAGCAACCATCAATAAAGTGAAAAGGCAACCCACTGAATGAAAGAATATTTTAACCAATGATACATCTGATAAGGGTTTAATATTCAAGATATGCAAAAATCTTATACACCTCAACACCAAGAAAACAAACAATCCAATTAAAAAATAGGCAAAGAGTATGAATAGACAGTTCTCTAAAGAGGACATACAGATGGCCAATAGACATATGAAAAGATGCTCAATGTCACTAATTATCAGAGAAATTCAAATTGAAACCATAATGAGATATCACCTCACACCTGTCAGAATAGCTATAATCAATAAATCAACAAACAAGTGCTGGCTAGGATGCGGAGAAAGGGAACCTTCCTTCAGTGTTGTTGGGAATACAGATTGGTGAAGCCACTGTGGAAAACAGTATGGAGTTTTCCTCAAAAAATTAATAATGGATCTGTCTTTTGACGCAGAAATTCCACTTCTGGGAAAATATCAAAAGAAACCCAAAACACTGATTTAAAAGAATAAATGCACCGCCATGTTCATTGCAGTGTTATTTACAATAGCTAAGATCTGGAAATAACCCAAGTGCCCATCAGTAGATGAGTGGATAAAAAAACTGTGGTACATTTATGCAATGAAATACTACTCACCTGTAAATAATAAGGAAATCTTACCTTTGTGACAGCATGGATGGATCTGGAAAATATTATCCTAGATGTATAGGTCAGTTAGAGAAAGAGAAATCCCATATGATCTCACTTATATGTGAAATGTAATGGACAAAATAATTTAACAATAAAATACAAACAGAAGAATAGCTTCATAGAACAAATTGACATGTCAGAGTGGAGGGGTGTGGTGGGGCTGGGTGAAAGAAAAGGTGAAAGGATTTTTATATATATATAAAAAACCTCCGCTGCCTTGCGGCATACCTCTTCAGGGGAAAGGCTAAGGGAGTAAACCCCGACAGAAAATCCGGAGCCGGAGTCCCTAAGGCGGTTTGACGTTGTAGTCAACACCGGCAACTCCTGCGGCGCACCTGAACCCAAGCTGTATCGACTCCGTCTTTCCCTTGGACCCTTCAGCTGCGAAGAGAGGGGGGGTCTGCTGCATGGGCAACAGCAGACCCTCCATATCACCCTGCCCAGGCTCTGTAGCTTCAGCGTCATCACAAGATGTCGATTCAACACGGGAGGAGACAGATACCATGTCACTCCCGAGTCGGACTGCACAGCCATTCTCGGCGGTGCAGATAGACTCTTAAGAAGCTACACCATCGTCTCTCGAGACGGACGGCTGCCGACGACGGATATATATATATATATATATCTACACATAACATATAGACACAGACAAAAGTATGGTGACAGATAGAGGGAATGAGAGATGGGATTAGTGGAAGTTTACAAAAGAGGATAAATGGGGATGGAAAGAGACTTTGGGTAATGGGTGTATAATGCAGCATAAAGATGATGTTTTGTTGAGTTGTACACTTAAAATCTGTATGGTTTTGTTAATTAGTGTCACCATAATAAACTTAATAAAAAACAAATACTGTAATATGTCCCAGTATCATGTAAATTATGACAAAGTTTGATAAAGGAGGTCCAATATTTATGCCATTGTAATTCTTTTTTTTAGATACATTTTCTTCATAATTATATAAAGAAACTTTGGAGACAAAGTTTCAGGGAAGAACAATTTTGATAACATCTACCTATTAAAAGAATGCTTTTTAAAGCATGTTTTAAAAATGAAGAATCTCACTTTTAGGTTAGATTTTCAAGGCCTAGTTTTTCAAAAATCATCAAAAATAAAAACTGAGCAGTAGAAAAATATAAAATCCCACATCTTATCTCTAAATCTCTGAAACATAGAGGGGAAAAAAAAGGAGAGAGAACACAAATTGACTAATGAGTTTAACAAAGACCTTGTACTCATACATATTTAACCATCTTTTCAAATGGAAAAATGAAAACTTTCACTAGCTTGAGAGCATGGTAGGTATTAGAAAAATAAAAATACATAACAAATACCAGAATGTTTACTTATACATTCTGTTGTTTGAGTTTTAAAGTGAATTTCCAGAATTTGTTTTCTGGTGGTGTATATAGAAGAACTATATGCTAAAACAGAAAAAGAGTAGGAACATAGCCTTAGAGTAGGAATATATTATTTATTTATTCACCAATTATTCCTTGGATGTCTACCATACCAAGAACTACGCTAGAAACTAGGAATACAGAGACAAACAAGATTTAATATTCACAACTTTGAAGTCTGGTTAGGTTACAGAGAAAAAAAGAATTTTCTCATTGATATCAATAAAACTAGCTCATGTTCCAAATACAATAGCAAGTACCATATATGCATTTATGAATAAGGTGGGATCTTACCAGTCTCATGGGTGGATAAACAGCAGCCCACAGGAATTAAATAGGCTGCCCATAATTCTCTCTTCTGAAGCTATGCTCCTAATCATCACACTATTTGTGTATTTCTAAAGAGCTATGTTAGACTTATTGTTTTCACAAATGAAGTGAGAAACTGCCAAGAGTTGGAGGGAAGATAATTTTTCAGGGCTCTCTAGCATTGGTTATATTTTAGATGAGTGTTAAAAGATGAGAGGATGGGGGCAATGAGAATTACATATGTGAAAGTACAGCAATATGAGCAAATAGCAGTTAGTTCAAAATGGACCATTGAATAAACTGGGAAGAGAGTAAGAGATGGGCCTGGAAAATAATCAGGATCTCAAAGTGTCTGACATGTCTTGTTTAGGTGATTGACAAGACACTGAAAGTATTAGGAAAAGTGTTATCTTAGGACAAGTTCCACAGGTACAGACCCTGAGACAAGGATTTAGGTGCAAGTGATTTCTTAAGAAAGCACAGGAGAAACTGGGTGTATAAAAGTGGATGGAGAAGGGAAAGAGGCCAGTCAAGAGTGCAGTTTCAGGTAAAATCCCTGTCTCAGTTTAATTCCATGGGGAGCTCTGGAGCATAATTTACACATCAGAATAACTTTTTCAGAAAGGCAAATAATTGGAATTTCTACTGTCACACCACAAGATCATTGGCTACAAGCTGCCCCAGGGATATAAACTTCCAGAGACTTCCAGTTCTCTGTGAATAAGGGTAAAGCAACTCTAATAGCCCAGTGGTGGAAATGCAGAACCCAGTCACTACCAGCAAGCAGGCAGAAGCTGTGTGATGGGTTTACAGAACATATGCAGAACACATGTTAGTTACAGGTGATAATACCATAGTTGTCACTAGAATAAAATTGATTAGAATTAGAAGTGTCATTAGAATGACAATGGCTCTAGGACATCAAAACTCTTGAATTGGGTAGGGAAGATGGCAGAGGAGTGAGGAGAGGCTGCGGTTTCAGGCTCCCGAGACCCGTCTGCAGTTTGGGCTAATTGCAGACAGAACATCTCAGTGAGCAGCTGGACACTGGCAGGAGTCGAGCCATGGCACTGCTGGATTAGAGAAAATCCATCTGGGAACAACCCGTTTAGTGAGGATAGCGGAGGAAAAGGGGACAAAACGGGATTCCTGACTGGGGCGGCTGCCCGAGCTGCGGCTGGAAGTACACAAAGGCTTTTTGGCGACCACAGGCTGCCCCGGAGAGGAGTCGGGAGGAGAGCGGATCTCTGCCCGCTGGCAGAGACGGGACTCGACCAAGTAGCATTGGCGCCGAAGGACAGGAGACAGCGTGCTGCCGGGCAAGTGAGAACATAACTCTCCTTTATATTTTTCTATAGTGGACGGTGGAGAGGGGAGGAAAGTTTGGGGGTGGTAGGCCGTTCTTGAGGAGCGCAGGCGCAGAGGCGCGCTCATCCACTCCACAACCCTACCCTTGGGTCACTGGGGCGCGCATAGGGAAGTGCTCTCACTCACTGGCCCAGGTGCGCGGGGCCGTGAGTCCAGGTGTCCCTCGGACACTCCCCAACGGACATAAGATCAGTGCCCCAATGGGCACAGGGAGGGCCCACTGAACACGCAGAGGACCGTGTGCAGATACCCCTAGACAGCTCCCGTGGGCACTGGGCCCCAGGCCGGAAAGCCGACCGCTAGCGCAGGCTCTGCTCATGCCCACCCAGATGGGTGAGGGAAGGTGGGCGGTTGCAGCGCCAGAACAGCGGGCGGCAGCGACTCACAGACGCCCACTTCCACTGAGCACAAGTGTCCGGGGCCCCACCCTAAGAGGAGAGACACCAACTCCCGGAGCTCGGCTCAGCGGGACTAAGGGCACGGGCGCGCGAGCGTGAAAAGACCTCAGCCCGGGGACAATAGGCGCCAATCGCGGGACAAGTTCTCGGGCCACCTGCGCGCGCATGCAGGGGACACGTGCAGGGACACCTCGGCGCGAACGCGGAAACACCTCGGCCCTGCAACAATAGGCGCCAATTGCATGGCAAGCTCTTGGCCACCCGGCCTGTGCAGGGGCTCGTGCACAAGGACACCTCAACTGGCTCCAGCGGGCAGCAAGGGAGCGTGCCGTGATGGCAACTGCGGGTGCGCACCATTGCGGCAACCGCGGGCGCACACCATTGCTGCAAGAAACAAGAACCTCTGAACCACCACACTAGACCAGCTGCAGACGCAGGAAAAGAAGGCGACACACCAAGGCTAAAACGGAGTAAAAACATCCTTTTTTTTTTTTTTCCAATTTTTTTCTCTCTTTCTTCTTTCTTTCTTTCTTCTTTCTTCTTTCTTTTCTTTCTTTCTTTCTTCTCTTTTTTTGGGTATTTTTTTTTGGGGGGGGGTTTCCTCCCCTTCCAAAAAGAATAACAAACTTTATCTCTAACGTGTTGCATATAACCTCTCGTTCTCATCCTTTCTCTTTAATCGTTATTTGTTTGTGTGTCTAGTTTAGCCCCCCCTATCACTCTAAATAATAGAATATAATTACTATATAAACCCAATACAATACAATCCCACTTTCTTACTATATTATGCATTTTTCCATCCTTTTCTTCTATTTTTATTAACATACAATGTAAATATTACCTACTGGCTTGCACAATCTCAACTATTATTAATCTATCACCCTCTCTATCAAAAATTATATTTTTCCTCCCCCAAAACAACTCTTATCTATTCTTCTTATAGTATAAAACCTCTAATCTCTTTACATTTATATTAATACAGGCTCGTTGGCTGACAATAGCAGGATAGAGAGTGGGGGATACTTTTTGAGGGTGTGGGTCTCCTGCCTGGGCTGTGTGTTTGTGTTTTTAACAGCATATCCACAAAAGAACTCAAGACAAAGTGGATAGAGTGACTCGCAACCAACTAGCCAGAAGGAAGATCCTACCAAAGAACATCTGAAATATAACAAAACAGCATAAACAAACGACATAAAGGGTAACTCAAGAACATCAGGCTCAGGATATCAAAGAGACCGCACCACTGAAACCCCCAGATCTCCCATAAAGAATCTCAAATCACAAAGGAGAGAAGCCAAAGCAGACCAGCCCCCCCAAAAAAAACAAATAAAAAAATAAATAAATAAAAACAAAAAGAATCCAACATGGTAAGATGCAAAAATAACCCCTCAATGAAGAGAAAAGAGGAATCCTCAGAAAGAGAGATAGATGAAATAGACACAGCCCAAATGTCAGACATGGAATTCAAAACAATGGTGATAAAGAAGCTCAACATACTCGACATCCTTAAAAACAACTATGACAACCTCCAAGGAAGTTACCAGCAGCTCCAAGAAAATTACAGAAAACTTGCAGAGAACTACACCAGCATAAAAAAAGACATAGAAACTATCAACAAGAACCAAGAAGAACTGAAGAATTCAATCTCTGAACTGAAAAACACAGTAGAATCAGTCAAAAGCAGGCTAAAAGAAGCAGAGGATCGGATTGGTGAGTTAGAGGATAATGTAAGTAATAATTCTCAAATGATACAGCAAAATGAAAAAAGATTGAAAAAATATGAACAAGATGTAAGGGAATTACAGGATAGCATGATAAGAAATAATATCAGGATCATAGGAATAAGAGAGGGAGAAGAAAAGGAGCATGGAATTGAAAAACTAATAGGAGAAATAGTGACAGAAAATTTTCCGAACCTGATGAGAGAAAAAGTTATGCAAGTCCAAGAAGCACTGAGAGTTCCAATAAAGAGGAACCCCCAAAAACCCACTCCAAGGCACATCATAGTTAAAATGGCAACATTCCAAGACAATGAGAGAATCCTAAAAGCAGCAAGAGAAAAACAGCAAATAACTTATAAGGGAGCTCCAATAAGGCTATCGACTGATTTCTCAACAGAAACATTACAAGCCAGAAGGGAATGGTCAAAAATATTTAAGCAATGAAAAACAAAGGCCTACAACCAAGAATACTCTACCCAGCAAGGCTCTCATTCAAAATAGAAGGTGAAATAAGGAGTTTCTCAGACAAAGGAAGACTGAAAGAATACATCTCCACCAAACCAGCATTGCAAGAGATGCTAAAGGGACTGTTCTAAGAAAAAAAGAAGAAAAGAACAAGAGAGGAGAGGAACAGAGGTACAAAGTGCAATGAATAAATACACGTCAATAATAACCTTAAATGTAAATGGATTAAGTGCTCCAATTAAAAGACATAGGGTAACAGAATGGATAAGAAAACAAGACCCACATATTTGCAGTCTACAAGAAACACACCTGAAAACAAAAGATTTACACAGACTGAAAGTAAAGGGATATAAAAAATATTCCAAGGAAACGGACCGGAAAAAAAAGTCGGGGTAGCAGTCCTCATATCAGACAAAACGGATTTCAAAGCAAGGACAATAAAAAGAGACAAAGAAGGACATTTCATAATACTTAAAGGAACAATCCATCAAGAAGATATGACTTTGATAAACATATATGCACCCAACATAGGAGCACCCAAATACATAAAGCAAATACTAGAAGACCACAAAAAGGATATCAACAACAACACACTCATAGTAGGGGACTTCAACAATCCATTATCAACAATAGACAGATCATCAAAACAAAAAAACACCAAGGATATACAGGCATTGAACAACACACTAAACCACATGGACTTAACTGATATATATAGAACTTTTCACCCCAAAGAAGCAAAATATACATTCTTTTCAAATGCACATGGGACATTTTCAAAGATAGACCACATGATAGGTCACAAAACAAGCCTCAACAAATTCAAGAAAATTGAAATCATATCAAGCATCTTTTCAGATCACAATGCCTTGAAACTAGAAATCAACTTCAGAGAAAAAATCAAAGACACCCAAACTCATGGAGATTGAATAACATGCTATTAAATAATGAATGGGTTAACAATGACATCAAAGAAGAAATCAAGAAATTTCTAGAAACTAATGACAATGAGCACACAACAGCCCAAAACCTGTGGGACACAGCAAAAGCAGTCCTGAGAGGGAAGTTCATAGCAATACAGGCATATCTGAAAAGGATAGAAGAATCTCAAATAAAAAACCTAACCATAAAGCTACAAGAACTAGAACAACAACAACAAACAAAACATAGGGCAAGAAGAAGGAATGAAATCATCAAGATCAGAGCAGAACTAAATGACATAGAGACTAAACAAATAATCCAAAAGATCAACAAAACTAGGAGCTGGTTCTTTGAAAAAATAAACAAAATCGACAAGCCTCTAGCCAGTCTAATCAAGAAAAAGAGAGAGAAGACCCAAATAAACAAAATCAGGAATGAAAGAGGAGAAATCATGACTGATACCACAGAAATACAAATGATAGTTAGAAATTACTACAGACAACTGTATGACAAGAAATTTGACAATCTAGAACAAATGGACAAATTTCTAGAAACTACAACCTTCCAAAACTGAATCAAGAAGTGGAAAGTCTCAACAGACCAATAACAAAGAAGGAAATTGAAACAGTAATCCAAAATCTCCGTGCACACAAAAGCCCTGGATCGGAAGGCTTCACAGGCGAATTCTACAAAACATTCAGGGAAGAACTAACTCCTATCCTCCTCAAACTGTTCCAAAAAATCGAAGAAGAGGGGAAAATCCCAAACTCTTTCTATGAAGTCAGTATTATCTTAATCCCCAAACCAGGTCAAGACACAACAAAGAAAGAAAACTACAGGCCAATATCACTGATGAACATAGATGCTAAAATCCTCAACAAAATATTGGCAAACAGGAGCCAGCAATACATCAAAAAGATCATACATCATGATCAAGTGGGCTTCATTCCAGGGATGCAAGGATGGTTTAATATTCGCAAATCAATAAATATAATACATCACCTAAGCAAAATGAAAGACAAATATCACATGATCATATCAATAGATGCAGAAAAAGCATTTGATAAAGTACAACACCCATTTATGATGAAAACACTCAGCAAAATGGGAATAGAGGGAACATAACTTAACATAATTAAGGCTATATATGAGAAGCCTGAGGCCAACATCATACTCAATGGACAAAAACTGAAAGCATTCCCCCTGAATTCAGGAACTAGACAAGGTTGTTCACTCTCTCCACTCCTTTTCAACATAGCGTTGGAAGTCCTAGCCACAGCAATCAGACAAGAAAAAGAAATAAAAGGCATCCAAATTGGGAAAGCGGAAGTAAAAGTTTCATTATATGCAGATGACATGATAGTAGACCTAGAAAATCCTATAAACTCCACTAAAAGACTACTCGATATAATAAGTGAATTTGGCAAAATCGCAGGGTACAAAATAAATATACAGAAATCTAAGGCATTTCTGTACACCAACAATAAAATATCAGAGACAGAGACAAAAAAGAAAATACCATTTACGATAGCAACAGAAAAATAAAGTACCTAGGAGTAAACTTAACCAAAGAGATAAAAGACCTGTACTCTGAAAATTACATAGCATTGAAGAAAGAAATTAAGGAAGATACAAATAAATGGAAGCAAATACCATGTTCTTGGATGGGAAGAATCAACATCATCAAAATGGCCATACTACCCAAAGCAATTTACAGATTCAATGCAATCCCTATTAAAATGCCAATGACATATTTCACAGACCTAGAACAAATACTCCATAAATTCATATGGAACCAAAATAGACCCCAAATAGCAAAAGCAATCTTGAGACAGAAGAACACAGCAGGAGGAATCACAACACCAGATATCAAACAATACTACAAAGCCACTGTGATCAAAACAGTCTGGTACTGGCATAAGAACAGACATATAGATCAGTGGAACAGAATAGAGAGTCCAGAAATAAACCCAGGCCTCTATGGTCAACTAATATTCGATAAAGGAGGAAGGAACATAAAATGGAGTGAGAAGAGCCTCTTTAACAAATGGTGCTGGGAGAACTGGATAGGGACCTGCAAAAAAATGAAACTAGACCACCAACTTACACCACACATGAGAATAAACTCAAGATGGATCAAAGACTTAAATGTAAGCCGTGACACCATAAAAGTCCTAGAGGAAAACATAGGCAAGAAAACATCAGATATCTCATGTAACAATTTCTTCACGGATACATCTCCTAAAGCAAGAGAAATAAAGGAAAAAATAAATAAATGGGATTACATCAAACTAAAGAGTTTCTGCTCAGCAAAAGAAAACATCAGCAAGATGAAAAGGAAGCCAACCATATGAGAAAACATATTTTCCAATGACATCACAGACAGGGGACTGATTTCCAAAATATATGAAGAGCTTATATGACTCAACATCAAGAAAACAAACAACCCAATTAAAAAATGGGCAAAGGACCTGAACAAACACTTCTCCGAAGAGGACATACAGAAGGTCCATAGACACATGAAAAAATGCTCAACATCATTAGCCATCAGGGAGATGCAAATGAAAACCACAATGACATACCATTTTACACCAGTCAGAATGGCCATCATCAACAAATCAACAAACAACAAGTGCTGGCGAGGATGTGGAGAAATGGGAACCCTACTGCACTGTTGGTAGAAATGCAGACTGGTGCAGCCACTATGGAGAACATTATGGAATTACCTCAAAAGATAAAAAATGGAACTGCCTTTTGAACCAGCGACTCCACTACTAGGATTATACCCAAAGAATCTTGAAACAACAATTCAAAAGAACTTATGCACCCCTTTGGTCATTACAGCACTGTTTACAATAGCTAAGTGCTGGAAACAACCTAAGTGCCCATCTGTAGATGAGTGGATCAAAAAACTGTGGTACATTTACACAATGCAATACTATGTAGTAGAAAGAAAGAAGGAACTCCTGCCATTTGCAACAACATGGATGGAACTATAGAGAATTATGCTTAGTGAAATAAGCCAGGCAAAGAAAGAAAAATACCATATGATATCACCTAATACAGGAAACTAAAGAACAACACAAACAAAGGAACTAAATGGAACAAAGAGCAGAATAGCAGTCAATAAGGGGGAGGGGAGAGGGAGAGAAGGCGGATAAGTAAGGGAAGGGTTTAGTTAAAGAACCCGTATAAATGACTCATGGACATGGACAATGGGGAGGGATATGATTGCGGAAGAGGGGGTGGGTTGGGTGGGGGAGAGAAATTGGGGGGAAAAGGGGACAACTGTAATTGAAAAACCAAAAAAAAAAAAAAAAACTCTTGAATTGAAAAAAGAAAAATTATTGTCTATTAAGCAATGATAGTAACATAACTAGAGATAAAAAGCCCATAGAATTATGGGACACCAGAACAGAAATGAATAAGCTTAGAAATTACCCAACACGATAGCAATTTGCAAATGAAGAAACCACGATCAAGGAAATCACCATGCCCACATAATTAGCTGCAGAACCAAGTCAGAGTATTTTTCTCCTGACTCCAAATAGAGTCTATTTTCATTCCACATCTGCACCTTTGGAGAGGCATATATTTTAACCCTAACTGGAATAATAAGACAAAGATCTTTTAATCACTGAAATTTAAAATTTCCTGACCTCCCTTAAAGTTGGGTGTGACATGTAATTGAGTCCTAAGATGTAAGTAGGAGTAATGTTCCTAGAAGCATCACCTCCAGGCCTGCCCCATAAAAATAACCAAAGTAGTCATCTATGTTCTCTTTTCGGATCTTCTGGCCATGTAGGGAGGATTCCAATGAAATAGGAAAAGGTATATAAACAAAATAGAAGGATTCTGGATCATTGGTTGACTGTATGCAGCAGCTTCTCCTTCCTAGCCTAACCACCAATCATCTCCCATTGGACTATAATATGAACAAGAAATAAACATTTGTTTTGGTCAATCAATGAAATTTGGGGATTATTTGCTATAGCAGTTAGCCTATCCTGACTAATATGTAAAACCACTGATCAAAGTCCATAAAGCGATTTTGAGCTACTGTAAGATATAAGGCTGATGCAGTAAGTAATCCAGAGATAGATAAAATGTGGCCCTGTTCTAAGTACTCTTCTGTATTATAGCAGGGGGAAGAAAACATGAATAAATGAAGACAGCTGAAAGCAATAGATGATTTAGGAATAGGTAACAGTAATACAATAGAACACTTCTGGTTACATTGATCATGGAAATCTTCATTGAAGAGGTGGTAGTTCTCTGAAACCTTGAAAGATCAATCAAGACTTTGATAAAATGGTAGAATGAAGGTGCTCCATAATATGAGAAATAGACTGAGATAAGACAGAGTCAAAGACAGTATATGGAAGTTCTCTTGGGATAAAATCTGGAGGAGTGGAAAGACATTGTTACCAAATTTTTCAGGACTTTGAATTTTAAGCTAAGAGACTGAGTCAATTAACTGTTGCTGTGTAACAAATAAACCTGAAACTTAGAGACTTAAAACAACTATATTATCTTATAGGTCGATGGGTTGCCTATGAGTGTTTTGCTGATAAGATTCAGGCTTGGCTGATCATATATATAATATATATATATATATGATGCTATTACAGTTGTCCCAATATTTCCCCTTTTGCCCCCATCCACCCTGCAACCCCATTCCCTCAGACAATGTACCCACCATTGTTCATGTCCATGTGCTGTGCATATAAGTTATTTGGCTACTCTGTTTCCTAACTGTACTTTACATTCCCATGTATTCTGTAACTACCTATTTGTACTTGTTAATCCCCTCACCTCTTCATCCATTTCACTACAGCCCCCTCCAGTGTGGCAACCTTTAAAATGCTGTCAGTATCCATGATTCTGTCTCTGTTCTTCTTGTTTTCTTAGTTTGTTTTTTAGATTTAATTGTTGATAGATATGTGTTTATTGCCATTTTATTGCTAACAGTTTTGATCCTCTTTTCTTAAATAAGTCCCTTTAATATTTCCTATAATAATTATTTGGTGATGATGAGCTCCTTTACCTTTTTCTTGTCTGGGAAGCTCTTTATCTGCTCTTTGATTGTAAATGATAGCTTTTCTGTGTAGAGAAATCTTGGCTGAAGGCCCCCATTTTTCACGACTTTGAAAATTTCTTGAAAATCCTTTCTAGCCTAAAAAGTTTCTTCTGAGAATCAGCTGACAGTCTTATGGGAACTCCCATGTAAATAACTGCTTTCCCCTTGCTGCTTTTAAGATTCTCTCTGTATCTTTAACTTTTGGCATTTTACTTATAATGTGTCTTGGTGTGGGCTTCTTTGCATCCATCTTGTTTGGGACTCTCTGTGCTTCCTGGACTTGCATGTTTATTTTCTTCACCAAATTGGGGAAGTTTTCTTCCATTATGTTTTCAAATATATTTCCAATTCTTGCTCTTTCTCTTCTCCTGGCACCCTTATGATGCAAATGTTGAAACAACTGAAGTTGTCCCAGAGGGTCCTTACACTATCCTGGTTTTTGAATTATTTTTTACTCTCGTTGTTCTGATTGATTGCTTTTTCCTTCCTTATATTCCAAATCGTAGATTTGATTCTTGACTTCATCCACTCTACTACTTTTTCCCCGTAAATTGTTCTTAATTTTAATTAGTGAATTCATTTCTGACTGGATTTTTTTTTTTAATGCCGTTGAGGTCCTCACCAAATTTCTTGAGCATCCTTATAACCAGTCTTTTGAACTCTGCATCTGATAGACTGCTTATCTCCATTTCACTTAGTTTTTTTTCTGGAGGTATCTGTTCTTTCATTTGGGCCATGTTTCTTTGTCTCCTCATTTTGGAAGCCTCCCTATGTTCCTATGTATTAGACAGAGCTTCTTTGACCCTGTGTCTTGGTAGCCTGGCCTAATGTAGTAGGTTTCCTATACAGTCCTGTGGCACAGTCTCTCCTATCACCCAAGCTGGGTATTTGAGGAGCACCCATTGTGTGGGCTGAGTACACCCTTCTCTTGTAGTTGAGCCTTGGTTGCTGTTGGCAGATCAATGGGAGGGATTACCCAGTCAGTTACAAGGACTAGCTGTGACCACTGACCACCAACTTCCATTCTCCATGGAGGATCAGCTGTGCAAGGGCAGAGTGATGGTGCTCCAATGTGGTCTATAGCTGTCCACTGGGTGCACATGCCCTGGGCTTTCCTGAATGGTATAGGTCAAAGTCAGTCCCCAGCTGTGTTTTGTCCAGGGCCACTTTGCCTGAGCTATACACAATCTGAGATAGCTGTTACTTGCACTGGGCTTGGAGATTTCCAGGCAAAGTCAAATTGTGAATATAGGCTGGCTGCTATTAGTGCCATGCCTGGGGCTACTTAATCAGTGGTATGAGGGCTGGGGGGTTCACTGAGGCCAGTTGTTGCTTTTTTGAAAAGACTTAGGAAATTGTGAAGCTTGAGCCAAGACTAGCCAATTATATGGAGAAGCTATTGCTAATAGCTGTAAATTGGGTGGGATAGAGCCTCAGGGGATCTCTAGGGCAGGGCAAACAGTATTAGCCAGGTTGACTGAGTCTCAGATATGGCACCCACCTGCTGTCTTTGTGGCTCTGCCCATATTTATTTCTGGGGTAAAGCTGTCCCCCAGCTCTCACTTTGTTGCCAAACACTTCAGTTTCTCCCTGTGTGCCACTGGTGCTTTCCAACCTGCTACCCCAGTGCTGGAGTTCAGAAGGACTGAGTCTGAGGAAGTCCATGTGTTGGTTCTTTAAGAGGAAATAATGAGACTCTAGAAGCTTCTTCCACCAACTCAATCCCTGCTGGCTTTTGCCACCAGAATTTATGGGGATTTATCTTCCTGGCACTGCTACCCTGGGGTTGGGTCCTGGTGTTGGGCTGGGACTCCTCCCACCAAAGATATCCCTCCTGAATTTTTATCCACCACATATATATGTGGAATCAGCCCATTCTGCATCTCTGCCCCTACTATGAGTCTGGATGGATGTAGTTTCTTTAATTTCATAGTTGTCAGACTTCCATTCAACTTGATTTCTGCTAGTTCTGAGGAATGGTTGCTCTAAAATTCAGTTGTAATTTTGATGTGGGTTTGTGAGGAAGTGAGCTGTATTTACCTATGCCGCCATCTTGACCAGAGGTCCAGGCTTGGCTGATCTTGATTGGCCTCTTTCATGTATTTGCATTCAGCCAATGGGTTAGTTGGGTTATGTCAGCTGGGGCAAATTGTCTCTGATATTTTTCTCTAATTTTATGATATGGTAATTTGGGACTATTCTCATATTTGTAGCGAGAGGCTCAGAAGAGATCACCAAAATTAACAAACACTTTTTAAACTTTCTGCTTGTGTTGAATTTGCTGTTTGCATTGAATAATGTAAGTCACAGTGTCAAGTCCACAGTCAGTATGAGAAGGTACTAGTAAAAGTTGTGAACAGAAGGAAGTGTGAGAAATTTGGACTATTAATGACAACAATATCTATAATTAGTATATATATTCAAAGGTGTTAATAAAGGACTCCGAATCTAGAACTGCCTAGATGCAAATCCTGTGTCTGATATTTCCTAGCTGTGTGATCTTGGACATGTTATTTAACCTTTCTATGCCTTAGTTTTCTCCTATAAAAATTGTGTTAAAAACTATTACCTAAATACAGAGTTGCTTGAAGATTCAATAAATTAATTTATGTAAAATGTTCAGAGTACTTCTTGGCACATATTAAGCTTCCTTCATGTAAATGTTAGTTATTATTGTCGGGTCAATTTTAGAGATTTTGTGAATTGAATACTTTTCTATATGTGTACCCAAGTAGATAGAGAAAGGTGATATAATGAGATGTTCTATGAAAAGATTCTTAAATACTTAAACCATCTTTGATAACAATTCTAATTTTTTATTAACTGGTGACATCTTTGTAAATTATCAGAGCAAAAATGATGCAGGGATTAAGAAGCGTAATTGGTTGGTACAAAATAGACAAGGGGATGGTAAGAATAATATAGAAAAGGGTAAAGCCAAAGAACTTATATGAATGACCCATGGACATGAACTAAGGGGGGCTGGATTGCTGGAGGAAAGGGGGTACTAGGTGGAGGAGAGCAAAGGGGGAAAAATTTTGGACTACTGTCACAACATAATCAATAAAATATACTTTAAAAATGTAAAAAAAAATTACAATGGTCCTGGACAAAGTTAAACAGGCAAGAACAACTTTACTCAAGGCATTTGGAATAGGAGAGAATCCAGAACTAAGTACCAACAGCTCTGCTGAAACAAAAGTCAGCAGAATTTTTAAGAGCTGGAGGGAGGGGATGATCATAGGCCATTTGTGGTTGCCAGCTGGCTTTATCCAAAGGGAAACTCAACTTTCTCATTTCTTCATGACAGGAGGTAATTCAGCCACTTGGAAGTTAGGTTTCTACCCTCCCATAGAATCTGGGAGAAAGGGGCTCTGTCTTTCTAGATGATTATATTTAAAATTGTTTCCAGATCCTGAAAAAAGAGAGCACTGGGTTGGAAAAATGGCAAGAGGCTTTTAAAAATATTTACATATCAAAGGAGCAGAGAAAGGATTTACAGTTGCAAGTTTCCTAAAGTGAATGCTCTAAGAAAGGGAGGCCAGTGGACTAGAATTGGAAAGAAGTCTAAGGTTTAGTCAAGCTAAGAGGAATGTTAGGTTTCCCATTAATGACATTCCTGTAGAGATTCCATGTGCTTCACCACTTTCATCTGAAACATAGGAATTAAAAATTCAAGATTTGGTGTTTGGCTAGTTAATTATTTTTTATTTAACAATATCTCTGGTGGGACTTTAAGCTTGTGGTGAGTTACTACTTTATACACTAAACAGCATTCTAGTGACTATTCAACATGCCTACTTCCTGGCCATAGCTATGCTACACAAAAAGTTTTACATAAATCAAGAGAAGGGCATTTATATTTTCAGAACAAATAACATTAATCAAAATGAGCCAAAAGAAAGAAGATAGGCATTCTAAATTTCTACAACATATTTTTATGTTTAGTTTGTAATGCATTGATATATTCCTTTCCCAGAATAACATATTTCTTAGAGGATATTTTTATTTGGACCTAGTGGTGCAGATGGTGGAGGGAAAGTGTGAGTCCTTTGGGGTGCTGAGAAAATGAGAGGGTTGGGGCTGGAAATATAAAATCATGATTTGAGACCTTTGTAGTAGGTAAAGAAAAAAAGAGGAGCAAAAAATATATATATTGATAATGAGATCTGAATAGTGAAAGAGAAATATTCCTTAAAGGGTAGGGTAGATATATAATATCTATCTATCTATCTATCATCTTTCATCATCTATCATCATCTATCTACCTATCTATATACCATCTACACCCAATCCCCTGCACACCACCATTTCCTTTGGAAAACTCAGTGCCCTCCCCCTGAGAGATTTAGATGTACTATCCAAGATAAGTAGAGTGGCAGTTAAAATAATATTGAGAAAGATGGGGTAAAGTTGCTAGGGTGACTAACTGTCCTATGACTAAAAGTTTTCCCAGGAAGTGGGATTTTTCAGTGATGAAACCAGGATAGACCCAGAAATATTGAGATGGTTGTTCACCTTAGAACTTAAGATAATTTTCAACTAAAATTATCCTCACTAATAAGGTAGGAAATTATTGTGATCAACTTTCAAATGAGATTACCTTATGAGAAATTTAGTAGAGATTTTGCCTTAATATCGTACTCTCAAACCAGTTATGGATATGATTTTGGATGCAAAAGAAAAAATTATAATTTTACAAAATGCAAAGGGGGTGTGGCCAATAGTATCTTTAAAAAATAAAAGATTCATGGAGATTCTCTATTTTAAAAAGGCCACATCATATACTAATTATATAATATCCTCATCTCTCTATCTAAATTTTGCAGACATACAAAAATGCTATTTGGAAAGTATCATAGTAAATGGCAAAAAATAACTTAAAGAGTTAATTGTATATACATTAATTGCCGATGCATTGTATATCATCCAATTCTGTATTCAGATAGTAAGACTTTCTCTAAAGCCTATGTCTTGTTTTGCATTCTTCAAAAAGTAGAACCTGAGACAAGGATATCAGTGTAGGCAGTTTATTTGGAAGTGAACCCAGGAAGCACAAGTAGGGCCCGGGGGAAGTAAGAATGGTAAGGGAGAAAAGCCTTTAAGGGCGTATTAATGAGCTGATTGTTGCTGTGGGAAATGGGCTTACTCTCATTGATATTCTGAGGAATCATGTAGAAATTGTCCCAGACTTGTCCCACAGATGATGAAATATTTATCCAATGGCTCCTTTTACTCTCCAGTTGAGAGGTCCCACCAGGGGTGTTAATGCCCTGTGCTTTGGGGTCTTATACTTTGGCAGTTTTTCATAGCCGAGATGGTCTTGTTCACTGCCCATGTCTAACCTTCAGTTGCACAACAATCAGGTGGGCTGAGATGATGAGGTACAAACCATTAGAAGTATTTGCTGTAGCATTCTAACATCTCCACACATAAATGTTCTCTCAGTCACCCAAACGAAATCTAACATAAGCTGAAGAAGACCCTTAGAGAGGGTACAGGAAAAATAGGCTTCTTTACTGATGATCAGTAGAGTCTGAGAGAGGTTAAAGGTTGATTTAAAACCACATATGGATTCTCAGCAGAGTAGGATTCAATACCTCCAGGGCACACCTGCCCACACCAAATCTGTGAGTGAAATATGGGCCCATTGCAAATATTATTTTAATATTAATGTGATAATGAAGCTAAATTACTATCCTTTAATGCTTTGTAAAGTATTCTTTAAAAAATTTTCCCTTTTTTCTCTGCCTTAAAAAATTCAGCTTTATTGGGTTATAATTTATATATACAATTATATATTTTTAAAGTGTACATCATTGTGATTTGATATACATATACATTGTGAAAGGATTCCTCAATCTAGTTAACATATTTATAATCTCATTGATTGATTTATGATAACATTTAAGTTCTATTCTCTACTCTTAGAATATTTCAATTATACAGTACAGTGTTATCAACTATAATCGCTGTGTTTTACACTAGATCGTCAAACCTTATTCATCTTATAGGTAAAAGTCTGTACTCTTTTTACCAACCTCTTCCTATTTCTTCCACCCCTCAGCTCCTGGCAACTACATTTTTACTACTTGTTTCTATAAATTTGACTTTATCTTGACATATTCTTAACAGAAACATTTCATTGTAGAAAAATAAAGCAAAATTTTATTTGAAGCTAGAAACCATGAATTTTAATATTGAACATTGTACTTACTCACTGAGAAGCTTTGGCAAAGAAAGTACTTAAACTCAGTTTCTTCAGATTTTGCTGAGAGTAAAATAAAACCTATTAGGTAAAGAGCTTCATGAGTTGTAGTTACCAAAGTCAGTTGCCAGTGGCATTAAAAGTATTAATCAAATTCTCCCTGAGTGGACATTTTTAGAGGACCTATGAACCTTTCAGTTCTGTATAATTGTTTTCCTGTGCCTATATCTCAGAAGAAGACCATGGATATAGTGAGATACGAAATAAAGTTAAGGGGCAGCAATTGGAAACCCACAAAAATTGATTGTCAATACAGTGATATGTTGACTGTTTTATTTATTGATTGTAATTAGCAAATGAAATTTGTACTAGAAACTAAATGCAGATTAACCTAGGGAAGGGCAGCCATGGTTTTCACAAAGAGTTACATAAAATAGGGTAGAGTTCTGTTCATTTGTTTTTCAGAGTGGTCAACAGATCCCAGTGGTTTTTGCTGTGGGTGCATTTTTGTGTGTGTGTGTGTGCGGTTGACTGCACAGCAGAACACAAAGAATAAGGAAGAGCTGCTGTGGCTTTGTGGAAGGCTGTCTTCTCTGGAACCCTAAGAGTAACTTTGATAATCAGCTTTGACATTATGCTTGAAAAGAAATCAGCACAGTTCTTCTCTGGTCCTTCTTTTTTTTTCTATATTCTTTCTGGGTAAAAATGCTCCATGAAGTCATATGTAAAATAGACTTAACCCCAGGGCAGACAGATATTTAAAAAGTGGTGGGGAAGACAGAGTTAGACTTATTGTACATCACACTCGGACCTCCTAGGTTATGATTCCTGACATCAAATTTCAAAACCTTAGCTTTTGTGAAACAGTCTAAAGTTGTTAATAAAAGCTCCTTATCTACATTCTCTATAAAATTCACAATGATGGTTCTCAAGCATTAGCATATGCACAATTCATGAAGTCGTCGTCGGCAGCCGTCCGTCTCGAGAGACGATGGTGTAGCTTCTTAAGAGTCTATCTGCACCGCCGAGAATGGTTGTGCAGTCCGACTCGGGAGTGACACGGTATCTGTCTCCTCCTGCGTTGAATCGACATCTTGCGATGACGCTGGAGTGTCCTCTCCAGTGAAGCTGAAGCTACAGAGCCTCGAGAGATGATGGTGTAGCTTCTTAAGAGTCTATCTGCACCGCCGAGAATGGCTGTGCACTCCGACTCGGGAGTGACACGGTATCTGTCTCCTCCCGTGTTGAATCGACATCTTGCGATGACGCTGGAGTGTCCTCTCCAGTGAAGCTGAAGCTACAGAGCTTGGGCAGGGTGATATGGAGGGTCTGCTGTTGCCCATGCAGCAGACCCCCCCTCTCTTCGCAGCTGAAGGATCCAAGGGAAAGACGGAGTCAATACAGCTTGGCTTCAGGTGCGCCGCAGGAGTTGCCGGTGTTGACTACAACGTCAAACCGCCTTAGGGACTCCAGCTCCAGATTTTCTGTTGGGGTTTACTCCCTTAGCCTTTCCCCTAAAGAGGTATGCCTCAAGGCAGCGGAGGTTTTTTGGAATCAGAGTTTTCCTTCTCTGATGTGCCCTGACTGGAAGATCGAACCAGCGACACTTAGCTCGCAGGCCGACGCTCAATCCACTGAGCCAAACCAGCCAGGGTGTATTCATGAAGACTGTTTTGATAAAATGTAGATTTCTTGGAGGTGTTGGTAGTGTGGAGCATTTTAACTCATTCCTGGGGATTCTGCTAGGGGTTAACCTCGAAAGATTCCTTTTTTTTTTCTCATAGCAAAATTTGCCCTTGTTGAACATCAGTGTCTTTGGAATTTCTCATCTTTGACAGGTCATTATGTTTTTGTATTTGTATAATCACTAATCTACACACAGACCATCTAAACTTGATCAACTAGAACTCTTGCTGAGAACTGAATGACCAACAATACAAAGGATTACATTTCACAAGTATTTTATTAAGTGAATTATGTTGTAGACATAAAAGAGCTCATGTTATGTGGTTCCATTTATAAGAAGTTCAAGGATAGGCCAAGTTAAAAAATAGTGACAGAAGGCAGAAGAGTGTTTGCCTCTGGCTAGAAGGGAATATTAGGGAGCCCTGCAGGGTGTTAGAAATTGTCTATATCTTGATCCAGATGATAATTACATGGGTTGTATACATACATAAAAAATCATGAAACTGTACACTTAAGATTTCCACATAATACACTTTATTGTATGTATACTATATTCTAGTTGAGTTACGCACACACACACAGACATGTAAACACACTTAGGGATCCCAGTTAAGTGAAGAGTAAACAGCCTTCACATTTTCAGGCTACTTTTAAGGCCTTCCCTGTTGAGTTGAATTTACAAATAGGCAGAGTAGCTTATGACTAACTATTCTTGTTCCTCCACATCACCCACTGACTGGCTTATACCTAAAACTATACTCCCATTACACAGTTTAAATGTTTCTCAATAAATGCCACATAGCTGGAAAAAATTATTATCTTTCATTAACATTTAATCACCAAACAAGAGAAAAAAATTTACAAACATCTTAGTCAGTGTTTCTCAAATCTGGCTGTATATAAGCATTATCTGTGGAGCTTGTTAAAAATACAGAATTGTACTGTAATTGAAAAAAAAACTGGCCAGTTTTACCCTTAAATATGTGCAGCTTAGTTACCTCAATAAAGTTACAAAAAATGGCAAAAATAAATAAATAAAAATACAGAATTGTATGCTGTACCTTAGACCAAATGAGTCAGAACATCTGGGAGTGGAGCCTAGGGACCAGTATACACACACACAAACACACACACACACACATATACATATATATTCAATTTAATTTATTTTAAAAATGTGCTCTCCAAAGTGATTATAACTTCTCTAGCACTTATCTGCATGTAATTTACAATAACAGTCCAAATTATTTCCCATGAAGAAATTCTCCATGTGTAATAATGACAACAACCACCCCCAAACTTCTTTGTATAGTAGTTCCCTTTTATCCATGGTTTTGCCTCCCAAGATTTTACTTACCTGCAGTTAACCATAGTCTGAAAATATTATATGGAAAATTTCAGAAATAAACAATTAATAAGTTTTAAACTACATGCCACTTTTAGTGACATGGCAAAGTTTCTCACTGTCCTGCTGTGTCCTGCCCAGAATGTGAATCATCTTTTTGTTCAGTGTATCCAAGCTGTATACACTATCTACTTAATAGTCACTTAGAAGCTGTCTTTGTTATCAGGTCAACTGTTGCAGTATCAAGGGCCCCAAAGTACAGACATAGTTATGCTGACAATTTAAATATGTCAAAGAGAAGTTGCGAAGTGCTTCTTTCAAGTAAAAAGGTGTGTGTATAGGAAAACATATATAGTATATATAGGGTTTATTACCAATCATGGTTTTACCACTGTGGGTCTTGGAACATAGCTCCTGTGGATAAGAAGCACGGGTTACTATATACACATTATGATTTGTTTCCAGAGATCCTTCCCATGGATTATGTCATTTGAGTCTGAACTCTACAGAATAAGTAAAAATGATATCATTCCTCTTTTGCAGAACAGTAGATCAAAGTTCAGTAAAATGAAGTGATGTGTTCTTATTTCAATAAGGATAAAGCCGATCTCCATTCCAGATCTTCATTTGCTCCCCCACTGTGAATGGCAAGACCTTCCCAAGCTCTTTTTGAAGATTTTCTTGAATGGAAATACATCCTATGGTACTTTAGGTTAATGCAAACTCTTTAGCTATCTATGGTGACAGATCCGCTTTCCAAAAAAAGTTTCTATCCACTGAGAACTAACGTTTTTACAAAATACAATAAAAATAAAATACTAGAAAAATGTAATAAAAAGATACCTGAAACAGAAACCCACAATTTTTATTTCAGTAAACAGTTTAAATCACATTTCAAAAAGAGAGTAAACACAACATAGAAAAATCACTAATAAAGTTTCTAAGTGCCCACTCTTAAGTTTTATACATACCAGTAACCATTCACTGATCATCACTAGTTGTCTTTGGACAGCACTTTGCCCATACCAAACCCAAGCTAATATAAGCCCAGGGGATCAATGTCTCAATTCCCACCCACCCACCTACCTCCCCCCACCCAGGGAGTACATGACCATATGGTTCTAGCAGTTACCAGGCCTGCAGCAGAGGGCGTGGGCCCCGAATGGACTAAGTTCTCTCTTGCCCGTCTGGAAGGTGCGCCCTCATGCACTCGCTCGCTCTCTCTCCGTAGTCATGTGGGCTTATTGGCTGTATGGCTGGCAGCCATGTGGACTTCGCCATTAGAGCAGCTGGGAGAAAGCTAAGCTACCTGAATGGGGGCTGAGGCTGCTCATCAGGGCCTGGATACTGAAGCACAGCAATGGACTGAAGTTGGACACATACGCTAAGTTAGCTGGATGCTGCACTGGACTGTACTTTAATATGGAGCATAAACTCTTAGCAATGGCCTTAATTCTGGCCCTACTCAAGACAAGATTGGACTTTTTCCATGGCAAGATGTACAGAGATGGAGCATTTGAGACCCAGGGGTCAGCTTCTAGTCCCACCTGAATAAACCTTGCCACACCACAGTCTCCTGTGTGTGGGTCCTTGGAATGCTTTCCCTGTTATCCCATAGAAGGACCTAATTCCTACTGACCACTTTTGAACAGTTGCCATTTCTCCCAAAGACCCTATGAAACCTCCCCAATTTCTTCTATTAATTTTCCTAATGGAATTCCCTTGTACTCTCCTTTTTCTGGGCCTGCCCATGTCTATGGACTCTAGTTCATCTCTGGATAGTCTCTTAAAACAGCATCAGGAGTTGAACACAGAACTCCACACGGGGAAAGCTGCACATTACTTGCAAGAGCCCTAACCTTCTCCCCACTACAACCTGCACAGTTTGGAGACCACTCTCTTTCTTGGATCTATGGGATCTAATCTCACTATATCCTCTATCCCCTAGAAATGTCAGTAACTTCAAGAATCTCAGGTCTCCTGAGTAATGCCTTATTTCTCACATGACTTTGTACTTCACCCTTTTAGACCCCATACCTCACCCACGCAAACACTCCATTGTGACCCCAGGACTCATAGTCATGAGCAAAACCCCCATAACCTCACCTCCTCCTGGGAATGTTCCCTTCATGTCTTATTCTAAGGGAAACCTCAGTACCCTGCCTCCTAGGAACTCAACTTGTGGTTGTCTTCTCTCTCATACTGTTGGTACCACTTTGTCTGAAGATAAGTATATGTCCTGTTTACTTCTCATTGCCATCTCCAGATATCCATAATTTCTCTCTCAACATTAACAATCAACCTAACTCATGTTATCACTTTATTTCACCTACCACCTTGTTGCAACTATCTGTGGACTCCCGAGCTCCCTGCCCACATTTCTTGCTATTTTAGCTCCAGGAAATCGCCAAGCTCTCTAGTATTAATTCCTTGGCAGCTCAGTTCCTTGATCTCTCTTGCCATGCTCTTGTCCTTCATCCTATCTCACTCACTTTGAATTTTCGTACTGTAGGCACTGTCATTGCTGATAACTTCGGCCCCCTTCATTATCTCAGTTTCAAACACCTCACACTACCACTACCACTGCCTAACCTGCCTTCTCACTCCCTCTAATAGACCACCTGATGTCGCTTCTAGAACCCACCGAGAACTCCAAGCAACAGATATAACTGCCTCTTAGCTCCTCAAAACCAAGCAAAATGCTCACTTTTCTCTTGTGAAAAATGACATAAATGGAGGCATTTCAAATGGAGTTGGAGTTACCATTCCAGAAGAACTGACTTGCATGTCTTACTCTTAGAACTTCTGGACAGTTTGAACTGGGCCAGGCCTTTGGACTGGGCCAACCCAGCATTATCTTACAAACAAGTGTTTTTAAAGTCCATAAGATAGTGGATATCCTGACCCTAGGGACTGATTATTATGGACTCTTTGTATGAAGATTGACTCAGTAATCAATCACATACAGCCACGAGTAACTCATCTTATCAGCACCTGTAAGATTTTTTCCCTTTTTCATGTTATTATGCCTTTCTTTTTTCATAAAAACCTCTTCCTTCACCCTGTAATTGAAACACTGTTTCAGGTTCTGCCTGAATCTACGGTAACTGAATTGCAATTTTTTGTTCCCAAGTAAAAGCCTATTGCCTCTCATTTCAGCTTTTTTTTTTTTTCCTTTTATTTTTTGGTTTTTCAATTACAGTTGTCCCATTTTTCCCCCATTGCTCCCCCCACCCAACCCACCCCTTCTCCTGCAATCATATCCCTCCCCATTGTCCATGTCCATGAGTCATTTATACACATTCCTTGACTAGACCCTTCCCTTACTTATCCGCCTTCTCTCCTTCCCCCCTCCCCCCTATTGACTACTATTCTACTCTTTGTCCTATTTAGTTCATTTGTTTGTGTTGTTCTTTAGTTTCCTGTATTAGGTGATATCATATGGTATTTTGCTTTCTTTGCCTGGCTTATTTCACTAAGCATAATTCTCTCTAGTTCCATCCATGTTGTTGCAAATGGCAGGAGTTCCTTCTTTCTTTCTGCTACATAGTATTCCATTGTGTAAATGTACCACAGTTTTTTGATCCACTCATCTACAGATGGGCACTTAGGCTGTTTCCAGTACTTAGCTATTATAAACAGGGCTGCTATGAACATAGGGGTGCATAAGTTTTTTTGAATTAGGGTTTTAGGATTTTTTGGGTATAATCCTAGCAGTGGAATTGCTGGTTCAAAAGGCAGTTCCATTTTTTATCTTTTGAGGTAATTCCATACTGTTTTCCATAGTGGCTGCACCAGTCTGCATTTCTACCAACAGCGCAGTAGGGTTCCCATTTCTCCACATCCTCACCAGCACTTGTTGTTTGTTGATTTGTTAATGATGGCCATTCTGACTGGTGTAAAGTGGTATCTCATTGTGGTTTTTATTTGCATCTCTCTGATGGCCAATGATGTCGAGCATTTTATTAATTTTAGATTAATAATTAATCTAAAATTAATTATTAATTAATAATTGCAAACTGCACACTAAATATGGATCAGCTTCTTGTTTGTTTAAGCAATCACATCTTATTCTTATACATACAATGCTTATGATTAACTGGAATTCCCAGGTCTTTTTTATATGAATTCCTGCCAAGCTGGGAATTCTCTATTATGCATTCTTAGGATTTTTTTTTTTTAATTTCCACACTTGACCCTTTATAAACTTTGTTTTATTATTTTAAACTCAGTAGTTCAAGTCTGCCGAGAGATAATTCTGGATATTGATTTTGATATATTTTACACAAACGTTCTTTTCTCACTTTAATAAACTCTTTTGACTTTATTTATGTTCATTATAATGTTTATTCAGACAGAACAAATTAAAGAGCCTCATGGGCTACCAAAAGAGAAGCTGTGACAGATTGCATTTTCCAAAAACAGTTGCACTAATACATGTAGATGTTCTTCTTATGCTGTGAGGCTGACAATCCTCTACTGAGAGATTGGGTCTAAGTTCACTTCCCTTGAGCCTGAACAGGTCTTCAACTTCCCCAATCAATAAAGTATGATGGAAGTAACTCTATGTGACTTCTAAAGCTAAATTAGAGATGATAACACTGCTACTGCCTGGTTCTTTCTTTATTGGGATGACATGTAAGGAGTTCAGCTACACTAAGGCCACCATTCTGGAGAAAACCCATGGAAAAACCACATAGATACAGCTATTAAAGCCTGAGGAGCCCCATATATTCAAGTCCCAGTTGTTTAATTATCTGCAGCCCTGTTATCAGACATGTGAGTGAAGAAAGCTTGAATCCCTGGCCAGGTGGCTCAGTTGGTTGGAGCATTGTCCTGTACACCAAAAGGTTTTGGGTTCAATTCCTGGTCAGGGCACATACCTGGGTTGCAGGTTTGATCCCTGGTAAGGGTGCATACAAGAGGCAATCGACCGATGTTTCTTTTTCACATTGGTGTTCTCTCTCTCTCTCTCTCTCTCTCTCTCTCTCTCTCTCTCTCTCTCTCTCTCTCTCTCTCAAATCAATAAACATATCCTCAGGTGAGGATTAAAAAAAAAAAGGCAGGAAGGTAAAGTTAGTCTCAAATACCACATGACTGCAACTTCATGAGAGACCTTAAACCAGAATGGCCCAGCTGAGCCAATACCAAATTCCTGATCCATAGGAACTATGAGAGGTAATAATGGTTACAGTTTTAAGCCACTAACTTTTAGAGTGATCTGTTACACAGCAATAGGTGATTACCACCTACTGCATTGTTGAGGGTGTATGGTTAAAATTCAGTTCTGGGAGTTAGTCTGTTCTGTCTACTCAAGCCTTGGTTATTGCATGTGAGAAGCACTCAAGTTGTGAAGATGCTAACATCCTCTGTGGGAGTTAACAGCTTTACTTAAAATGTATGCTGATTAGTAAATCTTCAAAACATAGGAGTGTTTGGGATAAACGAGAATGGCAGTGTAAGTGAATGGAAAAAGAGTGAAGATGATTGGAAAGACAGATTTAGGAGACAGGGACAGTAATATAGATGGGATCTGATTCACATTTTTTCTTAGGCTGGCCCTACCTCTCATTTATTTGAGAGAAATTTAAGGAAACATTTACTTTTGCACAGTGTAAAAATCTCTGCTGATACAAGTATCATTTCTACCTTTGTTCAGTCTCTTCATGGCCCCAGTGCACACCCCATCACTGCCTCTTAGTTCTGATTTGCCGATAGGAAAATCATATTCTACTAACTTTTGACTTCAAAGGCAGAATGTCGCCTCTCAGTATCTTTGCTCCAAATTCACATTTCCCATTGAATGAGAAAATAACAACAATGAAAAAATCCATACTCTTTCATTTATTCCATTAATGTCTGATATATTGCACCCTTTGAATCTTTAATATTTCATACGAAGTTGTAATTAATTTCTTCTTGCCTTTTCTTTTGATTGTAGGGAACTGGAGTTTTTTAAAGGTACAAACTATCTCAGGTTTTTCATTTAAGAAGATATTTTCTGCATCTCTGTGCCTTGCTCGTCTTGCTGTCATAACACCAATATTTTAAAATGATTTTGTTCATATTAATCACTTTCATAACCTGTACTCCAATTTTTCTAAGTGTGTACTCTCCAGAAATAGACAATTTGTTAATGTGTTCTTTCCCAGCACCTCTTTTTACGACAATTCTTTAAACCGATTTAATCACCATATCTGAAATTTCACCTGTTGAACATTTATTTAAGAAGTGGTGTATATAAAATATGGAAAACTAGCCACAATTGAGTTTTAATTAACTTAGACTATTTTTTGTAAGCTCTGAGAAGTTGGCTTCTGTTTTATTTTTAAAGATTTTATTTTTTCATTTTTAGAAAGAGGGGAAAGGAGGGAGAAAGAGAGGGAGAGAAACATTAATGTGTGGTCGCCTCTGATGCACCTGCAAGCGGAAACCTGGCCTACAATGCAGGCATGTGCCCTGACTGGGAATCAAATCAGCGACCCTTTGGTTCACAGGCCAGCTCTCAATTCACTGAGCCATAGCAGTCAGGATGAGAAGTTGGCTTCTTATTAATCTTTTTTTCTTTTCTGTAGAAACTGATCATGCAAAAAGTATACATAAGAGTCAGTAGCCGAAAGAGAAACAGAGAACAATGTTGTTAATTTATGGCACTCGATGGCACTCGTGCAATGGACAGCTTGCTTCCATATACATATTATAGCTAAGCTGATCTTTGTTCCATAGCCAATGTGTTGTAACTCATCTCCTATACTGAATTTAAGTAATGTTGTTGGACATTTTAAGATATGTTTACAATGAAGTGATTCTTATACCTCCTTTCTAGTTGGTTACATGGGCAGGCCTATGGCTTTTTCTGGTATGCTTATAGTATGGTGACAGTAAGTAGAGTGAGCTTCCTGGTGTGCAACAGGAAGTGAAAGATAATGGGTAGGACTTAGACACTGTCCTTTATAGATATAATCCCTATACTTACAATAGCTGCTTAAAAAAAATCTCATACTTTGGTCCATCTGATTATTAACTCTTCCTTCTGTGAGAATAGTAAGTAATTGAGTAGAGAACAGACAGAAACTTTTTGTAAGAACTCCCCTGAATTGGAAGAAGGGGGAAAATTTACCTTGGATTGGTTCACATATGAATTGGGAATGGAAATAAACATTCAGTCCACAGCACTATTCTTCATCTGCTCAGTTTTCTCCAGACTTTTATTTCCTCTTATCTAATTGGGTTTAGCAACCATGTCAATAGTTGAGTTCCATTGTGATGAATCTTTTAAGGACAATTATAACAAGCCATCCTAAGACTTAGTGGTTTAAAACCATAACCAGTCATGTCTTTTGTGAGTTTATATATCAACTGGGTGGTCCAGCTTATTTTAGCTGGGAACACTCATCTATTTTCAATCAGTTGGTGGGTCAGCTAGAGGCTGGCTGATGGCCAGAGGTGGGACAATGTAGATCTCTTTCATAGGTTTTTGAAGTCTCTCCAGCAAGCTAATGTGGCCTTGCTCTCATAATGATTGCTGAAAAGAAGGGTAAGAAAGTCTCTGTTTGTATCACATTTCTTCTTGTTCTATTGGCCAAAAAATCCACAAAACCAGTCCAGGTTCAAAGTGAGAAGGGAATAAACAGTTGCACTATAAGTTAAATTCAGGAATCCTGTTAATTGGAGCTATTAATGCAATAAAGAGTCATGCTGTTACCTTGATTCTGATGTCACCCCCATAGAACTTTCTGTGATAATAAAAATGTTATATATTTGTGATGTCCAATGTGTTAGCCACTAGCCATACAGGACTCTTTAAATTTATATTTAAAACTAGAACATGAGTTCCTTAATCATAATAACTTCATTGCATGTCTTCACAGCTAGCAATACGAATCACCAGACCTAACATTTCACCCTAAATCAATGAGGTAAAAAATTGTGTTGTTGTATTTAGAAAACCCTACAAAAGGCCAAAATGGGCCATTAACTTGGAATATTCAAGGTACGGAAGTACCCCATTGAGAAATGACTTAAATTAATTAGGTCAAGCTCAGCCAATTTATTCTTTGTGAGAACTTTCAGCTGGACCATAAAGGAGGAAGGTGATAAGTTTCCTTCCTCTTCACAGACCTGCTAAAATGTTGCAATGAAGCCAAGTCTCAGATCTAGCTAGCTCTGCCTCACCTACAGACGTACTCTGCTCTGTGGGCTCAACAAAGGCTCCATCTCTACTTTTAGATGATTTACTAGTACCTTTCATAAAATACTCACCCAAAGGCAGCAGGTAGCCGCTGAATATGCAACAGGCTCAGGCAACCAAGAATACTCTTCATTATCTGCTGAATGTTGAATCATTTTTAAGAGTGAAGTAGAGGGTATCATTCCTAATTGAGAAGACTCCAGGATGCCCTGAATTTTATACCCTGTGCATGCAAGGGTCTGAATGGCTCTTGTATATTTCTAACCAACCCAAATATCCTGAACACCATTAATGTCACCAGTGTAGATTTATTTCTAAAATCCATTATGAGTATTAACTAAACTACTAGACCTATTTTTAAAAAACTGATTGCTTTAGCAAAACCGTAGGAGTTGTTCTGAAGTTAGCATTGCCACAGAACATGTAGTAATCACTCGTAAAGTGTGGTCTTTGATGGATTGCTAAGAAAGCATTCTGGAGAGTGGATTGTTACTTGGGGTAACCAAATGTCCAGTGGTCTAGATTAAAATGAACATACACATATATATTCTTTACTTATACTAAAGTATTTTAAAGTAAACTTCAAACCAAATAATTTAAGGTGAAAACCCACATTCTTGTATCTCATTCTCAACTATAATTTTTAAAAAGTCCATGTTTTTCCAAAGCCTGGTTTCTCATATTTTTATTGTTTAAAGTTTTACTAGCAATTTGTGATTTTAAAACATCTGTGCTAGAAAATGTGGCAAATATAATTTTGTTAATTAAAAGTTTCAAATTTTGTTGATATTTAACACATGATTAATTTTTGTAAGGCTTGCAAAGGAACTTGGAAAAGAGGTGCACTTTTATTTATAGATTATATATGTCAGTACTTCCGTACAAAGGTTATTTTGTATTATTTAAATTATGTATGCATTTGTTTACCTTTTCATCTAACTCTTATGTTCTTTATTTATAACCTTTTTAAAAAACTCTCCCCCATTAGTTGTAATGCTGTTCATTTTATCCTAAAGATTTTAATTGATACATTTGATGAACTGTTATTTTATGCATACCACTTTATGACTTAAATTTACATAGCAAGAGTATATTTGAACAATAAAACATGACACTTTAATTCAAATCATCTTTAATTCAGCAAAAATGTAAACTTTTGGTGATTTATTTTTCATATCATGCAGAAAGTTTACAGGATTATTATAATTTCTGAAGATGGGCATACTTAAGAACTTTTTTTGCCCTTCCAATGAATAGTAACTTGACAGTGTATAAAACAGCTGGTTTACCATCTTATCTTATCTAGACTATGTTCCCTTATCTCCTGGCACTTATTTTTCTTTCTTTTGATGTAACTTGTGATTCTCACCTTGTTTTGTCAGGTATTTTTGTTTTTATGTTCTACTAAAAAAATGCATCCAGCAAGTGTCTTGAGGGATTCCTTCTTTTAGTTTTTGCCTTTTATTGTTGGAATGTGTAAGCTTTTTTAACCATCAGACTTGAGTACTTGAACTTTCCTTTCCTTTTAAACTTAGTCTTTACTGCATTTGGTTCTGATTTTCCTGTATTTTGTCTCCATAGATATGCTTTCAACTCTGAAGCTAGATTTTTTATTCTCTAGTTCCTTACATATAATTTTGTACAATATTGCTTTCATTTATTTATGTTATTTCTTTAAATCTTAAAGAAATCTCTCAATTCTGTTCCTTGCAGTCTCTGCCTTATCACAGATTAAATTTTCATTGATGTTAGTGAGATCTGCTTTTTTTTACGTCTAGTGAGCATTTTAATCAGATTTTTCAAATGTCAGTGTCCTTAAAATCCTTTCCTACCTCCTCACTCACATTTTTACCTTGATGGGAGGTTCTATATTTATCTTTATCTTTTGTTGTTGTTATTATCATAGCTTTCTGTTCTTACATAGATTCCGTCATCATCATCGTCGTCGTCGGCAGCCGTCCATCTCGAGAGACGATGGCGTAGCTTCTTGAGAGTCTATCTGCACCGCCGAGAATGGCTGTGCAGTCCGACTCGGGAGTGACAATCCCTGCCGCACTTGTTACAGGTGAAGGCAGATGGCTGTTGTTGCTGCTGTTGACGCTGCTTCCGCCTCGATCTTTTCTGGACCGCCTCCTCGTTGCGCGCAGCCTCTGCGCGTGACGTACCTTGCCTGACCGCGAGCCTCCAGGCTAGGCAGTCGTCTGCTTGAACTTCCCATGTGTTGAGATTGATGGAGCATTGTGTCATGTCCTTTTTGCAGATGTCTTTGAACCGCAGTTTTGGGTGCCCTGTCATCCTCTGGCCTTCTGCTAGCTCGCCGTAGAGGAGGTCTTTGGGAATACGGCCTGCATCCATTCTTTTGACATGGCCGAGCCACCTGAGGCGTCTCTCACTAAGAACTGCATGCAAACTGCTCATGTTGGCTCGCTTCAGCACCTCGGTGTTGGGAACCTTATCCTGCCAGGCGACATGCAGGACGCGTCGCAGGCACCTCATGTGGAAGCTGTTGAGTTTCCTTTCGTGCCTTGCGTAGGTGGTCCACGTCTCGCTGCCATAGAGGAGAGTGCTGAGTACGCAGGCTTGGTAGATGCGCAGTCTGGTTTTCTCAGTGAGGCTGGAATTGGTCCACACTCGCCGGTTCAGTTTGGCCATAACTGTGGCTGCCCTGGCGATTCTCCGGTTGACCTCCAAGTCAACTGACAGAGAGCTCGAGATGGTGGACCCGAGGTAAGTGAAGTCGTTGACAACCTCCAGGGTGTATCCGTCGATGGTGATGCATGGGGGAGTCCCCGTGCCTTGAGCCATAACGTTCGTCTTCGTCAGGCTGATGGCTAGTCCGAACTCCTTGCATGCGTGGGAAAGGCAAGTGACTAACTGCTGGAGTCCCTCTTCGGAGTGTGATGTCAAGGCTGCGTCGTCGGCGAAGAGCATCTCACGGATGAGCACCTCTTTGACTTTGGTTACATAGATTAAGACAATAACAACTCAGTCATTCACTTAACAATTATTTATTAAATAGTTATTTCATGCTCAGTAGCATCTTTATTAGTCACAGACATTAAACAAAATAATTACACAAATGATCATACTATTATGGAGAAGGAGGTTGAGAGCCTTCTAGGCAAAGTGCTCAGCATGGGCCAATAAAGTCAAAAATTGTGCTTTTTCTTCTGGTGCTCATTTTCTGTTTTTTTTTGTTTTGTTTTATTTTGTTTATTTTAAAAATCTTCTTTCTCTTGATTTGAAGACTTCTTAAAATAGATCATGTGTTGGTATTTTCTGTTTTTTTTTCTCTGGATGCTAACTGGAGCATAGAGACTGGATCAGTCAAAGCTCAGCCTTCTGTTCACTTTGGTAATGGTGGTATTGTGAGGTCGCTTCTGTGCTGGGGATGGCTGTGTCTTGGCACAGTCTGGGACCTTTCGAATGTCAGACAACTTCTAGGTTATTGACTCCTGCAGGAAAAATATCAAGACATGAGTTTAGGTAAGAACAAAGAAAGGTTATTCAGCTAAAAGTTTTATATTAAATTTAAAAAAAGAAGCCAGGGCACAGTTGCTCCTGTGAAAGAAGCAAAAAGTAAGTGTACACGTGGGCATGGGCCAACTCATGAGTGAGTTGCCTGTGTGGTCAGTTCGTTCTTGGGATTTTATGTCTTTCCAAGTGGGAAGGGGGTTATCTCCAAGCTTTGTGGCTCCAAATTTGACTCTACATTCTGGATGGGAGAAGGTTTTGCTCCTAATATGGTCATGGTGTTCATTTCCATTGGCCCTCCTTCTACTTATGGTGTCAGTTTTCATTATAAAGATGGTATAATGAGCTTTGAGGTCATTCTCTGGGTAGTTTCACCTCTATTTTAGAATAGTCTGGTACTAATTGGTTTTTGGTACCTACCTCACTGACTATGGTGATTTAAACCATCTGTTCTTAGATATCTTTGGCTAGGGAGGATAGGATCTTGTGATTTATCAGCTGGCTGTTAATTGTTCAGACGTTCTTTCTGTTTGTTCAACCATTTGTCTCAGTTTCCTCATTCCATTTACCAGGGAATTTTCTAAGTTTCTTACTAATCTGCCTCAGTGGAAACCCTTTCTCATGGCAGAGATGACACATAAGCTAGTGCTGACGTGTGTAGCTCCCAGACCAAGTGTGCTATCAAAGGGTAATTCCTCTAGCATGACTTTGCTGGACTGGTCATGTCTCCTACCCAAATACCCTGCTGTGGTTCTCTCACAAAAGAACACTCATGCATAAAATGGGCTGCCAATTGTGGTAGGGATGGAAGGAGGGGTGTTAAGATACCAGGGCTCTGTGAGTCAGGGTCAGACTGCTGGGCAGCATTTCCCTCATCTTTTCTTCAAGCAAGTGCAGCTGCTTTGTCTAATGAAGGAAAGCATTAACAACCCAATTTTGAGGACTTTATAGAGAGAGGATATTTGTTCCAAATCCTGGAACTAGGTTGCTCAACACTTTTTATTTAGGAGTTATGTGAGGATTTTGTTTTGTTTTGGTTGATATATATATATATGTGTGTGTGTGTGTGTGTGTGTGTGTGTGTGTGTGTGTGTGTGTGTGTGCGTGCGTGTGTGTGTGTGTGTGTGTGTGTGTTTTAGTGGTATGTAAAAAGTTGTAACAGATGCTATTTTAGACTAGAAGTCTTTAGATGTGTTTTTATTCTGTGAACTTTATGAAACTAGTTGATTTTAAAACTAGAGATTTATTTGTAAGTTAAAACACCTTAGCAGAAAGAAAAAGCATGGGTGAAGGGTAGGTCAGCAGTTCTATTAACTAGAAATTTTACACATCACTTTCAAAAATAAGGGAAAGGCAAATTTATTACAGATTTACAGGAAAAGAATATATTGATAATATAAAGCATACAAACTTGATTTCTTTAAAAAAATTCTCACCCAAGGATATGTTTTTATTGATTTTAGAGAGAGAGGAATGGAGAGAGAGAAAGAGAGAAACATCAATGTGTGAGAGAGCCATTGATCGGTTGCCTCCCGTATGCATCCTGACCAGGGATCAAACCCACAACCTAGGTATGTGCCCTGATTGGGATTTGAACCTGTGACTTTTTGGTGTATGGGATGACACTCTAACCAAATAAGTCACTTGGCTGGGGCCAGACTTTGTTTCTTGAAGCCCATGTGGAATTAGCTTGAGATAGAATGGCCAGAAACCCAGGAAAAGTCACCCTGCTTCCTGCAGAAGAGAAGAAATTTATCCTGCTCCACTGCAAGGCCCAGGAGGCAGCTCCATGCCTGGATACCCACAAAGCTCAGGGAAGAGGCAAGATACCCTCACTCCCCAGTATTTCCAGCCTCAGAACCAACTTTTAGGAGATATCAGATTTTGGCATAAGGCATAGAGTTGCTAAATGGTCAATTATTTCTGCACTGGTAACATGCATTTGTTCTCATCTGGTATGATGTATTACTAATTCTTAACTTGGCAAAGATAAAAATTCAAATATTCACTTATCACCTTCATTTCTTTTCAGCTTTTGCCATAGGAGTGCTGCATAACAACCACTCCAAACTTCAATGTCTTAAAGCATTGTTATTGTTAATTTCTTAAATATCTGTGGGTTGACTGGGTGACCTGCCAATCTGGGCTGGGCTTGCTCCTTTTCTGAGGTGTGCCAGCAGGTTGACTGGGACTGGTTGGAGTGAGGAGGCCTCTGCTGAGGTATCTCAGAGGTCCCTTCCTGAGACTCTCACACCTCTACTAGGCTAGTGTGTGTGTGCCTCCTATCACAGGAAATGGCAGGAAAGAGTGAGAGGAAGCAGAAATGGGCGTGTTTCCGTGTTTTTGCTTTCCTCATATTCTCTAACTTTTTATTGGCCTAAACAAGTCACATGTCCAAATCTAGAGCTAGTGTGGAAAGGTCTAAAAAGCTACAGGATAAAAAGTATAAATGCAAGATGGGCATTAATTAAATAAATTACATTACATTTAAATCAATTAAAAATATAGTCATAAACAGGAATTGGCAAGAATCTAGCTTAAGAAATATAATTCTCCTTAAGAAAGGAGTTCTGGATCCTGGAACAGGGATATCTCAGAGAGATGGTTCTCAATGAATTATAACAAGAAAGAATAAACACTAGTACAAAGTGGATAGATTGATGCCTTTCATAATATGCTGCTTAGATTATGATAATATAGGGAGAAGCATATGGCAAACATTCTGTTTTTTTCTCTTTCTAGTTTGGGAGATGCCATACCTTTTTTCTCCTATTAATTCATAAAATAAAAGCTAAATGTATTATTTACCATTTGTTTTATGACAAATTCAACTTTGCTGGGTACCAGTGTGGCATTTATATGTGACCAATGATCTCTTCCAAGTTCTTTGTCTATGGTCTACTTAGGACCTCCTGTTGTGGTCTGCCTTAAAAGTGCTTTTATGTGAGCATTTGAGAAAGCCAAGCAAGTAGCTGACAATTATGGCAAGATGCATTTGTCTCCTGAATCTTGCATATTCAGAAACAAGCTGCACAATGGACCTGACCCCCCTTTACCCCACAGAAAGCTTTGCTGGAGTTGTGCAGACCTGGGAGGAAAGAATGAGAGAAATCTGTGAACTGCCCTAAGTATGTCAGTAATAACCCAAATTAATTTGAATCTTGTTTCCTCCTCTTGGAGCCTGGAGCATATTGAGTGGGAAGGTTAATGTAGTGCAGTCTTATCTCCTCCGGGCAATTCTGCAGACTTGGAATAGTTTTGTGTCCCCTCCCTAGGAAGGAAATGTACTTTGCTATAGTAATAAGGAGAATGGGAAAGAGGTCAAGGCGGAGAGATTAGAATGCCTACCAAAGTCTCCCTGTGCTGCACAGGGTTATTATGAATCTTGGAAGTGAGAGGCTGCAGTTAATTTTAGTTCTGAGTAACTCAGTCTCTAAGGGGTTCTTTCAAGAGATGCACACAACTCAACAGAACCTTGTTAAAAAGACTTCATTCTGTGCATCCTGGGAGAGGCCCACATGTGATTTTTACACTGGAGACAACTCAGCCCCAAATCAGTCAAAAAGAAAATCAGATTTCTATACTTTTCAAGAATCTATTGTATGGGAGAAAAAAGTTTATATAGACCCCCTTAAGGTCGCTGGCTGGGTCTGAAAATTAAACTGACAAAGAGAGATAAGCAGGAGAAAAACATACAGGTTTATTACCTTTAAGTTTTAAGTGACACAGGAACCTCCAGAAGGAAATAACGATTGGAAGAAACAGTTAAATCTGAGTATATTTATGTGAGGTTTGATGAAGAGAGGATAGTCATATAGAAATATGATAAGTGAAGGAGTATGATGTGAATGCAGTGAACTTGAGGAGACCTACCAATGCCTGTTTGTTCTGAGTCTTCTCAGCATCCCTTTGTCTTCAGAGATGAGGAGGCTCTTTTTTCCAGGTGTAGGGAGGGCACCTGATTCAGAAAAGAAGGGTGGGGGAGTCAGTGACTTTCCTGCTTCTGATGTTTTCTCAAAATTTTCAGCTTAAAATGTTCAGTATGCTAAGGTGCTATATTTTGGGGAAGTAGGTTCTGAACGCCATTACTAGCAGGCTAATCTTTCATGATTTTGCTGTTACATTAGAAAAATTTTTCTCCCTTACTTGGTAAAAAAAAAAGAGCAGAAGTTGGTAACAACTCTCTCCTAACCATTAACTCAATTGTGTATGTGTGTGACAAAGCAGAAATTCCCACAGGTCTTGAATGCTAATGAGATGCCAAGGAAGTGCTGACAGGAATAATGCACAGTGAGAAGAGCTCCCATTTAACTTCTGGACAAACTTTCCTGTAAAAGTCTTACCATTTCATACGCATAAAAAACAAGGAGGAGTAAACTCTTGGAGATCTAATTGGCTTTGTTAAGTAATTCATGAATGGGACAAAATCTTGTCCAGCAACTAGAAGTGGGGCTTCTAGGGGTTGTACCAAATGGAAGGTATTTATAGGAGAAGGGTGGGGGCCAGAGAGATATTAGCAAGAGAAAAGAAAGGATTATTTTGTAGGCCAGGAGATCTTTTGGGGGGAAGGAAATGTCAAGCATTTTATCATGCTGATTGCTTCTTTTTCTTCCTGTGGTGATGGATGGGTGGAGGATGGAGAGGGCCCAAGTGACAGATTATCTCATTGGTGTTGACCTGAAAATTCCAGACTGGTTGTATCTGGTTAAGGTGGAAACTGTAGATAGGTCAGGCATTAGTCTAGTTTTTGTATCATGGGATTTAGCACAGTGACACCATTTTGGGTCTATGGTATTCCCTTTAACAATGAGAACTATGATCAGATCATTCAATAGACTGGTAAATTTTCAGATTATTGGGACCCGAGGAAAGCTCATAACTCTTTTTCCTCCCCAGTTTTCCTGTTTATATGCTGTCCCCTACCAGACTGTGGAAAAGAAGTAATTCTAGGGCAATAGAAAAATAACGTAAGCTACATATATAATTTTACATTTTATAACAGCCATTTAAAATAATTTAAAAATAAAGTATATTATGGGTGTCTACTCCAAAAAGAGCTATGTTGAGGTCCTAACCTTCCGTATCTCAGAATAGGGACTTACTTGGAAATTGGGTGTTTGAAGACATTATCAAGTTAAGGTGAGGTCATTAGAGTGGCTCTAATCCAGTCTGACTATTGTCCTTATAAAAAGAAGGAATTTGGACAGAGACAGACATGTGCAGAAGGAAGATGATGTAAGAACATCAGGGAGAAGACAGCCATTTGCAAGCCAAGGAGAAAGGCCTGGGAAGATCTTTCCTTCATTGCCCTCCAGAAGGAACCAAATCTGCTGAAACCGTGGTATTGGACCTCTAGCATTTAGAACTGTGATACAATATGATACAATAAATCTTTGTTGTTTAAACACTCAGTTTAAACAACAGCAGCTCAACAAACAAACACACAGTGAAAAGATTTATTACTAATATATTTTATTTAATACTCATATATAAAAATAATTATCATTCTACATATAATCAACATAAAAAGTTTTCATTCTTCCAAATCCAGTGTGCATTGGACACATACAGCACATGTCAATTGGGACTCAGTACATTTCAAGAGCTCAGAAACCATGATTGGCTTGTGGGCCCCATAGTGAACATCATGTGTCTAAGGTGAGCTGAATCCTGAGGAGTGGATCCTGTTACACATTCTCAAGTTTCCACCTCTGGAAACTGTATAGTTGGAAAAAAAATAGGATTTGGGTACTTTAATTTCGTGTCTGAAGATGGTAAATTAAAAATAAAATTTTTTTCATTGTTTTCCCATTGTGTTTCTGCTTATACAGGGTGCATGTATATTAAAACCTGGCAATGGGGTGCATTTCCTAATTGGACAAATTGGACAATTCAATGTTATTACTTTAATCATACAAATGCAGTCTTCACAAATGACTTACCACAGAAACTGAGAAAAAAAACAACATATCCTGCCAACAAAAAATATAACCATTTCTAGATAAATAGGCACAACCATATGACAAACTGTTTCTGGGGCACAGTGCTGCATTTTATTTCTATTAAAGAAGTCAATATGGTGGCTCTTGAGCATACTCTGGTTTCTCTTCAGATCGTATAAATCTTTGGCCTTTTACTATTTGAAAGAATGAATTTCGCATTTGTATGCCTGGCTCTAACCTGCTGATCAGTGCCATATTAGGTCAGTCTGTCACCTCTTACTTTTCTATTCTTTGAGTGATGCTGGAAGAAAAGGGTGAAGGAAGAAGACTTTTTTTATATTTGTTATCTGTTTTCTTTCTATATCTTAAAAACAAACACTAATAAATTAATATGGTCAATTTTGTCAAATACTTTCTCCAAGAAAAATAAATACAAAATGGTGTCAGTGTAAGAAATATCCAAACCTGTAGAGAATTTTTATGAGTTTATTTGAGCCAAAATGACAATGATTGTCTCAACAGGTTGAGAAAATACTTCGGATAATGGCAGTTTTGTAGCTTGTTTTATACATTAGAATCAAAGGAGGTGGTGAAAAGAGGATAACATGGAATCCATTCATGGTAGATTAAGGGTGTGGGAAGTGCAAAGCAGACAAATCTCTGTGATTGATAATAAGTACAATGGAGAGAAACATACTTTTTTTACATTGGTGAGTACAGGATAGTTAATTAACATTTACAACACATAGAGATGGTATTTGTGGAATAAGATAACAGTGAGAGGTTTTGTGGTCTCCTGCTCTGTTGGGGTGGTTGTTCCCAGAGGGACTTGGAAAAGCTTACTGTGACATTTCAAAGGTACTTAGATACAAAAAGACAATGGACAGGCTTACTTAAGGTAAAGATTTACCTTTTTCAGGGAAGCTACAGGCCTAAAACATAGCTATTCACCATGACTCACTTTTAGTTAGGATTTTTTTATGTTTAAACCATCCTATGTGGTTAAAACCAGCCATACTGGCCACCTCTGAGTTTGTCAGTTTTAGTATATGGCCTCTTTCCTGCCCCAAATAGAATGTGATGTTGAAACCAGAAAAGCTGGCATTCATGCTGCCTGTCATCTATCAGACCCAATAAGCAGAGACAGGGATTGAATCTTTATGGGCACTTTATTCAGATGGTCAGTGATCTGAGAAGATGGAGGGCTTTTACCCTAACAGACCATCTTAAATTGCATTATAAATGGATCCTTTTAATAAAGAGAAGAAAAGTGTAAGTAAGGGGTTTGGAATTCAAGGAAAAAATTAATCAGATAAGAGCTGCAGCATTCTTTCATCTGTGTCCTGGGCGGTGATCACCTCACCCTGGAGTACAGTGGCTCAGATACCATCTTTATTGCTTGCAGTCCTCCTGAGGCACAAAGGTGGAACTTCTTGTTGCTTTCTGGAGTCAGGGTGGGTCATGCCTCCAGTTCCTGAAACAATAGCTTTTTACACACATTGATTACTAAGCTTATTAGCTGTTACCTGAAACTAAAATTTCCCGACATTTGAGTCCCCCATCGACATGGAGATTTATCATAAGAAATTCATATTTGGCTTTTGTTCCATTTCTGGAACAACTCTTAAAGCTCTTAGAATTTTCTAGGTGATAAGAACAACAAAGGTATCTTTTGTTATTTTAATGAGACAACCTTTGTACCCCACCTAAGGATGGGGTCTGGTTGCCAGGAAAATAACTAGTTGATAAGAGTGTTGAAACCTTTAGTCCTACCCTTGACCATTGGGCTAGTGGTTGAATCAATCACCAATGGCTAATGATTTAATCAACTTGCCTACATAATGAAGCCTCTATAAAAACCCAAAGAAAAGGCTTTGGAGAACTTTCAGGTTGGAAAACCAGAATGCTTCCATATGCCACTATGGCAAGTCCCAACCTTTACAAAGATCTTGTTTTGGACTATTTATATCAGAAACGTCCAAACCTGTACAGAATTTATATAAGTTTACTTGAGCCAAACTGATGGCAAATGCCAGGGAGCAAAATCTCAATGGATTGGGAATATGCTCCATCAAATGACAGATTTACCACTTATTTTATACATCAGAGTCAAAGGGGAAGATGGAAGGGGGTTACATAAAATCCATTGGTGACTGATTAGGGAGGGAGAAAAATGCAAAGCAGGGGAATCTCTGAGATTGGACAAAAAGTGAAATAGATAGACACATCTCTTTTTTAAATTGGTGGATATAGGATAGTTAACAATTAGCATTTACAGCACATAGAGATGGTATGCAGGGACCAAGATAACAATGAGGGGTTCCCTGTCTCCTGTTCTGAGTTGGGTGGTGGAGGGGGGTGGTTGTTGTGCCCTGAGGGTTCTAGAAGAAAAGGGGATTACTCTGACATTCCAAAGATATGTTATCTTTGAGGAGAAAAGAAAATAGGGTCAATTAAGGTAAAGATAGACTTTTGTCAAGGAAGGTACCTACTTAGGACATGACTACCCACCATGACTTACTTTTAGTTTGGAAGTTTTAATTTCAGACCATCCTATGTGGTTACTTGTAAGGCCCACCGTGCAGGCTGCCCCTGAGCTTGTCAGGTTTAGTATATAGCCCTTTTTCAGTCACAGGAACTTGCCCTATACATCTCTTCATCTGGCTATTGATTCATAACCTTTACTATCCTTTATAACAAACCATTAATCTTGTAAGTAAATTGATTTTATGAGTTCTTTGAGCTGCTCTAGCAAATTAATTAAACCCAAAGAGGTGGTCATTAAAACCTCTGATTTATAGCCAATTTGTTCAGAAGTGCAGGTAAAAACCTGGACTTAGGATTGGCATCTGAGGTGGAGATCAGTCTTTGGTCTGAGCCCTTATCCTATTGTATCTGGTGCTCTTTCTGAGTAGATAGTGTCAAAATTGAATTGTAGGATACTCAGGTGGTATCCAAAAATTGCTTGGTAGTGTGAAGAAGAATCTCCCAGCCCCAAACCCATACATTATAAACTGGGTGCAGAATCCTTATGGGACAACTGGCAAAACTAATAAATGACAGTGTTCTTCAGGCTGTGGTCTAGAAGGGGAGAGAAAGTTGAGTCCCATGTAATTGTGAGAGGAATATGAGAATCATAAGATAGTGTTGAAGAAGAAGCTAAGACCAGCATTGGCCTGGCCCCTGGAGGGCGATAGGAGTCAGGTTTCTATCTGCTTTTCCACAGGCCTCCATCCACGCTACTTTTTTCTTCTTACTCCATGTTCTCTCTTTGGTATGGTCTTGTTACAGAAACAGGGGAGTCCAAAAATCCCCAGAGTTTGCTGCTGGGGGATGGGGAGAAGGAAGCAGCTTTTGGAATGCCTCCACATGCCTGAGGCTGGTGGCTGGTGTCTTTCTTATGCAAATGGCTTTAATGCATCCAAAGCCTCAGGCAGATGGGAGGAGTGTTGAACCAGGGGACGGTATGGAAAGCACATAGAGCCTACGTAAGGTTCTGTGAATGGTCAGAACTGTTTGCAACGCCCACTGCGTCAGATGACGCAGTCAGGGATGTATAAGCAGCTGCAGACATTTTAGCTGGGACTCTCTCAGACTCTCGCTCTGACTCTCTCTGGCTCTCGCTCGTGCTCTCACTCTGAGACTCTCTCTGGCTCTCGCTCGTGCTCTCACTCTGGGACTCTCGCTCTCTGGCTCGCGCTCTCGCTCTGGCGCTCAGACTCTCGCTCTCGGACTCTCTCTGGCACGCTCGGGCTCTCACTCGCGCTCTGGCCCTGGCGCTCTGACTCTCTCTCACTCGCGCGCTCGCGCTCTCTCTCACTCTCTCGCTCTCTCGCTCTCTCGTGTGCTCCCTCCACGTGGCTTGGTGAAGGGGCCTTCTCCATGTGGCTTGGAGAAGGGGTCTCCAAGCTGCTTTAAGAGGCTCTCGCCATGCAGTTTTGAGAAGGAGAAGAGATCCACGTGGTTTGCAGGAAGAAGGCAGTTTGCAAGGAGGCTGAGAATCCAGGTGGTTCTGCATTGAGAGCTGGAGGGCACCACAGCACAGAAAGGACCTCCCCAATCAGATTGAATGATTGCCAGCTGCTGGTAAAGCTGAACTGTGTTTGGAAAGTAGGGAAACGGTTTCTCTAACTTTCCTAAAACTAGCCTGGTTTGGAAGGGGGGGAGGCAAGGATATGTGTTTATAGGTGTTCTAAAGAACATAAGACTTAACAACAGAAATCCGTTAATAACTAAATCTATATGACTGTTAAATAAACAATTCTTTTTCTTTTCACCAAACTCTGGTATTGAGAGATATAATTTTGGCGGCGGGCAATCGGGCCCCTAACTAAAGAGCCCGTGGGTTTGTTTTCAATTGGAGCAGCCCAGGGGTTCTGTAACAGTCTCACCCATCCCATGGCTTCAGATGTTATATATATTCCACCTGAGAATTTCTAAACCCTTTTTCTGGTTTGGACCATGCTAGAACCCTCTATTTTGGTGTATACTATATGCCTTACTCCAGGTCTCCAGCAGAACAAACTCCACATAGTAATAGCCTTAGCTTTCCCTCCAGAGATTCTCCTCTCTCTGGCTTTCCTTTCTTGGTGGAAAGCCAGGGATCATGAATGAATCTTTCCCCTTCTTCATTTCCCTGCTTCAGCCAGCTGCTAAGTCCTATGCATGCTATTGCTGTAATACCACTTGAATCTATGCTACTTTTCAGCCACTACCATTTCTACCCACCTCAGCCCATGCCACCAGCATTTCTCACTTGACTCCTGTTCTTGTTTCTAACCCCTTCTAATTTGTTCTCCAAGCTTCAGACAGAAGGCTTTCCAAAAGAGGCAGATGTGATTAAGTACCTCATTTCCATCTTTCTATAGTGCCTGAGGTAAAAGTGTAAACCCATGGTCCTTCTTGTTCTGGTCTCTGCCTAATTCTTTGCCTCTCCCTGTCTGGTTATATATCAGTGATTCTTAAAGTGAGGTGCTGGATGAGTGGCATCAGCATCACCTAGAAACTTGTTAGAAATGCAAATTCCAAAGCCCAACCAGGACCTACTGAATCAGAAACTCTGCACTCAATATTAAGAATGACAAGTGTATATGCTCAGTAATTCAAATAAAATAAGAAATAAGGACTTAGAAAGGGGAGACATGGTTCTAAAGGATTATTGCAAGGGGTGGGGAGGGTCTCTTGCAATTGGGAGGATGATGTTTCCATAGATCAGCAAGCATGTCAAGAGTTAAGCAAAAAGGGTTTTTCTTTTATAGGGAAGAGTGAACAGGCTAGAAAGAACATCAGGTGAGGAAGTGGGATGAAGGATAGTGATATGACAGGATAAATCAGAGAATATTTCACCTTGAAGTCATCTATTCTTGGGAGGGAGTATGAAAGAGGGGTGTGTACTAGTCCAAGTTAAAGGTGGGTCAAAGTTCTGGGTCCTGGGGGAAGGAAAGACCCCCCATCACAGCTTAGTTACTAGCATTTGGTTCCAGTTGATCATTGTGGATGAACAATTTAGCCAATTTGGGGCAAAGAATGGGAATTTGTACATCCTGTGTCTGGCCTGTCCTACATAAGCAAGGAGGACATCTTGAGTCCTATGAGGAAGGGTGTTTCTTTGCAGTAGGTGGTTCTAAAAGACAAAAGTGTGCATGGGGGAAGATTGCTTCCTTGTGTTTCTAGGAGCATGGGACTCAGGTAAATTCCTGCTGTGTCTGCTCTGAACTCCAGCCCTTCACACTTGTTCTCCTCACTGCTGCAAGAACTTTTGTCCAGTCCTCTTCATCCACACTCTCCTCACCCTTACATAGTCATCATGTCCTGTTGGCATCTTACTGAATCTTTTCTTCCATACTAGACTGAGCATATGTAAACTCCACTCTAAATCTCCAGTTCTGACACAATACCTGATACCTTGCTGGAGTCAATTTATACTTTACAAGTGAAGAATAGAGAAGATTCTTGGAAGATATAGCAGTTGAAGAAACTTTCAGAACATCAATAATAATCCCTCAAGAACTTTTTCTCTTCTTCTCTGTCTGCAGTGAGAAGGCAGTCAGAAGTTTCGCAGTCCCCTCTGAGAGCTCCTGAACACTGCTCCTTAAACAGCGTCCATTTTATCTACTCCACAGGAGTTCCCTTTATTCAAGCTTAGATGCTTGGTGGATTTTTAAAACACTTTGTATTGTGTTCTTCAGGGCAGGATAGAGGTGTTACAGCTTTCTAATGTGCTGCCATGCTGCAGATAAAGAATTTAACAGCCAGTGGGAGGGCCAATTAAAGTCAATTATAATGTAATTGAACTGCCTGGTACTCCTTGTCTGTACTGAACTTCTTTTTGGGAGGAAGATTGTGCTCTCTTCACATCATGATAGGGGCAAATAACTTGTCCATGGAGTCACAGGAAATGGCTCTGGCCCTAGTTACTGGATTAGTGTTTTATGGAGGCTATAATGTCTTTGGAGATCCAGGTCAGAGAAGATCAGCTAAGCTGTTATTTTGAAAGAGCAGGGGGATCATTGACTTTCCCATTTCTTTCTCTTTTATTTTTTCTTTCTTAAGAGAACTATCAAATTTTTATAAAGAATTAGGATATATATGAATTACCTACCTCACAGTCTCTGGGAGGTTAGGATACTTACCCTCTTTCTCCATTGTTGGGTGTTGGAGGCTGGCAACCACAGGAGGGACAACTCTGTACTTTCCCACCAACCATCCCTGGAAACTAGTCTTTGGACCATTGTTGATGAGAACCAATGGTTTCCCCTGTCTCACTACACCTGTACCTGAACACAGGTCTAACTGCCTGCTGCTTCAAAAGTCAATACTCAAGAGAAAGGATATAGTTTTAAAAAGAAAGAAAGAAAGAAAGCAAAGAAAAGAAGTTTATTCAAGTGCCAGCCAACTGGAAGATGGGGGACTCATGTATTAAAGCCCACCTTTACCTCTCAGTGCAGACAGAGGTAGGAAGGGAGAAGGAAAGCAGAACAAAGAGATCAAGGGGAGGGGGTTGAAAAGTCCTCTGCATGCGGAACAGCACAGTTCATTCCAATAAAACAAGTGATGGTCCATGTGTGTCATTATGGTTTAGTCATCCTGGCTCCACAGTTGAAGTCAGCAAATCTCTGAGACTTGAGAGGCCTGTATCTTTTGATTAGTTCCTCGGATTCTTGTACAAACATACTGTTCATCTACAAGTCACACATTAGTCAAAGTCAGCACTTACAGAAACAATGTTGAAAGAATTGTGGGGTGGGTTACAATTCCCCACTGTTACACACCCAATCATCATCAGTCACGGGATGTAGTGTATATGAATTTGCAAAGTCATGGTTCCATGTTTGGGTAACCAGTACCCCTAGTGGCAGCTACTCTCATAATGCAGCTTCCTCCTACTGGTTCTTCCTCCTTCCCTTATTGATTCTTCCTGATTCTTGCTTTTCTTTCCTGGGGTTATGTATCCTCATAAAATAATATGATATATGCCTTCCACCTCACCCCTCAGCCTTTTGATGAACCAAGGGTAATACCAATTATGTTTGTGAAAAATGAAAATGAGCAGGTTCTGATTGATTTGCACATTTTCCCATTTTCTAGGAAACTGTTTAGTGGCCTAAGAGCCCACTCCATGGCTGAAGGTCCCCAAAAGTGATAGAAGGAAAGCTACTTAATGGTTTAAATATTATGTTGTTTGAAGGTTTATCAGTTCCCTTGACCAGTGACAAAGCTACTATGTGCCCTTTTAAGCATCACTCAACTTCCCACTCTGTGGCCTGGCACAATAGCCTCCATAAGCCACTCTACTGCATAAAGACCCTGTATTGTTTTGAGCCCCTCCATAAGCAGACCTCAAGACTAGAAAGTTAGAGTGGCTTGTTTGGCACCCGATGTCAGGAAACAGCAGTACAGGGTGGGACTGTGAGACAGAAAGGAAAGCAGGGAATAAAGGATCTATAACAAGTGAGGTTTCATTGTCAGTAAGTGGACCTCAATCTTGAGAACACATTCTTAGAATTATTCCACTGGAGAGGTGAGAGAGCTGAGTGTTTTATACATCAACTCCCATCAGCTACATTGAAGACAGCTTTTGAGGATGCGTGGGGTTTAATCTCTGGCACTGGAGTCTGCCCTGAGTAGGCAGAGAAAGATTGTGGAGCGAGAGAAAGCCCTTGGGCATAGAAGTCAGACCATGGTGCTCTATGATCCTAAAGATGTGCAAAGATGTAATGGAGTCTACTTCCCTCAATTCAAGGCATAAAAGTGGAGCTTGTTTTGCCCCATGCCTGATCTTCACTGAGTTCTAGGCTTCAGTAATATCAACTCCACCTTTATAAGAAAATCAGTTAGGAAGTTGTTTTAAAATACAATTTCTCAAAGAATATACACAGATTGGCAAATAAGTATATGAAAGAATGCTACCTATCATATGTCATTAGAGTTGCAAATTAAAACAATAACATCTATTAGAAGGGCTAAAATGCAAAACACTGACAACACCAAATGTAAGGGGAATGTGGAACCACAGAACTCTCATTCATTGCTGAATGAAAATAGCCAATTTAGAGGACAGTTTCACAGTTTCTCACAAAGCTGACCACAGTTTTACCACACAATCCAGCAATAATGCTCCTTATATCTCAAAAAATGATGTGAAAACTTATGTCCACACAAAAGTTTATAGTAGATTTATTCATAATTGCCAATAAGTGGAAGCAATCATGATGTCCTTCAGTAGGTGAATGAATGAGCATACAAAGGCATATTCAGACAATAGGCTGTTATTCAGTGATAAGGAAAGAAATAAGCTATGGAGAAGATACTCACAGCTGAGGTGGAGGCCTAGACAGACACGTGGGTCTCCCTCCACAACTAAGGAGGAATACAACTACCTCAAAACTAGAGACAACCAGACGTTCCAGAAAACCAAGCTGCATGGAAGTCCAACAAACAAAGATATAAAGAAGAAATACTCGTCCACATAGGTAGAAGGGGCGGAGCCGGGAAGAGGATGCGGTGTTGGGAGGCAGTGGCAGTGGAAGCGGCAGGCCGGTGGAAAGCACAATCGCACATTTTAAAAAGTGGGGAGGGACACCTGGGGAGCACTCCCAGCACCAGACCAGACTGCACAGCTCATGGTCCCAATGTCAGGGAAAATCAAGCCTCATTACTTCTGACTGTGCAAACCAGAGGGGGTTGGGGCAGAGGAAGAAACTGCCAGTCTCTCTGTGGAATCCACTTGTTTAAAGGGCCCCCACAGTCCTAGAACATCTGCAGACCCACCCACTCTTGGAACCACAGTCAGGGCAACAACTAGAGAAGTGCCAGTCCCATATGGAAATACGAGAAGTGCCTGGAAAAGGGGCGAGTGCTGAGCAAGTGTCATTGTTCCCTCTCTGACCCCTCCCCTACATACAGCACCACAACGTGGTGAAACAGGTCGCCCTGTATGAATGAATACCTAAGGCTCTGCCCCTTACAATGTAACAAGTGGGACAGCTCTACTAAGACATAGAGGCAAACAAACACAGGAGCCTATCAAGATGAGGAGACAGAGAAGTATGGCCCAAAAGGGAGAATGGATGAAGGTTCCAGTGGGAGAACTAAGTGATGAGGAGATAGCCAACCTAACAGTTGCAGAATTCAAAATGCCAGTTATAAAGATGCTCACAGGCTTGACAGATATGCTTGAGTATGGCAAACCCATAAGGGAAGAAGTGGAGGCTATTATAAATGAAATGAAGGAAAACCCACACAAAACCAATGTTGAAGGGAAGGAAACTAAGCTTCAAATCAATGATTTGGAATATAAGGAAGAAAAAAAAAATAACAGTCAACCAGTACATAATGAGGAAACAAGAACTGAAAAAAATGAGGAGAGGCTTAGGAACCTCTGTGACAACTTTAAATGTGCCATCATCCAAATCATAGGGGTGCCAGAAGGAAAGAGAAAGAGCAAGAAATCGAAAGCTTATATGAAAAAATAATTAAGAAAAACTTCCTAACTTTGGTGAAGCAAATAGACATACAAGTCCAGGAAGCACAGAGTCCCAAACAAGCTAGACCCAAGGAGGGCCACACTAAGACACATCATAATTAAAATGCCAAAGGTGAAAGATAAAGAGGGAATCTTAAAAGCAGCAAGAGAAAAGCAGAGAGTTACCTACAAAAGGGTGCCTATAAGACTATCAGCTGATTTCTCAAAAAAAACTTTGCAGGCAAGAAGGGAATGTCAAGAAGTATTCAATGTGATGAAAAGCAAGGACCTACAACCAAGATTATTCTACCCAGCAAAGCTACCATTTAGAATGAAAGGGCAGATAAAGTGCTTTCCAGACAAGGTAAAGCTGAAAGAGTTCATTATCACCAAGCCATTATTATATGAAATCTTAAAGGAACTTAATTAAGATAAAGAAGATCAAAACTATGAACACTAAAATGACAACAAACTCACAACTATCAACAGCTGAACTTGAAAAATAAAAACAAAATCCATCAAGCAAACCAGAATAGGAACAGAATCATAGGTATGGGTTATCACTGGGGGGGGGGGGGGGGCATAAATGGAGAAATGGTGCAGGGATTATGAAGCATAATTGGTTGGTACAAAATAGACAGGAGGAAATTAAGAATAATATAGGAAAGGGCAAAGCCAAAGAAGTTATATGCATGACCCATGGACCTGAACTAAGAGGGGTGGGATTACTGGAGGGAAGGGGAGTACTGGGCAGAGGGGAGCAAAGGGGAAAAAATTGGAACTACTGTAACAACATAATCAATAAAATATACTTAAGAAAAGAAGAAGAAATAAGCTATGATGCCACAAAAGGACATGGGAGAAACTTTAATGCATATTGCTAAGTAAAAGAAACCAGTCTAAAAGGATACACACTGTATGATTCCAACTATGTGACATTCTGGAAAAGGAAAAGCTATAGACAGTAAAAACATCAGGAATTGTCAGGAATTGCCAGGAATTTGAGGGAATAAAGGGAAAAATAAGTAAGTGAAGCACAGGGGTTTTTTAGGGTGATTAAACTATTCTGTATGATAATATAATAATAGATAAATGACCTTATATATTTGGCAAAACAATAGAACCATACAATACAGAGAATTAATTCTAATGTAAGCTATGAACTTTAGTTAATAATAATGTGTCAACATTGATTCTTCTATTGTGACAAATGCATCACACAAATGAAAGATGTTAAAAATAGAGAAAACTGTATGAGGATAATAAGAGTATATGGGAATTCTGTATTTTTTGTTCAATTTTTAGTAACCTAAAATTGCTCTAAAAAATCTAAAACTTAAATAATTTGATATTTGTCTCATTTAATATATATCATATTGTATGTAATAATATATAACATGTTATTATATATACTATATTTTACATATGTATATATAAATCAAATTATTGAGCATGCAAGTCCATGCTCAAACTCAGGAAGATAAGACTTTCTAGGGTGACAACCCAAAACTAGTATCTTTTTTTTTTTAATTAATTAATTAATTTATTTATTGTTTTGTTTATTTATTTATTTTTAGAGAGAAGGGAAAGGAGAAAAAGAGAGAGAGAAACATCACTGTATAGTTGCCTCCCACTTGCGCCCCCAACTGGGGACCTGATGTGCAACAAGTCATGTACCCTGACTGGGACTCGAACCAGCGACACTTGGCTTGCAGGCCGACACCCAAAACTAGTATCTTTTGCACGAGGACTCTAATATGCAGGGTGCATTGAGGTAACTGAGAGGATGTAAGCCTCTTCTAGAGGTCTTTGAGCAAAGGTCTTTCTCCCTGGATTGGAGGCAGTTGGTCTCTGTGTCATGCTGCTTAGGCAATAAGGCAAGTTAAAAACTATTGTAAATTATGAAATTATTAATTCTAAGTGTTCCAAAACTACCAAACATAGGTCACATACATCTATGAATTATTAAATATTTTGACCACTTTTAAAATGTGTTGCTTACAATTTCCTTAAGGGAAAAATCTAGCCCTTGTATGCAATAGAGTGCACCTCTGAAGAGTCATATCAATGTCACCTGGGAGCTTGTTAGAAATGCACATTCTTGGGGCCTCCTCTCAATCTACTGAATCAGTAACTTGGGGTTCGGATCTAGAAATCTGGGTGTTAGCCACCTTTTTTCGTGATGCTTCAGTGCTAATGTGTGAGAATTAGTGTTCTGTACAAAGAAGCAAACAAGCCCAAAGCAGCAGTCCTAAAATGGCTGCACATTAAAAGTGCCTGGTAAGTGTTTGTTTTTTTTTTAATAGTGATATTTAAGACCCCTGGCTGGTTTGGCTCAGTGGATTGAGCGTTGGCCTGCGAGCTAAGTGTCGCTGGTTCGATCTTCCAGTCAGGGCACATCAGAGAAGGAAAACTCTGATTCCAAAAAACCTCCGCTGCCTTGCGGCATACCTCTTCAGGGGAAAGGCTAAGGGAGTAAACCCCAACAGAAAATCCGGAGCCGGAGTCCCTAAGGCGGTTTGACGTTGTAGTCAACACCGGCAACTCCTGCGGCGCACCTGAAGCCAAGCTGTATTGACTCCGTCTTTCCCTTGGATCCTTCAGCTGCAAAGAGAGGGGGGGTCTGCTGCATGGGCAACAGCAGACCCTCCATATCACCCTGCCCAGGCTCTGTAGCTTCAGCTTCACTGGAGAGGACACTCCAGCGTCATCGCAAGATGTCGATTCAACACGGGAGGAGACAGATACCATGTCACTCCCGAGTCGGACTGCACAGCCATTCTCGGCAGTGCAGATAGACTTTTAAGAAGCTACACCATCGTCTCTCGAGACGGACGGCTGCCAACGACGGGAGGAGACAGATACCGTGTCACTCCCGAGTCGGACTGCACAACCATTCTCGGCGGTGCAGATAGACTCTTAAGAAGCTACACCATCGTCTCTCGAGAAGGACGGCTGCCGACGATATTTAAGAAATACTGATACCTGGGTCCCAGCTCCCAAAACTGATTTAACTGATAAACTGATTTAATTGATCTGGGTCAATTTTAACTGGGACCGTTATAAAATCCCTAGGTGAGTTTAATGTGCAGGGAAGTTAGAGAAATACTGACCTCAAGGCAGTAGTAACCAGCAAATTCCAGAGCTGGCCTCACTAGAAGGCTGATCCTCAAACCTGACCTCCTGGAAGCTCTCTCAGGCAGCTTCTCCTAAGCTGAAACAGTGTCATCATCCCTGTCCCCATGTCCCCCAATTCATTGCCTCTTATCACGTTCTCTTGTATGATCTCAAGGAATGCAAAGTGCATCATGAGGAATTAGGCAAATATATGTTCTTTAACTCATGGTTTGTTATTGATTAAAGGTCTCAGGCTTAGTGAAGTTGTATGCTATCTTGCAGGCATGCAGATTATTTCCAATCAGTGGAACAGAACACCTCAAAGGTCATGGCTTTTTATCACACTGTTATACATTAACCAGTTTTGTATCTATCCCAGCAATCCATTCCAAGCCTGCCTTTATTAACATGCCTATAAATACCTATCTTTTCAAAAGTTCTTTTGGCTGGTTTTAATACATTATTGTTTTTCTCAGTACTTAATAAGTTGAATAAATCTTTGACACATGTTCATTTTATATTGGTTGGAGCATTATTATATTATCAGAATTATTATCTAACAATGGGGTGGAATTTTTTGTTAACTACACAAAATAATAGTTTATTTGATTCAAGAAACAAAAATAGTGCATTTTTAAACCAGTATTATGGGCTATCATTCACAGCCTCTGAGGTGCTCTTAAATTCTAAGAAAAAATAAATTTACGTGTCATGTTCTTTTGGGGGGAGGAAGAAAATAAAACCACCAGTAGCCACCTAACTTCTTTCTGTGCACTTACAAAAGCCTGACCTGTGGTGTCCAGGTTTGAGAGAATAATATTTAACTACCAGGTGTGGTGGTGTTGGTAGCAATGGTGAAACAACTGAGACTGAAGTCAAAGATTCATTGTGAGAGCAAAGGATACAGGTCAGAGCCTTTGTTAAAAATGCTTTGCTAATAAATATCTTAGATTGAGCACTCACGGATATGATGAACTTCCAACAAAACCCTCGAACACTGCTGAAGTATGATTTAATCTGGTTCTTGACATACACAGTGTAATGCAATTAAATATAAGTTTAATCTAGGAAGTTAGGTTTATGTATAAATAAATATGCCATTTATTATGTATATTTTATTTATTATATATAATGTATGGACATATACAAAGACACATGTGTGTGTACATATATTTATGGATGTGTTAAGGTAAGTTTGACTACATGCTATTTACATTTTCCACATCTACTTTACAACGTGAAGGAACAGGCAGGGGTCCCATGCTCATCTCTGAACCAATCACTGAGGCTATGGAAGGGAATGAATACACTAATTAAAGAGAAATGGGTTTTATGTCTTTTCCTAAGGTCATGGAGTTTAGTTCTATCAGAACCATATAAAACAAATAGGAATTCTATGGAATGCAGAAGTGATAATTTACCCCTCCAAAACAGATAGTGAATTGAAAACTATATTTATATTATAGTATTGTATAAGTTGGAAGGCATTATAAGTATTACACAGTATGTCAAACTTTTATTGATTCTCAAAAAGTAATCAGTCCTTCTGTTTTATACTAGTGTAGTGCTTCACATGGTGAGTAAGGTTATTAATATCTATGCCAAATTGTCCCGTAAATATTGTTGAATATTTGTGTTTGTATTTTTCTATACTTTTCCTATTTTCTTCTTGTTTATTATTGAAATTTTAACATACTTGTTTAAAATATCTCTTGGGTAGTCCACTATGGACTGGGAATCCAGAAAACCATGTCAAAACATAACTTGGTTTAAAATAAGAGAATTTAGATTATGTGAGAGACTTTCCTCTAAGAAAAGTCCACAACGTTGTGATATCTTATTTCATTACTTAGAAGTCACTTGTTCTTAGCTGTTTTATTAGTTGAGACTTCTGATCTTCAAAACAAAAATAGTTTTTTCTACCCAAAATATAGCTAATGTTGAGGAATCTAGTTCGGAGATCTAGAGTTTACGGCTTATAGCCCACCAATATGAAATCAGGTGAATTGTAGTACAAGAGCTGAATTTAGAATGAGAAGTCTGTATTTTTGGTTCTTCCACCTACTGGTTAATCAGGTGAGATAATGCTTATTATTAAAGCACTTTCTTAATGCAAGGCACAATGATAGATTTTAGATATATATATAATAGGGGTTATAATAAATAACTTTTCAGTTATTTATTGCTATACAGTATTCCCTTACTTATTGCGGGTTTTACATTCTAGACATCCCCCATGAAGTAGGAACCTTACATTTATTCTACACTTTAAACCTATGTAACTTTAACAACATACGTATACAGTACCGCAAAATCCCGTGATTTAGCAAAAAAATCCGTGATAAATAATTAAATATAATATTTTTTAAAATCCCATGATACAGTGAGGACGCAATAAGTGAGCCACGATATAGAGAGGGACTACTGTATTAGCATTTACCCCCAAACTTTGTGGCTTAAAGCAACAATCATTTTATTTTTTCATGATTCTGCAGTCTGTGCTTGGTTTGGCTAGGTGGTTCTTCTGTTGATCTCACTTGAATTCTTTCATGAGGCTTTGGTGGTTTGGAGGCTAAACTGGGCTGAAGGATCCAGGAGGACTTGACTCACAAATATGGTATTTCAGTGTCCTCTTCATGGTTTCTCTTTTCACATAGTCTCACTATACAATGGCTTAACTCAAGCTTTATTATAGTATGGCAAAAGATTCAAAGATCGTATCTATATGATGATGGCTTGTCACCAGGTAAGGTTTATACTTAATGCTGGAGGTGAGGGCACAATAGTGGGAATGCCAGAAGGTGAGATTCACTGGATGCTACCAAAGTACAGTCTACCACAAGTGGTTCTGACTCAAATCAGTGACTTTCAAAGTGCATTCTTGGGAATCACTAGAACTCCAAACAACCGTACAGGGGAAAATGGGTAAGCCTCACTTCAACAATAAGAATTTCACGTACAAGTATTTGGCAATTAATAGTTAAGATTTCTGTTGAGGAAAGTGTTTCACTGAAAAGATTTTAAAATCATTGAACTATATGATCTCTTGCAAGTTACACATTTTATACTTTATGACTCCTCGAGTTCTTGGACCATGTAGTGATCATCCTTGGATGATAGCACATATTCTTATCTACTTCCCTGGATAACTGTCAAGATTAATGCAATAATGTCTCCACATTGCTTAGAGGTCTTCAAGACACACACTGAATGCTTTCATTAAATTTTAATTCTCTTTCTGCATCAAATACTGCATAGGAAATACTGGCTCTATTTAGAAAGTTAATATCCATAATTACAAGCATTTATGAATTTAGAGGCAGGTGTTGATATTAAATAAATCAGTAGTGTGAACATATATTCACTTGAAATGTGCTATCTTGTGTATGTGACTGTGGTATTACTATTCTGCTGCCAACAGCACATGCTCTCTTGTATTTCTAAAACTGTATGTACAGTATTTTGAAATAATTGTGACAGCTATCAATCACTGAATATTGTTCCTCTATCATGTTCCAAGCATTGTGCTAAGTACTTATCATTTTATCTTTTTAATCTTTACAAAACCTGTACAAAATTGTTATTATTTCCATTAAAGGAATAAAAAAGGAAACTAAGGCTTAGTAACTGATCCAAATCCATGCAGCTATGGAGTTAATGACAGAGCTGGGGTGTGAAACCAAAACTTTCAAACCAAAAAAACCCAGTCATCTTCTACACCATGATACCATCCACACATACTTCATCCATTCTTCTTGAGATAATAGACTAAATTGAAAATGTGGGATTTCAGTACATAGCAAAGGCATATGTATATACTTGCCTGGACAAGGTGTACTCTTCAGCTACTGCCTACTGAACAGTTTTTCAACCGTGGTTGCATATTGAAATAATCCAGGGAGCTTCTAACAAATGCTGATGCCTGGTTCCCACCCTCTTCATTCCAGATTGAAATTGATCTTGGTGAAATGTGAGCACTGGGCTTTCCAAAGCTCCCCAGGTAGTTCTAATTAAGCAGCTGGGATTGAGAATCACTGACTTTAAGGAATTTTCTGGTATTTCATTGCTTCCAAGAGCCACTTATTTGTAGGACCCTGATGTTTAATGTCATTGTAGGTAATTTTGTTATTTCTTTAAAAACATCTAATCATGCTTTGAAACACAGATCTAATGAATAAAAGGACATCATTGAGAGAAAGTTAATGTGAAAATTCAGACTAACAATATAAAAATATCTGGGCTCATGGTTATGAACCACCTCTCAGGGTTTCCTAGCACCTCCCCTCCTCATCCTGACAATTTACATACAAATAATTCCTGCTTCATAATTCTTAGGCTCCACTATCTGCCCCAGTTCTTTTGGCGGGGGTCTCTCAATTTTATGTCTATGAATACTTTTTATGCTTAATATCTTCATCTTTTTCACTCAGCCCTACAATGCTCTCACCTCTGATAGCTGTCAGTCTGTTCTCTATATAGAGTGTATTTCTATTTTGTTAGTTTATTTTGTTCATTAGATTCCATATACAATATGGTACTTGTCTTTCTTTGACTGGCTTATTTAAAGACTTTCTTAGACAATCAAAAGTAAGGAGTTCACAGGCCTCTCAATTTTAGAAGATAGGTTCCAATGACACTAATTTCTGAGGATCCACTGGCAGGTGATTGGGGAAGTGGGAATGATGCTAGTCCTTCAGCTCCACCCTTTTTTCTCATCTTCTCTGATTGGAGTCAGATCTACTGAGAATGTGCAGCACTAGTGAGGTTCCTGTGTGGTTTCTCTCATGGGAGAGTGCAGATTGTTTATTAGGATTGGAGCAGTTCACCATCATAATTTTATCCTACAAAACTAGTTGAATTGAGGGGACATGAAAACTACCCAGGAAAACGTTGAAAAATGGAAAACCACTGCAGGAAATATAACAACACTTTCATCTACAACTACATCTATAGTTATATCTTTGTCAGGCATCAGATTCAAATAAACTTAAATTCTCCCAAGTTAAACCTTATTTATTATGATGTTTTTAAGCATGAAAATAATTAGATTAGCACTTTAAAACTTTTCTAATTGTTTGGTCTTACACTCAGATTTTTAATGATTTTTATATTGTATTTTTTCTACTACTATTTAGTCCCTTTATATCCCTTTCTTGTCCTACCCATGCAATCACCACACTGTTATTCATGTCCATGAATCCTTTTTCCTTTTTCCTTTTTTTAAATTCCTCCACTCCTTGCCCTCCCCCACCTTAGCCGTCATCCTAGTATCTATGAGTCTGTCTCTATGTTGTTTGTTAGTGCAGTTTATTCATTAAGTTCCACATATGAGTGAAATCATATGGTATTTGTCTTTCTCTGATGGGCTTACTTCACTTAACATAATGTTCTCCTGTTCCACTTATGCTGTCACAAAAGGTAAAACTTTCTCCTTTTCTGGGGCCAAGTAGTATTCCATTGTATAAACATCTCTTAGTTGTTTTATTACTCATCTACTGATGGACACTTAGACTGCTTCCATATTTGGTGATTGTAAATAATGCTGCTATGAACATAGGGGTGTTTAAGTTCTTCGGAATTATTATTTTGGGTTCCTTCAGATACATTCTCAGAAGTGGGATTGCTGGATCAAAAGGCAGATCCATTTTTAATTTTTTGAGATATCTCCATACTACCTTCCACAGTTGCTGCACCAGTCTGCATTCCCACCAACAGTGCAAAAGGGTTTCCCTTTCTCCACATCCTCCCCAGCACTTATTGTTTATTGATTTATTGATGATAATCATTTTTACAGCTGTGAGGTGATATCTGATTGTGGCTTTAATTTGCATCTCTCTGATTGATTAGTGATGTTGAGCACCTTTTCATATGTCTATTGGCCATCTATAAGCCCTCTTTGGAGAAGTGTCTATTCAGTTCTTTTGTCCATTTTTTAACTGGGTTATTTGTTTTTTTGGTGTTGGATTTTGTAAGTTCTTCATTAATTTTGGATATTAACCCCTTATCACTAGTATCAGCAAATATGTTCTTCAATTCTGTGGGTTGTCTTTTAATTTGTTGATGTTTTCCTTTGCTGTGCAGAAAATTTTTAGTTTCATTATTTGTTTATTTTTTCTTTTGTTTCCCTTGCTTGGGGAGATATATCTGATAAAATGTTGCTAAAACTATATCCGAGATTTTGCTGTTTATGTTTCCTTCTACAGTTTTTATGGTTTTGGGTCTAACATTTAAGTCTTTAATCCATTTTCATTTTATTCTTGTGTGTGGTCTAAAAAGGTGGTCTAGTTTCATTTTTCTGTATGTATCTGTCCAATTTTCCCAACACCATTTATTGAATAAACTATGTTTAGCCCTTTGTGTATGCTTACTTCCTCTATTGAATATTAATTGACTATAAAGGTGTGGGTTTATTTCTGTGCTCTCTATTCTATTGCATTGACCTATGTGTCTTTATGTATTTTTATGCCAAAGCCATGCTGTTTTGATTACTATGGCCTTGTAGTATAGTTTGGTATTAGGTAGTATGATTCTTCCAACTTTGTTCTTTTTCAGGATCATTGTTGCTATGTTGCCTTTGTGGTTCCATACAAATTTTTGAAATATTTGGTCTAGTTCTGTGAAATACATCGTTAGAATCTTGATAGGAATTGTATTGAATCTATGAATTGCTTTGGGTAGTGTGGACATTTTAATGATGTTAATTCTTTCTATCCATGAACTCATTTGTATCTTCCACTTATCTGTATCTTCTTCAATTTCTTTCTTCAGTGTCTTAACATTTTCTGAATACACATCTTTTATATCCTTGGTGATTTATTCCTAGGTATAAATGGCTTCTTTTTGAAGCCATTGTAAATGGGATTTTTTTTAAATGTCTCTTTCTGTTAGTTTGTTTTTGGCATATAAAAGTGCAACTGATTTCTGGATATTAATTTTGCATCCTGCTACTGTGCTGAACTTACTTATCAGTCTAGTAGTTTCTTGATGGAATCCTTAGGATTCTGTAAGTACAGTATCATATCATCTGCAAATAATTACAGTTTCACTTCTTCCTTTCCAATTTGGATGTCTTTGTCTGGTTTTGAAATTAGGAAAATGCTGGCCTTATAAAATGGGCTTGGAATACTTCCCTTCTCTTGAATTTTTTGAAGTAGTTTGAGAAGGAGAGGTGTTAGTTCTCGGAATATTTGGTAAAATTTACCTGTGAAGCCATCCTGTCCAGGGACTTTGTTTGTTTTTTTTTTATTATTACTGCTTCAATTTCACTAGCTGTAATCTATCTATTCAGATTCTCTGTATCTTCCTGATTTAGTTTGGAAAGATTGTTCATTTCTAGGAATTTATCCATTTCATCTGAGTTGTCCATTTTGTTGGCATATAGTTGATCTAATGTTTTTTTTTTTTTACTATCCTTTATATTCCTCTGGTGTCAGTTGTTACTTCTCCTTTTTTATTTCTGATTTTACTTATTTGGATCCTCTCTCTTTTTTTCTTGATGAGTCTGGTTAAAGGTTTGTCAATCTTGTTTATCTTTTCAAAGAACCAGCTCTTGGATTCATTGATTTTTTAAATAAAATTTTAGGCTTTATTTCACTTATTTCTGCTCTGATCCTTATTATTCCCTTCCTTCTACTCACTTAGGACTTTGTTGGTTTGTTTTTTCGAGTTCCTTTGTTGAGTGTAAAGTTAGATCATTTATTTGAGCTTTTTCTTGTTTTTGTTTTTTTTATTTTTAAGATAGGCCTGTAATGCTCTGAATTTCCCTCTTAAGATTGCTTTCCCAGTGTCCCATATATTTTTTATTGTTTTGTTCTCATTTTCATTTGTTTCAAGGTATCTATCTTTGGATTTCTTTCTTGATCTCATTGTTGATATTCATTGTTTCATAACATGTTATTTAGCTTCCTTGTCTTTGTGTGTTTTTCAGTGTTCTTCTTGTGATTGATTTCTAATTTCTTAACATTGTGGTCAGAGTAGATGCTTGATATAGTTTAAATCTTCTTAAATTTATTGAGACTTGTTTTGTGTCCTAACATGTGGTCTATCCTAGAAAACATTCCATGTGCACTTGAGAAGTATGTATATTTTGCTGCTTTGGAGTGAAATGCTTTGAAGATATCAATTAAATCCACTTGATCTAGTGTGTTGTTTAGCGCTGCTGTCTCCTTGTTGGTTTTATGCCTGGAAGATTAATCCACTGAAGTTAAAATCCTTGACTATGACTATTTCTGTTGATCTCTCCCTTTATGTCCAACAAGATTTGCTTTACATATTTAGTTGCTCCTATATTGTGTGTGTAAATGTTTACTAGGTTTGTACCCTCTTGTTAGATTGTTTCCTTTATCATTATGTAGTGTTCTTCCTTGTCTTTTACTATAGCCTTGGTTTTAAAGTCTATTCTGTCTGATATAACTGTTGCTACTCCAACTTTTTTTCCCCTTTCCATTTCCATGAAATAACTTTTTTCCATTCCTTTACTTTTAGTCTGTGTGTATCTTTCAGTCTGAGGTGGGTCTCTTGGAGGCAGCATATATATGGGTCTTGTTTTCTTATTCATTCAGCTACCCTATGTATTTTGGTTGTATCATTTAAACCATTTAAATTTAAGGTGATTATTGATATATAGATACATATTTAGTACCCTTTATGTTAGACTATTTTCCTCTTTTTTTTTTTCCTTTCTTTTTTTTTCTTTCTCTTTTTCTTCTTCTTCTTAAAGCAGGCCCTTTAACATTTGTTGTAGTACTGGTTTGGTGTTAACAAAGTCCTTTAGCTTTTTCTTGTCTAAGAAGCTCCTTATTTCTCCTTCAATATTAAATGATAGCCTTGTTGTAGTCTTAGTGTAGGTCCTTGCTTTTCATCACCTTGAATATTTGACGTCACTCCCTTCTGGCCTGAAATGTTTGTGTTGAGAATCAGATGACAGTCTAATTGGTGGTCCTTTGTATGTAACTATCTGCTTTTCTTTTTTGGCTTTTAGAATTCTCTCCTTGTCTTTAAGCCTTGCAATTTTGGTTATAATGTGTTTTGGTGTAAGTCTCTTTGGGTCCAACTTGTTTGGAATTCTCTAATGTTCCTGGACTTATGTATCTTTTGCCGTCACCAGATTAAGGAAGTTTTTGATCATTATTTTTTCAAATAGTTTTTTGATCCCTTGCTCACTCTCTTTTCCTTCTGGTGTATATTGTTATGCTTCGTGTTGTCTAAAATGTTTCTTAAGCTCTCCTCTTTTTTATTTTTTTCCCCTGCTCTGCTTGGGTGTTTTATTCTACCTTGTCTTCCAAATCGCTGATTCAATCCTCTGCTTCATCTAACTTAATGTTTATTTCTTCCAGTGTATTATTTATTTCAGATAAGCATTCTTTATTTATGACTGGTCCTTTTCTATGGTTTCTTTGTCTTCTTTCATGCTGTTGGATATTCTTATAATTATCACTCTAAACTCTCTATCTGATAAGTTGTTTGCCTCCATTTCATCTAGTTCTTCCGGAGAATTCTCTTGTTCTCTTGTTCTTTCATTTGAAGTGTGTTTCCTTGTCTTCCTATTTGGGCTGCCTCTTTATTATGTTTCAATGTATTAGGTAGATTTGCAAGACTCTGATACATGCCTAAGTCAAACCCTGCCTGTGACTGTCCCTGGGCAACCTGTTTGGAGCTATCATCAATCCACAGCTCATGGCTCCCTCTTCTGGGCCTGTGTGTGTACAGAAAGAACCAGGCTGCACACCAAGGCCAGCTTTTATAAGCACTGGGGCCTGAGGAGTGTCGGTTAAAGTCTCATAGCTTACAGAGATCCTCCTCTGCCTACAGGCTTTCTGTTAGGCTTTAAGAGTGGAAGTTTTCCAGCTCTACTCCTCAGCAGCAGGCTTAAGCACCACATGATGGGGCAGAATAATTACAGCAGATGGGGCGATTGCTTCCCCTCAGGCTAATGTCACTTGTAGGATTTACTCTGCCTGAGAAAAATGGCTCCTGCAGTATGGAGGATTACTCAGCACAGGCATCTTAGCAACTTACCATTCAGATTTCTCCCTGGAGCAACCAGCCCCAGACTCTCTTCTCACATCTCTAGTTCACTATGCCCTCCCTCTGCCAGAGCCAGAGTAAGTGGCTTCACATGGACTTTTGTGCATTCACCCTTTAAGAGGCTCTCTGGGTCTCCAGCCTTCTATCCATGGAAGAAGGAAATTTTGCTTCTTTTCACAGCTGGATATTATCTGAATTCCTTTCCTGGTTCTGTTGCTGTAGGCTGAGGAGCCCAACTTTGGATTTAGACCCCACACTTCTCAGGGGCACACCACTGGCCACTGAAATATCCCTACAGAACTTTAGCTGCCACCCATGAGAGCCCAGTCAGCCTTCTCGCCCCTCCTCCACACGCTCTACTAGTTACATGGTGGTGATGTGGGTTCTACTGTCCGTCCATGGTTATAAGGCCTCTCTCCAGCTAGTGTTCAGTTGCTTATTCAGGATGATTTTTCTATAATTTAGTTGTAATTCCAGTTTGGTCCTGGGAGGAGGTTAGTGTAGCTTCCACTTACTCCTCTGCTACCTTAGGTTCAAGTTTACACTCATTTCATCTCACAAAGTAAATTACAGTCTTCTTGAGGATTATATTTCCCATTATATGGTTATATCATCATCATTACCTTTTTCAACACCGTAACTAACAGTTATAGAGAACTAACCATTTGTTGGGTACTTGTTAGAGAAGGTAAAGCATAAAAGCTCACTTATATATTTTGCAATAAACTTCTGAGGAAAGTTATTATGATTATCCCCTTTTGCACATGAGAAAGCTGATATATAGAAATATTAATTGATGTCACTTACTGATGGACTCTAAGTTAATAAGTGGGGGGCTATTATAATGACCCCAAGGGGTCTAGCTTTAGGGTTTAGGTTCTTGAACTATACTTTTGACCATTTTCTGGGGTAGTTGTGAAAATCAAAGAAGTTATAGTTATTATCATCAGGCGATTTATAATTTTTTTTATTGTACTCAAGGATTACATGACAGAGAGAGGTCATTGTTAAGATTTGAAAAAGACAGACTAGAGAAAGTAGCTCCCCTTGACATGAGCATGCAATATAAATATCTACAGATGAGAATGAAATTTCAGTGTTGTACATCAAAATATTGACAGGTCATTTAAGGTGATGGCATTATGGAGGACTTTTATATTTTTCTTTGTGCTGTTTTGAATTTTATAAAAATATTTGCTTCATTTAATATTATATGTTTTGTATAATATATATTGCTTATATAATATGCATTGCCTTTGTTGCCAGAAAGTACAAAGGCTGCTTACAAAAGTTTCAGTTAAGTATAAACTTTCTTGTAATCCTGACTCTTGCCCCAATCTGAGAAAAGTCAAAACTTCCCTGAAGCTCCCCTCCTTCCTGCAAGGCAGGCCTCAGACAGGACCTTTGACAGTCGCAAGGACTGGACATTTTAATTAGTATTTTGATTTAAAATGATTGGGAATTTTTATGGCATAATTGTGACCAGATGAGTCATTAAGTCATGGGATCCGTATTTTTGCTAAGACTTTTATTTTTATATTTATATTTTTTCAGGGGCAAGGGAAGAACCACAAAAGAATAGATTTAAAAAGTAAATAAGAGAAAAAATATAGTTATTTTTATGATTAACTCATTCCCACCATGAGTCCTGCTTTTTATTCAATTTTTATTATTTGTTTCCACATATCTATGTGTATATATACATACATATATATATATATATATATATATATATATATGTCTGTATATCTATATGTGTATATCTATACCTATATCTATCTATATAGTACCCTGGCTGGTTTGGCTCAGTGGATTGAGCGTCGGCCTGCGAGCTAAGTGTCGCTGGTTCGATCTTCCAGTCAGGGCACATCAGAGAAGGAAAACTCTGACTCCAAAAAACCTCCGCTGCCTTGCGGCATACCTCTTCAGGGGAAAGGCTAGGGGAGTAAACCCCGACAGAAAATCCGGAGCCGGAGTCCCTAAGGCGGTTTGACGTTGTAGTCAACACCGGCAACTACTGCGGCGCACCTGAAGCCAAGCTGTATTGACTCCGTCTTTCCCTTGGACCCTTCAGCTGCGAAGAGAGGGAGGGGTCTGCTGCAATGGGCAACAGCAGACCCTCCATATCACCCTGCCCAGGCTCTGTAGCTTCAGCTTCACTGGAGAGGACACTCCAGCGTCATCGTAAGATGTCGATTCAACACGGGAGGAGACAGATACCGTGTCACTCCCGAGTCGGACTGCACAGCCATTCTCGGCGGTGCAGATAGACTCTTAAGAAGCTACACCATCGTCTCTCGAGACGGACGGCTGCCGACGATATAGAGAGAACTATCTGGTGATTTATTTAAAGTATATTTTATTGATTATATTGTTACAATAGTTCCAAATTTTTCCCCTTTGCTTCCCTCTGCCCAGCACTCTCCCTCCCCCAGTAGCCCCCCTACCCCAGTCCATGCCCATGGGTCATGCATAAAAGTTCTCTGGCTTCACCCTTTCCTATATTATTTATTTAAAAAAAACATAATTAATTAATTAATTAAATTTTTATAACAATAAAAAATAACAATCCCCCCTTCTCAGACTTAAGACCCTTTATAATCTTATAAAGGACAATGGGTGAAGGTCTCATGCTCCTCTAGCTGCTTCAAGATAGACATGGTCATTGTCCTACCTACCCTGGGGTCCAGAAATCCCTAATACGAGTGGGGGTATGGAGGGGAGAGTGGCCATCCCACATGAGGAAGGATATTGCAGACTTCAGGTCACTTGGCTGTCCCTGGACAATGGTGTGCTTGGTTTAACAGCCTGGCATTCTTGTTGTATTCTGGGAGCAACAGATTTGGCAACAGGGTTAAAAGGCATCATTCAATCCATAACCACAAGATGAAAAAAGGCAGGGATTAATTTTTCAATGTCCCCAATTAGGGAAAAAAAGGGCTTCTTTGGAGGAAGGTTTGCAAGCCACGTCACACTTGTCCAGAACCTTTTTGCCAACTGTACTTAGTTTGGGATGAGGGGAATATGTTAGGTTTCCCCCCCTCTCAGATCTCTGGGCCCTTTCTGTCCAAGCCATTAGGATAGGAAAGAGAAACCAGTTTTAAAGTGAAGCCCACAGACCACCCCATTCTTCACCAACCCAGCCACTTAGTTCAGCCAAAGCGTTCAGTCTCAGGAGGCAGCGATGCAGACAGGATTAATTGAGGCCTATACATACAGACAACCACTCAGGTAATGAAATCATAGGCTTATGCCCTTTGAAAACTGAAAACACATGTTAATTTATGTAACATAACCCACAAATTAGTCTCTAAATCTGCAAGACTCTCTTATTGGAAAGACATCCAGTTACAAGGCATTTGACATTCTTCTTGCCTGTAAATTAAGCATCTTTGATGATGTCACAGACCTAGTTTAACTTTCAAATGAAAACAAACTTTAAATGAAAAGAAACTTTAAAGACAGTTAGATGCACTACTTTATAGTCTACCACTGAGCTACTTTATAGTCTACCACTGAGCATTGTGATTTTCCTAGAATCACAATTTTTCTCCCTAAGATTACCATCCTTGTTATTAAAGGGACTGCATTAAGTCCATTTTTAATTTATCCTGTTCATTTACATAAACACAACGAGAGCAGCAAATGATCACTTATGATCTTTAGTTCTGCTTTTCTGGAATTATGCAAGGAACATTTAGGGTGACGTTCAGTCTGCACTTCAGGGCACAGAAGTTGAGCCACATACCTGACATTCAGCCTTGCCTGTACACACCTGTCTTTTCCAAGTTCTTCTGGTTTTCCATTGTGCCTCAAGGTCTCTTCTAGCCATATTTTAGGAAAACAACCTTCGTTCCTTCCCTAGAGAGGTTGCCATGGATGGCACACCAACCAAGGTACCACGCCTTTTTTTCTCATGGGCTTTTACCTTTGAAAGTCAATCCTAGTTCCTCAAGGCTTTTTGGTAACAACCAAAGCCCAAGCATGTCTCCTTAGGCATGACATTCCAGTCAAAATCTTGGTCAACAAAACCTCTATTAACAACTGGTCTTATTAGTGTTATGCAAAGAACCTTACATTATTATTTACTTCTTCAGAATGCCAAATTTGGAGGGATTAGGTAGGAGAAAAAAATATACAGTGTGAAGGAAAATCCTTGTCCTTCTAATATTCACTAAAATTGCATTTCCATTCTTTATATATTTTTCACCCCATTAAACATTTATGTTTGTTTGTTTTTCTATTACAGTTGTCCCACTTTTTTCCCTATTCCTTCCCCGCACCCTACCCACCCCTTCTCCCACAGTCAGTCCCCACCCATTTGTCCATGTCCATGGGTCATTTATACATGTTCTTTGACTAGACGCTTCCCCTTCTTACTCCCTTCTCTCCCTCCCGCCTCCCCCCTTGTTACTGTTAGTCTAATCCTTGTTGCATACCTCTGGTTCAATTTTGCTCATTTGTTTGTATTGTTCATTAGTCTCCTGTAATAGGTGATAGCATAAGGTATTTTCCTTTCATTGCCTGGCTTATTTCACTAAGCAAAACTATCTCTAGTTCCATCTATGTTGTTGGAAACAGTAGAACTTCCTTCTTTCTTTCTGCTACATAGTATTCCATTGTGTAAGTGTAGCACAATTTTTTGATTCACTCATCTATAGATGGGCACCTACGTTGTTTCCAGCACTTTGCTATTCTAAATAGTGCTGCTATGAACATAGAGGTGCATAGGTTTTTTTTAAACTGGAGTTTCAGGATTCTTCAGATATAATCTTAGCAATGGAATTGCTGGTTCAAAAGGCAGTTCAATTTTTAGTTTTTTGAGGAAATTCCATACTGTTTTCCACAGTGGTTGCACCAGTATGCATTCCCACCAGCAGTACACCAGGGTTCCCTTTTCTCTGCATCCTCACCAGCACAAGTTGTTTGTTGATTTGTTGATGATGGCCATTCTGACTGGTGTGAGGTGGTATCTCATTGTGGTTCTTATTTGCATCTCTGTGATGGCTAGTGATGTCTATGAACCCTCTGTATGTCCTCTTTGGAGAAGTGTTTGTTCAGGTCCTTTGCCCATTATTTAATTGGGTTGACTGTCTTCTTGGTGTTCTGTCTTCTTGGAGATCAATCCCTTGTCTGAGGTATCATTGGCAAATATATTTTTCCATATGGTTGGTTCTTTTTACATCTTGCTGCTGTTTTCTTTTGCTGAGCAGAAACTCTTTAGTTTGATGTAGTCCCATTTGTTTATTCATTTCTTTATTTCCCTTGCCTTAGGACGTATATCTGAAAATGTTGCTATGCAGGATATCTGAAATTTTCTTGCCTATGTTTTCCTCTAGGACTTTTATGGTGCCACGGCTTACATTTAAGTCTTTGATCCATCTTGAGTTTATTCTGGTGTACGGTGTAAGCTGGTGGTCTAGTTTCATTTTTTTGCATGTCCCTGTCCAGTTCTCCCAACACCATTTGTTGAAGAGGCTCTTTTCACTCCATTTGATGTTCCTTCCCCCTTTGTCAAATATTAGTTGACCATATAGACCTAGGTTTATTTCTGGACTCTATATTCTGTTCCATTGATCTATATGTCTGTTCTTTTGCCAGTACCGGACTGTTTTGATTACCAAGGACTTGTAGTATACTTTGATATCAGGTATTGTGATTCCTCCTACTGTGTTCTTCTTCCTCAAGATTGCTGTGGTTATTTGGGATCTTTTTTGGTTCCATATAAATTTTTGAAGTATTTGTTCTAGGTTTGTGAAATATGTCATTGGTATTTTAATAGGGGTTGCGTTAAACCTATAAATTGCTTTGGGTATTACGGACATTTTAATGATGTTGATTATTCCCATCCATGAACATGGTATTTGCTTCCATTTATTTGTATCACCTTAATATCTTTCTCCAGTTATATGTAGTTTTCTGAGTACAGGTCTTTTACCTCTTTGGTTAAGTTTATTCCTAGGTGCTTTATTTTTCTTGTTACTTTGTAAATGGGATATTTCTTTGTTTCTATCTCTGATATTTTATTGTTGTGTACAGAAATGCCTTCGATTTCTGAATATTGACTTTGTACCCTGCTATTTTGCCAAATTTACTTATTAGGTCGAGTAGTTTTTTTGTGGCGTCTGTATGGTTTTCTGTGTACACTATCATGTCTTCTGAACATAATGACAGTTTTACATCCTCTTTCCTAATTCGGATACATCTTATTTCCCTTTCTTGTCTGATTGCTGTGGCTAGAACTTCCAAGACTATGTTGAATAGGAGTGGAGAGAGTGGACATCCTTGTCTTGTTTCTTACCTCAGGGGAAATGCTCTCAGTTCTTGCCCATTGAGTATGATGTTGACTTCAGGTTTCTCATATATGGCCTTTATTATGTTGAGGTATGTCCCCTCTATTCCCATTTTGCTGAGAGTTTTCATCATAAATGGGTATTGTACTTTATCAAATGCTTTTTCTGCATCTATTGATATGATCATGTGGTTTTTGTCTTTCATTTTGTTTATGTGGTGTATTACGTTTATTGATTTGCGAATATTAAACCATCCTTGCATCTCAGGGATGAATCCCACTTCATCGTGGTGTATAATCTTTCTAATGTGTTGCTGGTTCCGGTTTGCCAATATTTTGTTGAGGATTTTAGCATCTATGTTCATCAGTGATATTGGCCTGTAGTGTTTTTTCTTTGTTGTGTCTTGACCTGGTTTTGGAATTCGGGTAATACTGGCTTCATAGAACAAGTTTGGGAGGCTTTCTTCTTCTTGGATTTATAGAATAGTCTGAGAAGGATAGGAGTTAGTTCTTCCCTAAATGTTTTGTAAAATTCTCCTGTGAAGCCATCCAGTCCAGGGCTTTTGTGTGCCTGGTGTTTTTTGATTACTGCTTCAATTTCACTAGTTGTTATTGGCCTGTTCAGGCTTCCTATTTCCTCTTGATTCAGTTTTGGAAGATTATGTTTCCAGAAATTTGTCTATTTCATCTAGGTTGTCAAATTTCTTGTAATACAGTTGTTCGTAAAAATTTCTTACAATCCTTTGTATTTCCGTGGTATCAGTTGTTATTTTTCCTCTTTCACTTCTGATTTTATTTATTTGGGTCCTCCCTATTTTTTTCTTGATGAGTCTAGTTACAGGATTGTTGATTTTGTTTATCTTTTCAAAGAACCAGCTCCTACTTTTGTTGATCTTTTGAAGTGTTTGTTTAGTCTCTATGTCATTTAATTCTGCTCTGATCTTGATGATTTCCTTTTTTTCTACTCGCTCTGGGCTTTGTTTGTTGTTTTGCCTCTAGTTCTTGTAGCTGTAGGGTTAGATTTTTTATTAAAGATTCTTCTGTCCTTTTTAGGTAGGCCTGTATTTCTATGAACTTTCCTCTCAGGGGTGCTTTCACTGTATCCCATAGGTTTTGGGTTGTTGACTGTTCATTATCATTTGTTTCCAGAAACTTTCTGATGTCTTCCTTGATGTCATTGTTAGCCCATTAATTATCTAATAGCATGTTATTCATTCTCCATGTGTTTGAATGTGTTTGAGTTTTTTCCTTGAGGTTGATTTCCAGTTTCAAGGCATTGTGATCTGAGAAGATGCTTGATATAATTTCAAAGTTCTTGAATTTGTTGAGGCTTGTTTTGTGTTCTACCATGTGGTGTATCTTTGAAAATGTCTCATGTGCATTTGAAAAGAATGTATATTTTGCTTCTTTGGGGTGAAAAGTTCTATATATATCAACTATGTCCATTTGATCTAGAGTGTTGTTTAATGCCTCAATATCCTTAGTGTTTCTTTGCTTCAAAGATCTGTCCATTGTTGACAATGGGATGTTAAAGTCCCTTACTATGAGTGTGTTGCTGTCTATATCCCTCCTGAAGTCTGTCAAAATTTTCCTTCAACATCTGGGTACTCCTATGTTGGATGCATATATGTTTACCAGGGTTACATCTTCTTGATGGATTGTTCTCTTAAGTATTATGAAATGTCCTCCTCTGGTTTTTTTAAATGGCCTTTGCTATGAAATATGTTTTGTCTGATATAAGTATTGCTACCCCAGCCTTTTTCTCATGTTCATTTGCTTGAAATACTTTTTTCCATCGCTTCGCTTTCAGTCTGTGTAGATTGTTTGTTCTAAGGTGGATTTCTTGTAGACAGCATATATGTGGGTCATGCTTTTTAATCCATTCAGCTACCCTATGTCTGTTTATTGGTGCATTTAAACCATTTACATTTAAGGTTATTATCGATAGGTACTTACTCGTTGTCATTTTCCCCCTTTGTACTTGTGTTCATTTCTGTCTCTCTGTGTGTCTTCATCTTCTTAAAGCAGACCCTTTAGAATCTCTTGCAATACTGGTTTGGTGGAGATGTATTCTTTTAGGCTTCTTTTGTCTTGGAAACTCCTTATTTTACCCTCCATTTTGAATGAGAGCCTTACTAGGTAGTGTATTCTTGGTTGTAGGCCTTTGTTTTTCATTGCTTGGAATATTTTTTGCCATTCCCTTCTGGCTTGTAGTGTTTCTGATGAGAAATCTGATGATAGCCTTATTGGACCTCCCTAGTATGTTATTAACTGTTTCTCTCTTGCTGCTTTTAGGATTCTTTCTTTGTTTTTCAATGTTGCCATTTTAATTATGAGGTGTCTTGAAGGGGGCCTGTTGGGGTTTATCTTCATTGGGACCTTCTATGCTTTCTGGACTTGTGTGACTCTTTCTCTGAAGTTAGGGAAGTTTTCTGTCATTAGTTTTTCAAACAGGTTTTCTATTTCTTGCTCCTCTTCTCTTTCTGGAACTTTTATGATACAGATATTATTACGTTTCATGTTGTCCTGCAGCTGTCTTAAAGCCTCTTCATTCTTTTTCAGTCTTTTTTTTATTTTGTTGCACTGTCTGGAAATTTTTTTCTACTGTGTCTTTCAGCTCACTGATCTGATCTTCAGCTTCCTTTAACTTGCTTTTAATTCTTTCTACTATATTCTTTAATTCAGAAATTGCATTCTTCATTTCTTCCTGGCTCTTATTGATAACTTCTATATCCTATTTCTTGCTGGTATAATTCTCAGTAAGTTCTTTGTAGTCTCCCTGGAGTCCTTTGTAGTTTTCTTTGAGCTTGCTGATCTCATTGAGCTTGCCTATAATCCATCTTTTGAATTCCATATCTGATAGTTTGCTTTCCTCTATTTCATTTAGCACTCTTTCTGGGGATTTCTCCTTTCCTTTTGATGGGGGGTTGTTTTTCTGTCTTCCCTTTTTTGTGACTCTTCTTGTTTGTTGCTGCTTCTTAGATTGATCTGCACTTCCTGGATCTGCCCCTAGTGGCATCAGATCATGTACCAGTCTAGGCCCTGCAGCCTGTTGGAGACTACCAGAGATCTACTGCCTTTGTCCACCTTCTTTCATTATTAATCTTTTCAATCTGTGATCAGCTGTCATGCTTAAGCACCAAGGGTGGGGCAGATTAATTCCTGTAGGCAGGGCTTTTGCTTCCCCCAAGGCTCATGCCACTTGGAGGGGGATGGTCTGCCTGCAGTATCGGGAATGAGTCAGCACTTGGACCCGGTCGGCTGCTCCCCCAGTTCTCTCCTCAAAGCCACCGAATTCTCCCCAAGCATTTCTAGTCCTCTCTGCCTTCCCTCTGCTTGATCCCAGTGTAAGTGAGTGCCAAAATATTTTCATACGTGATCTGCTTAAGAGCTCATTTTGTCCAGCTGTTCCTCTCAGGCTAGCAAGAAACCCTGTGGCTTTTTGGTTTTCAGAGCTGGATACTATTTTACTTTTTACGCTGTTGCTGTAGGCTGGGAATCCCAGCTGGGGGTTTAGACCCTGCCCTTCTCAGGGGGAACTCCCAGCTGCTGAGCTGTTTTTCAGTTCCTTCAGCTGCCACCCATGGGAGCCCAACCAGCCTTTTCACGTCCCCGTACTTCCTACCAGTCACGTTGTGATGAAAGCGGCCTTTTCTGTCTCTCCATGGTTATAAGACTTCTCTCCAGCTAGTGTTCAGTAATTTTCCAGATGATTTCTCCACAATTAAGTTTTAAGTCCAGACTGGTCCTGGGAGGAGTTTAGTGTAGCTTCCACTTACTCTGCCATCTTGGATCTCTCTATTTGGTGATTTTAAGATATTTTGAATTTGCATTAGGTTTGATAAATGTAATCCACCTTTGGTATGTTCTAAGAGCCCGCAAAAAAGTTTTGGTTACTTTTCTACAATTTCTGGATATGGGACTCATATTTTATCTGATTTTGGCAAGTGTTGAGATAGGCCTTGATGAAACTCAAATTTACTCACTTATATATGTAAAAATGTTATAAGAAGATAGAAAAAAGCCTCATTATTTTTACTTTGTTGTCACCTAAGGAATGCTTTTCATGTAGAGGGTAGAATTTGAATTTGGCCTTGAAGGTTAAACAAACAGGTAGTATATCAGAGTAGTTAAATGCAAGAACTTAAGAGTTAGAAAAGCCTATATTCAAATGCAATGCTCATTACTTAGTAACTGAGGGATGCAGGACAATCTCTCAGTTTCATATTGAAGATCATTATTATTTAATAACACATTCCATCTAATTTTACTAAACTACATATAATTATATAACATTATTGGTTATGGATTTATAATAATAATGCAGGTGTCTATCTCAGGTTTCATGCATTTTAAAAGGTACAGCTCAAACTAATGTGTCATGCATTGGTCCTGTCTAATAGGAAGTGTTCAAAAAGTGTCAGTAGATGCTACCACCACCAGAAATTGGCCAGACCACAAAATAGGAGAGTGAACTCTCAGGTAGGAGAAAGAGTACATGGGTTTAAAATATACAGATTATGCCACGGAGAACTGGAAAATGAGAAAGCCTCTTTGAGATGGTCTGATAAATAGAAGCCAATTAACGGAGGTGGGGATGTCAAACCTGAGAGCAGAGCTTTGTCATCTTAACCTGGGCCTACACAGCCTCTTCCTTGGTTTGTTTGCACCCATCCATCTCTGGAATGACATTCCTGATAGCACATTATACAACTGTCCAGAGCAGGTCAGAGTCGTCACAGGGAAATTGAATGGCCCCACTAGCTAGTACTAATGATCCTTACACAGCCTTTTACACTGGAATTAGCCTTTTATTAGGAGAGAAAATGATGCCCCAACATTTCAGGGTTTTTGTTGTTGTTGTTGTTGTTCATATTACATGTTCCAGGGGAAGCCCAGGAACCTCTTGAGGGCCTCAATCAAGGCAATCTTCTACTACCTCCTCTGGAACAGACTGAGACTCTCTAGGGACTAGTGTAATTTTCCTTTTTTGACTGTGTGTGAATGAGGAATCTGAGCACAAAATAAACTGCTTACTAATTCCTTTCTTTCTATACAGGCTTCTGAAAGGAACTCAAAGTTTGGATGTTTTTGTAAAGCAGACAGGCAATCTTAAAAAATATTGGGAGTTGAGGTGCTTGTGTTGCTTTGAGAATTCAGAGCTGTGTGTGCAGATCAGTGAAGGGAAGACACTTCACCTTTAGTGGAGATGCTAGGAAAGGTATGTAATGTATCCTGCATGTATGAGTTGAGGGTCTGCTTTGTACAAAGTCTTACATAGGGCCAAGATTCTGCCCTGGAAGCTCTCATAATCAGACAGAGGTAAAAAGACACCCACATAAAAACTTCAAACTGAGGCTAGAATGCTTCTTGGGTTGAGCCATAGTGCTGAGTAAGAAACAAGCGTCAGGGCAAGAGGTGATCTCCAGGGAGCTATGATGGGGCAGACATGAACAGGTCTGAAAGGTTGGGTGCAGACCTCTCATGAAGAGAGGCATGAGGACCATGGTCCAGGACAAAGGAAGAGACGCACCAGGGAGAGGTGGCAAGAGATAGCTCACAGGGTTTGTTGGCTGCAGCAGTGAAAAACTCATAAATGGGAATAAAACTTCTGACATTCTTGCAATGCTAACTATAAAAACTGGGTGGAATTAAAAATTAGCTACAATGCCCTTTTTTGAAATTAAACACTCCACACACATAAGATAATACTGGGTAGTGCTGTCAGGAGACTAATAGAGGCTTAATGCCTGGCACTGTCATTTCTTAGCTAGTTGATGCTGGGCATGTTTCTTAAACTCTCTGCACAAAAAATACTGGTAATAGTTCAATGAGATAGTCACTTGCCGTTGTAAGTAGGTTGTTCATTATCTAACACATGGTAAGTATGGAGTAGATTAGACTGTTTTGTTATTATTATTTGACTAGCTACTCTGCTAACTCTCAGATGAAGTACCAAAGTCATAAAAATAAAGTTAATATATAAGTGTTAAAAGTAATGCTTCTTCCCCAGTAATTTGCAATTCTGGTTTCCAGTTTATGAATCATAAACATGGGCTTCTGAAGAGATTTGGAAGTTGAGTAAGGAAAAGATTGGAGACTTTGATAGAGTTTGGAAGAAAAGAATTCTACAAGCCAAAAAGAATCTTTCTGATGGGCCCAGAGGCTGAGATGTGTGCACAGGTGGGGACAGTTACAGAGAATGGATTTTTAGCATAGCAGAAGCTAAAACTTCTCAATATTAAGGCTATTTTTTAACAAAAGAATGGAGAGTAAGGATAGAAAAAGAAGAGTGAATAAAAAGAGATGTTGGGAAGGCGAGAAAGAACAAAGGAAAGATGGTGAAGGGAGGAGAAAAGAAGGAAAAGCAAAGCAAAGGGAGAGAATGAGGAAAAAGAATGGGGCAGAAGGCAGAGAGGCAGGGAGCAGGGAAGGAGGGAAGAGGAAAAGCAATCACAGCCTTTTGGGAGAATGAGATTTGAGAAATGACCCCATCTACTCCTTCCCCCAGAAGTACCCACGCTCAGAATAAATACCTATCAGATATTCCTGAGTAGATAGGAACTTGGACTAAACAACTTTTAAAGTCTCTGCCAAGCCCATCTTTTTCTGAAATTTTGAATTTTGAATAATGAGGCTGGCTAGAGAATGCAATTATGTAAAATAAACTCTTTGTTGTTTTTGTTTTCTTTTAGCTAGTCTTTCAAATCCCAAAGAACACAAATAAAATATTTACCATTATATACATAAAATTTGAGTCACCACTACTGCATGTCCAAGGCTGACAAATATATTGTTCCTATCTCTGAAATTCTTATAAAAACATGACATTTATTATCTGATCCCTCTGGAGTCCAGCCCTCACTGAATATTCAGAAATCATTTCTTTTTCAAAAATAGCAACCAAAATTATTTTTCACTTAGTGAAAATTAATGCTGCAACATTAGCCATGAATGCTTTATTTTTTAGTGAAATGTAAAAAAGAAAAAAAATGGCCTTTGTCTTTGTAGCATGTATGATCAGTGTCATGCCTCATTTCTACCAATTCGATTTTCTCCATTTAAAAGAGCAGCTTTAATTCCCACCTAGGTTTAAGGTCCTGCATGTTCTATTAATGTTGCTGTTGAAATGTATTATTACTACACTTGGAGCACTTGTTACTATACTGCTTTTGATTGAACTTGCATTAGCCAACTTACTCCAAATTCAAGGGCAACATGTGTTATTGATTCACTCAGATGGTTTGCTCAAAAAAGCACAGCTCAGATCTCTCTCTGGATTGGGAGGTTGAACACTTGGCATGTTTAGATTCTGCTATAGACCATTCAGATTTGGAAAGTCTTATAAGCACTGACATTTATTGTCATTTTATAGATCTAGGATGGTACTTTATTTACAGGCATATCCTGTTTTATTGAGCTTTACTTTATTGCACTACAAGGATGTGGTGTTTTTTACAAATTGAAGGCAAAACCCTCCACCAGCAAAAATATTACAATTCACTTTATTGCAGTGGTCTGGAACTGAACCCACTATATCTCTGAGGTATGCCTGTGTTCCTGGATTCTATGCCTAAGCTTTGGGTAAGCAGCACCAGCATTTTTCTGGCTCTGTAGTGAGTGGCTTTCTGTTCTAAATTGAAAGGCTTTCCACAGACATAGCCTTTTATGTTTTAAATCAGTAGATTTTCTCACAAGCATGTTTTTTTCTTTAAAAATATTACGAACTGAAAAATAATAAATGTATAACTTTATTTAAAGATATTTGTTCATGTAGGTAGAAAACCAGGACAGACAAAAGTATAGCTTTCTGCACAAAGGGAATGTGTACCTGAGTTTGATGCAAGTTATAAAAATTGATAAGGTGATTTTTATTTATGAGAAATATAAGGTGGTTAATTTCAAAGAAATATGAAAGAATATTGTTGCTTTATGGACATTGCAAATGGGCAAATTACCTTTAACGTGAAGAGTGACTTTGTTGTGCTAGTTAAAAGGCAGAATCAAAAGCAATACTGAACCTTTCTGGGAGAACATGTTGGATGCATGACAGGAATTTGAAGAGGTGGCAAATCAGCCAGATACTAGTTCCATAAAACAAGGGTTGAGTTTTGTCAAAGCAGAGAGTTTATAGTAGAGGCTATAGACATTCTCAAATAGAGTCTTCTTCCTTTTAGATAAAAAACAAATGGAGTATTAAAGAGGAGAAAAGCTCATAAAGCTCATTGGTAGAGCATGGACTAGAACCTTGGCCTACAGAGCTTTGGCTCAGTAACCTCCCAGTCCACCGGATGTATGAGAAATTTTGTTAGTTGTGCCAGTACCCCCACAGATTCAACCTGAGTTAGCTGGGGTGGCCTCCCTGAACCTTTAGAGTGGGCATCATGGGGATGCATGGGAGCGCTAATACTAGCCCTTGAGAGAATGCTGTGCAATCCTGACCTAGGCTGGAAGACCACACTTGTTGACTTCTGGAATGTTCTCTCTGACACTGAAGTTTCAAATGCTGGGTATACAGTTGGTACTTAATGCATATTTATTGAATGGCTGCATGCTTGCCCATCTTGCTACACTTTTCTGCCATAATGAGCCTAATAAATCAATGTTTTCTTTGGGTGTTCACTCTACCCATGTTAATTTTCAGAGCAACTCATTCCCTATTGGGTCAAGTTTAAACTCTCATCCTTGTACTTGGTAGAGTATCACATGCCTTAGCCTTTCATCTATCTCAATTGGAGCAATGTTTCAAGCTCTATTCAAATCATACTTCTTATATGAAACCTTCTTTGATTAGCCTAAACTTATCCTCTTTTACTCTAAAGTCACATATATAGCCCACTATCAGGACAGCAAGGATGTGCTATGGAATGAACACCTCCAGATGCAGTAATTGTATAATAAACAATAGGATCCAGTGGCACAGTTCTGGGTGAATTCCTTAAAAAGTCACCAGTGAGATTGAGTCCCATTTACCCCAATGATTCCTTACTATACAAGGGCTGTTTACTACAGTTCACAATCTCTTTCTGGAGTAATTCCTTTATTCCTTCCCTGTCTCACTTTCTTTAACCCTCTCTTGAGCTTTTTCAAGTTACTTCCCAGATATGCTACCTGCACCCAACTCCTTGTTTCAGGGTTTATATTTCAGAGAACCCAAAGTAAGACACCTATATTGAGAACTTAAATAGTAATACAGTGTCCAGCTAGAGCTATGGATATTATAGGGGCTAAAATTATACAGATTAAATAAATATGGGTGAATAAAAAATACGGAAGATCAGAGTGGCTGTTCACTTCCAATAGGATCCCCTTGTAGCCCAGTTGGTGCCCCGCCCAACTGATGCACCCATCTTCCAGCTGCTGTGTTGGCTGTCACAGGGACCCCTTCTCTAGAGAACCATCGTCAGCCAAGGGAAGCTGCCTCGCTCAGGAGGCCACATATATCCTCTACAGGCAGTCAGTGACTGTCTGCCATGGGGACATCACAGGCTACTCCTCTTGCATCAAAGTGGGCTCTGTGGTGGAATTCATACTCCAGATTTCCTTGTGGGATCAGGTTGAAGCTAAATACCACATCAGCTTCTACCATATTGCTTACCTGCTTTCCCTGCCCTATGCTGCTTTCCTTACTTTTCTTTACCTAAGAGCCCTTCCCCAACACATTGCGCACATCTACATAGCCATTTCAGTCTCTGATTTTAGAGAACTTGATTTAAGACAATTCCTGATATCCATTGATCTTCATTATCTTACAGGGCCTTTTTCCAAGGCCCCTGGATGACCTACTATTTCCTTCCTCATATAATATGACAATTTTTATATCCAATAAATTTTAGAAATGTCACCTATGCAACAAGGTGAGATCTGCTGCCCATTATCACTATTTCCACCTGTCTCTATTAAAAGTCCAAAGATAGTGGTTGACATCTCTTTCAGGAAGCAGCCAAAAGTGTACTCTTCAGTACATGGGATGACACGACCATGAAATTTCTCTAGGAAGAATAAATAAATTTTTGGAGAAAAAAAAAGCATGACTTTTCTGTTTCTTTCCATATAAACTTTATTGTAACACTATATATAATGATATTTAGTATAACTAAGCTAATGATTTATGAGGCCACTTTGAGATCAGAATATTTGGGCTGCCCTATTGCTTTTGTAAGTGAAGAGAGCGGAGTAGCTAAAGAGACCAAGAACAACCTTTTAAATTCCCCAGAGCCTTGTTTAATGGAGTGAACACAATCAAATTTCAACAATCCATGGCTAGATCATCCATGGCAGTACTCGTCAGACTTCAATGTGTACATTAATCACCAGGAAATCTTGTTTAAATGCATATTCTGATTCAGTAGGTCTAGGGCGGTGCCATAGATACTTCATATATGAAAATGTCTCCTAAAATGGCAATGCTAATCGCCCACAGACTGCACTATTGTCCACAGACTGCACTTTAAGTAGCAAAGTTTTACATTTTCTTTCACTCTGGTAGTTCTTTGTTTTCTCCTCTGACTGTATAGATAATATAATCTAATGATAAAATTGAAAATCATATATTGAGGCCCTTCATGACTATGCAGCATAAGCAAAATTGTTCTCCTGTACCCTGATGATAAACTCTGTCTCTGAAGACATATAATAATGTTATACTTGATCTGAAATATGAAAAATATTGACTTAGGGTCAATTACTCTTATAGATGGAATCAGGCTGAGGCTAGATTTCTTAATACGCATCCTTACCTAGCTTTCATAAAAGGATATTATCTTAAACTAAAATGAAAAGAAAATTAACACAATCAATATCAGGATCATAAACAGTCTGCATAATAAAAATATACTGATTGTATCCTAGCTTGCCTACCCTTTGGGGGAACCACTCCACAATGGGACATTTTAGGCTCAGCTCCTTCAATGCTTCATCAAGTTCCAGGTACTATCTTGAACATGAAATACCAAACTCAAGGCTTATTTATTAAATTGCTTGAATTCTAAGTTAGGCTTGAAGTAATTTACTTCCCCTAGATAGTTAGTCCATGTTTCTAAGGTCCAGCTGCCCTTCCGAGAAATATGCATCTTCAAAAAAATATCTTGTTTATTTGTGTTTAAGATAATTCAGACCATCTATATAGCTTTACAATATTCTCAGTAAACCGAATATGCACAATGTTTATAAAACTAGAATATCGCACACATAATGCTGTTTTTACATGTGGGAGTGTTGAATAGTAACATGAAATTTATGAACTTTCTAATTTACCCACAGACCAATAAGTTTTTATCTTTTATATTTTTAAAATAATTAATGTGGTTGATGTCAGCCAAAGTGGCAGAGTAAGGGCCTAACCTCTGAAAATTGTCTCCTCCATGAAACCTACAAGAAAATTGGCAGAAATAGTCAGAACTAACTAGTGTTAATTTTCATAACTCTGGAAATTAACCAAAGACAAGTAATTTATCTATTAAGGGTCTAGTATAGAGATTATATTAAAAAACTCCAAAATCCAACAATAAAAAGACTAATGTGGGAAAATATTTGAATAGACATTTCCCCAAAGAAGATATGCAAGTGTCCAATAAGCACATGAAAATATTTTCAGCATCATTAGTTATTAGACAAATGCAAATAAAAACCACAATGAAATATTATTTTACACCAAATAGCATATCTGAATTTTCAAAAAAATTCAATGTGAGACATATTATCACAGAGCCCACTATACTTTTTCATGTTTGTTTCAATTTTTAAAAAAATCCATGTGAATTCACAAAAAAAGGAGACATATAAAACTTTACTGCAAATACAAAGAATATTGCAAACCCTAATTTAACTGATTTTGGGGTCATTTTTTACTTGTTCTGTTAATTTGATATCACCTATTGTTACACATATTTGAAGCTAAGAACAAAAAGCATCCCTGTATTAGTGAGGGTGCATTCATTCAAAAACAATATGAATAGAGAATTTGAATGCTCAAAGCTAAGAATTCTTGAGAAAGAAATAAAACCAAGGAAATAAATACACACAGACAGGAATAACATAATTTTGAATTAGTTTAGCATTGTTACCTCAGGTCAAAAAAGTTTGAAATGACAGCGAGAAGAAAGAAAGAGAACATCAGTTGGAGGAAGTTTGGATTTTAATTTGAGAAAAATTATATAGTTGTTCTCATTGTTACCTAATAACTTGTGGGTAAACTTTCTCTCCATAGGGCAGTTGTTTTCCCAGGTGATCATGACTAAAATGTACTTTTGAATCAGCTGCAATTCACATTGCTTATGTGCAGAAATGTGGCAGATGCTAACTCATTAGGTCTGGGATGGAACTTGAGATTCTGCCTTTCTGAAGAATTTGCAAATGATGCTGCTGATTTTCCATGGATTGATCACACTTTCACTAGCAAGGTCTTTCTTGACTTTTCTTCTCTTTCTTTTTAGCACACATCACTTAATAAAAACCATCCATTTAGTCACCCAGCTGAGAAACAGCTGATTTTATCTTCTGTGGATAAATGTTTTCCTTATTTACTTTCCTAAGCGCGCATGCACACACACACAAACACACACACAGAGTGGAGGAATCATAACACATCAAACACAAGGAGAATTTTGTAGATTCCATTAGAATTTTTTCCTATATAATTTCAGAGCACACTGCTATTGCCACATTTCTGCACATAAGCAATGTGAATTGCAGTCAGCTGTGAAAATTGAAGTTTACCTTCATCATGCATGGGAATTACTTCAATAAACTTTACTTGAGTAAGTGAAACTGAATGTAAGCACTTAAGTGTGTAGGGTCCTGCCTATCAGGACTAACAGCCATCTCCAAATGGGTTACCAAAGCTGGAAAATATGTGATGTCCCATCTCCGGCCTTCTAAGACATAGGCATATTATCACAGACCCACTATACTTTTTCATGCTATAAACTGCTTCACGGAAACTTATCTCACCAAGGCAGCACAGAAATGAATGAGGTCCTTTCTTTCCTTTCCTGGCTCCTCCTAGGCCTTGGGGAAAATTAAGCTCTGTTACTCAAGATTAAAATAGTCCCTTAAATAGAATTCCCTAGGCCTATGACCAAAAAAGACAGGCAGAAGTGACCTGCTCACTTGAGAATAAGCCTCTTGAGGGTAGAGTCTTAATTTATCAGTACTTGAAAGCACCCATTCCGTAACATTCGTTGAACACCTAGCATGTGCTCCAGCACTGTGATAATTTCTTTAGTCAATCACAACAACTGAAGAAACAAGCTTCTCAAGAGCAAGGACTTTGCCTGGTCTGTCCAACATTGTGTTTCTAGTAGCTGGAATAATGCTTGGCACATAGCAGGTGTGCAATAAACATTCACTGATTGACCAAATGAGCCATAAATTAGATCATGTTTAATAGGAAAAAGCCCCTTTCTCAGGTCCTCTTTCCCAGTGCTAGCTGGACCCCATAAAGCATGACTGACCCTAATTGTTTTATGAGCCTTTGTCCTCAGGATGAGAAAATTACTGGAAGTGCCCCAAAGGCACAGAGGCTCTGGGGACTTACAAAACAGGACATGCCAGACCATAACAACAGGAGGACCAGACCCTGCACTCAAAGATAACATTGAAACATGTTACAGCCTGCACAACACCAACTGAGACATCCTGCTCTACAACCACCTCGATCACTTAATAAAAGCTCAAAGGCCCCACCCCTCAGGGCTGGTGCTGGTGCATTTCTATGTACCTAGTCCTTTCCCTCCCTTGGAAAAGTAAAAATAAAAACTTTTACTCTCTGCAGTTCTTTTCTTTGTGAATTCTTTCACAGCTGGAGTCACTGACTACCCCAACAATGTTCTAATTTTATTTAAAATTATCTCAGAAGTTCAGAAATTATATAACTTCCCCCAAGTCACAGAGCTAGTGAATGTCACAGCCAGAATTCAAAAAATGGTCATGAGCCTCTGAAATACATACTAGATCAGTTGTGCTCTCCCGGTTTTTCATTTTTTTTTATTTATTTTTTTTCAGATTTAATGTGTTTTATTGATTAAAATATTACATTTGTGCCAATTTCCCTTCCCTCTGCTCCCCTCCACCCGGTGGCCCCCCTCCCTCCAGTTGTCCCCCCCTTTTAGATTATGTCCATTAGTTGTGCATACAGTTCCTCCCAACCTCTCTCCGTCTATTCCATTCCCTCCTACCTTGATCCCCAATTCCTATATCATCTCCCTCCCTTTCCCCATTCCCCCTCCCTGTTGACCTCCACCCAATATGCTTCCCGTACCCACAGTTCCTTTTCCACTCTCGTTGCCTGTTTAGTTTGCCTTTGTTTCATCTCCCTAGCTTCTGTTTTTTTAAACCAGTCCCTTTAACATCTCATATAACAGTGGTTTGGATCTAATGAACTCTTTCAGTTTTATTTTGTCCTGGAAACACTTTCTCTGTCCTTCTATTCTGAATGACAATTTCGCTGGATAGAGTATTCGTGGTTGTAGGTTTTGGATTTTCATTACTTTGAATATTTCTTGCCAGTCTCTTCTTGCCTGTAGGGTTTCCCTTGAGAAGTCAGCTGATAGTCTAATTGGGACCCCTTTGTACATAATTCTTTTCTTCTCTCTTGCTGCTTTTAAGATTCTCTCTTTATCTTTAATTTTTGACATTTTGATTATAATGTGTCTTGGAGTGGTTCTCCCTGGGTCCAGTCTCTTGGGAACTCTCCTTGCTTCCTGGACCTGCAAGTCTATTCCCTTCCCCAAGTCTGGGAAGTTCTCCTTTATTATATTTTCACTCAATTTTTCAAGTTCTAGTTCATCTTCCTCGCTCTCTGGCAAACCAATGATTCTTATGTTGGGCCTTTTATAGCTGTCCCAGAGGTTTCTGATCCTCTCATTGTTGCTTCCCATTTCCTCTCGCTGCATTGGTTGACTGCTTGTTCCTTCTCCATATTCCAGTTTGTTGAAATGAACTCTGGATTTTTTTTTCTCACCATCTATCTCGTATGCGGTTTTGTTCCTTTCATTATGAAAGTTTTTCGCTTCTTTCTTATCTTTTTCCTGCTCTTTTGTGAATTCTGTAAGCCACCTGATAACAATGGCCCAGAACTGAGCCTCTGACAGGTTTCTTATCTGTTCATCTGTCAGGTTCTCTATCTGCTGCCTGGTGAGTTGTGTCACCGGGATTTCTATAGTTGTCTGCCTCATTTTGACAGATGCGTTTTGTTTTCTTGTTCCGGCTGTCCGGGGCAGTGCCTGTGTACGCGTCACAAATCAGCGACCGGCACCTGCCTGTCTGCGACCTATTTCGCAGCCCTGTGGTGCTTTCTTTGGGGGCGGGGGTCCAAGATGGATTCACACAGTTATTCAGCTAGGAGACCGGGATCCGTCCTCCCGTCCCCCTGGGCCTCACTGTTCAAGGCGATGCGGTGGCTGCTTTCCCCAGCGCTGGGGTCGCGCACTGCCAGGGGCTTGACTGCTGCCGGGATTTTTCGCCGCCCCGCCGCTGTCTCAGGTGCGACCGCAAACAGCGCTGCCCTCTTTAACTCTTACCTGCCCAAATGGCACCGCTGGTTTATAACTTCATATGTTGGGCTTCCGTGTAGTTTTATTTTCTGGAATTTCTAGTTATCCTTTGTTTTGAAGTAGTTGTATTCCTCTCTAGTTGTAGAGGGAGACCTAGCGTGCCCGTCTAAGCCTCCATCTTGGCCGGAAGTCTCTCCCGGTTTTTTAAATCTTACAAGAAAGCATGGTATCTTTCATCTCCCAGGGCATGCCTAAATATTATGGACATGGCCTCTTCTTATTCTGACCAAAAGTCCATTCTCTCTTTGGCATGAGATTTCATATCAGAGTAAATTCAGTTAGTAAGAATCTATTTTTATAAACAGAGGTAATTAACAAAGTATATCAACAAATTACCAGTAACACAGTAGTGTGTCCTTGGACTCTGGCTGAGTACCACAACATTTAGGGTTGGTAGATTTAGCAAATAAAAATATAGGATATCCAGATAAACCTGCATTTCAAAAAAACAAACAATATTTTAATATTAATATGATTCAAAATTTGGGATATACCTACTAACAAATTATTTGCTGTTTGTTTGAAGTTTAAGTTTGATCAGGAGTGTTGTATTCTACCTGACACTTTTAACTATACTGGATCACACCCCCTGCCTAACACAATAGCAGAAGCTAAACATAGTTGCTTGAATGGACAAATAAATAGATAAATAGAATAGATAAATAAAAAAATAATTTTTTAGAATCTCTAATTCTCTGTTTTGGACATTATTTAGGCAAATATCAGTGTGTGTCCTATTTTATCTCATCTGCAACATCATCACATGTCCTTGGACTCAGAGCTTATCTTTGGGACCAGGGGTATCATTTGGCCCAGGCTGCAGAGTCAAAAAAGGCTCCAGTTTTAGGCTTATCTTTAGATTAAATTATTCACAGAAAATGGGAGTGAGTGCAAAAGTGAAAGAAAATGTTTATTGAAAAACTTTAAAGTGGTCTCATTAAAAAAATATACCACTGTCCCTGTATTAGTTTCCTATTGCCACTGTAATAATTTACCACAAACTTAGTGGCTTGAGGTAGCACAAATTTATTAGCTTACAGTCCTGGAGGTCAGAGTGTAGGGGGCTAAAATCAAGATATTGGCAGGGTTGCACACTTTCTGGGGGCTTAAGGGAATTTATTTCTTACCATTTCCAGTTTCTGGGGGCCCTTACATTCTCTGGTGCCTGGCCCCGTTCCAAAAATGGCATCACTCCCACCTTTGCTTCTAGCCTCTCTTCTCTGACTTTGACCTTCTTGCCTCTTGTGATTACATTGGGCCCACTCAGATATTCCAGGTTAATCTTCCCCTCTCTGGATCCTCACTTTAATCTTGTTTCAAAATTCCATTTATTAGTAAGGTAACATATTCACAGGTTCTGAAGATTAGGGCCCAAACATTATTGGCGTCATTACTTGCCCTACAACAAGCACTACGAATTAAGGCAAAATTATATTGCACAGTGCTCTTTATAAGTGTTAACTAATTAAAAGTAAGCCTTTAAAGTACACCAACATTTTTACAACTTTTTCTAATATTTCTCCATTTTTTAATATCCTTGGAAGCTCTTTGACTTCCGAGAGACCCTTCTTGAAGTGATGTGCTTTCTTATCTCAACAATGGAAAACTTGCACAGGTTGGTACACGAATCTGGTGGTTTTCAACCTCGGCTACACTTAAAGTCAACTGAGGACTTTAATGTTCCAATATCAAGGCTGCACACTACATCAATTACATCAGGATCTCTGGGAAATGGATCCAGGCTTCAACATTTTTAAAAGCTCCCTGAGTAATTCCAATGTGTGCCCAAAACTGAGAACAGCTACATTAAATTTAACCTTCCATTGCTAGGCTAACATAATTTTTTCTTCCTTTACTCCCTCCTGATTTCTTCTTCTAGCCTATTTTTCTTGCTATGTTCAACTTTCTCTCTCTCCATTTTTGTAGTAGGTAATTTTGATTACATCATATTCAGTAAGGAAAGACATATAGAGGCTTTCAACAATCAATATGGTGCAGCTTAGTGTGGACAGTGCGAACAAAATGGTGATCTGCTTTACCCCCAAGAAGCAAGTTTTCAATCTCTCTCACTCTTAGTTTCATCAACTGCAGAATGATGGGTTTGAAATACAACTCTCTATGGTCTTTTCTAATTTATAAACCCCATAATTCTAAATATAAAAATAAGAGCACGGTCTTATGAAAGGAGCTCTAAATCCCCAAACTGAAGATTAGGCCTGATTTCATTAAAGATAGATGATTTTATTCTATGCATCACTCTTTGTCTTAGTTTTGCTTTCTCCAGAAGCAGAATAAGAGGCAAGAATTTGAGTCCAAGTGATTTTTTTTTCAAGAAGTGACCCTAGGAAGTACCAGGACAAGGCAGGTGATTTTGGGTAGATCTTCAAGTTTAGTGTCACTGTGAGTAACTGGAGCTCAACCCTGCTGGGGAGCCCTGGAGCCAGCGTAGAACATGGGCTTCAGAGTTATCCTTCCACCAGTGCGGAGAGGTTGCTGGAGGCGGAGGCACTGTATACCTATATTTGATTTTTGTCACTCATTATTTGATGGCTGCTCTTGGGGTCTGTTAATTCTCCAGTCTGTTTAGCATGCTGTTTTGAAGGCAGAGAAATGTGGTAGCAAGAGAAGCCCTCAGGCAAAAAGAGATGCAAATAGTGACATTTGGATGTCAGGTCAATGTGCACACAGGGTTACGGTCAAAGGAGATATGGACAGATGCTAATGTGGCTTTTAAAAACATGGCAATAAACTATTATACATTAATTAAGGACATTTGAGAAATAAGTGAATTAACATTTCTGAAGTACTTTGAGGACCCTCCTCACCCTTTGAGAAAACTCCTGCTGGCAGACAGGTTATTGCAGCAAATTATTCTCTCTGTATACAAGGCTCTCTTGGATTTTTTCAGAAAGCAAAAAAAAAAAAAAAAAAATTTTAACTGCTTTGGGCCCCATTTAGTTAGAGTCTGTTTCAGGCCACAAAATGACAGACTTTTTTCTCAAGTATTAGAGGGTTAAGGAGCTAGATTTTCGGTAGTGAAAGTACGTAAAAATAAATATTACTTTCAGCTATTGAGAAATCCCCAGGCAGGAGTTAAGAAGGAAGTGGTTGTTAGTATGCTGTGCATCTCCTGTCTAAGCCCAAAGGGAGAAAGTTGTCCTTTCCATATCTAGGCCAGAGCCTGCAGACATGTACCAGAGCACACAGGTTTGTTTTCTCCCCACTCAGTAAAGAATGTCACTACTATGCCTCAGGTTCATCACAGCTCCATGTAAGAACAGAGTCTCTCAGAGAACCATTAAGAGGCAGCAAGCAGACAAAAAGAAGTTTATTGAGGGAATTAGCAAGCGGGGAGGAACCCGTGCTGCGAATGGCCCGACTCTGGACTCCTGTTGAAGGAGGGGCTGTTTTATAGGGGGAAGAAAAAACAAACTATTGAATTCAGTCATTTATCGTGCAGCCACGAGTCTGGGGGCTGATCAAGGCCAAACGGAGCTAATCTTGATACTCCCCACTATCATGGGAAACTCTCAGACAGCTGCAGGCGGGTTGGGGGAGCGGGAGGGCGTGGGAACCGAGACTGTCACTTCGTACTCCTAAGACCAAGGACTCCTTCCATGACTTATTGTAGAGTGCTAAATAAGATGGGATGGCCATTTCACAATCTAATCATTACAGAACATAGTACTAGGTGATTTTTTTAAAGTTAGATAAACAGCATAGATATATCTCTAAATTTAAATTTTCACTTGGAATTTTTCTATGTAATAAAAAAATTGATAAATATTTTGACTTCAAAGACATCACCCTTATCTCTCTTGATTTTATTCATTAGAGTCTTCATCATGACACTGATGAAAGGGCCGAGTCCCTGAGACAGATTTCTGTTAAGTGCAGAGTAGAAGGAATGAGTTTGGGGGTGGATGGAGACAGTGTAGCGGGTGGTCCATATGCCCCCAACATGAATGAATCAGTGTTTTATGTCTCCAAAACAGGAGCATATTTTCAAAGCCGTCAAAACTACCCAGCCTCATTTGAACTGCTGGGTGACCAAAGCTACACTAACTAGACTAGACCAACAGAAAAGTCACTCAGTTGAGTCCAGCCCATATTGCTTATCCACTGAATTATGAGTAAATTAAATGGTTGTTGTCTTAAGTCACTATAGTGATTCGTTACACAAAAACAAAGTAGTAATATAGTTTGTTCAGCAACAACGCATGGGTATTTAAGGGAAGCTTTTGACATTTCAAAAATATTTGCAGGTCTATTTAGCCCTAGTTAAAATAGCTCAAATTTTATTGTAATTTCTTTTTGTTGCATGCAGGCCCATTATATGTTAGATATGTCTTGTAAATTTTGTCCTGCTGCACCTTTGCTTATTCAGACCCTGATCAACTCAGCCTGCCAACAGCAAGCTGCTTTTCCAAATCAACCTCCTTTGCAATGTTTGCCTTGACTTCTGGCTCTAAATGACTTCTTCTTCCACTAAGCACATGCAATCATAAAAATAATCTAATTATTTCACACTATATCAATCAATCAATCTAAAAGTCTTACTTCCCATTTAGGTTGTAAGTTTCTTGCAGGAAAGAAGATGCCTATACCTAGTATGGTATCTTTCACATGCTTCAAAATGTGTGAGCACCCATCCAAAAATGTAAGTGTCTCACAGATCTTCTACCTACTGTTCTTTAAGCTGATACATGGCAGGAGGAAAAGGCTCTAAGTCTATGGGTCTTCTCTCTTTGGCTGTGTATACCTTTTCATTACTTTTTATGACCCTTAGCTTTGTAATTTCCAAATATATTTTATGCTTGGTAAAGAAATACCAAGGGAATATTATCCTTAGAATCATTGTAAAATATTATTACTTTGCTGAATGTGGTTTCAGGAGTTAAAATGGAGTTCAAAAAGAATACGCAGGGGTGCTGCCCATTATAACAAACTAAAGAAGTGCAGAAGACCTTCAACACATTTGTGGTGCTGAATTCCAATGAATTAAACTCATCTCCACTTTCTTGTTTTTCTTTTTTTCCTTTCTCATTACAACACACTTGGGAAGCAAATTGAAACTCTGGTCCTCATTAGAGTTAAGATCAACCCTACATATAAGGATTTCTTTTCAATTTAGTGATACTGTCTTTTGAAGTTGAAGAAGGTCAGGTTTCAGGGATATTACATTTCTGGTAGATGAGCCTTTATTGTAGGTGATAATTTTAAGCCTCATTCCCTGGTGGAGAGTCACTGGCAGCAAGCATTGGAACTCAATGGGGTCTCTAAGAAGATCTAAGCAAGACAGCATAAAAATGCAAGAGAAACATCAGTCCACATATTCCCCCATGGAATATGATGCAAAATTCATAAACATTGACAAAGCTGACCTAGGGGATAATCTGAAAACCAAGACAGAATTTACTTGAACTATTAACCCAGAGGTTGAAATGGTGCCTCTTGGAATAAGAACTAAAGTATCTACTGTCACAATTTTATAATTATAAGTTCAAGGGTTCAAAGGTTGAGAGGCTAGGATTTACTATCAGACAGCTTAAATAAAATGTGTGTGACTATGAACAGGTTATTTAACCTTTATTAGTATATGTTACTAATTTTTAACTTAGCCCATAGATAATATAATATAGATTGCCTAACACATTTCCTGATAAATAATAGTTATGCAGAAAATGTCAATTCTTACCATGCAATGTTACTAGCTTGCCTTGGTCTTAGAATTGTTAAAAATATTCTTTTGTACCAGTGTCTCAGGTCAGGACTCCAGAAGCCAACCCTTAGACAAAGATTCACTTATAAGTAAGTTATTATGAAATTGCTCCCAGAAAATACTGGAGAAGTAATGAGGGAAGCTGAACAGGGAACACGAAGAAATCAAGTGAGCATGGAGAAATTTCAAGTGAATTTCCAACTCAGCCTATCTCAAGGGACACTCTACAGTTTGTCCTATCTCATGACAAGGGAACTGGAATTTCATAATTAAGCACTAAAGCATCATCAGTTAAGGCCTCTTTATTAGAAGAAAAGTACACAGAATAAGGAGGAAGAGAGACAGACAACTGCTGAATATTTTCAGGGAAGAATATGAGTTTATTCACGTTATAAATATGATACATATATATATATATATATAAACTATATATATATATATATAATTTTTACCATGTATTAGGTGTGCTTTAGAGACTTAATGAAAAACAAAGACTGTTCTTTCAAACAAAAATTTAACAATGGTCAATGAGAAATATTTCTAATTCAAGTATGCTTCCATATGAATGCACCTACATGGACGAATACATTTTGAATCGTCTGACCTTTTATATTCAGATTTTCAGAACAACTCTAACCATCACACAATAGAATCACTTTTATTACTAACTTTACTTTAATTCTAGTTGATTTTGGAATTAGAACCAATCAGAAGACACTTGGATACCAAATGACCTCGAGTGCAAGAATGCAGTTTAGAGTCTCTATGACTCCTCAGGGGGTCTGGAGGCAAAGAATCAAGTACATGTCCTCTTTCAAGTCTCTGCTCTTCTCTAGATGCATGAAACTTATGCAGTTTGCTCAATTTCTTTCATATTAATAACAATCATTTTTAAACAACCACATATCACAATCTTATCTTGCTCTAGGCACTCTGCTAAGTGTTTCACACACATAGAATATAACATTCCAATAGCCCAATAATGTATTTATGATTTTCATTTTATAAATGCAGAGTGAACCTTATTGTTTGGTACACAAATATGAAAGCTCAGCTCATTTGCTCTGATGTAGCACAAATTTTAGGGTGTAATTTATACTCTAGAGCTGAAGCTGGAAATTTACCAGAACATTCCACTCCTTGCTTGGCTTCTTCCTCTTCTACAGCATCCTCTTGGTCTTTTCTTAAAAGATCACTTGTATATTAATTCTCATCACAGGGGTGGCTGTCCCAAGACACTAGTCCAATGGAATGTTATTACCAATTACAACACCAAAGAAAGTTCAACAACACAATTTGTTTAATCTTTCCACAAGTTTGGGGAGGATGACAACCCACATTTGAACTCAAATATGGCTCCTCCTCAAAGTCATGTTCCAAACACCATCTAGCTTACAGTTTCTCCCAATAAACTAAGGAGGTTATGCCAAGTTAGGTATATAACTTAACAGATAGCTTTAGAGTACCATGACTCTGATGATGTCCACTTAATCTCACACCCTTTTCAACTCCAGAACAACTTTTTAAAAAATCAAATATTCAAGATATTGAGGCTCTGAAGCATCTCTTGTAAGAATCTGTAGAATCTGGGAAGAGTGGCAGGAAGGAACAAACCTGCTTTTCCTGTTAGTTAACTTCTATGGTCTGAGATGTTTTTTTTTTTCTTTTTTTTCTTTCTCCACGTGGGCAATGCATTAGGCATTTTGTCACAATATAGTGATAGGAGAAATATGGATTAGAGGCAGATGTGGAAGGAGGCCAACTGAGTCCTGTTTGGGACATGCAAACCCTATGAGATAAAGCCTTCGTTCTCTGGACTCTGGATTTTGAATGGAGTAGTGCACAGCTCTGCCATCCAGTCTTTGCTCTTTCCACCCATCCAACCTGTTCTACAAAACATCTCCAGCTCTATGATTCAGATTCAACTTAAAACCAGAACTAACTATGGCACTAAAGAGATTTGTTTTTCTTCCCAATCCTTGCTTCAATGCCTGTCTTTCAAACTGTACCAGGAGCAGCATTATTACTTATGACATTCCTGTGGAAAGAAATCTTTGATTGGGCTACAGAAGTCCAAGCAGAGTTGGTTATTTGTACAGTAACTAAGACAGACTAAGTGCCTATGAATATAGGAAAGGTTGTCTCCAAGGGAATCTGAAGAGACACATAGAATGTGTCAGATGCAAGACTATATCATTAATAACTAGGAATTATAGTATGAATGTAATAGTTTTAATGATAGATATATTTTATCAAGTAATGTGCTGTGTGTGTGGCACTGCTCTCAGCCCTTTATGTACACAATTTCATTTGACGTTGTGCAACACTGCCTGGATCATGGCCACAGTCTTCTACTCTTCTCTCATAGCATGCTAGGCAATATAATTTTGTAGTGATGCCTATGAAGAGGTGGAATCTATTTTCTCATCCCTTGAATCTGAGTTTGGCCATGTGATTTGCTTAGATTAATAAAATGCAGTGGAAGTGATTGTGGAACAGCTCGAAGCCGTAGAAGGCCATGTGCACGGCTGCTTTCTCCCTTGGCCACTGTCACCAGGAGAACAAATGTGAGGTACAGCTGGAAAAAGAGACCACGTGGAGCACAGACGAGCCATCCCAAATGAGGCCATCCCAGACCAGCCAGACATAACTGACCAACAACTCTTCAAAGATGCATTAGCAAGCCTGTCAATCAGCCAAACCCAAGGCAGGTCTGCAGAGTCTTGCAGCCAACCCAGAATCTCATAAGCAAAAATTCATGTTTATTGCTATAAGTCACTCAGGTTTTGTACATGTTTTTTACACAACATTTTTGTGGCCATAGATCCATGATCCAAAGATTACCAACAATTCTACAACGGAGACATAATTTTTTAACAGATATCAAAACAGTAGAGGTTAAATGACTTGGCTAGGATCACCCATTAAACATATGATCACAAACAAGAAATATCTAACTTCATGGTTTTAATTGCTACAATTTACTGCTTAATTTTGCTGGATCCTTGATCTTTCTTTCTTGCTGACTAATGGCTATTAATGAAGAATTTGGCCATGCGGTCATTTGCCTTAAGATGCTATACCTCTTCTTAATGTTATGTTTTGAGGGGGCTAGGATGTTAAAATCAAGCAAATATTAAATATGCACATTTAGTGGGGAGAGAATATCGAAATGTATGACAGAGAAAAGATATCAAAGGAAAGGCAGTTAAGTACAAATTTTACCCTAAAGGAGAAAAGGCAGGTGAGACTTGGAGTGGAATGGTGTGAGCCAATTAGGATATGGCTGGTCCCTTACGTAGCTTGAGTCTGTGACATATGTAGATCTTTGAGTTTCAGCATTTTGTGCCCCCTTTCTAGGAAACCTGATATCGTTAATTTGCTTTGTCTGTTCTTTGAAAGATGTGGCCATAAATTGGTTGGGCTGATGTTTATATGTGGCTTATGACATTAGTTTCATGCATTCATTTAAAGCCATGCCCCACAGACTGCCTGCTGCCAGGCTGAGGACCCGATGTCTATATTGTCAGAGGCCTCTGCTGTATTTATCCAGCTGCATTTGAAAACAAAGGAAAGTACATACAAGGGCGAGGTCAGTCAGCAAGCCTGGGCCTCCTGAGGCGCCAGGGTTTATATATCTGCCCAGTCAGTGTGGTGGAAAGATGTGCGCCTCATTCCCATTAGTGATAATGGAGCCAATTGTATGAATCCACCACATATCAATGTGTAATTTCTCATGTTTTGATATCTTAATGCACAAAATTACATCTCTAGGGAAAGGCTTGCTTCCTCTTAAGTGCTCCCAATTCCCATTAATGATAATGGAACAGAGACACACACACACACACACACCATTGCTCAGAAAAGTGGACAAAATATGGGAGATGATTAGGTTTCAGGCTTGTCACAGGCGACTCATGGAAACTGCAGGGAAGATCTAAAATAACCCCTCTTTTCAGGCTTATTTAAGCAGTTTTGTTATACATATTCATTTTCCCCAGAACTATCAACAGATAATTGGCTACATCCTCCTCTCCTGGAGGAAGGAGTTGATGTCTTTCATGTTGCGAATACCCTTTGGGATGTAGGGTGTTTTTTTGAAGAAAGGGAGTGGAAAAGGTTCTGGAGCTGGGTCAGCAGGAGGGAGATGAAGAGAAAGACAGCATGGGGGCTTCCAGCTTTTTTCTGGATGTGGAAAGAAGAGCTGACACAGACTCTAACAGCTGCTCTGAGCTGGAGAACAGTGTGAGCTAAGAAAGTGCCCACCACTCCCCTGCCTGCTCCTCCACGTTTTAGAAAAAGTGAGATAAGCAATTCTGGCCTTCCCCTACCCTATTTCTCTTTGTAGAGGGCATTGAGATTGTTAAAGAGATATAATTATGTAATTTACAGATAAGCCTATGTGATCAGAATATAAATTAATGTGAAAACCAGCCAACCCTTATTTACTCTCTCATCAAGTTTGGCTGATTTTTCTTCTGTTGAACTAGAACTGTGCCCTTTTGGTGATTTCATATAGTTTAAGGAAATACTGTAGAGTGACTAGAATCAGACACACCTGTAAGCATCATAATATTGCTATTTGCAGGTGGGATTGGAAAGGTGGTAGTAGGCACCCTTAAGTCTGAAATTCTATCTGATTATTTCTTTGGTGTAAAGTCTCACTCTTTGTTCTGTTTTTTAGTTTTTGTTTTGTTTTGTTTTTAAGTGTAGAGCAAAAGAGTGCCAAGAGAGATAATATATTTTGCATTAACATCCACAAGGAAACAGTTTCATTAGAGAGCACCTGGACCTGATTGATAGAAGGCCAAGGATGATTCAAGGGAAAGGAAAAAATAAAGCCAAGAGAGGAAACAGGGGGGAACATGTAGAGGAACCCAGATGAGTTTTGCCTGTGTAGGTGTGGTTAAGGATAAGTTCTAAGTTGACAGACCTATGTAGTCACACAGGTTTTGGGAAGTATTTCAAACCTTTATTTCCATCCCCCTTCTTACACACACATACACGCACTCAACCAGCCTTTTTCCATTAATTCTTATATCAGAATCACTTAAACAAGAAGAAACCAATAGATCTTTAACTATATTCCATTACTGAAACATTGACTATTCCTTCATTCTTACCTGCCTCTCAATTGCTCTGGATTACTATAGGAAAAGCACCGCATTGAAATAGTATCCTGCACCTTCATAGCATTCTTGTTTCCAATCTTTTTACCAGTAAATGATAGGCCTCAATATTTTACCTGTGGGAGCAGACGTAGCAGATAGCTCTCCCTTTAAAGCCTTGAGAGGGGAAAAATACAATTATTAAATCTTCTTTTCCTGGCCCCTTAGAAGTAAGTAAAATCTCTGCCATGTGAGACTAAAGTGATTGCTTGTAATGGTTTATTAACTGTCACATATACGAAGGAAGTTCTTCAAAAGTGAGCAAATGCTAACTCCTCAATCAAATATATGCATTCTTAAGTCTGCAAACACCAATGACTATAGCCTCATTTATTACAACAGAAAACTGTTTTATTTTTAGTGGGAAAATAAAAGAAAATGTCCTCATAAAAGTGAGAAGATGAGACAGAAGAGCATCTTAGCTGCTTTAAAATTTTTTTTTTATTTTGTACATCACTATTTGAGTCTAGACCAAGAAAATTCCTGAATTATATAGTATATTACTTCTTAAGCCAGATAAATCTTGCTCTTGAAAATCAGAACATAGTTACTAGGGCACCCACGGATCCACTTTAAATTTCCCTTAAAATTAGTCCTATTATTCCAGCCTGACCATTTGCTCTAACTGATAGGGAAAGGTACAACTGAGATTAAGGACACTGTCCACAAATTCATTATTATTAACTGGACTCACAGATGATTGTGTCTGACAGTCTACTTTGTAAATGACTGCTATAAAGTTCTGATTATTCCTGTGGCTGTGAGAGGTAGAAGGAGGGGCCTTTACTACACTCAGTTTGTGAAAGCATTTGTCACCACTGAATTCTTTCTCTGTAAAAGTTTCATTGAGGGGGGAACCTCCTGGAGGTTATACTTAGTTACCTGGTATGAACCACCCTCATTTATTCTCTAATTCAACATCACTCCAAACTCCCGGTTGTTAAACATTATAAACACTAGCTGGTGTTAACAGACAAGGAAATTTCAGATGCCGTGTGAAAGATGAATGGGCCAAGAACACAGGACACTCAGTTTCTTAAATTCCAAGGCACTTTTCATAAAAATGTATCCATTCAGAAAGATAACCAGTTAGAAGATTAAATTCACCATAGTTGCTCTATTAGTCATCCCTTCCTTAGCTTCAGATATATAGTGACAGATGATGCATAGTAAACCACATGATTTTGATTGGTTTGTAGAGGTAGATTATGAATGTGAACATCTAGAGGTAGGTTATAAACATCTCATGTTAATAGCACATTGCGACCTGCTAACTTGCATCAAATCTCCCTTGACACCATTTGTCAACCTTGCTCTTCATGAACAAGAGAAACTGGCAATCAAAGATCTATAGTTCTGTACACCTGGAGTTACTGATTGCAGGTAGACATCCTTAGAAATGAGTCCCCAGGAGATTATGGTCAATACATATGAGGCTTGCAATACTAGAGAGGGCTGTTGTACATCTGTGTTTGTATAATGAATTTCTACTTAAAATCTTTGACAATAAGAAGCTGATGACTTACATCCCCTTAAGCGTTCTGTGTCTACACTCAGATCTAATGCTGTGGGCCAGTGGGGAGAAGCCGAGACTCATGTTCAAGCTATTGTGCTTACACTGGATTCTTGTTGACATTACCATACTCCTGATATTTTTTCCACAGTATCCTCTTTAGGAAATGTTTGGTATTACAGGGGGGGTCAGGGTCCAGAAAAGATGTTAAACAGTCAATGTCAAGGTACAATACAAATTACATTTTAGAAAATTAATCATTAAAATGATTAGTTATAAATTCACCTAATTGAGGACCAGGAATGCAACAAAATCACTGAAGCTGGTAAGTTGTCATCTGCCTCTGTTTATTGTTGTAAGTGTGACTCTGAACACTCTCCCTTCTAACTTTCTGCTTTAATCTAGAAAGAAGACATTATGTCTGAATTGTATCTAAAGTAAATTGTGTCTAAATGAGATTCTGAGAGACCCAATTATGGATAAAGCCTACAGTGGCACTTGTAGGATCAATTTATGCTCTTCAGGCACCTCTTCCTTTGGGCTCCATGTTTTTTAAGCATTATTATTCTAGCTTAAATTAAGCTTACTGTATTTGAGACCCCTGTAGATACTGGTTAGCATTTATTGGTCAAGGTAGGTAAGTTAACTTACAGTAACAAACAATTCTGGAACTGTAGTGCCTGAACACAGCAAAATGTATTTCTTGCTTAGGGAATTTCCTGACAGTCCAGGAAATCCTTCAAGACAACTGTTTTCCATACAATTACTGGATGGTCCAGGATGGTGGACGCCACTATGAGTTGCACCAGTGGGGAATACGGGAACCTCTTGTTCAACAGGCAGGGGAAGAGACACTGGAGAAACATAATTGGGCTTTGCGCTGCTTCACACACATCTCTTCTGTCCATTGGCCAGAAGCAGTCAAATATCTCCACTCCACAGCCAAGAGGCAGGGATGTTTAATTTTGTGCCCTTAGATCCAGATTTGGATGAGTACTAGAAATCTCTGTAATGATATTTATAATCCCAGAGTAACATTTTAACTCAAGCTAGAAAAATATCTAGCTGTCAGCTTTTAGTACTCCCTCTTCATATTACATTCTGTAGGTGCTCCATTGCCACAGAGGAAGAAAGAACAGGCACTGCATTGCCTCTTGTTTGTGATAAACAGGAGGGCACAATGGTTGGGTTGCTGTATTCTCCCAAGACACTTAGCAACACAGCGGGCCTTTTAGAGAGTCCTAACCTATATCCTTACTGAAGAGTAGAGAAGGGGAAGTATTATTCCAGTGAGCCCTGGTTGAAATGGAAATGTACTCAAACCAAAAATAGAACTCTCATGGGGGGTATCTTTAAAAAAGAACTACAAGGTTTAGTAGTTCTGGGTGACATATGTTGAATCACTTAAATGTTTCTTTCCATACAGTTTAGTCGTAAAATAAATGGGTATGAAGCAAGGGGGGAAAATAAAAAAAACCACACAGGAAAGAAAACTTTAACTCAAAATGACAGTTTAAGAATTTTTCCCAGACCAGGGCAGCCAAGGCATTTGTCAGTATAGGCCATTTTCCTTTATCCCTCTCTTACCCCTGGAATATAATTTTCTAAAACTCTATTTGATGACAATCCTATAATATCCTATGCTATTACTGTTTCTCATCTCTCCTGACTCATCTCGTTATCCTCTCTGGAAATGTGTATCTAACATTTTCTATCTGCTCTGTCTATCTATAGAACATTCAAGGTCCTCTTTCAAAGCTTTAAACTCCCCAAGGCTTTCTCTGCATGTGCTCAATGCTGTGCAATTATCACTTTAACAAATACTGTCTTTTTTCCTAGGAACTCCTCAGTGAGGTTGAGAACTTAATCATACCCTGGCTTGTTCAATAAGTGTTGCAAGAGTGTTAGTTATGTCTTCCGAAAGAGGTCAATTGATCTTTGACACTCCACTTCTCTTTTGGACTCAATAACACCAAGTGGATGCTGCAGTTTAGGTGTTCAATAGCTATCTATTGGTTGATTGCATAATGGTACCCCACTTATTCAAGCTGGGGTAACATGACAGTTCTAAGGCATGTGCATTATATCCAAACACACTCTCTGGCCACCCATGATCATGTGTTCTCATCCATTTACTTCCAAATGATTGCAGAGCCTCAGTACACTTTAGTCAGAAAGTAAATGGGTATGAAGTAGAAAAAAAAAAAAAGACATATACAGAAAATAAAACTTTAACTCAAAATGCCACAGAGGAAGGAAGAAAGGAGCCCAGAGGTAAATATGCATCATGTTGTTCCTAATTGTATTAGGAGCCAACTGCATTGCTGTCTCTGGGACATTAGAGAGGTCTGTAGTTTGGATACCATTTCCAATTTTTCAGTTTTTCTTAAAATGTTATTTTGTACTTTATAGTTATATTTCCATGTTCCTTTGCCATGTGATTCTTCCTCCCATAGAGTGGGCAGAGTTAAATATCTCTACCCTATGCATTTTGAGTTCATGCAACTTGCTTTGGCCAATGAAGCATTACTAAGATATATCATGTGCAGATGCTGGGTGGTGAGGCATCTGTGATATGGATTCTTCAAAGATAAACTGGTAGTGAAGGATTAGTGGCCAGTTTAGGAGAAAGACTAGGGAAGAAGACACAGGAAGAAAGCAGAGTGTCCTGCTGGAAAGATGTCAGACAGTAAAAGCACAAGACCTCCTGAGAATGATGGGGGGGGGGTGGCTCCCTGTGGCATTGATATCTCTGTGACAATCTTCTTTATTTGAGGATATTCTCCTTGCTGTCACCAGGGCAAGTTGTGCTGTCCTTAGAGGTAAAAATTTTAATATGGTCTAAGGATAAACAGTACAGTGTAATGGTTAAGAGAATTAGTTTTGAAGCCCAACTGTCTGAGTTTCATTCTTAGCTCTGCCACTCTATTTATGGCAAATTATTTACCTTTTGAGTTTCAGTTTCCTTATCTGGAAAATGGGACTAGTAATAGATTGTGCCTTATAAAATCATTGTGAAGACTAAATATTTCAGTATATATAAAGTACTTAGGACAGAATCAGGAACTTAGTACTCAGTGATGTTAGCTGTTATTACCGTAATTTTAATGATTATTATTATTTCACCAAAATTCAGGACACAGAACCCTATTGCACTCTGTTGAATATCCTTTGGGGAATTCAGATGAATATAAGACATGGCCATTGCTCTAAATGAAAGTGTAGTCTAAAATGGGAGATAATATCATATAGGCATTTACTAATAGGATAGCACCCACTGCTCAACAGGGCAAGAGGGCCCACATGCATTGAGCTCACACTTATTGAAACCTTATTTGGTTTAGTACCAAGAAAAGTATGGGGAACAAAACATGAGTTCTAATAGAGATATGAACATGGGCTATGAGAATGTGAAAGGGAGGTCAATTACAAATGTGTGGGGAAGATGAAAAGATTTCCACAGAAGATAAAGATGAAGGTTGAATTAAAGAATGATCTCACAGAGAAAATAGTCAATAACAATAGAATTCTGGTCAGAAGAAACTTACATAGAAAATTGGGGAATGGCAATTATTATAGACTAAGGCATATTATTATGAGTCATGATAATATAATTTTTATCATAATTTAACATATTCTGTATTATAATTTCTTTCTTTTTTTTTTTTAACAAATGAAGGAATTAACCCTCAGAGAGGTTGAGGAATTTTTGTAATCTCAAACAACTCATTTTGGAGTTAAATGGGGACTCAAGGCCTTTCTGACCACAAAACTCATGTTTTATTTTCATCAACTTTGTCATAGATATTAGTAGAAGAAAAGAAAAAAATACCATTTGGGATCATATTTACAGGGTCTTGGAGGTCAAGTAAATGAGTTTGGTCTTTATTTTGTAGTCAACTAGGAGTTCTTTAAGAATTTTGCAGAGGAGAATTACCATCCTAACTATGCTTCCATAAGGTAATTCATTTTATGTGTGATGAGCCAAGTAATCAGAGAGGAAGCATTTGAGAACTGGGAAACCACTTCAGAAGCATCAGTATGGTGTAGGTGCTAGGGCCTCGTTGTGTGTTGGAGTCAAAGTAGAAAGAATGGACTCCATTTTGTTCAGCTGACAGGAAATAATTTGAAGATAATGGTATTTGCATATTTGTATGATTTTCCTCTACTTTTTTAAAAACATCTTAATTGAAGCAACATCAGTCACAACCACATCAAAATCACAGCTAAAATATAGAACAACCATCACTTAGAACCATCAGAAATCGAGTTGAATGGAAGTGTGGCAACTATGGAATTTAAAAAATTGCACCCATCCAGACTGGTAGGAGGGGTGCAGATGCAGAACAGGCTGGTCCCACACCCAAGTGTGGAGGATAAAAATTCAGGAGGGATATCTTGGGAGTGAGGAGTCCCAGCCCCATATCAGGTCCCCCAGCCCAGTGCTAGGAAGTCCCTACACTTTCTGGCTGCAAAAACCAGTGGGGGTTGGGTCTGTGGAAGAAACTTCTGAAGCCCCAAGCAGTTACTCTTAAAGAACCCACACATGAACTCACCTACACAGGCCTCACTCCCTCTGAGCTCCAGCACCACAGTAGCAGTTAGAAAGGCATCAGTGATATACTGGGAGAAACTGAAGTGTCTGGCATCAAGGTGATCAGAGGCCATTGTCCCTTTTCTAAACCCTCACCTGAAAGATCCACAGAGCTGGCAAGTTGGTGCCATATCTGATACTCCACCAACTTGGCTAACACTATTTGACCCACTCTGGAGATCCCCAGAGACTCTGCACCACACAATTTATGGACCCATCTAAGCTGTTTTTCCATGTGTATGGCTGGTTGTGGCTCAGGTTGCACAACTTCCTAAATCCTCTCAAACAAACAACAGCTAGCCTTAGTGAGCCTCAGGCCTGGCACTAGCAGCCAGCAGCCAGCCTAGATTCACAGCTTGGCTTCACCTGGGAATCTCCAAGCCCAGCATAAGTAGCAGCCAGCTCAGATTGCTTTATAGCTCAGGCAGGGTGTCCCCAGGCAAAACACAGAAACTTTATAGACTAGAAGGAATTGGCAAGAAATATTCAAAGTCATGAAAACCAGGGACCTACAGCCAATATTACTCTACCAAACAAAGCTATCATTTAGAATCAAAGGGCAGATAAAGAGCTTCCCAGACAAGAAAAAATGAAAGGAGTTCATCATCACCAAATCATTATTATATGAAATGTTAAAGGGACTTATTTAAGAAAAATGAGAAGATCAAAAGTATGAACAATATAATGGAAAAAATAAATATCTATCAACAACTGAATCTCAAAAGCAAACTAAGCAAACAAGAAAAACAGACAGAATCATGGATGTGGAGAGCCTTTTGATGGTTTCCAGATGGCAGGGGTCTGTGGGCGGTGAGGGGATTAAGAAGTACAAATAGGTAGTTACAGAATAGCCATGGGGAAGTAAAGTGCAGTATAGGAAATGGAGTAACCAAAGAACTTACACACAGGACTTGGATGTGAGCAATGGTGGGGAGACTGCCTGAGGGAGTAGGAGTTGCTGGGTGGAGGTGGACAAAGGGGGAAAATCAGGACAACTGTAAGAGCATAATCAATAAAATATAATTTAAAAAATCTTAATTGCAAATAAGATTTTATTTGGAATTTCACAGAAAAGTTGCAGAAATATTTACATTTATCTATTATTAACATTTTGATTTATTTGCCTTCTCTCTAAGTATGCATATGCATACATACACATATACATTAAATATAATTTTTGGTAAACCATGAAGGAGTAGTTTGCATACATTATGTCTCTCTACCCCTAGATTCTTGTGTATGTTTCAAAAGGATAAAGTTACTCTTCAAATAACCACAATCACTTGTGAATTTCAGGACATTTATAGCATTATTTTCCTTCCAGTATAGGACCCAGTCTAGGATCATGCATTTTATTTCATTGCCATGTCTCTTTAGTGTTTGTTAATCTGGAACTGTTCCTCAGACTGTCTTTTCAGTTATGACATTGACATTTTTTAACAATACAGCTCTCCCCTTTTAATTGAATGTTAAATGTTGAATGAATATTCTTTATTTGGGGGGTTCCAAGGGTTCCTCATGACTAGATTAAGGTTGTACACTCTCAGCTGGAATACTGCCTGGGAGATGCTGCGCCCTTGTCAAAATATCACATGCAAAGACGTACGATGCTCACCTGCTGCTCAGTAATGATGTTAATTTTTTTTGTTTGTTTGTTTACAGATTTTATTTCTGATCAGGTAATAAACTTGCAGTTTAGTCTTTGAGTCTGTTTTCTGTTATTAACATGTACAACTTGTCAGACAACCACATCAATGACTTCCAAGCTCCCCTTCCATTGTCTTTTCCCCCGTTAACTAAGATGTACCTGGAAATAACATGACGACTCAAAGTAGCTGTAGTGGACTTCAATAGTTTTGTTTTACTAATTAGCTGACCTTATGCCAGTGAAATTATTAAATTATCCAACAGTCTTTGATTTCAGAATTACTTATAATAATAGAATCATATACAGAAATCTTGATCAATAATCTTCTACTTACATCTTACAATCCGTTATTTCTAAACAAACTATTTACAAATGCAAAATACGCAATATTATTTAAAATAAATACACAATATATTGTGTGTACATTCAAAGACAGGCTTAAAAATGAGGTAATAAAACTTAACTGATTAAACCTTTTACCATTCTGAAAATGACTTCAAAAAATGATGGTGAAAGCTTTTTTTATCCTTAGGTCTTTTCATGGTTTCTTTGAATGCTTCTGAGTACTTCCTTTTCTATGCTGAAAAATTACGTAAAAAATTCTTAAGCTTCGTTGGGTAGTCCGTGATCACCCCAGTTGCTCCCAAATCAAAAGCCCTTTTGTGTTCTTGTTCTTCATTTAATACCCAAATATACACCTGAATGCCTCGGGCAGTGAGGTGGTCAAACAAAGCTTTTCTCATTAGTAAAATATCAGAAAGCCAGATGAGAAACTTCTGACTTCTGGACATTGTGTGTGGTTCTTTTAATTTCAATATGATAGACGGCATGGGGATTTCAAAAAACTGTTCTCGAATGGGCACAAAGGGCAAGAGACCAGTGAAGAACAGGCCAAGAATGAGCAGAACACGTTGTAGACTAAAGAGTATGGGAATATCTGAATTCTCTTTGTAGCATTTTTCGACAATTTCATAACTGGCATTACCCCACACTGTGATGTGTTCTTGTCTGTACTGCTTCACCAACTCTGAAACCTTCTTAATCAGCACGTTGTTGTTGACCTTGATGTCCATGTTAATGGGAGTGTTAGGAAAGGCCTCAAAAACTTCCTTCAGTAATGGAATCCGGTTATCTTCTCCTTCACACTGGCATGCTCTTTGAAATGTGACATCCAGTTTGCCAAGGTAAGCTGGGAGTTCACAGTACTTGAGATCTGAGATGTTTGCATTGACCCCAGTTGATGTCTTCAGATTCTCATCATGTGACACAACAACTTGCTCATCTTTTGTGATATGGCAGTCCAACTCCAGCATATCAGTTCCAAGTGTAACTGCATGCTGAAAGGCTGTCATTGTATTCTCTAAATTTTCTCCAGCACCTCCGCGGTGAGAGGTGTGTTTACTGAGGAATCGCTGCTTCTTTCTCTGGTGCAGCAAGGTCGGGTATTTGAGCAACAAGAACGAGGTCACCAAGTACCCTCCCAGGGTGGAGAGAAGGTAAAAAGCCGCAGTGGACGACATCTCAGTCACGCTGTGGGAAGTCTCCCACCGCTGGGGCCTCTGAACTCCTGGCCGGCGGTCGCAGCGACGGCGCAGGCTGCTGCCAGTCAGCTCGCCCGCAGGCGGTGCCCGCGGCGCGGCGCACTTGTCCTCGCCCGCCCACCACGCAGGCCATGATGTTAATTTTTATCACCAAAAATATTGTCTAAGTTCTCCTCCATCAAGGGTTGTCCAATTTCTTCACAGTATAGTTAATATGTTTCCTTTGCAACTAATAAGATAGTTTGTTAAAGACACCTAACACCATGCACCTATCTTGTTTCTCATAAAAATTTCTCCATGCATTTAGCATCCTTTAATGATTCGCACCTGATCCTATCTTTGCTATGATGGCTGCAAAATACTGATTTTCCAACTCCAGTTCATCTGATGCATCTACCAGAAAGTAATCAAGATTTGGTAAGTGAGAGCCCTCCTTTCCCCCTGTTAATTCATTTACTTGTCTAGCTCTTTTTGGTATAGATTCATGAATTATCATCTTTAAATATTTTGATGCTCAAATTGTCCTACATTTGGCTGGCAAGAGCTCATTTCAACTAGTTCCTGTGTCCTTATGACATAGCCCCATGTTTTTGTTTTCATTTTTTCCATTTCTTTCTTTTGAGTACCTTTTTTTTTTTTTTTTAACTTTTGGGTTCAACAAGCAAAACTGTGGGCAGACCATTTCCTTTGGTCTTGTGCCAGAAATTCACAATATAATTGATAAAATCCGGAACTACTAATTTTATTTTTTGTTATAATAAACTAAGTTATGACCCAACTCATCCTGAAAATCATTCACTTTTGCTTATCAACAACATATTGCTCATCAGAAAGTTCTTAGAAATGGCCTTGGTTGAGTTAGACTTTCAGCACCAAAGCCTGCCCACTTGTTTGTATTCTTACTCAGTGCCCAGTGTATGTCTAGGCTCAGCTGTTTCCTGTATTTTGAGATCAATGGATGGTTAAGCTAACATGTTACCAGTCAAGGGAGATTATGACAAGATTCAGACAAGACACAAATTCAGACAAGATTATATTCTGACCATGACACAGTGGGGAAGAGAAAAGCTGGGTATAGAAATGGAAAAAAGTTTCAGAGAGCTTGACACTATCTTGGCATGTTTCTTGTTTTCTCTAAGACCATGGGCCAAGGTGTCCCCATTAGATATGTGAACTGGAGCATATTCTTTTCCAGCTTATCCTTAGTCAGGAGAAACAGGAGAAAATTAGACATACTGAGTTACCAAAATACCATTTATTAGTAATAACGTAGGACATGGTTATCTAAGGTGAACATCTAAACCCATAGATATTGAGAACTGTTGATACCTCACCAAGGTCCCCTATAGGAGGAAGATATACCAATGCCCAACTACTGTGAATAATAGCAACTAAAAGCTCATAGCCTGCTCCCTTCTCTAATGAATTCCTTTAAGCCAGAGAGGGGCTCCATGCCCAAGAGGGTAGTCTCATCTCCTTGGTCTTGAGAGAGCTAAAAATCAAAGATTGATGATCTAGAGTACAGAAGCTTATCCCTTTGCCTCAAAGTGGGCCCAAGTCTGTGGTGCAATTCATGCTCTAGAGATCCACAGGGATAAAGGCTGAGGCTAGACTACAAAGGAGCCCATGCTTTTGCTCAGCTAGTTCCCTTGTCCCACCTGCTTCCTTCCCTCTCTTACAGATTTCTTCCAAGTGCACTCTCAGTAAGTTGTGTGTTTGGGACCCAAACTCTTGTCTCAGGCTCTGCCTCTAGGGTATTCAACCTAAATAACCCAACCAAATTAATATGGGAAACATTTTGAAGTTATAAATAATCTCATAGTTAAATAATTTTCAAAGTAGGTAGAAAGGTATATCTTTGATATGAATCATTAAAAATATATATATATAAGACCATCTTATATAATCCTACTATGAATGCTTTTTTTAAACATCATCATCATCTCCTAGTAATATTGATTAGAAATCTCTAAGCCATCTTTGACTCTTTTCATAAACTTGCCTTTAATCAGATGCCAGACTTGCTCACTTCTGCAGCCTCCTTAACACTCTCAGTCAAGAACCTCCTAACTTCTCTCCCACATGTTCTCCTAATTTACATTTTTACCTCCCTCTTTCATCCTCAATTCCCTATGTCACCTACCATGCAGGCAACTCTCCCCCTCAGCTAAGGCCCACACTGGTCTAAGTTGGTCATTCAATATTTTTTCCAAGCCCACCATCCTGCCAGGTACCAGTTGTTCTCTATCCAAGAAAGGCATGCCAAGGTTGCACTGTATGTTCTCACTGTTCCTGTCTTTGACCTTACTTTTCCTCCACTCAGAATGTTTTTTCCTCCACTATCTCTGCATGTTGAAATAGTATCTATGAAATTCCAGTTCAAATGCTTCTTTCTTTATGAAGCCTTCCAAGATTCCCTGAATCAAAACCAATTTCTCTTTTTCTCAGAATTCCCATATTTATTTGTTTTTTTTCTAGCAAGGCACTTCTGCTTATTTTGTATTACCAGTGAATGTATCTAACTTCTTCAGTGGACTATAAGTTTCTTGAGGAAAATAACTGTATCAGTTATTCCTGTCTATCCACATGTCTTCAGGTTTGCCTTCTTCTGATCTTTTCAGCTAAGCTTCCTTGCCTACATTTTGCATGGTCCATAAAGGACAGCTGCAGAAAACTAAGTATGCCCTTGAAACTGTGCCAGTCACTCTTCACATTCACCCCACAGCCTGCTGCTTGAATTCCAGCCTTGGTGCCTCCCTTGCTTTTTTTTTTCTGTTTCTTCTCCCCTCTTATTTAGTGATGATTATCTCTTACCCTTTTCAACTTTTGTATTGGGTTTCTAGTCTAGCTCTGGGTTCAATCCATCTCAATATCCCCTGCAGCCTTGGGTGAGAAGTACTTTCCCAAAGCACATACTTATGGAGCTTCAATAAATATGTGTTTCTTGGAGTCCATGGGGATACTCTACCCTGTTTACTTTCCAAAAGTGCCCTTTTTATTTTCTGAGAGTTACAAAGGACCAAGAAGTTGGTCCATAAGTAGATTTTACAGCAAATTAGTAGGATGCATTCACCAACTTCAAGTTATTACATTTTACCAGTGTTTGGTAGATTCAAATCCTGATTCATCCTTTAGATTTATTTCCTTCCCCTGAGCTCAGGACACATGCAAGTTATCCTGGAGAGTAATGGGGGCCATGGTCAGAAGCCTAAAAATGTCAGAATGAGAGTTTTTTTGGAGAGGTCCCAGCCTTCTTTGAAATTAATAAGCTTATTGAACCTAGGCAGGCCTTTCCTGATTGTTGGGAAAATCTCCATACAATTCTCCTTCCATAGTTTAATAGCTTTAACACCATTTTTCATATTGTCTGATTTGACCCCTAAATGAATCTCTATAAGTGAAAGTGTATTATCAGTTGCAAAGCACTGGGAAAATATTAGTTGTACTGCAAAAACATTTGGTATTTCAATGCAGAAAAAATTTATTTTGGCTGTCCCTCTCTTCTTAATCTTGAGAAGCTCTGAACTCTGACACCTAATTGTTCTTACAATTACAGCAAGAGAGAGGAGAAATTAAAACTAAAATTTAAGCAATTACATGTACAGGGGCAAAAGTGGCTAATATCTTAAATGCAAGGTCCAATTTGGTTTTACTTTAGGATAGATGTTAAAAAGATATGATATTCAAGAGGTGGGGTCAGGTATTGTATAGTAAGATCTTGACTTCAAAGCCCAGTGAATGTGTTTTTATTTCTTTCAGCCCCCAAATAGGTGTTTTAGATAAAAGTATTATGTGTGAGACATGATATATTTTTGTATTTTTGTGGCTTTACAGGAAAAGACTTTTCTCTAATAAATATTTCCAGATTTGTTTTGATTTATTATATACCCATATCTTAGATACACTTATCAGAGTCCAAAATGTCCCTTTATCCCCCAAATGCCAACAAGACTATACAGCTTCTAGTGAGTATGAGCAAAATTAGAAAACAGAAGAAAAAATGATGAAATCTTAGTAACATTTGATAACAAATAATAGAGAAAACATTCTCATTCAAAAGGAACCCACCTCTCCCACTCCTATTACAGATAATGGTCTGTTTGTTGATTTGCTCATTAATTCATCCATATGTTAATACACCTATTTTTAATTTTCTTTTTTTTAATTTTATTGTGAAATAATTACAGATTCACAAGAAATTGCAAAGAAATGTCCCTGGAGGTACTTCACCCAGTATCTTATATAATTGTTGTAGGACAGTATCAACATTAGGGAGTCAGTGTTGGTATAATTCACAAAGCTTATTCAGATTTCATCAGTTATGCATGCAATCATGTATTTGTGTGTATATGTTTGTGTGTGGAGCTATATGCAATTTTATCAGTAGTGTATCTTAGTGTAACCATCACCACAATAAAAATACAACAGAACTCTTATTATAAGACTCCTTTATGCTCTATCCTTTCACAACCACACTCACCCTCTCCCCCCAAATCTGATCCCTGACAACAAGTAGCCTGTTCTCCATTGCTCTGATTGTTATTTTAGGAATGTTAACTAAATGGGATCATGCATTATATATCTTTATGAGATAGGCTGTTTTCATTCAGCATACTTTCCATGAGGTTTACCTAAGTCATGTGTATTAATAATTTGATTATTACTGACCAATATAAATGGTATGAATGTACCATAATTTGATACCCATTGAAAGATATTTATTTAATAATTTCTGTGTATGCATTTTAGCTGAGTGGCTCATGAGACAAGTAGAAACTCACATGTATATATATCTTCTAGAGATCTTGTGAAAATGTAGACTATAATTTGAAAGATCTGAATGGGGTCTGTGACTCTGTATTTCTAACTTGCTCCTTGTGGATGCTGATACTGTGGGTACACGAACCTAATTTTGAATGCCAGTGGACAAGATGATACCCGAGGTTTCCTTATAACTAAAAGCACTTTTCCTTGCTTCTTTTAGATAACTTTCTAGGTCAAGGGATGAAAGTGCTAGGGATAAAAGTTTAAATGACAGGACTTCAGTGACTTGAGTTATGCCATTAAGAGAAGTGAGGGTCAGCATGCCAGCTAGTCTGTCCTTCAGGTGGTCTCACCTGAGATTGTCAAATGGGAATAGCATGTGACTCCTTTAAGACCACAGCTTTGTCTCCCGTGAGCAGCCACAGCCAAGAGCATGGTTGATGGGACTTGGTGGGTCTCTGCGGTACCCAGCTCTGCACACCCTAATTTTCCTGAGCAATACTGAGAGGAGAGTTAAGAATAAGTAATGGGCGAGATTCTTCTGTAGGCTCAGTGGTGTTGAGAAGCTGGCAACTTTCATATGTGCAGTTTCAACAAAGGAAGCATTCTTCTCATTTCCCTTTGTCTTCATGTGTAGAAGAGAGTAGACTTAATCTAGGCCATTCCAATAGAGCATAATTAGGCCCAGTGAGTTGGAGATTTGAATTCAGATAAAGATAATTTTGATGATTGTTGCTGTCAAAGTTACAGGCTGGCCTGTGAGGTAACACACCATGACAGGTGTGAGGCACAAAGCAAGATGATGGTCTGCTGAGCCTAGAAAAGATTGTGTAGGAGGATGGCCTAGATTAGGAGCCAGATTTTTTATTTTTTCTGTACAGGGCCAGATAATAACTATTTTAGGCTTTTGGGTCATAACAGTCTTTGTCACAACTACTCAAATCTGAATTCTGGCCCCATAGCAGCCACAGAAAATATGTAAATAAATATGCCTGTGTCCAGTAAAACATTACTGAAGTTCGAATTTCATAAAATTTTGATGTACCATGGAATATTGTTCATCTTTTATTTTTCTACCATTTCAAAATATGAAAATTATTCTTAGATCACAAACTGTACAAAAACATGGTGGCATGATGTATTTGGCTTGTTGATCCCAACCTAAATGAACCTCAAAATGTCAGGAGTCAGGGTGGGGTGCAAGGATTTTGCCTTGCTTGATGTACTCTGGGATGTGACTTTCTCTAGCTGAGAAAAAAGGACTTGCCTTGTGCATGTAAATATGTTTCAGAGAGAGATGGGTGTTTCACTGAATCTCACCCTGATGTAACTGTTTGCTCCTTCCTATAGGAATTAGGATCTGGGATGACAATGGTTACCTTTCTCAGATTCCCAGAAATAGATTGAGCCCACAATTCACATCTCCACCTCAGATGGTTTCATCTTTGTACATTGCCATAAGTTCTTTCATTTGATTTCCAGAGAGCAAGCTGATTTTGCCTGGGAACAACAACTCTTCAGAGTAATTCCTGGCTTTGTTAAGAAACTGTGGTACATTTACATAATGGAACACTATGCTGCAGAAAGAGAAATAATTCCTACCTTCTGTGACAGCATGGTTGGAATTGGAGACTATTATGCGAAGTGAAATAAGCCAAGTGGTGAAAGACAAATACCATATGATCTCACTTATAAAAGGAATCTAATGAACAAAATAAACTAATGAGCAAAAGAGAACCAGAGACATGGGAACAGGGAACAGACTGACAGCTGCTGGAGGGGAAGAGAGAGGGTAATAATGGTGGAAAGAAGGGGAAGAAATTAATCAAAGAACATGTATGAATGACTCACAGATATGGACAATGGTATGGGGATTGATTGTGGGAGTGGAGGGTAACCTGGACAGAGAAATGCAAAGGGCCGGGGGGAATTGGCACCATGTTATAAAATAACAATAATTAAAAATACAAAAGGCTTTCTGAGGCTGCCCTTTGTGGTGCTTTGCATTACTGTGACCAGCTATTAATGCACACCTTAGTTTTTGGGTTAGCTCCTTGCAACACTAACCCTGTGCTTTCTGCTAAGGACATGAATTTGCCCCCCTATCTGATAGTCAATAGTAGGGGCTACTGCAAGCACAGATACTGCCTGGGTGAATAATTAAAGTGAATCTGTTCCCAGCTGAAGGCTGTCCTTTGGCTTACCCTTTCTACGACCTTTATCTCATCAGTGAAGTTTACTGGATCAGACCAAAGAGTCAGAAAATGGTTTGATCCCTGTTTACAGAAGAAGAAATTTAAAAAGCAAGGAGTGAAATAACTTTCCTAAGTCCGCGGAGCAAGGCTGTTGCTGGGGTAGAACGAACGTGCGCAGGTCCAAAGCAAACTTTGTCAGTCTTCCGACCACGTGTGTAATCCCTAGTCTATTCAGCAACCTCTACACATGTTGTGAGCTTAAATGGCTGTTTTTGCAAGACCATGAAATGGGCCAAGGACTATAAAACACTAACCAGGAAAAAAATACCTGGATTCAGAGAGAACTGATAACCCATTGCTAACAAATAATGTTGTACTGTATATGAACAGCCACCATGCATAATACAAATCGAAATAGAGTAAATTTATGTATAATACGCAGGGGAAGATTCTATGGAGAATTTAAAAGCCTTGAATCTAGCTTAATTTAATCAACTGAACCAAGAATTGATGCAGTTAGAAAGCATCTATTGGAGTGTAGTAGTGGTCATTCAAGACTTAGGAACAAAGCTTAATAAAAATATTGAAACATTTGCTTGCTCAGATAATCCCAATGAAATCAGGAAAAGAAAGAAAATTTTAAAATAGAGGATTAATATAAGCACACAAAATATATTTAAAAAGCACTAGACACAAGAAATCAGAAAAGGCACATGAACTATAATTTATAGAAGAAACACAAATGATCAAAAAATTAAGAAGATAAAAAGCTCCAAACTAAAATGAGAAATCAATTTATTGTATTGAACTAATAAAGATTAAAATAATGAGATCCATTAAAACTACACTGAGATATCACTACACACCTATGAGAATGGTTACAGTAAAAAATACTTAACTAGTTTTAAAAAATGCTGGCAAGGATGAAAAAGAACTCATATGTTGTTGATGAGAATGTAAAATGGTACAACCACTCTGAAAAACAGTTTGGCAGTTTCTTATAAAAATAAATATATAACTGCCATATCACCCAGAAATTGCACTTTCCTGGGCCTTTACCCCAGAGAACAGAAAATGTATGTTCACACAAAAACATGAACAAACACACGTGTTCTTAGCAATTTTATTTGTAATTACTCCATATTTGAAACAACCCAAATATCCTCCAGGGAGTAAATGGTTAAACAAACTGTGGTCCATTATTATTATGGGTTATTATTCAGCAATATAAAGGAACAAACTACTGGTATGTGCAAGAAAATGGATGGTTTTCCAAAGAATTCTGTCTTTGTAAAGAAATAAGCCAAAAAGGTTACATTCTGTATGATTTCATGTATATGAGCTTCCTGAAATGACAAAGATATAAAAGTGAAGAACAAGCTAGGAGTTGCCTGAAAATAAGGAGTGGAAGGGGACAGGAAGAAAGTGGGTATGTATATTAAAGTGCAGCCTGAGAGATCCTCCTGGTGATGGAAACTTCTGTATTTTGACTGCATTGATGTTAATGTCCTGGTTGTGACATTGTGCTGTGTTATACTTGCAAGCTGTTATTGGGGTATGTTGGGTTTAATACACATGGGGTTTCCCTGGAGTATTTCTTACAACTGTGTATGAATTTGTAATTATCTCAAAATAAAAAGTTTAATTAAAAGGTGAATCTGAGAGTAAGGATGTAATAAAGTCTTCTTGCTTACACATTGGGAGTGGTCTCATTACTAATATATATGGGTAAAGTTTTGGAAATATGCTAGCAATGTAAAAGCCTTAAATTTTTCTTGTACCTGCCTTAGTTCTGCTTATAAGAATGTATCTTAAGAAAATAAATGAAAATAAATCTTGTAAAGATTTCTATGTAAATGTGTTCAGTGGTCCATTATTTACAAGCAGAAAAATTTTCAAACAGACACAATGTCTAATTATTAATGCATATTTAAAGGGTTGTGGTACAAACATGCCATGTACTCTAATGCAGAAATTAAACTCATGTTTTTGTAGGAGAGATAGGCAGTAGAACCCAATAGAGTGGTCTAAGTACATGGGCTCTGATATTATAATCAATGGGGTCCAGCCCTATTGCACTGCCTATGTGCTTTGTTACCTTAGACTAATTACTTAACATCTCTACTACATTTATCTCCTTGTAAAGTAAAGATAATGAGGTTGTTTCAAGGTTAACCTGGGTAAAAAATGTAAAGCACTTAGACTGGCACTCAATAACTATCAACTGATACCTCACATATTTTTTGGTCATTTTTTTTTAAATGTGTTTTATTGATTACAGTGTTACATTTGTTCCAATTTCCCTTCCCTCTGCTCCCCTCCACCCGGTGCTCTCCCTCCCTCCCCCTGTCCCCCCTTTTTAGTCTATGTCCATTGGTTGTACATATAGTTCTTCTCAACCTCTCTCTGTTTATTCTATTCCCTCCTACGATGTTTCTTAATTCCTATACCATCTCCCTTCCTCTCCCCCTTCCCCTTCCCTGCTGACCTCCCCCCCAATATGCTCCCCATATCTATAGTTCTTTTTTCACTCTCATTGCCTATTTAGTTAGCCTTTGCTTCGATTCCCTAGCTTCTGTTGTTGTTCTTGTGATGCAGTTTTCATTTTAGTGTTCATAGTTTTGATCCTCCTTTTTCTAAACAAGTCCTTTTAACATCTCATATAACAGTGGTTTGGATCGAATGAACTCTTTCAGTTTTATTTTGTCCTGGAAACACTTTCTCTGCCCTTCTATTCTGAATGACAGCTTCGCTGGATAAAGTATTCGTGGTTGTAGGTTTTGGATTTTCATTGCTTTGAATATTTCTTGCCAGTCCCTTCTTGCCTACAGGGTCTCCCTTGAGAAGTCAGCTGATAGTCTAATTGGGACCCTTTGTACATGATTCTTTTCTTCTCTCTTGCTGCTTTTAAGATTCTCCCTTTATCTTTAACTTTTGACATTTTGATTATAATGTGTCTTGGAGTGGTTCTCCCTGGGTCCAGTTTTTTTGGAACTCTCTGTGCTTCCTGGACCTGTAAGTCTATTTCCTTCCCCAAGTTTGGGAAGTTCTGCTTTGTTATATTTTCACTTAATTTTTCAATTTCTAGTTCTTCTTCTTCGCCTTCTGGCAATCCGATAATCCGTATATTCGATCTCTTATAGCTGTACAGAGGTTTCTGATCCTCTCATCATTTTCCTTGCTTCCCGTTTCCTCTCTCTGCACTGGTTGACTGTTTGTTCCTTCTCTATGTTCTGGTTTGTTGATTTGAACTCTGTATTTTATTTCCTCACCATCTGTCTGGCATGAGGTTTTGTTTCTTTCAGTATGAGTGTTTTTCAATTGTTTCTCATCTTTTTCCAGATCTTTTGTTAATTCTGTAAGCCACCTGATAACAATGGCCCTGAACTGAGCCTCTGACAGGTTTCTTATTTGTTCATCTGTCAGGTTCTTCATCTGTTGCCTGGTGAGCTGCGCCACCGGGATTTCTATAGTTTCCTGCCTCATTTTGACAGATTTGCATTTTGCTTTCTTGGGCCGGCTATAGGGGGCAATGCCTGTGTACTTGTCACAACCCAGCGACCAGCGGTGGTCCAGCAACCTTTCTTGCCACACTGTGGCACTTTGTCGTCACTGCCCAGCAACCAGTGGCTATCCGCAACCTATTTCGCAGCGCTGTGGCGCTTTGTGTGGGGGCGGGGGTCAAGATGGATTCCCACAGTTATTCTGCTAGGAGACTGGGATCCGTCCTCCCGCCCTCTGAGCCTCACTGTTCGGGGCGATGTGGTGGTTGCTTTTCCCAGAGTTGGGGTCGCAAGCTGCCGGGGTTAGACTGCAGCTGAGATTGCTCTCCCTGCTGCTGTCCCTGGTGCTACCGCAAACAGCTCCGCCCCCTTTCGCTCTTCTTACCTGCCCAAAGGGCGCTGCTGGTTTATAACTTTGTATGTTGGGCTTCCGTGTAGTTTTATTTTCTGGAATTTCTAGTTATCTTTTGTTTTGAAGTAGTTGTATTCCTCTCTAGTTGTAGAGGGAGACCGAGCGTGTCCGTCTAAGCCTCCATCTTGGCCGGAAGTCCTTTTTTGGTCATTTTTGAAAAATTCCTACAATGAGCATGTTTTTTTATAGTTCAAAAATGAGAATAAAACAAATGTTAAGAAATACGACAGACAATAAAATATTAATATTAGTTCATGATGATAATAATAAGCCAGGAAGGATCTTATTTTTCTGCATGATTTCCCAAATGCTTCGTGACCTGGATTGAATACATTTATAAATAAGACCTTTATAAATCAGGGAATGTATGATGCTCTGTACACCAAGTATGTACACTAAAAACCATTTTCAGAGCTCCATAACAGCAGCCTACTTTCTCTCTCATGCCTTAACTATCTTCACTACTCACATTGGCCTCGTCGACCTCATGGCCCTCATCTGCTCAACCATACTGTTCTCTTGCTTCTTACATTATTCCAACAGCACAGTTTTCTTCAATGTTGTCAACACTTAAGCCTCATTTTTTATTTCACAAAATCTTCCCGTTCTGATTTCTTCTTTTAAAACCCCCCTGTGTTCAGTATCATCGGTAAAGCAATGAGATGCCTTGTTTATATGTAATCTTACCCAACTTCAATATATTAAATCCCTACACTATTCAATAACCACTTAAATCATGCTGTCTGAAGCTCTTTTTTATTTTTAGAATATACAAATTTTCAGAAGAATGCAGAGAATAATTTAGCAAAGGCCCTCATACCCACCTCTAAGAATTAATAAATATTAGTATTTTTGGCATGACATTATGGGTATTTGAGGCGTTTTGTCCAGCTTCAGCTCCAAAAGCAACCACTGTCAGGAAATGTCTTTGTATTGCTCCAGGTACCTGTATTATATTTTCAGTAAATACATATCTCTCTGATATGTAGAACTATAAAATATGCATAGTTCTCAAGCTTTAACAAGCATCAGAATCCACTTCAGGCCTTGTATAAACAGATTGCTGGACCCTACCTGCAAGAGATTCTGATTTAGTAGGTCTCAGGTTAAGTCCAATAATTCGCATTTCTAACAAGTTTCTAGGAATTGCTAATGAATTTGGTCCAGACTCCAGATTTTGAGAATACATATTATTTCCTACTTTTCAAATACCATCTATATAATTTACCTGATTTTTGTAAATAAAGCACTTTATACGTGATAATGTATCAAAATTGTTTTCCCATGGTCAATACATGTGACACATATCTATATATAGGTCATTCATATTAAATGCTCTAGAACAATTGTATATTCATATCTCTATTGTTGGTTATTCATGTTTTTCCAAATTTTTGCTATATAAACAAGGTTGCACTGAACACATTTGTGCATGTCTTATAGGGTATATATTCACTAAGCAACATGATTAAATATCAGTGATATGTACTTTCAAACATTTTAGATATTGGCACATGGGTCTTCAAGGCACTGGTTTAGTGTGCATGACCAACATTAGTTTATAAAGGTTCTCAATTTTCCTTGTCCTCACCAACCCTTGATTATGTCACACATTTGGTTTTATATACAATTGATTAAAGTTATTGAGTGTTCATTAATGTTTTAATTTGCATTTCCTAAATTTTTAGTGATGTGAAATTTTGCTTTTATGTTTAATGATGATTCAGATTTCTGTTTTTATAAATTACATGTTCAAATACTTTGTCTCTTTTTTTTACATGCAATCTTTTTATTATTTATTTTAAATGAGTTCTTCTGTGTCCTCTTTATTAATTCTTAGAGATATACCTACTATTAATATTTTATCCTCCTAAAATAATAAGAAAAAAAGCTTTTAAATAGCAAAAGACTTAAATATGTATGTCACAAAAGAACATATATGAATAGCTTATAAGAGCATTAAATGATGTTTTTAATTATTAATAATCAAGAAAAATTAAATCAAAATACATTGATATATAACCATAAACCCATGGGGATGTCCAAAATAAAAAGACCATCCATATCAGCTGTTGGAACAGATTAAGAACAGAAATTCTTATATATTGCTAATACGAATACAAATTGGTAAAACTACTTTGGAAAGTAATTTGACACTTTTTAATAAAATTAAACATGTACCTGCTCTACAGCCCAGCAATTCAACTCCTATATATATACCTGAGAAAAATGATGTCCTGTGTCTTTCTAAGCCACATGTACAAATAAATGTTCATGGCAGCATGATTAATAACAGCCCAAATTGGAAACAATGCTAATATCCACCATGGAAAATATATAAACAAATTGTGGTTTATTTATATAATTAAAATATAATAAATAACAAAAAAGAATGACTTACTGACAGATGATTTTATAAATCTCAAAAACATTGTGTTGAATAAAAACAGCCAGGCACAAAGGAACATATATCATATGATTCCTTTTATTAAAAGTTCAAGAATAATCAAGATAGTGCCTACATTGAGTTGGAGAGTATTGTGAGCCTGGGAGAGCAGTCAGTGCTGCTGGAAATATTCTGCATCTTGACTTGAGTGGTGTTTACCAAATTGCATACATATGTAAAATTCCTGTAACTGTATGCTCAAGATTTATGCATTTTACTACATGAGAATTATTCCCAGATAAAACACATTTACAAAAAATAATTAAAACGTCTAACGCACTCTTTTATTAGAATGTGAATTGTGGGGAAAGAATTTCTTTGTTAGGGGAAATAAGTGGTAAATTCTTTTCATATAATAGAGAAATATGTGCTTGATAATGGCTGCTGGCATTTTGAAGATAAGCATAGGAATTAGAAAGTACACTTTAATGTAAAAAAAAACAGGATGAAAACTTGGGAAACAAAATAAATTAAATGAAAATGTAAAGAAAGGTAAATAGAATGAAACAACATTTCAATTATCTTAGGTTAGAACAGGCTGAGTTCTCTTATGAAAAACAAAAATGATTAAATTTATTTACAAAGTACAATCTTACACTATTTACAGGATATGAAATATGGGGACAGAAACATTACTAGAACATTTTTTAAAAGAGATTAAGAGGATAAAAGGGACACAAGAGATAGTGTACAATGTAAAGAAGAAATTATGAAGAAAATACGTCTGCTTGTATTTAATAAACAATAAAGCAAATTACATATTCATATATAATACATATGTTCTATGTAAGTTACTTTCAATTTTTATGTATTTAAAAATATATGTAACACGTTTTTAAAATACATCAAAATTGAAAAGCATAACTAACAATAAATGATGCTATAAGCTTATTTTATTGTTTTTTCATAAAATTTTGACATTTAATGGTTTAATTTGTAATAAATAAAGTCAAAATTAAAATTATTTTGTTTAAAAATTACATTGTTACATGCTGATTGGGTTGCTCAGTTGTTTGGAACATTGTCTTGTCCTATACACCAAAGGTTGCAGATTCAATTCCTGGTAGAGCACATACCTAGGTCGAGGTGTGTAAGGGAGGCAACTGACCTCTCTCTCTCTCTCTTCTCTCTCAAATCAATAAATACATCCTCTTTTAAGGATTTTTTAAAAATTACATCATTACTTCACAGGAATGACTATAAAATTATTTTGCAAAAAAGACTAAGATTATTTTGCAAAATTCCTAAAGATAAGCCATGCTAGCAAATAACTATTATTATAAAATGACAAGAAGAAAAAATTGTCTGGCTTTCTCCCATAGGCATCTGTAAAAGAATGAGGGATATTTCCTCTCTAAATCCTGGTCACTACATCCCCTTCAGCCCAGTCACGAAACATAGGTATCATACAGAGAGTCTGTGGGACTTGAACCCTGGAAGTAGCTAGGAAGGCTTTCTGTCCTAATGTCCGAGTTTCTCTGGCTCCAAAAGAGGATTAACAGTTTCTGTTTTTAAAAGTTTGGCTCTTGCGGGTTCTGGAGGTAGTTTGTCTTAGAGGATGAACACTTTTCAGCCATATATATATCGGCAGCCGTCCGTCTCGAGAGACGATGGTGTAGCTTCTTAAGAGTCTATCTGCACCGCTGAGAATGGCTGTGCAGTCCGACTCGGGAGTGACACGGTATCTGTCTCCTCCCATGTTGAATCGACATCTTGCGATGACGCTGGAGTGTCCTCTCCAGTGGAGCTGAAGCTACAGAGCCTGGGCAGGGTGATATGGAGGGTCTGCTGTTGCCCATGGAGCAGACCCCCCCTCTCTTCGCAGCTGAAGGATCCAAGGGAAAGACGGAGTCAATACAGCTTGGCTTCAGGTGCGCCGCAGGAGTTGCCCGTGTTGACTACAACGTCAAACCGCCTTAGGGACTCCGGCTCCGGATTTTCTGTCAGGGTTTACTCCCTTAGCCTTTCCCCTGAAGAGGTATGCCGCAAGGCAGCGGAGGTTTTTTGGAATCAGAGTTTTCCTTCTCTGATGTGCCCTGACTGGAAGATCGAACCTCAGCAGAATGATGGGGAAAGAGTAGCAGTCCAATTTCTCTATGCCTGTGGGCATGACCCAGATAAAACACGTTTTAGTTGAAATGTGATAATTGTTCGATTGATAATTATCACATCAGGTTGAAGTTTTTGCCTTAACACAGAACTTCAAATACTAGTACTTTCTTCTACTATGTATTAAACAGAGTTTAGACATTAAATTTTTTTCTTTGAACCCTAGTGTATGGTTATCAGTATGCTGATTACTGTGGAAGATAAACAGTGATAAGAAATGATTCTGTCTCTCTCAGGTCTTACCTACTTGGGAAAGAAAAAGAAAGTTACAGAAATACAATTAGTGAACAATCTGAAATGGTATATAATTTTATATTTATATTATATATATATATATATAGTCGTCGGCAGCCATCCGTCTCGAGAGACGATGGTGTAGCTTCTTAAGAGTCTATCTGCACCGCCGAGAATGGCTGTGCAGTCCGACTCGGGAGTGACATGGTATCTGTCTCCTCCCGTGTTGAATCGACATCTTGTGATGACGCTGGAGTGTCGTCTCCAGTGAAGCTGAAGCTACAGAGCCTGGGCAGGGTGATATGGAGGGTCTGCTGTTGCCCATGCAGCAGACCCCCCCTCTCTTCGCAGCTGAAGGGTCCAAGGGAAAGACGGAGTCAATACAGCTTGGCTTCAGGTGCGCCGCAGGAGTTGCCGGTGTTGACTACAACGTCAAACCGCCTTAGGGACTCCGGCTCCGGATTTTCTGTCGGGGTTTACTCCCTTAGCCTTTCCCCTGAAGAGGTATGCCGCAAGGCAGCAGAGGTTTTTTGGAGTCAGAGTTTTCCTTCTCTGATGTACCCTGACTGGAAGATCGAACCAGCGACACTTAGCTCGCAGGCCGACGCTCAATCCACTGAGCCAAACCAGCCAGGGGCAGCCATATATATATATATATATATATATATATATATATATAGCCCTGGCTGGTTTGGCTCAGTGGATTGAGCGTCGGCCTGCGAGCTTAGAGGATGAAAGACTGCAGGATAAGGACAAGAAAGACTGGGGTTGGCATCACGGTGGGAACTTACATCCACTCCCACACAGTGTACTGTGAGGTAGCAGGACTTCTAGCCCTGCCAAGAACATGCCTAGACCATGACCACGAAGCTTCAAATTCGGGGACAGGGGACAGAATCTAGAAGGCTCTGTGCAAAAGGGCTTGGGCATAGCTCCTTCCTTGTCCTCATCATTGTTCACACCACGTTGAAGACTAGCATGTACACAGTAAGGTGTAGTCTAAAGAAAGACAGGAAATATCACAAACCTCACGGACTGTAGCTTGGAGTCAGATGAAATTTAATTTAGAAAAATAAAAATATATGGTTGTTCTTTCAATGCAATATGAAAGAGTAAGTTCATACTTTCTAATTATAGTTTTTATTATTTTGTTTTTGCAAGTGACTGTGTGAGCATTTTTTTGAACATGTTTGTTTTTATAAGCTGTTTTCAGTGTGATTAGTACCAGCTCAAGAATCCAGTTGGTACTAATAGAACATGATGTGTAGTTTCATCTTGAGCATTTTTGGTTTTGTTAATTGCATCATCAAATTTTCACATCAAATATTTTGTTTTTAATTATTGCTCTGTTCCTGGATTTAATGTTAACTGTTTTATCCCGATAGAAAAATGTATTAAGAATAAAATTAAGAACAAACCACATTAAGTATGTAATTAACACAAATTTTTGTATAATTTATTTCTACTGTGATGGAGTATAGTATACATTCTCTTGTTATTGCACAGCCAACTGGGATTTCACAACAGGGAGGTATGCTAAACTAATAGGCCTGGGTCTTACTTGTATTTAATAGAGCATGATGTCCTTGTTCTATAGATTTGGGCTTACTCGTATAGTTTTAAGTGGAAGGACAGGAATAGCCCTGAAGTCACAAAAGATGAGTGCAGAACAGCAATCTTTAGATCCACAACATATTTACACCAAGTCCAAATACATGGGGATCCTTTGCAAACTCAAGATACACTTTAATTAAACTGAGACAGCAGGAGGGCTTTTACTTAGAGATTTCTGCAAAAATGAATTACTCACAAGAATAAATTAAAGCATCAGTAATTCTCAGTATACTTAGTGTATTTTAATATATGTGGTTTTAAAAACCATTTTCAAAGCAATTCAAAATATGTAAAAAGGAAAATTTGAAATAGAAAACTAGGAAGTCCCAAAATACCTCTATAGAATAAAATTTAAGATGGTTAGAAAAATAAATTGAAAACTAATAATGGTCTACAGAATCCTTCTAATTCTCAGACTCTTTGAATTTGTTTTAATTGATTAGTGGTTTTGCATATTTTTACTTTTTATTCAGGGCCTTATAAAATAGTAGTTTGATGGTTGGCCTATTCCAAACTCAAGCAAGACAAAGAGTAGAAGTCATGTAAAAACACACAGAGTAGAAATCCATGTAGAGTCAGTCCTCATCCTCTGCAGTTGAATACAGTAACAAGAATATTTCAGAGAGAATATTCACCAGTAGAATTGGATGAATTTCCATGGGTTCTCTTAATAATACTTTATTTTTTAAAAGATTTTAATTAGTTATTTTTAGAGAGAGGGGAAGGAAGGGAGAAAGAGAAGGAGAGAAACATCAATGTGTGGTTGCCTCTCACATGCTCCCAACTGGAAACCTGGCCCACAACCCAGGCATGTGCCCTGACAGGGATTCAAACCTGCGACCTTTTGGTTCACAGGCCAGCACTCAATCCACTGAGCCACACCAGCCAGGGCTAACCATACTTTATGAATAATTACAATGAGAGGGTAGGACTTCTTCATTAAGTATTTTTAAGTGATTATTTTCCTCATAAAAATTATCCTTGCTGCTTCTCTGAATTATTTTTAAAAATGAATATTTTTGGTCAATATTTTACCGTCGTCGTCGGCAGCCATCCGTCTCGAGAGACGATGGTGTAGCTTCTTAAGAGTCTATCTGCACCGCCGAGAATGGTTGTGCAGTCCGACTCAGGAGTGACACGGTATCTGTCTCCTCCCGTGTTGAATCGACTCTTGTGATGACGCTGGAGTGTCCTCTCCAGTGAAGCTGAAGCTACAGAGCCTGGGCAGGGTGATATTTTACAATGCAGACTATAATCACACATTTCATATAGAACTTGCTTGGAAGTGCATTTAAAGGCAAAATTCCCAAAGAGAAAATAAAAATTATTTCAGGAACACACCATTTTATTTAAATTTATTTAATTTCAGAGAGTTGAAGGGAGGGAGAAAGAGAGAGAGAGAAACATCAATGTGTGAGAGATACATCGATTGGATGCCTCTCCCACACCCCCAACTGGGGACCTGGCATGTATCCCAGGCATGTGCCCTGACAGAGAACCAAACCAGTGACTTTTCAGTTTGCAGACTGGCAATCAATCCACTGAACCACACCAGTCAGGGCACCACTTTCTTTTTTAAAACAACTTTATTGGGTTATGATTGACATATAACTATGCATATTGAAATTTGATGTTTTGACATGTATAAATGTATGAGACCATTACCAGCATCAAGATAGTGAAAACACCCATCATCTGCACAAGTGTTGTCATGTCTCTTTGTAATTCCTCTTTCCCATGCTTCCTTTTTGGATATTGATTTTGTAGTCTGAAATTTTAGTAAGCTTACTTATTAGTTCTAGTCACTTTTTAAAAGATCTCATCAAATTTTCTAAATGCAATGTTGAATAGAAATGAAGAGAGCACATATACTTGTCTTTTTCAGATTTAAAGGAAAAAGAATTTGATATTTAAATATTAAGTATGACATTAGCCATAGGTTTATCATAATTTTCTTTTTTTTAGGTTAAGGAAGTTTCCTTCTATTCCTATGTCAGTGGAAATTTTTAGCAGGAATAGGCAATGGATTTTGTCAAATATTCCCTCTACATCTGTTAAGACGACCATATTTTTCCTTAGTTTTCTAATATAATGACATAAATTAATTTTCCAGTATTAAACCAACCTTCCATTTTGGAGGTCAACTTTACTTGCTCATAATGTATTATCATTTTTGTATATTCATTTCACATTTCATCCTTATCTTTGTTTCTCTGTATGTAACGTGTTTCTTTTTCTGGCCACCTTTAACATTTTCTTTTTATCACAAAAATAAAATGTGGTAAAAGTGACATTGACGCCAATTTTGCATCTAGGCCTCAAGAGGCCTTGCACAATTCTCTCTCTAGAAACTCTGCAGAAGAGAGAAGTTTGAGTTGGCTTTCTGGAAAATTAGAAAGAGCAGAGACCATGTTCAACAGACAGAGATCAGCCATCAAGTTGAGGTTTTCTAGTCCAGGGAGTCCTCCACTAGACTCCAGCTAGCTTGGGTCAGCCTAGCGACAATCAGCCAATCCCTGCAAGGCATAGAAATGTGCAATTGACACACTGAATTTTGAACTAATATTTGTGTTAAGCTATCCTGTTTCCAGAGCGTTTATTATGCAACACAGCTCAGTGATATACTCTATTTACAAACAGATATGTAAATTTGCTAGACTCCAATCAACATTAACCATTATTAAACATGTCTGTCCAGGTAATTAGTGTAGCATAGCCACACTAAATCTTTTGGTTAAATTTGAAATATTTATAGAATGATTAAACTTCATCATTTTGAGTAAAATTTCAAGTAGTTATCCTAACACAAACCAATGTCCTTTTAAAGTGATGTATAGAGATTCTTACTGCAATTTATTACCATCAACACTGTAAGTGTAGTTTTCTTAAAAATAAATTGGGTATATGAAGATATCAATCGTTAAAGAATTACTTTAAAACTTCCTCATTTTTCATAAAGATTTGCCATTAAATTTCTGCCTTCCAACTGCTGTTTCTTTATTTTTTAAATATTACAATCAGGTTTTGTTATAAATACTTCATTTGAAGAAGACATAAAGTTTAATTTGCATAAATTGCTCAGAAATATATCTGTTAAGAAGCTATAGTCATTCAAGGGCAAAATTGGGAAGCTCTTGGTAAAATGTGGAATTACTGGGCTGATGGTATATGCTGACTTGTGAACCATGCAAAGACCTTGAAATGACAATGTCTCTGGTGACAACAGAGAGTAAGCCTTGCTTGTACACCTGGTAAGTTGGTGGGTTTTCTGCAAAAAGGTGGGTTTATCAACTGTTTCTCTGAGCAGAACTCTTGGAGGTGAGACAAGTTTTGTTTTTTGTTTTTGGTAAAACTATGCCAGATCAGTTGATCTGGTTATTTTAGAAAATAAAGGGCAAGAAAGAACTCCATAATAGGAGTTACTTGAAGTTTTAAAAAATCTTTAAAAGGATAATTGTTACACTGCAGGTGACACTGATTAGAAAGGGCACAAGAGAGCCTCTGGAGAGCTGGAAATATTCAGATCTAGGCTGGGGAATGTTTACAAATGTATGTAAATATGTACGAATCAGTTCAGATTTCAGATCCATGGACTTTATACTTGTTTGTCTCAAAAATATCTTTTAAAAGAGGGGTTGGGGGGTGAATCCAAGAAAATAGAATATTCATCCTGAAAATGTATTTGAATCTTCACAAGGCACCTATCATACTTTATATTTTTTTGAAAGGCTGTCATTTAGAAAGATAATGTCAAAGAGGTTTTATGTTCATAATTAGTAAGGTTACCAAAATAAGCAAAGTTGTTTAAAAGCAGAAAAATATGATTTATGAACAAATAGAGGAAATAGAAGGATATATATATATATATAATCTTAATACATATAATCCTAATTATATATTTTTTATACATAAAATATATATGTAATCCTAACTTTGCTCTTTAGGTAGTACCAGTAAGTATATAAAAGCTAAATCATGAGTAAATTCATTCTCATTGGGAATCTTCAAGGAGAACTTGAGATTTAGGAATTATTGCTTAATGTTTGAGGTTGATATCAGATGGGACAGTTGTATTTTCCAACTAAATACCCCCTATTGCCATGATCAGAGAGAGTCTGTTATAGCCATGGCCAGCAAACTATGACCCATGACCCAACCTGGGATGCCACTTGTGTATTCCTCCCAATTTCATAAATTGAAGTCTAACCCCCCAAAAATTAAGATTTTGGGCATTTGGTAGGTAACTAAGTAATAAGGGAAGAGTCCTCATGAATGGTGTTAGTGCTGTCATAAAAAAAAGTGCTTTAGACAAATCCCTTATCCCTTCCACCACGTGAGGGCATGGCGAGAGCTGCCAGCTGTAAATCAAGAAGGCCCCACCAGAAAGCAACCATGCTGGCACCTTGACCTCAGACTTCTAGCCTCCAGATAGTGAGAAATAAATGCTTGTTGTTTATAGGTAGTGTTTTGTTATAGTATCTTGAACAGATACTACTTATTTTTTTAAATACATTTTTATAATAACATACACATTCATTTAGTGCCATCTTTGGAGGCTTTCACACTACAAGAATCATGCTGAGTGGTTGTGACAGAGACCACACGGCCCACAAAGCTTAAAATAGTTACTACGTGATCCTTTGTTGAAAAATGTACTGACCCCTGGTCCATAAGAAGGATCACTCATAACTGGCACCCTCTTTAATTCTCATTGTGTGCCCATAATAAAATCCAGTGTATTATGCTCATCCCATGATGGGCACCTATAGGACTCACAAAAAACCTTGTATTTATTTCTTATAGTAGTTCTGTGACACAAATGCCAGTTTCCACTCTTAGCAGATTAAGCTAATGCATATTAGAGAAGGTAAATAAACAATAACTTTCCTCTGCTCTTATGTCTAACAAGTGGCTCTATCTAAACTTGAGCTTATACCTTCCGGCCAAGATGGAGGCTTAGACGGACGCGCTGGGTCTCCCTCTACAACTAGAGAGGAATACAACTACTTCAAAACAAAGGATAACTAGAAATTCCAGAAAATAAAACTACACGGAAGCCCAACATATGAAGTTATAAACCAGCGGCGCCCTTTGGGCAGGTAAGGGGAGCGAAAGGGGGCGGTGCTGTTTGCGGTCGCACCTGGGACAGCGGCGGGGAGAACAATCCTGGCTGCAGTCGAACCCCCGGCAGCTCGCGACCCCAACGCTGGGGAAAGCAGCCACCACATCGCCTTGAACAGTGAGGCCCAGGGGGGCGGGAGGACGGATCCCGGTCTCCTAGCGGAATAACTGTGTGAATCCATCTTGGACCCCCGCCCCCAAAGAAAGCGCCACAGGGCTGCGAAATAGGTCGCGGACAGGCGCCGGTCACTGGATTGTGACAACAAAGCACCATGGCACAGCAAGAAAGGTTGCCGAACGGCGCCGGTCGCTGGGTCATTACGAGTACACAGGCACTGCCCCCTACAGCCGGCCCAAGAAAACAAAACACATCTGTCAAAATGAGGCAGACAACTATAGAAATCCCGGTGGCACAGCTCACCAGGCAACAGGTGGAGAACCTGACAGATGAACAGATAAGAAACCTGTCAGATGCTCAGTTCTGGGCCATTGTTATCAGGTGGCTTACAGAATTCACAAAAGATCTGGAAAAAGATGAGAAAGAAGCGAAAAACACTCATAACGAAAGGAACAAAACCACATACGAGACAGATGGTGAGGAAAAAAAATCCAGAGTTCATTTCAACAAACTGGAATATGGAGAAGGAACAAGCAGTCAACCAATGTAGAGAGAGGAAATGGGAAGCAACGATGAGAGGATCAGAAACCTCTGGGACAGCTATAAAAGGCCCAAAATAAGAATCATTGGTTTGCCAGAGAGCGAGGAAGATGAACTAGAACTTGAAAAATTGAGTGAAAATATAATAAAGGAGAACTTCCCAGACTTGGGGAAGGAAATAGACTTACAGGTCCAGGAAGCACAGAGAGTTCCAAAAAAACTGGACCCAGGGAGAACCACTCCAAGACACATTATAATCAAAATGTCAAAAATTAAAGATAAAGAGAGAATCTTAAAAGCAGCAAGAGAGAAGAAAAGAATTATGTACAAAGGGGTCCCAATTAGACTATCAGCTGACTTCTCAAGGGAGACCCTGCAGGCAAGAAGGGACTGGCAAGAAATATTCAAAGTAATGAAAATCCAAAACCTACAACCACGAATACTCTGTCCAGCGAAATTGTCATTCAGAATAGAAGGACAGAGAAAGTGTTTCCAGGACAAAATAAAACTAAAAGAGTTCATTAGATCCAAACCACTGTTATATGAGATGTTAAAGGGACTGGTTTAGAAAAAGGAGGATCAAGACAATGAAATCTAAAATGAAAACTGCATCACAAGAAACAACAGAAGCTAGGGAATTGAAACAAAGGCAAAACTAAACAGGCAACGAGAGTGGAAAAAGAACTATAGGTACGGGGAACATATTGGGGGGAGGTCAACAGGGAGGGGGAAGGGGGAGAGGGAGGGAGATGATATAGGAATTAAGGATCATGGTAGGAGGGAATGGAATAGACAGAGAGAGGTTGAGAAGAACTGTATGCACAACTAATGGACATGATCTAAAAGGGGGGGACAACTGGAGGGAGGGGGGCCACCGGGTGGAGGGGAGCAGAGGGAAGGGAAATTGGCACAAATGTAATATTATAATCAATAAAACACATTTAAAAAAATAAATAAATAAATAAACTTGAGCTTATAGCTGTCTCACCCAACCTCTTTCCAGTGCAACATAGAACTTCCAGTTGGGATTTGCAAAGTATAAAACCTTAGACCTAGAGTGGGCTGAGTATGAGCATGCTAAGTGCTAATACCAGGTCATATGCAATAAAGTGCAACAGATAGGACTGTGAAATCAAGATTTGAGGAAATACAGCAGAAGTGAGCTATTTCTGAGTTTCTTGTCTTAGCCATTGGGGTTGGGTTTCTCCTGAAGGAAATTGATGTTTCCTTAATCAATTATCCTGGTAATGAATTATCCATGTAAAAAGCCTTTTTCTAACTCTTTCTATAGTGTATAAAATCTATAAGAAATAAGATCAAAGTCCCTTTTAGTCACAGACTCATGAAAGGATTGATCCATGTCTGAGACTTTTATTTTTGCTTTGTGTAATTGCTCTTTTCAACATGCTATTAGACCATTTTGTTTTGAGTAACATTTATAGCTCTGATCTTCTCTTCCCCTGACATAAAGGCTGGTACAGCTTGAGTGATATTGAGGGACATGGAATTATGGAGAGAATAGGATGAGAGTCAAGCTTCATTTAAAACAATACTAACTCCTGCAAGGGCAGACAAAGCTTTAGGAAGCTCCTAAGACTTCTAGTCTCTTACAGAAGTTGGCCTTTGGTTTCTCTGCAAGTGCCAGATAGAGTAAGCACCAACAAAATGCTTACTAATGAATTTGTGAGGAATACACAAGTGGCATCCCAGGTTGGGACACAGGTCATAGTTTGCTGGCCATGGCTGTAATAGATTCTCTCTGATCATGGCAATAGGGAGCTCACGGTTCTTGTACAGGGTTGAGGCAGAGGAACTCTTACAACTGCCTACACAAAATTTTATTTTATTGTTTTCTAAATAAAGAAATAACACCTAGGTTTTTACTATTTTGAAGCACTCTAACTTGGCCCTGATTGCATTAATTCAGGGTCAAATTAAATAATTTAAGTTCACAAGAAAGCACCCAGACACTTATCCAGAGTGTTCTAAATTTTTCCCTTGAAACAGAAGAAGCTAATGTTGGAGAAGGAATGAATTTAGGGAGGCAGATTGTATTGATTTCCTAGGATCCTTATAACAAATTTCTATAACCTTGGTGGCTTAAAGTAGCAGAAGTATATTCATTTTCTCACAGTTCCGGAGACTGGATGTGCGAGATCAAGGTGTTGGCAAGGCTGTCTTCCTTCAGCAGTTCTAGGATAGATTTCATTTTTTGTCCCTCCCAGCTTCTGGTGGTATTGTCAATTTTTGTTTTGAGCCCTCATCATTGTAACCTCTACACTCTGTGGTAACATTGCATCTTCTTTTGTGTGTCATCTTGTTTGTCAGTCTCAAAAGTCTCTCTGCCTCTCTCTCATAAGTTTACATATGATTATATTTAGGGTCCACCCAGAAAATGTGGGATAAGTTCCCTGTCTCACGACCCTTAGTATATTCTTATCTTCTGCCTTCAGAGCATGGGTTCTGAGGCATTAGGACATAGGCATATCTTTTTGGAGAATGTAATTTAGCCTGTTACACAAATTTTAAAGAAGGCCATATCAGAATCTTTCTCTTTCTATCACCTCACACCTGTCAGAATGTCTATCATCAATAAATCAACAAATAACAAATGTTGGTGAGGATTTGTAGAATAGGGAACCCTCATTAAGTGTTGTTGGGAATGAAGATTGGAGCAGTCACGATAAAACAGAATGGAGGGTCCTCACAAAATTTAAAAAAGGAATTGCAATATGACTCAGTGATTCCACTTCTGGGAATTTATCCAAAGAAACCCAAACCACTAATGGGAAACAATATATGCATGCCAATGTTCATTGCAGCATTTATAATAGCCCAAATTTGAAAGCAACCCAATCGCCCATCAGTAGATGAATGGATAAAAAAGCAATAGTACTTATATATAATGGAATATTACTCAGCCATAAAAAAAGAGTAAAAACTTACCATCTGCGACAGCATGTGTGAACCTAGAGGGTATTATGCTAAGTAAAATAAGTCAGATAAAGAAAGACAAACACCATATGATTTCACTTACATGTGGAATCTAACAAAAAATAAATGAATAAATGAAATAGAAATAGACTCATAAATATAGAAAACAGATTGATAGTTGCTGGGGGGTGGGTGGGTGGAGGTTAGAAGACTGGGTGAAAAAGGTGAAGAGATTGAGAAATACAAATTGGTAGTTATGAAATCATCATGGTGACATAAAAGACAGCATAGGGAATATACTCCAATAATATTGTAATAACCATGCATGGTGCTAGGGGAATATTTGAAATATCTGGGGGAATTACTTTGTAAAATATATGATTGTCTAACCACTATGCTGTGTACCTTAAACTAATACAAAGTAATATAGAATATGAAAAAGTAATTGAACAATAACATTAACGAAAATAATTTTCCTCTCTCTATAAACCAAATTTGGTCGTTTGTCTCTGACTCTAGAACTTAGCAAAGTTTGAAATAGACCTGGTGAGTACAGACTATAATAAACTTGTGGTCGGCCAAGTTGAGATTCAGATGCAGTTGTGCTTGTGTTGTTGCTGTCCATTAGTCTGTGGCCATGCTCCCTTTCCATTATCCCCAAACGGCATGGATGCTTTCTTACAAGTTACAGCTTGGCCTCCGGTGTTCTGAGTAATCATGATGTGGCCTGTGCCATATTTGGGCCAATGAGATATGGGGATAAATCTGTAACATATGTCAAGGCATAATCTCAGCCAGCTGAGATAGCTGATGTTAGAGTATGGAGGTTATTCTATGAGGAGTTCTGGGAAAAGAGAAAACTACTAAGTGACTAAATGAGGGAGGCAGTGTGCAGGAACCTAAGGCTTTGAGTGTCCATGAGTGTCATGGAAAATTCCAAAAAGCAGCTAGGTGGCATTTTGAGGTGGAAGTAGAATATAGCCACTTCCCAACAATATCCCAGCAAGCTAATGGGCCCAAGCCTTAATGGTCCTCATGGTCTTACTCATAGGCCATTGAGTTATGGTTCATAAAATAAGCATAAGATATATTGCTATTTGGGGATGGAGTGGTGATTTCCTATACAAGGGAAGTTTTACTCTTGATTCACTTCAACTAAAATATGTTGAATACATCAAAGTATTAATACTATTACCAGAGAATAGGAGCTTATGATTTATAATAATGTGGCTTCATTTTTCATTTATCTGTGTGATTCTGTTATGTGTCACTGGATCAACTATACACAGCCTATTTCCTTAGGAAAAAAAATATTCATTTTGCAATTGAGAGCAGTAGGCTCAGAGAACATAGGCCCATTGTGCTGGTTATTAATCCAGACCTACTGCTGGGTTGTCAAATGCAAAAATTGAATGGTAATGCTATGGGGAAATTGAAACAGAAAGCAGCCAAACTCCTTTTGAAAATTTAAGACAGATGAAAAGGCAATTTGAATACAAAATTGACCCTGGCAAATAATTTGGCAAGGTGTGTTTTTCTTCTAGGCATGGAATTTATAGGCAGATGAAATGCAATAAGCAATAAATGAACAGGAAGTGGATGTAAAGCAGAAGATAATGGGATCCTTTGTTCAAATATCACCATGATGCTATTTGCAGGTTTATATGTCATAATGGAAGATATAGTGATGCATGTATGCAGTAGAATATGTCAATATTTCTATCTCCAAAACGTAACCGGCAGTTATAAGACAAATTTTCAGTCACAGATCTCATGAATACTATTTATATTGTAAACAGGGGGAAATTTGAAAATCATTCCATATAGTACATCTATGTTGCTGAACTAACCCAAAGTAATGGAATCATAAAACCAATACTAACAGTAAAAGTTGTCCAAGTCAATGTGTAAATGTGTAAATGGCCTGAGAGTGTTATTTGTATTTGGACAGGGTGGTGATAGGTAACCACATTGCCTATTCTGGGTGTCAAGAATTATTCATTCATACCCACCCTTGATAGAATTCATGCAAACTTTGCCTACCAACTTGGGTGAGAATAATTCAGAATAACAAGGGAAATGTTGGACAAAAGAATTGACATTTATTGATCAACCATTATGTGCTAAGCAAGTGTTAAGAATTGTCAGATATGGTAATTAATTTATTTCTCTCAGTAATTAGAGGTAATTATGCCTATTTTTATAGATCAAGTGCAAGGAAAAGAGAGATGAAAAACTTGAATGAGGTTAGATAACTAATAAATAAAGAATCAGGATTTAAAGTTAAGTCTTACTCTTTTTGATAACATATTACCTCGGAAACCAATAGAACAATTATTAGTTTGAGTCAGTGAAAAAAAATTTAATTTAAGGAGGTTTTTTCCTTGCAAATATACTTAAACTGCTCTCCTGAAAGCTCCTTATGATTATAAACCTGTGAGAATTTCCGTACTCTCACCTGGTGGTTAGCTTGTCACTCTGGTGACATTGTTAATTATTTACATAACTGGTACCCATGTGTTTTTAATTATTAACCTTATTAGTAAAACTTTTATCATATATACTTATGTATGTATACTATATACTTATATATTTATAAATTACATATATGACCTGCTATGATAAGGTATATTGTACATTATAAAGCTCAAACAAAATAAAAATGTAAAAACTGAGAAAGGATGACATAAATATTTTAAGCCATTACTTTGTTTTCTATTGTGATTTATTAGGTATTATTATTATCATTATATTATTTGTTTTACTTATGAATAGTATACACATTAAGTATTTCAGTAACAATGAGATTGAATATTCCTCATTATTTTTTAAAACCTTGGCTTAAAATTTGCAATACAGAATTTAAAAACTTTAGCCTCAATTCATTATATAATTTTATTTAAAATTTCAAATGCTTTCTGAAGTATTAAATAGATTAAGAAAAGTTAACAAATCATATATATATATATATATATATATATATATATATATATATATATACTTCAATTAATTTTCACAAAGTGAATATATCCAGGCGCCAAACCAGAATAACCCCATATTCCATAAGCTATGTTTTGATTCATATAGAAACTGGGCTCTCTGTCCATCCCAAAAGTTATCTTTTAATAGCATTTTCAACCTTTAAATGAAAGAATGATGTAGTATGTTCTCTTTTGTGAGTGGTATCTTTTGTTCAAATTTAAGTTTGTCTGATTCATCCATATTGTTGTAGGTAATGATAATTCATTTATTTTCATTGATAGGCAGTGCTTGCTTATATGGATATAATCAAAATTATTTATTTTAATATTGACAGTCATTTGGCTTGCATCAAATTTGGGAATATTACAAAATAATGCTGCTATAATAATTTTAACATTTTGTTGCACATAAGTCTACATTTCTACTGAGTTTTAGGAGCATAATTATAATTGCTGAGTCATATGGTAAATATATGTTTTATTTTTATAAGAAACTGATCAGGTTTCCTAGTCTCATTGTATCACTTTATGTTTCCACCAGCAAAGTGTGAGTGATCCAGTTGCTCCATAGGTACACATTTGATACTCTCATTCTGGATAATTTTAGGCAATCTAATGGCTATGTAACAATAGGTATTGCACTATGGTTTTAAGATGTATTTCCACAATGCGTAATGAAGTTGTATATTTTTTCATATGTTTAATGGCCCTCTGGATAGTGTCTTTTTGTAAAACAACCACGTCAAAATTTTGCCTACTTTTCATTGGATTACTTGCCTTTTTCATACTGATTTGTAAGGATATTTGTATTATTTTTATAAAAATGTTTTGTAGATAGACATTATTTATTTTGCAGGTATCTTTACTGATATTCTGGCTAGCTTTTTTCATTTTCTTAATTGTGTATTTTGATTAACTGAATTTTCTAATTTTAGTGAGTTCCCACTTTATCCATCTATTTCTTTGTGGTTATTGATAATTATATCCTACCCATTTGTTTACTTTCTCACAGTTTGTGCTTTCTGCTTAAGGAACTTTTTCCTACTCAATCTCATAAAGGCGTTTTCCTACATTATGTCCCAGAAGTGCTATTTTTTACCATTTATATTATGTTCTAGAATCATGATCAACCTGTATATGATAATAGGGGAAAGTTTGCATTTTTCTATATGAACATTCAATTGACCCAGAACCACTAATTGAAAAAACTATTCTTTATCTATTACTCTAAGTGTCACATTTGTCTGATGTGCATGATCTGTTTTTGGACTCTGTATTCTATTCTATTGATTTATTTATCTATCCTTAAGACAATGTCTTTGATATTTTTACTGGGGTTTTATCTTGATAACATGTAGTATAAGTAATTATAACCAGGAGTTTGATCTTCCAGATTATTGGCCCCTCTCATCCATACTCACTTGCTTCTATTCACAGATACATTTTAGTATAGGCTTGTTAATTTCTATTAACAATATGGCAGTTGTTAACGGAATTTTCTTGGATTCATATATTAATTTTAGTAGTATTAACATCTGAAATATGCCGAGTCTTTCAATATAAAAATGGTAAATCTATACATTTTAAAATAAATTATTTAGTTTCTTTAGATTTTTTTATCTGGACTTAAAAAATCCTTCATTAACTTTTAATTAGTGTATTTTTAAATGCTATTTTTAATTATATCATTTTTAAAGGAATGAACTTCAGTATTTATTAGCACTTTGGCAAAAATATCTATGTTTTGGAATAGCAATAACAAGAAAGTACAGTACTAAGCTAAAACCTTAAATACACCAAGGAGCGTGAACAGTGTTCACAACAGCTTTATGATCTCAACCATCCCAGAGAAAAAGCTAATCTAGCAAGAATTATACAAGACTTTTCAATGCCCAAGTGAAAGACAGAGATTAAAAACAAAGCGTGTTCTGTTTCTTGATAGACTATAAGATTGAAATAATTCTCTAAATAGAACCTGTATCCAGTGACTTTGTTAGTTTTATTAATACAAAAGTTTTTATTTTACGTTTTCTACCTACTCAATCATTTTATCTGCAAATGATGACACTTTTATTTCTTCATTTCATATTCTTTCAGCTTTTGCTTTTTACTCTTTACTGCACAGGTTCAGCCTCTAGTACAATAATGATTGGAAGTTATGATAGAAGATATATTTGTTTCCTTCCCAATATCATATGGAAAGCTTATTTACACACCATTAATCAGATTAAGTTCACTTCTATTCCTATTTGGCTATAAGTCTTTATAGTAAATATTGAGTTTCATCAAATACTTTATTCTTTATTTTCTCCACGTGGTGAATGACATTGATTGAACTTTAAATGTGTACCATCCGTGCATTCTCGAAACCACCTCTACTTTGTCAAGAGGTATTAATACTCTAATTATACTCTGCTGGATTTCAGTTGTTAATATTTTGGTTAGGTTTGCATCAATGTTCATGAGGGAAAATGGTCTGTAATTTTTCTTCGTTATAATGTCCTCATTAGGTTTTAGAATTAAGGTTATGATGACTGCATTAAAAGAGGCCCAGTGAATTAAACATTTAAATGTAAGATTCAAAAACATAAAACAGAAAAAAACATAGACAGTAGTATCTGACTTTTTTTTTTAGTAATATTTTTTTCTGATATATCCCATCAGGCAAAGGAAACAAACAAAATATAAATAAACAGATGAGACTACATTAAACTGAAAGGTTTTGTACAGCAAAAAAAATACTATCAACAAAACAAAAAGACATTCTACTAAATAGGAGAAAGTATTCATCGGTGGTGCATCAAATATGGAGTTATTATTCAAAATTATAAATAACTCATACAACTCAACACCAAAAAAGCAATCTAATAAAAAATGAACATAGGACTCAATAGACACTACCAAAGAAAAAGTACAGATGACCAAGAGACATATGAAAAGGTGCTCAACATCAATAATCATTGGAGAGATACAAAAATACCACATTGAAATATCACCTCACACCTATCAGAATGGCTATCATCAAAAAATCTACAGATTCTAAGAAGCACCAACAAACAATAGGAGTCACAAAAATGGGGAGACAGAGAAACAACCCTCAATCAAAAGGAAAGGTAGAATCCCCAGAAAGAGTGCTAAATAAAATAGAGGGGAGCAAACTATCAGACATGGAATTCAAAACGTGGATTATGGAGAAGCTCAATGAGCTCAGCGGAAACTACAGGGAACTCCAGAAAAACTACAAGGAACTTACTGAGAATTACACCAGCATGAAAAAGGACATGGAAGCTATTAATAAGAGCCAGGAGGAAATGAAGAATACGATCTCTGAATTGAAGAACACAGTAGAAGGAATTAAAAGCAGGCTAGAGGAAGCAGAAGATTGGATCAGCGAGCTGGAAGACAACGTAGACAAAAACTCCCAGACAGTGCAACAAAATGAAAAAAGACTGAACAAGACTGGAGAGGCTCTAAGACAGCTGCAGGACAACACGAAACATAATAATATCCATATCACAGGAATTCCAGAAGGAGAAGAAGAAGAGCAAAGGATAGAAAACCTCTATGAAAAACTAATGACAGAAAACTTCCCTAACATGAGGAGAGAAAGAGTCATGCAAGTCCAGGAAGCACAGAGCATCCCAATGAAGATGAACCCCAACAGGCCCACTTCAAGACACATCATAATTAAAATGGCAACATTGAAAGATGAAGAGAGAATCCTAAAAGAAGTAAGAGAGAAACAGCTAGTAACATACAAGGAAGCTCCAATAAGGCTATCATCAGATTTCTCAGCAGAAACACTACAAGCCAGAAGGGAATGGCAAAAAATATACCAAGCAATGAAAAACAAAGGACTACAACCAAGAATACTCTACCCAGCAAGACTCTCATTCAAAATGGAAGATGAAATAAGGAGTTTCCAAGACAAAGGAAGGCTAAAAGAATATATCTTCACCAAACCAGCTTTGCAAGAGATGCTCAAGGGTCTACTTTAAGAAGATGAAGAAACAGAGGGAGACAGAGGAACATGAGTACAAAGGGGGAAAATGACAATGAATAAGTACTGAAAGAAAGAAGGAACTTCTACCATTTGCAACAACATGGATGGAACTAGAGAAAATTATGCTTAATGAAATAAGCCAGGCAACAAAAGAAAAATACCTTATGCTATCACCTATTACAGGAAACTAATGAACAACACAAACAAATGAGCTAAACTGAACCAGAGGTATGTAAACAAGGAATAAACTAACAGCAACAAAGGGGAAGATGGGAGGGAGAGAAGGGGGTAAGAAGCGGAAAGGTCTAGTCTAAGAACATGTATAAATGACCCATGGACATGGACAACTGGGTGGAGATTGAATGTGGGAGAAGAGGGGACAGGATGTAGGAAAGCAAGAGGGGGAAAAAAGTGAGACAACTGTAATGGAAAAACAAACAAAAAAAATTTAGAGTTGGGGAGAAAATGAAAATATTAAGCATGGAAATGCAAGTTCAGTGAATATTAAGGCCAAGGATTTTTCTTCACACTGTATATTTTTCTCCACACTGTATATTTTTCTCCTTATCTGATCTCTCCAGAGTTTGGCATTCTAAAGAAGTAAGTAATGACATAAGTGTCTTTGCATAAAACTAATAAGACCAGTCATTAAGAGAGGTTTTTTTGACCAAGACTCTGACTGGAATGTCATGCCTAAAGAAGACATGCTTGGGCTCTGGTTGTTACCAAAAAGCCCTGAGGAACTGGGATTGACTTTCAAAGGTAATAAAAGCCCATGAGATAAAAGGCCTGGTACCTTGGTAGGATGCATGGTCCATGACAATCTTTCCAGGGAAAGAATAAAGGTTGTTTTCCTGAAAGATGGCTAGAAGGGACCTTAAGGCACAATGGAAAACCAGAAGGACTTGGAAAAGACAGGTGTTTACAGGCAAGGCTGAATGCCAGGTATGTGGCTCAGCTTCTGTGCCCTGAAGGGCAGACTGAAGGTCACCCTAAATGTTCCTTGCGTAAGTTCCAGCAAAGCAGAACTAAAGGTCATAAGTGATCATTTGCTGCTCTTGTTGTGTTTATGCAAATTAACAGGATAAATTAAAAATGGACTTAATGCAGTCCCTTTAATGACAAGGAGGGTAATCTTAAGTAGAAAAATTGTGATTCAAGGAAAATCACAATGCTCAGTGGTAGACTACAAAGTAGTGCTGCTAACCGTCTTTAAAGTTCTTTTTCATTTAAAGTTTGTTTTGATTTGAAAATTAAACTATGTCTGTGGTATTATCAAAGGTGTTTAATTTACAGGCAAGAAGAATGTCAAATGCCTTGCAACTGGATGTCTTTCTGATAAGACAGTCCTACAGATTTAGACTTGTATGTGGGTTATGTTACATAAATTAATATGTGTTTTCTGTTTTCAAAGGGCATAAGGCTATGATCTCATTACTTGAGTGATTGTCTGTACGTATAGGCCTCACTTAACCCTGTCTGCATCCCTGCCTCCTGAGACTCAATGGTTTAGCTGAACTAAGTGGTTGGGTTGGTGAAGAATAGTGTGGTCTGTGGGCTTCTCTTTAAAACTCATTTCTCTTTTCTGTCCTAATGGCTTGGATAGAAAAAGCCCAGAGGTCTGAGAGGGGGGAAATCTAAAATATTTCCCTTAGCCCAAACTAAGTATAATGGGCAAAAGAGTTTTGGACAGGTAAGATGTACCTGACACACCTTCCTCCAAAGAAGCCCTTCTTTTCCCTAATGTGGGACATTGAAAAATTAATACCTGTCTTTTGTCATCTAGTGGTTATGGATTGAATGATGTCTTTTAACCCTGTGTCCAAATCGGTTGCCTCCAGAATACAACAAGGATGCCAGCCTGTTAAATCAAGCATCCTGTTGTTCGAGGACAGCCAACTGATCTGGAGTCTGCATGATCCTTCCCCATGTGGGAAGGCCACCCTCCCCTCCACACTCTCATTCTTATTAGGGATTTCTGGACCCAAGGATAAGTAGGATGATGACCATGTCCAGCTTGAAGCAGCTAGAAGAGCTCGAGACCTTCTCCCATTGTCCTTTATAAGATTATAAAGGGTCTTAAGTCTGAGAGGGAGGGATTATTATTTTTTATTGTTAAAATAATTAATTAATTATTTATTTATTTAAAAGAAGAAGAAGAAGAATATATGAAAAGGTGAGGCAGGAGAGCTTGTATGTATCACCCATGGGCATGGACTTGGGGGGGGGTTGTTGGGGAGGGGTAGTGCTGGGTGGAGGGGAACAAAAGAAAAAAATTGGAACTATTGTAACAATATAATCAATAAAATATACTTAAAAAATCTACAAACAGGTGTTGGTGAGGATGTAGAGAAAAAGGAACCCTTGTGCACTGTTAGTGGGAATGCAGACTGGTGCAACCACTGTTGAAAACAGTATGCAGTTTCCTCAAAAAATTAAAAATGAAACTACCTTTTGACACAGTGACCCCACTTATGAGTACTTATCCATAAAAAACCCAAAATACTAATTCAAAAGAATATACGCACCACTGTGTTCATTACAGCATTATTTACAATAGCCAGGATATGAAAGCAACCTAAGTGTCCATCAATAAATGAGTGGATAAAAAAAGTGGTGGTAATAACATACAATGGAATATGACTCATCCATTAAAAAGGCTAAAATCATGCCATTTGTGACAACATTGGTAGACCTATAGGGTATTATGCAAAGCAAAATAAGTCAGAGAAATACAAATACCATATGATTTTACTTATATGGGGAATCTAAAGAAATTAATGAATGAACAAAGAAAACAGAAAAAGACTCATAGATACTGAGAACAGATTGATGGTTACCAGTTGGGAAGGAGATTGGGAACTGGGTAAAAAAAGCGAAGGAATTATGAAATACAAATTGGTATTTACAGAATAGGCACAGGGATATAAAGTGCAGCTTAAGAAATATAGTCAGTAATTTGTAATAATTATGTATGGTGCTGGGTAGGTACTTGAAATATTGGAGGGGACTACTATATAAAGCATATGATTCTCTAACCATAATGCTGTACACCTGAAACTAATACAAAATAATATTGAATATAAACTCTAACTTAAAAAAAAAAAAAAAGAGAGACCAGGCAACTTTCCTTTCTTTCTATTATCTGGAGCGATTTATGTAAAATGGGTCTTATTTCTTCCTTAAATACCTGGTGAAATCATGAGTAAAAAATTCAGAGTCTAAAGTTATTTTAGTAGTAAAGTTCTCAATTGCATTTTTAAATTTTAAATTATCATTAGGGTTTTGGATTTAAAAAATTTGTTGTACCAAATTTGATAACAGTTATTTACACATTGTACCTCAATTTAAAAAAGTTTTTTGTATCACAAAGGCTTTCATACTATTCTATTATCTTTGCTTATAATGATTTCCAAGTCCTTATTATATATTTTGTTTTTTTGTGCTTCTTAGTTTCTTAATCTGTTTTGCCAGGGTTTTATCAGCTTCATGTTCTTTCCAAACTAAACTAAACTAAAATGAACTCAAATAAACTAAACTAAACTTTTGACTGGAAATGATTCTTTCTATCTTACATTAACTTTTTATTTCATTAATTTCTTCCAGAATCTGTATTATTTCCTTCTCTTCTTCAACTCAATTTCTGTTCTTTTCTAACTTCTTGAGATATTGATGTTCAGATAATTTATTTTCAGTTTTTCTTCTCTTCTGTGTATATATGATTACAAAACTTCCTCTAAGGATAGATGATTTTCCACAAGTTTTGACTTTTAAAATATCTTTTATTATTATTTATTTTCAAATACGTTTTATTTTTCATTTACCCAATTATAACTTAGGAGTCTTTTATTAATTTCCACACATAAAAGAATCTTCTAAATTTTAATAGTTTTTATTACATTTCAGCTGAATTCTGTGTGATTTCAATATCACAAATATTTTTAGATTTGTTTTATAGTGAAGCATATGATCTATTTTGATATATGTTTTATGTACACTTGAAATAATAATAATTAAGATGTTAATGGGTATAATATACCAAACAAGCCTATTAGGCCTGGCTTATTAATCAATTGTTCATATTTTCCATATTCTTACCAATTTTTTGTCTGCCTGTTCTGAGACAGTTATATTAAAATCTCATTATGAATATGTATTAGTCCATTTTCTCTTCTGTCAAATGTCATCTCATATATTTTGAAGCTGTATCATTAGGTATCTGGTATCATCATACCATTCAGTGCAAAGTTTTATTAGTATTATAAAGTTTCAACTCTTTCTGAGAATGTATTCTGTAAATCAGTGCAACCAGGAACATGTAAAAGTACCAACAACATCATAATTAATATTTATAACAAAATGTGGAAACAAAAAATTAGCCTCTCTGAATTCAAATCTCCCCCCTTTCCCTTATGAGCTAAATATGATTCTCTGTCATCTGGACTGATGAAATAGTCCAGCTTCAATTTATGTTTTAATTTAGAATTTAGCATTTAGAATTTTATATTTTCCTATTTTTAATTATTAAATTATTCAAAGATCTTTTGTAAACCTGACCTTTGTTTTGGTTTAAAGTTTTTTTGGACTCATTTTAATGTAATCATACCAGACTTCTTTGAGTTAATAATTTTTGTGTATATACTTTCCCATATCTTTTGTATCAAAGAAGGCAGATTATTAAAGAACATGAAAAAATAATAAAACCTTTGTGCAGGAAATATACCGTAGCTACAGTGGAAAATAATACAAAAACTAGAAAACTATTGGGATATGAGGATCTCCCTCTCTCTGAGCTCATATTTTCTCATCTCTTCTTTCTTCTGCCCATTCTCTCTGTAATTCTCTCTTCCAACTTTCTTATCCTGTTTAGAGCCCAGCATGGCTTCCATGCCTGTCTCTCATCAGCTGACTCAAGCTTTCTGTATCCACTTTGTAGTATCCTCTAATGATGTAGCATATTTAATTTAATCTAGGTGTAAAATATTAGCTTTTTTGTCAAATAATGAGAAACATCTCTAGAACAGTACATGGACTATGTATAGTGTACGTGTAAGCTATCACCCAATGAGGAATTGACAACCTATCTTACAGAGGCAATAACAAATGTCTTGCCAACTGCCAGTGATTATTGGATCTGCAATTTTTTTTTCTAAAGGGGTTTAACAGAAAGATAAACATCATCCATAACTACAAAATTCATATTTAGTTAAAATGTTTACTAACATTTATAAATTATAAGATATTGCATTAAATAAAGTCATAGTTCCTCTTGAAAATCAGAAGTTGTAAAAGCAGTAGATCAACATTCCTACATAGAAACATGCACTTAATATAACTGGTTTTCCCCTTTTTAGATCTGACCTTTGATTTGCACATTGCTACCTGGACTAATTTTTTTCTTTTTCTTTTTTTCTGTAATGCTGACCTGAATGATTGAGTTTGAGAGCCTTGAAAAAAAAAAAAAAGTATAGTAAACTCTCATCACTTTGAAGACTAGTACTTTATCTAAATTACCTTTATATCACAGCATGTTGTGAATATTTATACCACATTTGGTGACCAGATCGATGTCACTCAAATAGTTAAAAGTTTTTTTAATTATCAGTATATTCACCAAACTTGGTTGTTAGTAATAAAAAATTTATTTTAATTAATGCCTGAAATTTATAGAAGCCACCAACGCCTTAATTTCTCCAATAATTTCTTCTTAAATCAAACTTTTGGGAGAATAATTAGAGGTGCTAACAAGTAGCAAAACTGACTGTGAATAGGATTGACTTTCTTTTGCTTGGTAAAGGAAGGTAATTAGCAGAAAATGGCAAACAGATGAGAGGCAGAAAGGGAAGCTGGGAGTAGGAAGACTCTCTCACAGGGAGCCAAAAGCACTGGGAGTACTGAGAATCGATTTCATTACAATTCCCAGCAATTGCTCAGAAGAGTTTTCTGGGACAAGCAGTTAAAGCAGGTCACACATATAAAAACTAAAATTGGAAGTATTAGAAGTAATAGAGATTTTTATGGATCAGTATTTTACTAATCAATAAGCACCTTACAATTTAATTTAAGGTTTTTTAAGCCCTTGAACTTGTTAATGCAGAAATCGCTGAAAACCACTGGGACTCTCACATGACATCTACAGAGATGCCTCAGTCAGTCAGACACAAATAAACCAGACATCTGTGTCCCAAAGTTTGACTTTCACTCTCTGTGTCTCATGAAGCTGAAAGCAAATGTTCCGTCAGAAGAGGCTGACCTCGTAAGACTGCTATATCCGGAGTCTGGGAAGGACTAACAGGATTTATATACACTGATAGGAAAGGACCACTCAGCACCTGGTGATAACACCGCATTCAATCAAGGGAAATTAAATTCTAACAGGATTAAAGGAGTTAGCAGTTAATACATAGGAGAAAGATTTCTCCCAAGCCGACATGCAGGATGAAAGCCTATCTTCTATGGGAGAAACTGCTAAGAACATGACACAATGCATTAAGGAAGGAAGCAGCTTAAAATATGTGCAGAAATTCTAGCTTTTCATTCTGGTATGGCAACACAAATTAGGTCTGAATTTCTTAAGATTTATTGCCCTGTTTGCTAGCAATGAATGCAAAAACCTGCATTAATATAACACTGTGGATCCAACCCAAATAAACTAAAATTACCTATCAGGTTTGCAGGGTGACTATCACCCTTGCGTGCATGCGCGCGCGCGCACACACACGTACTGTACCAAAAATACAAATTATGAAAATCATGAATATATTTTATTATTCCAAATCAAAGCTCTTTAGTACTTTGTCTTTGTGCCTCAGAAATCTTGCTGTTTCCTATCAATGTTTCTGCACTTCTCAATTTGCAATTTTTATGAAATTCAAAGGAGATGCCCATAGCTTATGTAAATCAAGAATCAACAGTTCCTGTCCCTAACAGCAGTTACAAGGGACTTGTTCTTTTTACCAAAAGCTCTCTCTACCCCTGAGGAGAAATATAACATGCCTTTATGAGCACTGTGAGTTTCTCATCTTGCTTCCTGACTCATATGTGAAGTTAAACAAAGGACTGTTGCTTTTTGGTTGCTTCTTTCTCCTTGTAAAAATTGACTCAAGGCAATTAGATGCTCCAGCTATTCAAACAAGAAGCAAAGATTGGTGAGGGGCTCTGGTAAAAGGATGAGCTTGTCCTCCAGAGAGGTCATGTCTCAGCTGAAACTTGCCTTTCCTTGGGGACAATGGTTCCCCGTCAGTCCTCTCTAAAAAAGGTTTGTTTTGCTCCTAGTCTGCATTTCTTAGTTATGGAAGTAAATTGCTCTCTGTGGTAGACTAATTGCATTAATGACCCTGCTACTTGGCCCCTATCAGTGTCCCCGGTCTCTGCCCTGTGGCATTATAGTTAGTACCATTGGAGTCTGACTTTAAATTCAATTAGATTATATAACTTATTTTGGCCAGAGGGGTATTAGCAAGTGTAATGTAGAAAGAGGCTTAAAGAGTGCTTGCATGTTGAAGTTGCTTCTCTTGCTCCCTGTAATGTCTATGTGAACATGCCTAGTAAGCCACTGGAGGATAAAATATATGAAGCATAGAGCAAGGTAACCCAGCCAAACCCATCCTAAACCTTCCAATAGCCAGTTACATCCATGTATGTGATGAACACAACCAAGACCAGAAGACTTCTTTTATAGCCTACAATCATGAAGGCTTACTTTCCCTGTGAATAATCTCTTTTCTCCATCATCCCAGAACTTTAGAAACACAATTGTGACTTGAATAATCTTCCTAATAGAAAATACTGTCCTGATGAGGGAGAAGTGTGGGAAGAACATCTCCCAAATCCCTCTCTAGTCATAACTCAGCATTTTCTTTGCCAAATTGCTAAGTGAAATAAAAAATAGATATGACTAAGTAATTAGGTATTCACCCTGCTTAGAGTAGTCCTCTAGTGAATATAGTTTTAAATGTGTTATTATAATATTTGATAGAGACTTTTTTTTCTCTTTCGATAATTTTTCTTCATGAGAATTAAGATGATTCAAGAAATAGTATATATTTAGTGCTGTGTTCTCGCAAGTTGTTCTAAAAGAATCAGATTAAAGATAAGATGAATTTCTTTTAAACCTGCTGATTCATCTTTATAGTAATAGTCAATTAATTGTGTGACAGAATCTAATCTGTTATTTTTACAAGATAGTATCTTCAGTATCTTTAGCTGTATAAAAATTTTTGAAAACTGCTCTTAACTGGAAGTTTAAATTTCACTGTTTATTTCTAGTCCTTGAAATATAATCAGATTGTGTTAAACTTAATCCATGTGCATGATCTTTATAAGAGATACAACCAAAAACATGAGCATAAAAACATGGGGGAAAATATACAACAAGTAAGAACCAAGAGAAATCTAGTATAATTATATTAAATCAGTCAAAAAAGACTTTAGAATAAAAAGCAAAATTTATGGTAGAAAGGGTCTTTGTATAACGATAAAGTTAAAATGGGAAACTAAACTTGTATATACGTAATGAAATAGTCCCCACAGAAATATATTTCTGGTAGACTAAAGACAATTTCAAAAGCAAAGTAAAATATTTGGAAGAATATATCTATAACTTTGGAGAAAGGCTATCTTAAATAAGTCACAAAGTGCTAAACCAAAAAGACACATTTGACAAAATTAAAGTTAAGAATTTTATCAAAGACATGATAGTGAAAATAAAGGCATGCCACAAACTGAAAGAAGATAGTTGCAACATATCACAGCCAGTTTGTCAATCAAGGTACCCCACAATGAATTATTATATATTTATACAATAGAAAATTAGGCAGTTGTGAAAATAAATGAAGTTCAGCTATTACAACAAATGGATTAATTAAAAAATGAGAATACTATTGAGTGAAAAAAGCCAATACCACAAAAACTATGTACAATATGATATACTTTTAATAAAATCAAAACTAAATAATACATTGTTTACATAGCAGACAAGCAAATCATGATATAGCAGAGAATAAAAAAACAACTTAGAATAATAGCTATTTCTGGGGTTGAAGGAAGACAGAGAAGGGGAAAACAGTGAATGCATCAATATTAACAATAGGTTAAATAAACTGGGGGGAGTTACATGAGTTGTTAGTGCTATGCTACATGTTTTACATACATTCTTTTGTATGTACCAAACATTACATATTTAAAGAAATAAATCCAACTGGGTCAATGTTCTTTGCAAGTTATCAGAATTAATTAAGTTAAATACAAAACAATAAAAAACCAAAATGCTTCAGAATTTCACATTTCAAAAGACTACTTACTTAGTCTTTTGAAAAATTAATTCATTTAATAGTTTTGTGTGAAAACTCTTTATATGAATAATATTATGAAAGTAGAGAAAGAGGAGGAAAAGGAGGAGAGGGGAAGGATAGAAAGAGGAAAAGAAAGAAAGAAAATAGAACACTTATTATACAATAAATTTTGATATGGTAAATTATGCTTTTTGGCATTATTTTTATCCCACCTGCTTTCCTAAAATGATAAGGGAGGAACTCAGTTGGATTGAAGCATTCTTGGCATTTGCTATTCTGAATATATTTTCCATCTTGAAGTTACTGTGTGTGAAGCCAGGAGCAATTACTTTTCAAGTGGGTACACTGTCACCACCTTTCAAGGTGTCATTGTCCTGCATTTCATCAGAACTACTTGAGCCAGCTAGAGGTTCACATGCCAGGTATTACAAATAAATAGGGAACTGGAATTCTTTTCATCTGTAAATCAAGAAAATGCAAAATTGAGTTATTGACTAAAGAGGCACTTTTTCTCTTTAAGAGAAAAGCATGTATTCCAAGTATTCTGGTGTGGTGCAAATACTCATTTTAATGAAGGTCTTTTACTTCTTATTCTTGTAGGATATTGGCAGTTCAAATACATTTTATTAAAAAATGTTTTCTACCTTTCCAATTAAGTTTCTTTCAAACAGAAACAATGGATTAACAATTTGCCAATTGACTTTATTTTTTCCTAGCAATCTTGATAAATACCCAGTTGTCCAACACTTGATTTAATAGGTCTATAGCAGATCAGTTGTGCCCGTGAGGACAACCAGTATGGACTGATGGCTGCTTAGCCAGGTGTTTTTCAGGTATGTAGGTGCCTGAGTGCTGACACACAGAATTGCTTTGAATCATTTTGCAACTGAGAATTCAAATGACTTTTGGGTAACTTACTTGTTTTAAAATGTTGTATCTTTCTACCTTACCTTCATCTTGACCCAAGCACATTTGGATTTAAGGTTAATTGTTTTTTATATTATACATATATAAGTGTACAACTTGATGATTTGATATACATATACAGTGTGGGGAAAAAGTAGGTTTACAGTTGTTTGTATGGAAAATAATAATCAATAAATAATAATACAAAAATAAACTGTTTTGTGTACTTACAACTGTAAACCTATATTTGCCACACCCTGCACATTGTACAATAATCATAAAAATAAAGGTAATGAACATATCTATCACTTCATACATCAACTCCTTTTTTATTTTTAAGTGGCGACAACACCTATATCAAACTTCTTTGTAAATTTCAAGTATACAATACAGTATTGCTACCTGGAGTCACCATAATATGCATTAGATGCCCAGAAATTACTGGTCTTGAAAAACTGAAACTTGACCAATGTCTCCCCATTTTCTCCTTCCTCCAGCCCTGGTAACCACCATTCTACCTTTTGTTTCTATGAGTTTGACTATCTTAGATTCCACATATCAGTAAGATTATACAGTATTTCTGTGTCCATCTTATTTCAATTAGCACAGTGTCCTCCAGAATCATCCATGTTGACACAAATTATGTATTTTCCTTTTTAAAGGCTGAGTAATATTCCATTGTTTGTATATATCACATTTCTTTATCCAGTCAACTATCAATGGGCGATCGTTTGTTCCCAGATTTTGGCTATTGAGAATAACATTTCAATGAACATAGAAGTGGAGGTATCTGTTCAAGATACACATTTCATTTCCTTTGGGTATACCCTCAAAAGTTGGATTGCTTGATTTTATGAAAGATTTATTTTTGATGTTTTGAGGAGCTCCATACTGTTTTTCATAAAGGCTGTACCAATTTATATTCTCACCAATACTGTAGCAGGGGTCCCTTTTCTCCATATCCTCACCAACACTTATTTTTTATTTTTTAAATAATAGCTCTCCTATCATTTTGGTTTTGATTTGCATTTCTTTGGTGACCAGTGATGCTGAGCATTCTTTCACATACATCTTGCCTATGTATGTCTTCATTGGAAAAATATCTATTCAGGTCCTTTCCCATTTTTAAATCATGTTATTTTTTTCTATTGCATTGTATGATGAATTCCTTATACATTCTGGAAGTTAACCTCTTATCAGATATATGGTTTGCATTTTTTTTTCTCATTCTGTAGGTCGCCTTTCAATTGTGTCACTTGCTTCCTTTGTTGTGCATAAAATTTTTTATTTTTATATAGTTTCAGTTTTTATTTTTGCTTTTGTTGCTTGTACTTTTGGTGTTATAACTAAAATTCCTTGTTAAGACCAATGTCAAGCAGCTTTTTCCTCAAGGGTATTTTTGGACATATAACACTAAAAAAACCTTCACTGTTCCTAAAAATGCCAAATTCCCAGTTTGTCTCAAGTAAAAACTTGGCTTCAGTGCAGTTATTTTCCATAAGCATTTAATAGCTTTAAGGAAATTATAGTTCCATCTCCTCTGTGGATTTTAGATGGGGTATAGTGTTCAAAAATGAGTACATAAAGGAGACAATTCTTAAACCATACATATGCACGGTTGTGAAAGTTAATACACAAATGACTTACTTTGCGCGTGCGCACACACACACACACACACATACATACCTCACATACTGCTTAATCTATTTAAAATTTGTTCCTAGCCTCTAAATCCCTCAGACCTTAGGGAAATAAAACCAAAACCATAAATATATAATTGCAAAGATCCAACCGTATCCTATTAACCCAATCACTTCATGAACTAATTCAGGGGCCATGTGTCCACAAAATCTCAGTGTGTTTAAGATTTATAATTAAATTTCATTTTTTTCTGCCTTGTTTAAGGATCCATGAAGTGTGTGAGTATCATACAAAATCTTATGACCTGACTCTACCTTTCCTAAATCTAGCTTTTTCTTTTTAATAGGCCAGTTTGCAGCAAAATATGTGGCATGCTTTCTAAAAAGACATTCCAGATTAAAATTCAAGATATTAAAAGACAAATCCTAACAGTGCATTTGAGGAAGTTCCCTCAATTTCTCTGTGTTCCTGGGAGGAAAAATCTAAAAATATAGACACTTTCTATCCATGAATATCTGTTACTTAAAAATGCCCTCTAAGGAACACTATTTGTAAGTCTGGTGCAGTGAAAGAATAAAAGACTATGTTAGTCCAGGTCCTCTGAGAAAGAGATGTCAAGAAGGAATTAAACACAAAGGATTTTTTGAAAGGGAAAAACCTGTGAAAAAACATGAGTAGGGAGATGGGAAAAGCTGTGAGAGCTGTCAGGACACAATGCACATCTGACCTCGAGTGAAAGTGAGAGTGAAAGAAGACAGAATGAAAGCTTCCTAGACCATTTTGAAATTGAAATTTTGGCAAGACTATCAGGGCATCCTTGAGCCAAAGCCAGTCACCAGAAGAGTCCAGTGTCTCTTAGAAAGGGACCTGCCTTGGAATGAACTGTGAACTGTTCAGTCACTGGCTGGGTGCAACCATGTGAGGTATGGCCTCAGAGCCAACTAAGAGATGGATTATAGAGCTCAGTGACTGGGGCCCAGGGATTTCAATTTCATGCCATAAACATCTTCATATACCATAAACAAGACACAAATAATTTAGATGATATTTAAGAGAGATAATTTCTTTATTAGTCATCTTGCTACTATAAAATACTACATAACAAAGAACCCCCAAATTTGTGAATTATTGGTATGCCTTATAATCCTTTGTTGAAAATTGGACATGTATGAGGTAATAGGAACTGAAGTAAACAGTCATTGAGTCTGAGGTTTTATGTAAATCTGGCTAAAAACTGGGTTGTCTATGATGTTTGCTTTAGCTGTAGACACAAAAGACCTTAAATTTCTCTAGTGCCCTTGTTTTTGTTTCCCTCTGACTTTGGGTTTCCTCGAGTATTGCTGTTCATTGGGAAACTGTCATTTCTTTCAGCAGTAGTCCTCTGTTGTTCTGGAGCTGTGTTGATATTATAGTAAAGTGTGGCAGAGGAAAAGCGTTCTCTAACATTATAACTAAATCTCAGTCTTAGTGGGCCTATGATTTTCACAAGTGTTTCCCCAGTGGAAGAGCTTTTTATTTTCCCTCCTGCCTCCTGCTCTCTTACCTGGCTACAGCATTCTCATTCAATATTCTTGAAGCCCTATCCCAGTTGACAATGTTTTTGCCCTCTTTGGTGAGACAGAAAGACTGGAGGAGGCTCAAATGAGAGAAATATTTTCCTGCTAGATGATGAAAAAATGTTGACAAAGCTTGTAACCCTGAAACACAGGCTTTCATTATAGAGAAGGTTCTGGGCATATTTCAAAGTGATTATTCATCCAGGCAGAATCATGAAGGGATCTGTCTTAGAACTTCACAGTGAGAACCTAGTGGGATACCTGGATGTAAAACCCAGAAACATATGGTGACCTCCTAACACTGGAGCCTTCATAGTCCCACACTCTCATGCTTGACCATTCTCAGTCTCGAGGAGCGCATTAAAAATTAATGTTTAATAGCCCCTACCAGTGTATGGGTTCAGTGGCTTTGCTCCAGGCAAGCATATTTCAGCTGTGACTCTCTAGGCTGCCCTATCTCTCCAGATTTCAGAGTGGATGTTTATCCTGAAACTTCTATTTTCTGATGGGTCCAAGAAAAGTCATTGATTTTCAATTTGTCCAGCTTTTTCTTGTTGGACTAGGATTGACAATTTGTGAATTCTTTAGTATAGAAGCTGAAATCGGTGTGTATTTAAGCAGTAATTTTCACAGCAGAATAATCAGATAAATATTTTTACAAATATTATTTTGAAATAACTATAGATACTTGAGTGTTTTAAAAAAATTATAGGGATGTCACATTTGTTCTTCAGCCAGTTTTCCCCAATGGTAATATCTGTATAACTATAGTACAATGTATAATCCAGGAAGTTGACATTGTAATATACAAAATTTAAACAGATTTCACTAGTATTACATACATTTATGTGTGTGTGTGTGTCTAGTTCCATGCAATCAGGTTAATTTTTAGGAAAAAAGAAAATGACATAACCATAAACATGTTAAATATAGGAAATTAGCACTGATACAAGGCACAAATCTTATTTGGAATTTATCAGTTTTTATATACACTCTTTTCTGTATACTTCCATAAAATCTTGTCACCTGTTTTGATCTGAGTAACTACCACACAGTCAAGATACACAATTGTCTAATCACCATAAAAAAGCTTCCTGATGTTACTCTTTACCAAGCACCAGTCTATTTTCTTCATTACTATAATTTTATTACCTGGATATAGACATAAAATTGTGTGTGTGTGTGTGTGTGTGTGTGTATCACAGCATATAACCCTTCAAGATTAGCTTTTTTATAAAATTCCATATAATGTCTTTGAGATTTATCCAAGTCGTTGCATACAATAGTTTATTAATTTTATTGTTGAGTATTCCATTGTTTAGATGTACAACTGGCTGGTTTGGCTCAGTGGATTGAGCGTCGGCCTGCGAGCTAAGTGTCGCTGGTTCGATCTTCCAGTCAGGGCACATCAGAGAAGGAAAACTCTGACTCCAAAAAACCTCCTCTGCCTTGCGGCATACCTCTTCAGGGGAAAGGCTAAGGGAGTAAACCCCGACAGAAAATCCGGAGCCGGAGTCCCTAAGGCGGTTTGACGTTGTAGTCAACACCGGCAACTCCTGCGGCGCACCTGAAGCCAAGCTGTATTGACTCCATCTTTCCCTTGGACCCTTCAGCTGCGAAGAGAGGGGGGGTCTGCTGCATGGGCAACAGCAGACCCTCCATATCACCCTGCCCAGGCTCTGTAGCTTCATCGCAAGATGTCGATTCAACACGGGAGGAGACAGATACCGTGTCACTCCCGAGTTGGACTGCACAGCCATTCTCGGCGGTGCAGATAGACTCTTAAGAAGCTACACCATCGTCTCTCGAGACGGAGGGCTGCCGACGACGAGATGTACAACTATTATTCAACTATTAAAGGACATTTGGGTTGTCTAAAATATTTGGCAATTGCAACTAAAACTGCTGTAAGCATTTACTTACAGGTTTTGTGGGAACATACTTTTTCATGATTTTAGGATAAATGCTAAGAATATGATTGCTTGGTCAAATAATAAGTGTATGTTTAACTTCACAAGAAACTGCCAAACTATTTTCCAGAGTGGTGGTACCATTTTATCTTACCACTAGCAATGTATAAGAGCAAGTTGTTTCTCATTCTTGCCAGCACTTGTAATTAGCATTACATTTTTATTTTAGTCATTCTAATCAGTGTGTAGTGATATTTTATCATAGCCTTTATGTGCATTTCACTAATGGCCAGTGATGTTGAACATCTTTTCATATGCATATTTGTCATCCTTGGATTCCCTTTAGTGAAATGTCCATTTCTAATTGAATTGTTCATTTTCTTACTGTCGAGTTGACAACATTATTAACATATTTTGTATCCAAGTTCTTTGTCAGATATTTGATTTGTAAATAATTTCTCCAAGTCTATAGCATACCTTTTTATCACATTAGGAGAGTATTTCACAAAGGGACTATAAAAAAGAATTCAATGATATTTAACGTTGATTTCTAAAATAGATATGCTTTTGATGACATGTCTGAGTGCCCATTATCAAATATTTTTAATAGATTAAAAAATACTAATAGATATATTATAAAACAGAAAATTACAGTAAAAGGTATTTTTGAGAGGTAAATGAAATGCATAATGGTATTATATGTTTGTATAATATATAAATATGTGTATAATTATAATGTTCATATGTATACACATATATGTAACCACAAAATAAATTTATCAAATCAATCATGACTAAAGGAAATTTTAAATTCTAGAGGAAATAAATATTTATTAAAGTATTTGCATAACTTTATGTTATTAAATTTGAAAACTTTGATAAAGTAGATGCTGTCTAAACAAAATTTAAATTACTAAGTAATCATGCAGACTATGTAGTAAATAGTTAAACATCCAGACACAGAAAAGCAAAATAGTATAGATTTTCATCATGAATAGTTTCAAACAGCAAAAATGTAAACCCATTTATGTCTGTATATTTTACAATTTTAGAATAAACAAATAGAAAATTTTTCCAGTGAATTAAATAAATGCAGTTATTGAAACCAAATCATGACAAGTAGCACAGGTGGAAAAAAACTGGCCAATTTAAATCACACTCATAAAATATGCATAGGACATATTATCAATTACAGTGGTCAAGTGAAGTTAATACTAAAAATACAGAAAGTCTAAATGTTCAGAAATGTACTAACAGATTTACTATATTAATAAGTTAATGTAAAAAATATGTTACAATTACTTTAATACATTTAAAAAGGCACATAATGCAATTCAAATAGCTAATGCATAGTTTTGATAATAAGTGATATAATTATTTTTATTAAAATATAATGTCTATATATTTTTATGTGTATATATAGATAGGTTTATATATGTATTTATAGCACACAATAATACCCAACATCATAAGTAATGTTGAAACACTACACACTTTTCCCTTTAAATGAGTAACAAAAGAAATACAATCACAATCATCACTATTCTTTATAATTATTCTGAAAATATAAAGTATATAAATACTGATGTAGAAAAAATTATTATTATTATTTGAAAATTATGTGATAATGCATTCAGGAAACTTTAAGAAGAGCAATGGCAATTAGAATTAGTGGGAGAATTTAGTGGGGTCATCTATCACATAATAAATAACCCAGTACAGTTTTCTTACACAATAATATCCTTTTAGAAGTTGTATTACAGAAAATAATTATATTCACAATAGTAATATTATAAATACTAATATTATCTTACGAATATATGATAAGAAACAACAAATATTATAATAAATGAACAGGTATTTATAAAAAATATATAACACAGGAACTTAGAAGACAAATAAATGAAAAACTATATCTTATGTGGATAGACATATAATATTGAAAGTAAGCCACTTGTCCTAAAATAATCAATACATTGAACTCAACTTACAAAAAATAGAGTACAATTTTGTTTTTTTTTCTTTTTTAAGAATTGACAGTAATTATTCTAATATTTATCTGAAAAATATTAATATACAAAAGTGGCTAGAGAAAACCTAACACCAGAAGAAACACAACTAATTTGGCTTATCAAATATTAATATGTTTGAGTGACATCACAAAAGATGGCAAAGTAGAAAGTTTCAGGAATTGATCTCTATCAATACAACTCTTGAACTGGAAGAACAATTAAAATCAATTACTCTGGAACTCTAGAGTTTAGTTAAATACTTACATTGTTCAAGGGAGTGCTTGATGAAAAAAAGACGCTGGTTAATTTCAGGACTTTACACAATAGCAACTACTCCTCGTCTCCTGGTCCTGTGGCAAGCACTAAGGGGGTCACTAGCCTTTGTTCCTGGTACAATTGCTGGTACTAGGATGGAAAATAAGTACTTTGTTGTCCAAAAATTGAGGTTGTATATTTTGATCTGCCTAGTAGTTCACTAGGACCAGCAAAGAAACTGTCCATTGTTTCAAACCCATTGAGCTAATGTGGCTTCCCAGGCACTATATGTAAAAAGAACTAAAAAAGAAAAAGAAAAGGACATACCTCTCTCCCTCCTTCTCTCTTTTTCTTTTTTTGTTTTTCTTTCTTACTAGATTTAGGCACTCAAGCAAATTCTGTCAGATCACTGACTGCCTATGAAATAACAGCAAAGAATTCAAAGGCTAGAGTCAAGAAATATAGCCTTTGCAAAAATAATTTGGAAAAGTCACTAAACTCACAGATGACTGAAGCCCTCAACAAGGAACAACGGTATCCCCAGTGAGGAAAAATAATCTTATTTCCAGAGTTACCATACTACAATATTCAAAATATGTAGTTCTCAACAAAAATTTACAAAGCACATAGCCAGAAAAATATGGCTCATTTTCAGGAAGGTAGCTCATCAACAGAAACCATTCAAGAAGCCAACATATTAGATTTATTAGACAAATACTTTATGTTGACTTTTATAAATATGTTCAAAGAACTGAAGGAAGTCATGAGCAAAGAACTGAAAGCAACCAGGAGAAAATGCATAACAAGTAGGGGATATCAAATAAAACAATATGAATTACTAAACAGAACCAAGTAGAAATTCTGAATTGAAAACTGCAATAATTGAAATGGAAAATTCAATAGAGTAGTTTAATAATAGACTTCAACAGACAGACAAAAGAATCAGTGAACTCAAAGATGGAGCAATTGAAATTCTTCAGCCTGAAGGGTGGAAAGAAAAAAGGATGATGGAAAATGAACAGAACATTTGGAACCTGTGTCACACCATGAAGAATACCAACATAATTTCCAAAAGGACAAGAGAGAAAGCACAGAAGGAATATTTGAAGAAATAATGACCAAAAAAACTCCCCAAATTTGATGAAATACATGAACCTACATTACAAGAAGTTCAATGAACTCTAAGCAATATAAAATCAAAGTAATATAAACAAAAACACATTATAATTAAACTGGAAGACAAAGACAAAGTCTTGAAAGCAACAAAAAAGAAGTGACTTGTCACATACAGAATGGGAGAAAATATTTCCACATTATATATCTGATAAAGGGTTAGCATTCAGACTATACAGAATTCTTGCAATTCAACAATTAAAAAATGGACAATACAATTAAAAAATCATAAACAGACTTGAATGAACATTTCTGCAAAGAAAATATACAAATGGCCTGCAAGCACATGAAAAGATGTGGAATCTCAACAGTTATTAAGGAAATGAAAATGAAAATCACAATGTGATATTACTTCATATATGTTAGGATACCACTACTAACAATAATAAAAGGAAAATAATAATTATTGGTGAGGGTGTGAAAAAATAGGAATACACATACATTATTGGTAACAATGTATAATGGTGTAACTGCTGCAGAAAGCTGTTGGTGCCTCCTCAAAGAGTTAAACATAAAATTACCATATAACCCAGAAATTCTATTTTTAGCTAAATACCCCAGAGAAATGAAAACACATTTTCACATAAAAACTTGTACATAAATGTGAATGTTTATAGCACCATTATTCATTGTAGCCTAAAGGTAGAAACAACCCAAATGTCCATCAAATGAATGAACAGATTATGATAAATATACATAAAATATTATTCAGATGTAAAAATAAGCAAAGTACTAATACATGCCACAAGTTGGGTAAACTTTGAAAACATTATGCCAAGTGAAAGAAGACATTTAGAACTTTACATATTTTTTCACTTCTGGCCAAGATGGAGGCCTAGACAGACACACTGCGTCTCCCTCCACAACTAAGAAGGAATACAACTACCTCATAACTAGAGACAACCAGAAGTTCCAGAAAACCAAGCAGCATGGAAGTCCAACAAACAAAGAAATAAAGAAGAAATACTCATCCAGACAGGTAGGAGGGGCAGAGCCAGGCAGAGAGGAAGCAGTGTGCTGGTGGCAGCAGTGGCAGGCCTGCAGAAAGTGCAGACACACATTTAAAAAAGTCAGAAGGGACACCTGGGAAGCGCTCCCAGCACCAGATCAGACTGCACATTTCACGGTTCCAGCACCAGGGAACATCAAGCCTCATTGCTTCTGACTGTGCAGACCAGTGGGGGTTGGAGTGGAGGCAGAAACTGCCGGTCTCTCAGCAAAGTCCACTGGTTTAAAGGGCCCCCACAGACCCACCCACTCCGGGAACGACAGCCAGGGCAACAGCTGGAGGGGCGCCAGTCCCATACAGAAGTAGGAGAAGTGCCTGGAAAGGGGGAGAGTGCTGAACAAGCAGCATTGTTCCCCCTCAGACCCCTCTCCCCAAAACAGCACCACAACATGGTGAAATGGATCACTCTATACTGACAAATACCTAAGGATTTGCCCCTTAAACAAAACAGGTGCAACAGTTCTACCTAATACACAGACGCAAACAAATATAGGAGCCTGTCAAGATGAGGAGACAGAGAAGTATGGCCCAAAAGGGGGAACGGATCAAGGTTCCAGTGGGAGAACTAAGTTACAAGGAGATAGCCAACCTAACAGATGAGGAGAGAGTCAACCTAACAGATGTAGAATTCCAAACACTGGAGATAAAGATGCTCACAGGCTTGACAGATATGCTTAAGTATGGCAAATGCAAAAGGGAAGAAGTGAAAACTATGCTAAATGAAACAAAGGAACATCCATATAAAACCAATGGTAAAGAGAAGGAAACTGGGGTCCAAGTCAATTATTTGGAACATAAGGAAATAAAAAAGAGTCAACCAGTACAGAATGAGGAAACAAGAATTTTTTAAAAAGAGGAGTGGCTTAGGAACCTCTGGGACAAGTTTAAACATGCCAACATCTGAACCTAGGGGACCCAGAAAGAGAAGAGGAAGAGCAAGAAATTGAAAGCTTGTGTGAGAAAATAATGAAGGAAAACTCCCCAAATTTGGTGAAGGAAATAGACATACAAAGCCAAAACTTACCACAGGCACCAAATACTAAACTTCCCTGGACTGTAAGATGGAGATTGTATGTAGTTGCTACATCAATTTGAACATGCAAATTACAACTGCTGATCTCTTCCATTTCTAACTTAAATCAAACGAACAATGATGTAAGGAGGACCTGTTGTGTAGTGGGCATGGCAGCTAGGGGATGGGAAGATAAAAGATGATAGGCCAGGAGTACTGCCAAGCTTAACGCTTGGGAGAAGAACCCACTCTACCAGCTTCTCTCACTTCTTCCCTAGTTTCTCCTAAAAGTACCATCTCAATAAATTATTTCTACATAAATCCTCATTTCAGACTCTTCTTCTAGTGAAGCTGATTTAAGACCCTGGTACCTATATATCCTTAGTTTTCTCTGATCTTGCCTATACTACTAGTGGTGGGGGGGTAATGCTTTAGTCCTGAAGAGTGTCAGTATATACGCTAACATTCCACCAGACAAAGCAGGTCATGTGGTCAAGCCTAACAGCTAGAGGTCTGGATGCACTCTAGCCACAAAAGAAAACAGAGAGAGCAAGGTTGCTGAATGATAAGCCAAACGATCACAGAATTATTAATAAATTCTGACCGTTTTATTTAACCAACTACAATTTTTAATCAAAGTATGCCAAAAATATTTGCAATTGTTTTCTGGGGTATCCTACCAAATTTAACTGATTGCCTAAGAATCCTTTTTAAACACTTGCAATGCCATCTCTGGAAGGAATTCTGGCAAGTACAATTTTTTATATCTTCTATTCCCTAGCAGGCATTAACATTCCTTATAAAATGGCACCTCAGACAGCTCTCTGAATGGCCCTCCCATTAATTCAGCTCTGCCCCTATTCTAATGAAAGATTAAAGGTTTCTTGCCAATAGATTAATGATTCTGCATTAAATAAGTTGGATACCTGGTCATCTTTCTTTCTATGAGATGTGTTAATCTTAGGAAAATTTATTGAAATGTAAACTCATCCCAGTCAAGAAACAGGATATTACCAGCATGACAGAAGCCTCCCCTGCCTCATGGTCTTTACTAGACTCTTTCCCCCAAAAGTAACCACAATCATGACTTTGATTAACATAGATTTGTTCTGCTTGTTTACTCATATATCCTTTAGCTAAATGGAGTCATGTAGTGTGTACTCTTGTGTCTTGCTTCATTCACTTAATACTGTTTGTGATATGCATCCATATTTTTACATAGAGCTGTGAAAAATTACTTCTTAATCTGTGTAGTGTTTATTTATTCATCTGTCTGTTTCACTAATAACTAACAACTTGGAAACATCTGATTTTTGGCCATTAAGAATAAAACTGCTATGGACATTCTGCTATATGAATTTCATTGAACCTATAAAGACATTTCATTTGGGTATACACCTATGAGTGAAACTGCTGAGTCACAGGATTTTTATATGTTCATATTTAGCACTGACTTATAGCATCTATTTAACAGTTTGATTGAAGAGTGGTATAGACTTCATCATAGGTGCATGTAGCTACATTTCATTTATAACTTTGTGATTTTCCACTTAAGACTTAACAAGGCTATTTTTCTCTGGGCCAAAGCTATTGTTTGGTTGCAGATTAAGCAGGTTTGAAAGCTGCACTAACTTCTTTATCTCCCTGGGGCTGTATCCAGTGTGTTACTCATAGATTGGTAAGAGATGGAGTTTCTTACCACCAACACTGTCAAGCACAGGGAAAATGTCCTAACATACCCTTATTCAATATTCTCCTGGGAATGGATAATGGGTCTGGAAAATGATTGTCCTTTTATCCCAGTAACAGAGACATTTATTATTTAGAGTCCCACAGAGAAGCCCAGGCCTTGTTCAAAGGCTATGCTAAATTAGATGAGTGCTTAGCCAGAGTGGGAGATGGCACTGCCTCCCTCTTTTTGTCTGTATGCCTGCCTCTCCGTGGAGGAAGGAGAATTTGAGAATTTGAGGAATGACAGTCCCTTAGGGGAAAGTAAAAGACAGACAGAGACATAGAGAAAGACAACCCCACTTCTCTTTAAATGCCATACCTCTTCATTCCTTATGGCTCTAAGGTAAAGTACCTGCTCACTGAAAAGGTTAGAGAGAATGTCTTGTTCAGCTCCTGTTTTCTTTTTTCTTTCTTTTTTTTTTTTTTGTCACAACCAATAAATTTATCCAAGAGGCCCTAATTAGAGAGAGAAAAAAAGGGCTCACCATTCAGATAGAAGTGACCAATGGGAGCAAGGGGAAAAAAGGACAAATAGCACAGAGGAAAACTTCATCACAGCACCATCCTTAACAACAGGTTGAGTTTTTATGCTCCTTCATATCTGTCTTTGCCCCTTGGGGAACACAAAAGCCATCTGAAAATCTCCCTTCACAGCTTCTACTTGGGTAGCGAAGACATGGAAAACATGCAGGAAAAAATATGAAAATAAAATACAAATTAGAATTCAAGTGATCCATATGAACATGAAAGAGTGAGTATGTTTGACCTTACAAATTATACCAACAGGTAGCCAATTTGGCATTGAAATAGCCTGGTGTCATAGTTATATTCTAAAATATATGTTTAATGATATGTTTTTAAATAAAAGTCTAGTTATGCTTTTGAATATACTAAGTTTTTCATCTTAATGAAAAGTGGACTCTCAAGGACTAGCACTCCAGAAGGAATCACATGCTCCCTCAAAAATGGAATTTGAGGAGAGGTAAAGAAGCATGTTTACAAAATTGTGGGCAGGTTTGAGGGGAACCATCAGAAATTGGGAAGCCCATGTGGCCAGCAATAGTGAGGGATTATTTATAACACCTAGGGTGGAACGGTGGAGACAGCAACCAGCACCCAGAAGCTGTGGCTAGAGGTGAAGAATCTCAGCCAATCTGCAGCAGTCTGGTAGGACAGAGTCAAACTTTGCTTTCCTACTTCCTTTCCATCTACAGGATGGTATCTCCCATTACAGGAATCCAGCTGGACACTCAGGGCCAAGGACCCTATTGCTAGATCCATAAAGTTAAGTTCCCCTTGTCTTCAGATCAAAAAGGGCCAGAGGGGCAGTGGGAAAATACCTATCATTTGGATAGTTATTGTTTCTCGAGAATAAAACAAAACTCTTCATTTAGATTGTATTGTTTTTTAAATGCATACCTATTTTACTATTATTATTTTATGTTTCTTAAAAGCTTCTATATCATTAAGCATTCATTAATTAGATTCTAATTCTGCAAACTCTTTTCCAGAGCTATGAAAATCAGCAGGTTTTTTTTTTTTTCCTCAGCTGCCTTTATCTGGCTGCTGAAAGAGAAAAATATTAAACAAATGTGAGAGAGTTATGTAAAACCTTTGAAAAATATCAACAATCAGCTTCAAAAGGTGAACACAAAACTTTCTGAAGCATCTATAATTATATTAGGATTTTATAGACGAGTCACTATCTTCTAGCTCCAAACCTATATTTAGGGGCTAAAATAACAGGTTGTATCCTGTTTAGTCCCAGCTACTGATGTAAGAATTCATAAAGCTATTTCTTCTCTTGCTCAATAGAAAAGATTGCTTACTATAGCAACCCTTGCATTAGCATTCAGCTTCCTGGTTACAAAGAACCTCCCTAAGGAGGGCTTACACATCAATGTGCAAAGTGAAACCAATTTTTAAGTATAATTTTAAGAGAGGAGGATGTTTTATTAAACTTCATAACAAAGAGGAAAAACCCAGCTGGGGACTAGCAATTGTGTAAGCCATTTTTGCAATTATTAAATTGGCATATTTTTCCTGATCCTGGGCATTCTGTTTCTTTTGCACTTCTATAAGCCAAAATGGGTGGGAAATAATAAAATATTATGCACAACCCACACCCAGCATAAGAAGCTTGCTGCTGTCTATGGGGAATTCTGGTTTAGCTTAGCTTCTCTCCACCGTTCTTGGGTTTATCTTATTTTCTTTTGTTAGAAAAAGGTAAATTCCTCATCCAGCCACTCAAAATTTCAAAGTAAAAATATTTAGACTAACTTTCAAGTGTATTTCCCTGATGTCAATCTAGTGTCTGAAACACACATGATTGTTTTTACTTTATATTGTGAAGTAAGGGAAAGATATTTGACTTGTGCTCATAAGTGATAGTCACAACATTTGCAGCTGAGCTTAATTTTAAAGTCCAGGAAGTCATGACTTGTGATCAATGATCAAAAGCATCCAAGTCCTTTTTGGAGTTTCACTGGTTAACAAGGGTCTAGTTAGTTCACAAGAGCATTTGTAGCACTGCTGACGGTCAAATATACTACTGAAAAATAACCCTGAAATTGTTAGTGATTTTGATGTTCTAGTTCAGCTTTAAGACAATTTTTACCCAATAGAAGACAGTGGCTGAACAGAAAATAAAAATACTGGGGCTCAGGTAAACTCAGAACACTTGATAGACAATAGGGGTGAAGAGAGGTAAATGTAGATGTTATATGCAAGGAAATATGTTGGAGGAAGATGAGCTAGAGGATGGGATTAAATTTTTGGTCCAGGTTGAAACTTTCTTCCATATCTGTCTGGAGCTCAGTCTGGGCCCAATAAAACAGGCTAGAAACTTGAGGAGGAACATTATTTCTTATTAAAGCAGGAGCAAATATACTAAGCTTCCTGCCTGTATTTTTATCCTGGATACTTTTCCCAGAGATGACATGGGCTTTGCTTTCAAATTAAACTCTCCCCTTCTAGCCTTGATGAAAAATGTGAATCTGGGTCATGGCCAACATACCATCACATTAAATTTCAGAGAGACTTGGCTTAGCAATAAAGGGTTCTCTCCATCCAAGGTGACCTCAGCTTTGATAAGTTCTGTCTGTGGAAGAATCAGGAAGACTAACACAGATGGACAAGCTGGAATGAAGAATCAGCTCACAAATGGATGGAACCAGGCCTTCTACAGTTATCAGGGTTTTATGGTACAAATAACAGATCAGGCAGTTAATAAGTGATTGGAATATTACTATTGTCTGAAATATTATTTTATAATATTATCTTTGCTACAGAGTTCTTACCAGCTTCTTTGGAGCAATGGTGCTCAACTTTGGTAAACATTGATAATAATTGGAGAGCTAATAACCCTGAAAATTCAGGACCTCCACTCACAGTAATTCAGTTTTGGGTTGTACCTGAGAATCTGCATTTCCAATTATGCCTTTGTGCTGACTGAGGGCCACAATTTGAGAAGCATTGAGGAAGTTGTCTGCTAATCAGTGGTTGGGCCCAGAAATCTGTGTTTTAACAAGGGTCGAGAAGATACTGGTTCTCACCCAAGTGTGTGAGAGCTATTTTAAATCACTTGTTCTCAACCCTAGCTAAACATTGGACACACATGACCAGTTACTTAAAGAATGCCAATGCTTGGGTCTCACAACTGGTTATGTTGTAATCGGACTGGGAAACAGCCTAACAAGGGGGTTAGCTGAAATTTCCCAGATGATTCTAATGTGCAGTCGAGGTTGAAAACCATTTCTTAGACCACACTTTCATTTCTAGATTGCAAGACTAGACTATCTGAAATTTGTACTTTTCAATGTGTTGCTATGGAAGGAAGAGATAGATAAAAATTCTAACTTCTAAAAAGAAATAAGCTTTGCTAGCCTTGTGTGATGTCAACCCCAGTTCACCTTACTTATTGCAGGAAGTGTGAGTAATGAAGGACACAATTCAGAGGTACTGGGAATGAGTCAGCCAGAAGAGGTAGAGCTTTGGGTAAAGAGCAAGTTATATAAATCTGTAGAAGTAAAATTCATTTAGTTACTTCCAAAGGACCAAATGTGCTATTTAAAATGCTCCAATAGAGCATTCAATTTCACAGCTGTCTGTAGCTTTGAAGCCAAATTCTCATTCCCTAAAGTTAGGAAATGGTAGTCAGAGCACTACCAAAAGCCACATATACTACTGAGATATTAATTAAACCCCAAAGACTTCAAGGACCCCTGTTCAGCCCTCTGAAATGCATTATTCTTTGCCAATGGATGCAAATAGATTTCTTTTGACCTTCCTTATGCTTGATCCAGACCTCTAAATCTGTGTATCATTAACATAAAAGGATGTCAAATATTTAAATTTCGGAGAATAGATTCCTCCAAAGCTAACCCACATCCTTTTGTAATCTTTTCTGCTTCTTTAAAACCTGAATATGTTAAACAAAAAATAAGATTTCTTCCATTTGGGAAATGCATATTAACATTTAGGCAGAAAATGAAAAGCCAAGTCAGTGCACTGGATGAAGAGTCAGACACACAGGATCCTCATCTTGGTTTTGAATCTTACATGATCTGGAGAAAGCTGTATTCTGAGCCTTAGTTGCTTAACTGTCTAATGACAATGACTTCTCATAACCCCTTTTGATTTTAATACGTACTGTAAGGGGATCTTACTAGAAAACGAGGATCTGGAGAATTCTGTGTTATCACAATCGACTGAAAATCTATTGGGCTAGTTTTCAAACTTTCAGTCATTGCCTCTGCGATGACACAGCTTCAGTGCTGACTCGTCCCTGCCTCCTTCCTGCTGTGTAATGGTTGTTGTTTTTCACTGACATGGAGACTAGAAAAGCAAGCCATATTCTCCAACTCATTCCTCTTACGGTGATAGCAAATGAACTATTTTTCCTAGGATCTGCTTCCAAATCACTCTCACCAGCAGTGAATCTCCAGTTTGCAGAAAGTTATCAGCTGAAGTATTTTCTTTGTTGATTTGTACTTAGCCATCTCTTTGAAATGAAGTTCTATTGGCATTGCTGGTTCCAGGAAAATGTAAGCTATTTCTAGGCCTATTTCTGCTTCTCTCTAATTGGAACCAAGTGGGGGAGAGAGGATGAACTTCTCTAATTTGCTGGTAAACAGACAAATATTCCAAAGACTCTGTTCAGTCCTGAATAGATTGATCTTTGCCAACAAATTCAAATACATTTTTCTTGACCTTGCCAACCATTGTACCCTTGTCAAAATTGAGACTATGACATAAAAGGATATCAAAACTTTCAAAATTGAGACTATATTAACATAAGAGGATATCAAAACTTAATCACTGCAGAGAGTAGATACAGTCAAACCCAGCATCAGCAATGATGGGCATTGATAGCAACTGGATTACTATTAAGGGGTTGTATGAGAAGCATTGTCCATTTTGACTAAAAATGTGTCAAAAAGGATAAAGAATATCCAGAGAAAGATACAGTTCTGGAATTCAAGAACCCTAGGCATGAATTTTGATAATCAATTAACTAAAGATGAGAACTTGGAAATTCCTCAGTTGCTCCAGGTGTGAGAAAGGCCTAGAGCAGTGCTTCTTAAACTTGAATGTGCATTTGAATTCCTTGGGATGTTAGTAAAATACACACTGATTTAGTAGGTCTAGGATTCTGCACTTCTAATGTCTCTGAGGTGGTACCCATGCTGTGAATCTGAGACCACACTCTGAATAGCAAGTAGCCAGATGGTTTTCCCCAAGTTACCTTGCAGATCTGGAAGCAAATAAATACATAAATTAATACTCTGAAGCCATTTTGAAAAACTCTGTTAGTACGATGCTGAAGTCCAAATTCTATAAATCATCACATCAATGTGGGTAGCACCTGAGTGGATTTTCTACAATTTCACACCTCAATTGCCGGAAAAATGCCAACCACAAAAGAGCTTTTGGAGTAATAATCCTACTGTTTTTCTCAAATATTATTCTATGCCTATCAGATACCTTCTAACCTGTCTCTAAAATAGCTCAGAAGAAACTTAGAGTATTACAAGCTTTCTGATTTGCATAGCAGCCAAAGAATTATGTTTTTTTAATTTTTGCAATATTTTTTTTTTTGGTTTTTCAATTACAGTTGTCCTCTTTTCCCCTAATTTCTCTCCCCCACCCAACCCACCCCCTCTCCCGCAATCATATCCCTCCCCCTTGTCCATGTCCATGAGTCTTTTATACAGGTTCTTTGACTAAACCCTTCCCTTACTTATCCCCCTTCTCTCCCTCTCCCCTCCCCCCTATTGACTGCTATTCTGCTCTTTGTTCTATTTAGTTCCTTTGTTTGTGTTGTTCTTTAGTTTCCTGTATTAGGTGATATCATATGGTATTTTTCTTTCTTTGCCTGGCTTATTTCACTAAGCATAATTCTCTCTAGTTCCATCCATGTTGTCGCAAATGGCAGGAGTTCCTTCTTTCTTTCTGCTACATAGTATTCCATTGTGTAAATGTACCACAGTTTTTTGATCCACTCATCTACAGATGGGCACTTAGGTTGTTTCCAGCACTTAGCTATTGTAAACAGTGCTGCAATGAACATAGGAGTGCATAAGTTCTTTTGAATTGGTGTTTCAAGATTCTTCGGGTATAATCCTAGTAGTGGAGTCGCTGGTTCAAAAGGCAGTTCCCTTTTTTAATCTTTTGAGGTAATTTCATACTGTTCTCCATAGTGGCTGCACCAGTCTGCATTCCCACCAACAGTGCAGTAGGGTTCCCGTTTCTCCACATCCTCGCCAGCACTTGTTGCTTGTTGATTTGTTGATGATGGCCATTCTGACAGGTGTAAGGTGGTATCTCATTGTGGTTTTTATTTGCATCTCCCTGATGGCTAATGATGTTGAGCATTTTTTTCATGTGTCTATGGACCTTCTGTATGTCCTCTTTGGAGAAGTGTTTGTTCAGGTCCTTTGCCCATTTTTTAATTGGGTTGTTTGTTTTCTTGATGTTGAGTCATATCAGCTCTTTATATATTTTGGAAATCAGTCCCCTGTCTGTGATGTCATTGGCAAATATGTTTTCCCATATGGTTGGTTTCCTTTTCATCTTGCTGATGTTTTCTTTTGCTGAGCAGAAACTCTTTAGTTTGATGTAATCCCATTTATTTATTTTTTCCTTTATTTCTCTTGCTTTAGGAGATGTATCCGTGAAGAGATTGTTACGTGAGATATCTGATATTTTCTTGCCTATGTTTTCCTCTAGGACTTTTATGGTGTCACGGCTTACATTTAAGTCTTTGATCCATCTTGAGTTTATTCTCGTGTGTGGTGTAAGTTGGTGGTCTAGTTTCATTTTTTTGCACGTCTCTGTCCAGTTCTCCCAGCACCATTTGTTAAAGAGGCTCTTCTCACTCCATTTTATGTTCCTTCCTCCTTTATCAAATATTGGTTGACCAGAGAGGCCTGGGTTTATTTCTGGACTCTCTATTCTGTTCCACTGATCTATATGTCTGTTCTTATGCCAGTACCAGACTGTTTTGATTACAGTGGCTTTGTAGTATTGTTTGATATCTGGTGTTGTGATTCCTCCTGCTGTGTTCTTCTGTCTCAAGATTGCTTTTGCTATTCAGGGTCTTTTTTGGTTCCATATGAATTTATGGAGTATTTGTTCTAGGTCTGTGAAATATGTCATTGGTATTTTAATAGGGATTGCATTGAATCTGTAAATTGCTTTGGGTAGTATGGCCATTTTGATGATGTTGATTCTTCCCATCCAAGAACATGGTATTTACTTCCATTTATTTGTTTCTTCCTTAATTTCTTTCTTCAATGTTATTTAATTTTCAGAGTACAGGTCTTTTATCTCTTTGGTTAAGTTTACTCCTAGGTACTTTATTTTTCTTGTTGCTATAGTAAATGGTATTTTCTTTTTTGTCTCTGTCTCTGCTATTTTATTGTTGGTGTACAGAAATGCCTTAGATTTCTGTATATTTATTTTGTACCCTGCGATTTTGCCAAATTCACTTATTATATCGAGTAGTCTTTTAGTGGAGTTTATAGGATTTTCTAGGTATACTATCATGTCATCTGCATATAATGAAAGTTTTACTTCCGCTTTCCCAATTTGGATGCCTTTTATTTCTTTTTCTTGTCTGATTGCTGTGGCTAGGACTTCCAACACTATGTTGAAAAGGAGTGGAGAGAGTGGACAAACTTGTCTAGTTCCTGAGTTCAGGAGGAATGCTTTCAGTTTTTGTCCATTGAGTACGATGTTGGCCTCAGGCTTCTCATATATAGCCTTAATTATGTTAAGGTATGCTCCCTCTATTCCCATTTTGCTGAGTGTTTTCATCATAAATGGGTGTTGTACTTTATCAAATGCTTTTTCTGCATCTATTGATATGATCATGTGATCTTTGTCTTTCATTTTGTTTAGGTGATGTATTATATTTATTGATTTGCGAATATTAAACCATCCTTGCATCCCTGGAATGAAGCCCACTTGATCATGATGTATGATCTTTTTGATGTATTGCTGGATCCTGTTTGCCAATATTTTGTTGAGGATTTTAGCATCTATGTTAATCAGTGATATTGGCCTGTAGTTTTCTTTCTTTATTGTGTCTTGACCTGGTTTTGGGATTAGGATAATACTGGCTTCATAGAAAGATTTTGGGATTTTTCCCTCTTCCTGGATTTTTTGGAACAGTTTGAGGAGGATAGGAGTTAGTTCTTCCCTGAATGTTTTGTAGAATTTGCCTGTGAAGCCATCCGATCCAGGGCTTTTGTGTGCAGGGAGATTTTGGATTACTGTTTCAATTTCCTTTTTTGTTATTGGTCTGTTGAGACTTTCCACTTCTTCTTGATTCAGTTTTGGAAGGTTGTATGTTTCTAGAAATTTGTCCATTTGTTCTAGATTGTCAAATTTCTTGTCATAGAGTTGTCTGAAGTAATTTCTAACTATCATTTGTATTTCTGAGGTATCAGTCGTGATTTCTCCTCTTTCATTTCTGATTTTGTTTATTTGGGTCTTCTCTCTTTTTTTCTTGGTTAGACTGCCTAGAGGCTTGTCGATCTTGTTTATTTTTTCAAAGAACCAGCTCCAAGTTTTGTTGATCTTTTGGATTATTTGTTTAGTCTCTATGTCATTTAGTTCTGCTCTGATCTTGATGATTTCGTTCCTTTTTCTTGCCCTAGGCTTTGTTTGTTGTTGTTGTTCTAGTTCTTGTAGCATTATGGTTAGGTTTTTAATTTGAGATTCTTCTATCCTTTTCAGATAGGCCTGTATTGCTATGAACTTCCCTCTCAGGACTGCTTGTGCTGTGTCCCAAAGGTTTTGGGCTGTTGTGTGCTCATTATCATTAGTTTCTAGAAATTTCTTGATTTCTTCTTTGATGTCATTGTTAACCCATTCATTATTTAATAGCATGTTATTCAATCTCCATGAGTTTGGGCGTCTTTGATTTTTTTCTCTGAGGTTGATTTCTAGTTTCAAGGCATTGTGATCTGAAAAGATGATTGATATGATTTCAATTTTCTTGAATTTGTTGAGGCTTGTTTTGTGACCTATCATGTGGTCTGTCTTTGAAAATGTCCCATGTGCACTTGAAAAGAATGTATATTTTGCTTCTTTGGGGTGAAAAGTTCTATATATATCAGTTAGATCCATGTGGTTTAGTGTGTTGTTCAATGCCTGTATATCCTTGGTGTTTCTTTGCTTTGATGATCTGTCTATTGTTGATACTGGAGTGTTAAAGTCCCCTACTATGAGTGTGTTGTTGTTGATATCCTTTTTGTGGTCTTCTAGTATTTGCTTTATGTATTTGGGTGCTACTATGCTGGGTGCATATATGTTTATCAAAGTCATATCTTCTTGATGGACTGTTCCTTTAAGTATTATGAAATGTCCTTCTTTGTCTCTTTTTATTGTCCTTGCTTTGAAATCCGTTTTGTCTGATATGAGGACTGCTACCCCGGATTTTTTTTTCCGGTCCGTTTGCTTGGAATATTTTTTTATATCCCTTTACTTTCAGTCTGTGTAAATCTTTTGTTTTCAGGTGTGTTTCTTGTAGACAGCAAATGTGTGGGTCCTGTTTTCTTATCCATTCTGTTACCCTATGTCTTTTAATTGGAGCATTTAATCCATTTACATTTAAGGTTATTATTGATGTGTATTTATTTATTCCTTTTGTACCTCTGTTCCTCTCCTCTCTTGTTCTTTTCTTCTTTTTTCTTAGAACACTCCCTTTAGCATCTCTTGCAATGCTCGTTTGGTGGAGATGTATTCTTTCAGTCTTCCTTTGTCTGAGAAACTCCTTATTTCACCTTCTATTTTGAATGAGAGGCTTGCTGGGTAGAGTATTCTTGGTTGTAAGCCTTTGTTTTTCATTGCTTGAAATATTTTTGACCATTCCCTTCTGGCTTGTAATGTTTCTGTTGAGAAATCAGTTGATAGCCTTATCGGAGCTCCCTTGTATGTTATTTGCTGTTTTTCTCTTGCTGCTTTTAAGATTCTCTCTTTGTCTTGAAATGTTGCTATTTTAATTATGATGTGCCTTGGAGTGGGTTTTTGGGGGTTCCTCTTCATTGGACCTCTCTGTGCTTCCTAAACTTGTATAACTTTTTCTATCATCAGGTTCGGAAAATTTTCTGTCACTATTTCTCCTATCAGTTTTTCAATTCCATGGTCCTTTTCTTCTCCCTCTCTAATTCCTATGATCCTGATATTATTTCTTCTCGTGCTATCCTGTAATTCCCTTACATCTTGTTCATATTTTTTCAATCTTTTTTCATTTTGCTGTATTTTCTGGGGGGTTTTCTCTACATTATCTTCTAACTTACTAATCCGATCCTCTGCTTCGTTTAGTCTGCTTTTGACTGATTCTACTGTGTTTTTCAGTTCAGAGATTGCATTCTTAAGTTCTTCCTGGTTCTTGTTAACAGTTTCTATGTCTTTTTTTATGCTGGTGTAGTTCTCTGCAAGTTCCCTGTAATTTTCTTGGAGCTGCTGGTAACTTCCTTGGAGGTTGTCATAGTTGATTTTAAGGATGTCGAGTATATTGAGCTTCTTTATCACCATTGTTTTGAATTCCATGTCTGACATTTGGGCTATGTCTATTTCATCTATCTTTCTTTCTAAGGATTCCTCTTTTCTCTTCATTGAGAGGTTATTTTTGCCTCTTACCATGTTGGATTCTTTTTGTTTGTTTTTATTTATTTATTTGTTTGTTTTGGGGAGGGGTAGTCTTCTTTGACTTCCCTCCTTTGTGGTGTGAGATTCTTTATCGGAGATCTGGGGGTTTCAGTGGTGCAGTCTCTTTGATATCCTGAGCCTGATGTTCTTGAGTTACCCTTTATGTCATTTGTTTATGCTGTTTGGTTATATTTCTTCCTTCTGGCTAGTTGGTTGAGAGTCACTCTATCCGCTTTGTCTTGATTTCTTTTGTGGATATGCTGTTAAAAACATAAACACACAGCCCAGGCAGGAGACCCACACCCTCAAAAAGTATCCCCCACTCTATCCTGCTATTGTCAGCCAACGAGCCTGTATTAATATAAATGTAAAGAGATTAGAGCTTTTATACTATAATAAGAATAGATAAGAGTTGTTTTGGGGGAGGAAAAATATAATTTTTGATAGAGGGGGTGATAGATTAATAATAGTTGAGACTATGCAAGCCAGTAGGTAATATTTACATTGTATGTTAATAAAAATAGAAGAAAAGGATAGAAAAATGCATAATATAGTAAGAAAGTGGGATTGTATTGTATTGGGTTTATGTAGTAATTATATTCTATTATTTAGAGTGATAGGGGGGCTCAACTAGACAAACAAATGAATAAACAACGATTAAAGAGAAAGGATGAGGAGAGGTTATATGCAACACGTTAGAGATAAAGTTTGTTTTTCTTTTTGGAAGGGGAGTAAAAAAAAATCCCCCCCCAAAAAACCCAAGAAAATAAAAGAAAGAAAAGAAGAAAGAAAGAAAGAAAAGAAAGAATATAGAAGAAAGAAAGAAGAGAGAAAAAAAATAACCACTAACTCCCCCAAAAGAACCCAAGAAAAGAGAAGAAAGTAAGGAACAAAGAAAGATAGAAAAGAAAGAATAAAGAAGAAAGAAGAAAGAGAGAAAAAAAATTGAAAAAAAACAAATACCCCAAACCACACCCCCCCAAAAAAACAAGAAAATAGAAGAAAGAAAAGAATGAAGAAAGAAAGAAAGAAAAGAAAGAACTAAGAAGAAAGAAAGAAAGAGGAAAGGGAGAAAAAAATTGAAGAAAAAATAAAAAAGCGATGTTTTTACTCTGTTTTAGCCTTGGTGTGTTGCCTTCTTCTTCTGTGTCCGCAGCTGGTCTAGTGTGGCAGTTCAGAGGTTCTTGTTTCTTGCAGCACTGGTGTGTGCCCGCGGTTGCCGCAATGGTGTGCGCCTGCGGTTGCCGGCACGACGCACTCCCTTGCTGCCCGCTGGAGCCAGTTGAGGTGCCCTTGCGTGCGAGCTCCTGCGCACTCAGGCAGCCTGAGAGTTTGCCCCGCAATTGGTGCCTGTTGACCCTGGGCTGAGGTGTTTTTGCGCTCGCGTGCCAGTGCCCTTAGTCCTGCTGAGCTGAGCTCTGGGAGTTGGTCTCTCACCTCTTAGGGCAGGACCGCGGTCACTTGTGCTCAGTGGAAGTGAGCATCTGTGAGTCGCTGCCTCCCACTGTTCCTGTGCTGCAGCTGCCCGCCTTCCCTCACCCATCTGGGCGGGCACAAACAGAGCCTGCGCTAGTGGTCTGCTTTCCGGCCTGGGGCCCTGTGCCCACAGGAGCTGTCTAGGGGTATCTGCACACGGTCCTCTGCGTGTTCAGTGGGCCCTCCCTGTGCCCGTTGGGGCACTGATCTTATGTCCATTGGGGAGTGTCCGAGGGACGCCTGGACTCACGGCCCCACGCACCTGGGCCTGTGAGTGAGAGCACTTCCCTATGTGCGCCCCTGCGACCCAAGGGTAGGGTTGGGGAGTGGATGAGCGCGCCTCTGCGCCTGCGCTCCTCAAGAATGGCCTACCACCCCCAAACTTTCCTCCCCTCTCCACCGTCCACTAGAGAAAAATATAAAGGAGAATTATGTTCTCACTTGCCCGGCAGCACGCTGTCTCCTGTCCTTCAGTGCCAATGCCACTTGGTCGAGTCCCGTCTCTGCCAGCGGGCAGAGATCCGCTCTCCTCCCGACTCCTCTCCGGGGCAGCCTCTGGTCACCAAAAAGCCTTTGTGTGCTTCCCGCCGCAGCTCGGGCAGCCTCCCCAGTCAGGAATCCCGTTTTGTCCCCTTTTCCTCCGCTATCCTCGCTAAACGGGTTGTTCCCAGATGGATTTTCTCTAATCCAGCAGTGCCATGGCTCGACTCCTGCCAGTGTCCAGCTGCTCACTGCAATTAGCCCAAACTGCAGACGGGTCTCGGGAGCCTGAAACCGCAACCTCTCCTCACTCCTCCGCCATCTTACCTTCTCGATTTTTGCAATATTTATGGAGCATAAACAATGGATTATGTCAACATTTAATTGTCAAAACAGTTATTTTCTTTTAAATTATTTCTATTGTAGTATGAGTTACTAAATTCACTCTGAGACTGAATCTTCATTCTAGTGAGTGACAAAATATTAACAGATGTATGCATGCTACTAATGAGGAATGCTTAGTTGAAGCTCTATCCAAAGTTATGTGTACAAATCAGGAATCCAGTGTAGTGTGTCTATGTGCATGGACTGGTTTGTACACACCATGACATGCTTGTAAAATTAACAAATATTATACTGAAAATATAGGCAAAGATATAAATTTGGCTTTCTGCTGGTGTAGTTTTTGTTATTAAATCTGTTTAATACCTTTATTAATTCTACTATTTCTGAATTCTTCCATGAAAGGACATTATAGTTCTTCAGTTTATTGGAAACATATCTTTTAAAAGAATCAGCCCTGATGTTGCAGCTATAATACAAATTTTTGTTTATTTGCACTATACTGTAAAGCACATGAAGACCATCCAATTTAAATAAATGAAAGCCATGTTTTGCTCAGGAATATTTTGCAAATACCATATAGGTTGTTTTACAGCAGATACTAATTTACCAAACTTCAGAAATCAGTATGCTAAGTTATGAGTTTGATATTGTCCAGCTAGTTTTTTCTTGCTGCCCTGGAGAGTCTGGTGGCATGTAATGTTGAGAGAACCCCTTGTTGCCACCACTTCTTTTCTCGCAGGTGACTCTGCTATGGTAGAACACTTGTATCCTTAAAATGCAAGGCCTAGCAAAAAGCCTCTCATAAATCTGCTGGATATCACAATATTCTGTTTGACATATTCTGTTGCCTTTTCATTTATGTTGTTGATTTTAGGTGCAATCTTATTTGCTCACTTTTCAATCTGTCTTTTTGCTCTCTATACACCTTTTAACCTTCTTCCAGATCATCTGCACATAGCCAGCGTGACTGGCAATCTGAAGGAGAAGAATGGCAGTTGCTGAAGTTTTTCACCTTTCTGAAACAAAAATCCTGCACACCAATCAGTCACCCCACCTGTTACAATCTGGGTGGCTACTGAGTATTTTTCTACTCTAGGTCCAGAACTGTGGCCAAAACATGATTCCACTAGTGGTATCTTTTGGCATACTCTGTTAAATCCAACACTTCATAAGAGTCATCATCACCTTCATATTCTTGGGGAAGGAAGGGGGTTCCAGGTTTCCATACCACTGGCAGCCTGTGTTGAAGGTGGTTCCCCCTCATCCCCTTCCCACTGCTTCAAGAGACACTCTAGCCCAGGTGGAAGTCTATCATCTCTTTTTCCCTCCTTCTCCTCCTCCAAGCATGTTATTCTGTTAATTTTTTAACTGGATAGTTTTCTGAGATTTCAGAGTGTTCATGCTTTCCCTTGGAAATGCAGTCCCTTGTGAGAACATGTAGGCTACTGGCAGTAACAGCAAAAACAGCTGTGGGCTCTCCTGAGGAAATTATTTCCAGATCTCATCCTTCAGAGACTAACATCAGCAGCAAAGTCAAATTTGGCTTCCTTACAGTGTATGCTTAGGACACAGTCACTCTGGTGGAATGGAAAGAGGTGAATTAGGGTAGCCTAGCTTCTATTTTGCATCAGGCAACAAAGAAGTATAAGAGAGAGCTGCATTGACAATCAATAATGCCTTCCTGTTAGGTGTTAAAAAAGTTGCTGCTTAGAATGTAAACTTATTGAAGATTTATTTAAAAAAACAGTTTACTTATCTAAACTCACTGGGCAAAATATTAAAGATTCTTAGAGTCCTTGTTATCTTAAATTATATCATAATAATACTCTAAAATTTGAGCTGGGATGAGTTTTTAAATGGTGTCAAATTAATGGTAAAAGTAATTCATTTGTAATTAGAATACATTGATTTGAAATCTGACTTTGAATCAGTCACTTAAACTTTGTGAGCCTCAGTTTTCTCATCTATACAATCTTAACTATCTAAAGTATTAGTTTAGATAATATCTTAGATATTTACCAAGGTCCCTATCAGTCCTGCACTTCTTTGATCAATCTATGCTCACTGTTCTTCTTCTCATGAGTTCTTTACATTTAATATTTTTTTATAATTTGGCCATTTCCCTTTAAAAAGCCTATACAGTGTTTCCTATCTGATGATGTTTGGGCTTTATAGCCTAATAAGCCTCCAGAAGACAGAAGAATGACCCAAGGAGAGTGAACAAATGGGCTAAGGCAGTGTGTGTCTGCTCCTTCTATCTTCTATTTTGGTGGGTTTGACTTGTCAGGGAGCTGTGATTTCTGGAGAGGAATTCAAATTGGCCAAAGATAATTGTTCTTTAGAAGCCATTTTTAGGTGGTTAGGCATTGGCTCAGGAAGATACAGTACTCAGTGGGAAGATGAAGTCCAGTGATGCATTGAAGCTGGCTCAACTCCTACAACCTTGTGAGCTCAGTGATGTGGATTCTGCCCCACCCTTGTCCACAATGAGAACATTTACACCATGGAAATCAACAAATGCTATATTTTGGGGTATTTATTGGAGCCAGTTGCTAAACATCTGTAAACATTAAAATTGGATGTTTTACATACACATGTACACACAAAAACACACAGGTCAATACTACCCATATTCAGAATTTATAAATGTCTTTGTTAAGGCAAAGAATGAGACTAGAAATCCCCTCTCTCAAATGCCCATTTGTTAATGATTTTTTTCCCCAATTTAGGATGTCCATACAGTTAATATTTGAAAAGTGCATATGATGTATAATTATTTAATATAGTTATTAAAGGAATAATATTTGTAATGCATTAAAATGGATTATAAATGGAAGAAAAACAATCATTCATGTTTACATAATCCAAATTATTATAATTAGTAATATTATAAGTAGTATATCACTAGTGCGTTTGTTTTTTCTTTATATAGTCCTGTGGAAGTGGAAAAATTTGCTTAATCATTATTCTGTGGCTTAGGTTCCTTCTCAGTTCTTCACTATGATAAATAATATTGTAATAGTTAACTTGATATATAACTTTGATGGTAGAGAAAGTGTAGAATTATAGAATTTTTTTTTTTTTTTTTACTGTACCCTCTGAATTGTTGACATGGTGGGGGAGAAGATGGCATGAACAGTTTAATCATGGCCAAGGAAAACTCAGCTGTCCATAGAACAGTTTGGAGAACTTGGATATTTATGAAATTCCTATGAATTGTTAACTGAATGTCATATGTGGGTGTGTTGAGATGTGCTGCCAGGTGGTTTTAAGAAAAACTTGCCAGGGTTTAAATCAACCCTATCATCAGGATCAGAGTAGATTATATGCCAGCTATTTTTTTTCTCGCACCATTTTTGGACTTGATTGAGGACACCTGCTAGGAATATTTGTCACCTGATGCATATCCAGGCAAGCAACACCATCAGGGAGAGTTTGGTAACAGCAACTGTACAACCTTTAGTGTAGAACCTTTAGTTGTTGGGGGAGGCCAAGAGTTTTTGTGTGCACTGGTTTGCCAGATCCGCCTCCAGCTTGTTGGGTGAGCATGTTTCTAACCCTACCCAGGCAGCAGATCAAGCCAACTGATCTGGTACATTGTGTTCTCTGATAGCTCTGTTTTGAATATATTTGTGTATACCTCCACCAGCTCAGTTTACAAAACTGAAGATTCTGTTGTTGAATGCATTTGGTTTTAAATTTATTAAATTCTTAATTTAATTTAATTCACCAGACATTTAATGTACAAGTGCCCACTGCAAGGCAGGATGCAGTTGTAATCTCCATTTCCCCATTTTTTTCAGATCGATAGTCTAATAGAAGTGATGAATATTAAACTGCCCAGGGCACGAGGTAGATACTATGATATGTGTTTTCACTAAGATATGGATAAGAAAAGGGATAAATATGAGTGAAAAGATGTGGAAATAATGCATTTATGGGGAAAGTAGCATGATATATTTCAGCTGGTGAACATAGAATAAAGGAGATATAGGGAAAGGGAGTTTTATAAATAAACAAGAATCTAATAACAATAGTTTATGATTATATAGTGCTATTAAAATAAAGGGCTTTCCTATATTTTATTATAGTTAAATAAAGTAGAAGTGGAAAACACCCTAAATTGGGTAAACATAGGTTTGAAGGACAGAATCGAAGGGTTTCTAATAGTCAATTGTTGCTAGGCCACAGAGGGCATCTTAATTTGGATTCCTCCTATAGGAGATCCTAAAATAAAGACTTTAGGTAGTGTATTTAGGAAGGAATCCAAAGAAGTAGGGTTGGGTGAGACAAAAGTGAGGCAGAGAAGTGAGAAAAACCAATAAAGAAGTATGAGAGAATGAAGAAACAGGTTCCCATCAGGGCCAGGAGTAAGGTAAAGTGAGGGAAGCACTCACCTAAGATGCAGAACTTAATGGGTGCCAAACACTCAATAGTCCAAGTACACAATATTTTAAAATTTTTTTAAAGCAACAAAATTAACACAAAAATTTATGATACAAAATTATTCAAACTTAAATAAAGACAGGATCTGACAGTGTTGTGTTGAGCCATACAGGGGCCTGAGGCAAAAGGAAAAGTATTTAAAACCAAAAATTTAATGTATTTTTAAGAATAGTGTATTTTCTGCAGAACATTAAAGTAACTGAAAAATATTGAAATATCAAAAAGTAGATGTATTAAATCTCACACCATTATTTTAAATGTACACTTTTTTTTATATCAAAACCAAATTTCATTATAATTTTACTTTACTGGTTTTAATAAAAACAAACTTATCAGTAATATTTCATTTAATAAATTAACCAGGAAAAGAAAATTAGCCCTGGCCAGATGGCACAATTGGTTGGAGTATCATCCCATACACTAAAAGGTTGTGGGCTTGATCCCCATCAAGGTACATACCTAGATAGAGGGTTCAATCCCCAGGCAGTGCAAGTACAGGAGGCAACTGATCAATGTTTCTCTCTCACATTGATGTCTCTCTCTCTCCCTTCTGCTTTCTCTCTCTCTAAAACCAATAAACATATCCTCAGGTGAGTACTTTAAAAAAAGTTTAAAAATATAAACATTGTATATAGGAGCATATATATTTTTAATAAATTTATTGGGATGACATTGATTAATAAGAGTATATAAGTTTCAAGTATATAATATTATAATTCATCATCTGTATATTGCATTGTTTATTCATTACCCAAAGTTTAGTTTCCTTTTGTAACCATATACTTGACCCCCTTTACTGCTTTCTACCACCCCCTACTTCCTTCTCCTCTGGTAACCACCATACTTTTGTCCATGTCAATGAGTTTTTGTCTGTTTATCTGTTTTGTTCATTTATTTGTTGCTTTCTGGTATAGCCCACAGGGAAGCAAAATCATATGGTTCCTGTCCTTTGCTGTTTGATTTATTTCGCTCAGCATGATACTCATCATCCACCAATGTTGTCAAAAATGGAAATATTTATCTTTTCTAATGGCTGAGTAGTATTTCACTGTATACATGTACCACATTTTATTTATTCAATAACCCATGGAATGAAGCTTGAGTTGTTTCCATGTCTTGGCTACTGCAAATAATGCTGCAATGAACATAGGGATGCATAGAGTTTTATGAATAAATTGTTTCAAATTTTCCTGCTAGATGCTGGGAAGTGGGATTGTTAGGTCATATGGTAGCTCTATTTTTATTTTTTAAGTAACCCCCTTATTGTTTTCCATAGATACTGCACCAATTTACATTCCCACCAGTAGCATAAGAGGTTTTCTTATTCTCCACATCCTCTCCAATACTTGTTATTCCTTGTGTAGTTCATGGTAGCTAGTTTAACATACTTCTGAAGTCCTAGCCGAAGCAGTCAGGCAAGAGAAAGAAGTAAAACATCCAAATTGGAAATGAAGAAGTAAAATAGTCACTTTCTGCAGATAACATGATTCTTCACATAGAAAACCCTAGAGACTCCACCAGAAAAACTATTACAAACAGTATACAAATATAGTAAAGTTGCAGGGTGCAAAGTCAATGTACAAAAATCCATTACACTCAGAAAAATAAATGAAAAATATTTATATTTGCAATTACAACAACAACAAATACCTAGGAATAAATTTAACTAAGAATGTATAGGATCTATACACTGAAAACTCAAGACTATTGAAAGTTATTGAAGATTACTTTCCATGTTCATGGATTGGAAGAATCAACATAGTTAAAATGGCTGTTATCATTGGCAAACTAGATCCAGCAACACATTAGAAAGATTATACACCACAATCAAGAGGGATTCATCCCAGGGTTGCAAGGATGGTTTAATACTTGCAAATAAATAAATGTAATACACCACGTAAACAAAAGACAAAAACCACATGATCATATCAATAGATGCAGAAAAAGCATTTGATAAAGTACAACACCCATTTATGATGAAAATTCTCAGCAAAATGGGAATAGAGGAGCATACCTCAACATAATAAAGGCCGTATATGAGAAACCCAGGCTCTGTAGCTTCAGCTTCACTGGAGAGGACACTCCAGCGTCATCGCAAGATGTCGATTCAACACGGGAGGAGACAGATACCGTTTCACTCCCGAGTCGGACTGCACAGCCATTCTCGGCGGTGCAGATAGACTCTTAAGAAGCTACACCATTGTCTCTCGAGACGGACGGCTGCCGACGATATGAGAAACCTGAAGCCAACATCATACTCAATGGGCAAAAACTGAGAGCATTCCCCCTGAGGTCAGGAACAAGACAAGGGTGTCCACTCTCTCCATTCCTATTCAACATAGTCTTGGAAGTTCTAGCCACAGCAATCAGACAAGAAAGAGAAATAAAAGGCATCCAAATTGGAAAAGAGGAAGTAAAACTGTCATTATTTGCAGATGACATGATAGTGTATATAGAAAACCCTATAGACTCCACGAAAAGACTACTCGACCTAATAAGTGAATTTGACAAAATAGCAAGGTACAAAGTCAATCAATATTCAGAAATTGAAGGCTTTTCTGTACACTAACAATTAAATTTCAGAGATAGAAACTAAAAGAAAAATCCTGTTTACCATAGAAACAAGAAAAATGAAGTACCTAGAAATAAATGTAACCAAGGATGTAAAAGACCTGTACTCAGAAAACTACATAACACTGAAGAAAGAAATTAAGGAAGATACAAATAAATGGAAGCATATACCATGTTCAGGATAGGAAGAATCAACATAATTAAAATGTCCATACTACCCAAAGCAAGTTATAGATTCAATGCAATCCCTATTAAAATACCAATGACATATTTCACAGCCTAGAACAAATACTTCAAAAATTTATATGGAACCAAAAAAGACCCCGAATAGCCAAGGCAATCTTGAGGAAGAAGAACACAGTAGGAGGAATCACAATATCTGATATCAAAGTATACTACAAGGCCACGGTAATCAAAATAGCCTGGTACTGGCATAAGAACAGACATAGATCAGTGGAACAGAATAGAGAGCCTAGAAATAAACCCAGGTCTGTATGGTCAATTAATATTTGACAAAGAAGGAAGGAACATCAAATGGAGTGAGAAGAGGCTCTTTAACAAATGGTGTTGGGAGAACTGGACAGGAATATCCAAAAAAAAAAAATGAAATAGACCACCAACTTACACCATACACCAGAATAAACTCAAAATGGATCAAAGACTTAAATGTATGCCGTGACACCATAAAAGTCCTAGAAGAAAACATAGGCAGGAAAATTTCAGATATTCCACATAGCAACATTTTCACTGATATATCTCCTAAGGCAAGGGAAATAAAGGAAAGAATAAACAAATGGGACTATGTCAAACTAAAAAGTTTCTGCTCAGCTAAAGAAAACATCAGTAAGATGAAAAGGAAACCAACCATATGGGAAAATATATTTGCCAATGATATCTCAGACAAGGGATTGATCTCCAAAATATATAAAGAACTCATACGACTCAACACCAAGAAGACAGACAACCCAATTAAAAAATGGGCAAAGGACCTGAACAAACACTTCTCTAAAGACGACATACAGAGGGTCCATAGACATATGAAAGAATGCTCAACATCACTAGCCATCGGAGAGATGCAAATAAAAACCACAATGAGATACCACCTCACACCAGTCAGAATGGCCATCATCAATAAATCAACAAACAACTTGTGCTGGAGAGGATGCGGAGAAATGGGAACCTTGGTGCATTGCTGGTGGGAATGCAGACTGGTGCAGCCACTATGAAAAACAGTTTGGAATTTCCTCAAAAAACTAAAAATGGAACTGCCATTTGAACCAGCAATTCCATTGCTAGGATTATATCCGAAAAATCCTGAAACACCAATTCAAAAGAACCTATGCACCCCTATATTCCTAGCAGCACTATTTAAAATAGCCAAGTGCCGGAAACAACCTAAGTGCCCATCTGGAGATGAGTGGATCAAAAAACTGTAGTACATTTACACAATGGAGTACTATGTAGCAGAAAGAAAGAAGGAACTCCTGCCATTTGCAACAACATGGATGGAACTAGAGAGAATTATCCTTAGCAAAATATACCAGGCAATGAAAGGAAAAAACCTTATGCTGTCACCTATTACAGGAAACTAATGAACAACTAATGAGCAAAATTGAACCAGAGGGCATAAGCCTATGATCTCATTACCTGAGTGATTGTCTGTACATATAGGCTTCACTTAATCCTGTCTGCAGCACTGCCTCCTGAGACTCAACGGTTTAGCTGAACTAAGTGATTGAGTTGGTGAAGTATGGGGGGGGGTCTGTGGGCTTCACTTTACAAAACTGGTTTCTCTTTTTTATCCTAATGGCATAGACAGAAAGGGATCAGAGGTCTGAGAGAGCAGGAAACCTAAAATATTACCTTCAGCCCAGACTAAGTATAATTGGCAAAAGGGTTTTGGACAGGTGAGATGTGCCTGGCACACCTTCCTCCAAAGAAGCCCTTTTTTTCCCTAATGTGGGACATTGAAAAATTAATCCCTGCCTTCTATTATCTAGTGGTTATGGATTGAATGATATCTTTTAAACCTGTTGCCAAATCTGTTGCCCCCAGAATACAACAAGGATGCCAGCCTGTTAAACCAAGCATGCCATTGTCCGGAGACAGCCAACTGACCTGGAGTCTGCACGATCCTTCCCCATGTGGGAAGGTCACCCTCCCCTCCACATCCCCACTCTTATTATGGATTTCTGGACCCAAGGGTAGGTAGGAGAACGACCATGTCAAGCTTGAAGCAGCTAGAGGAGCTCGAGACCTTCCCCCATTGTCCCTTACAAGATTATAAAGGGTCTTAAGTCTGAGAGGGAGGGACTGTTATTTTTTATTGTTAAAATAATTAATTAATCATTATTCATTAAAAAAAGAAGAAGAATATATGAAAGGGTGAAGCGAGAGAGCTTGTATGTATGACCCATGGGCATGGACTTGGGGGGACATTGCTGGGGGAGGGGGTGCTGGGTGGAGGGGAGCAAAGGGGAAAAATTGGAACTATTGTAACAATATATTCAATAAAATATACTTTAAAAAAAGAATGAAAACAGTATGGAATTTCCTCAAAAAACTAAAAATGGAACTGCCTTTTGAACCAGCAATTCTATTGCTAGGAATATATCTGAAGAATCCTGAAACACCAATTCAAAAGAACCTATGCACCCCTATGTTCATAGCAGTACTATTTATAATAGCCAAGTGCTGGAAACAACCTAAGTGCCCATCTGTAGATGAGTGGATCAAAAAACTGTAGTATATTTACACAATGGAGTACTATCTAGCAGAAAGATAAATGGAACTTCTACCATTTGCAACAACATGGATGGAACTAGAGAGAATTATGCTTAGTGAAATAAGCCAGGCAACAAAAGAAAAATACCTTATGCTATCACCTATTACAGGAGACTAATGAACAACACAAACAAATGAGCAAAATTGAACCAGACACTACAACGAGGATGCCAGCCTATTAATCCAAGCACGCCATTATCTGGGGACAGCCAACTTACCTGGAGTCTGCAAGATCCTTCTCCATGTGGGAAGGCCACTCTCCCCTTTACACCCCCACTCTTATTAGGGATTTCTGGATGACGACCATGTCCAGCTTAAAGCAACTAGAAGAGCTCGAGACCTCTGCCCATTGTCCATTATAAGATTATAAAGGGTCTTAAGTCTGAGATCGGGGGATTGTTATTTTTTTGTTGTTATTGTTGTTAAAAAAATAATTAATTAATTTAAAAATTTCTTTTAAGAATAATATAGGAAAGGGTGAAGCCAGAGAACTTGTATGTACAACCCACGAGCATGGACTGGGGCAGGGGTAGGGGATGGGTGGTGCTGGGCAGAGGGGAGCAAAGGGGAAAAATTTGGCACTATTTAACAATATAATCGATAAAATATACTTTTAAAAAAATGGCTGTTATCACCCAAAGCAAGATATAAATTTAATGTAATTCCTATCAAACTCTCAACAACACTTCTCAAAGAAATAGAAGAAAAATTCATAAAGTTTGTATGGAACTATAAAAGATGCCAAATAGCCAGAGCAATCCTGAAGGAAAAACAAAACAAAACAAAACCCCACAAAGCTGAAGATATCATATAAAATCCCTGACTTCAAATTATACTACAATAATCATTACATATTTCTTTTGCCTAAGGCCCTAGTATGGCCTTGGCAGGACACAGGTTACCAATGTGGGCTTTATCCTACTGGGGGTCCTCTGAGAATTATCCCATGGAGGAGTTAGAAGGCTGAAGTATTTATCCACCAACTCCTGCCTCTCACTGGTGAGATTCCTCCTGAAGATGTTAACTCTGGTACTCCCAACATACTCTTGGGGTAGGCCAATACCTGTAGAAAAGACACTACCATTGTTCACCATGGAGAGCCCTAATATGTATCCGAGGACCACAAATTTTTATATTGCTGGCCATGTTCAAATATTAAAAAGGCTTTCAAGAAAGTGTGAAATAGTTGATAGATCTCTGGTTTATAAATGTTTTTCTGAACTCACTATGTATAATAAGTGGGGGAATGAGGAAAGCAGGAGGAAGGAAGGCAATTTAGGGGACACTAAAATAATTTAATTGGAAGACAATGTGGTCTTAAGCTAAGAGTGCATCTATGGGCTAAAAATAAAAAAGAGGAGGCAAGAAAGTATCACAGGACTTAATCACTGGGTCCTACCACCAAATGGATGAGTGGGGGGAAAAAGGAGGAAAGATGTGGTTTCTCATTGGTGACTAAGATAATAAAAATTTTGTTTACTGAATTGGTAGCATCAGAAAAAGAGCAAACAGTAAACAGAGAGATTTGGATTTGAATATGTGTAGGGGATAGGGACCCAGGGTGGACACACACACTTGAGCATAGATTTTTTTTTAAAATATGATTTGGAGGGATAACAATTTTCAGGACTCTATCTTGCCTGAGTCGATGTTCCTGGAAGAACGTCCCTTTTGAGGGGAAGACTTGGGGGATAAAGGCACATGGAAGGAGGAAGATAATCAATCAAGTCTTCTCAAAGTGGCCTATGCACTCAACTGGTGCTGATCCATGGACTGCTGGTGACTTGTCCACAAGGTTAATGCAGAGCACAAAGGCAACATGTGGGAACCTTCATAGCTATTTGACACTGCTGCCAGATTCGTTGTTGTGAGCCTTGTGTAGAGGCACAGGCAGTGAAGAAGTCTCCAGATGAGACTGCAGCCCAACTGCAGCTTGACTGCAGCCCCATGAGAGACTGAGGCGGTGGCACCTAGCTAAGCTATACCTAGATTCCTGCACACAGAAACTGTGAGATGACATTTGTTGTTCAAAGCTACTAGATTTTGAGAAAATTAATTAATACATTCACTGCCAATTAGTGAGTCAAAACAGAGATACATTACAAAAATGTTTTTGTTGAGTTAGGGGTCAAGTAGTGGGGCAGAGGAAAGATAAGTTTTCAATGTCTTTGAGATGTACAGTGCCCTTTCCTGTATAATGCAACACCTGTTTCCTGGAAAAGGGACATTTATGTAGTTAGAAGGCATTGGTCCTGACCGGAATTGTGAAGGAAAATATAGCTGCTGTCAACTTTTACCCTACCTCTATGTAAAGGCCCCATTACCTGCTGAGTGTAATAATTTGAGGCATCTTAGTAGTCAGTCACTGTTGGGGACCACTTTCAGCCAGACATGTCTTCTAGCTTGTGTGTTCCCAGGTATCCATTTGTCTAATTAATTAATGACTGTTATGTAGGGATCTTCCAGAAATAACAAATGCAGTTATGTGGGAGGGCATATTTGAAGATCAGTTCATGACTTATGTCTTATAGAAATGACTTTTTCTGGGACTGAAATCCACAAGTATGTGGACCTTAATTCTCCAGGATTCTCAGAAGCTATATAGTGTGTGTAGCATAAACCAGATGAACATGTAGGAAATTTTAGGAAAGGCAAAATTTTACCTTTACTCTCTTTGTTTTTATTTCAGCTGAGCCTGAGAAATAAGTTGACATAGGACAGATCAACAGTAGAAAAGCATACACATTCATTTAATACAAGTTTTACATAAACTGAAGCATTTATTAGGAATGAGATAAAAGAAATTGTAAAACCTACATGCCTTTGTATTAGGTTGAAGAAATAGAGGCCATTGTGGATGAGTAACTAAACTATGTGGGGAGGCTGAAGGAAGATAAAAATTTTAACAAGATCTGTACAGATAGAATTCTCTCAATCTCAACTTCTCATTCTTATTAAGAATGCTACTTTCCTTCTGGTATAGGGAAGACATTCTTCACTTGGGAATTTCAACTCCTGCTTTTAAGAGAAAAAAAAAAGGTGATTATATTCCTATATTTGCTCTTTTACAAATTTCTTTAAGTCAAAATAGTCAATATGCCTGGACAGCATATTTTGGAGTGGCATATTCTAAACCCCTTCAACATGTTATATGTTTTGATGAATAATGCATGTGTCATGGGGTTTGACTTACCACTGTTTTTGTCTGGGGCTAGACATCTACATCTGAGAGTTATATTATAGATGTAACCCTCTCCCACCTCCATATTGGGCCCATTCTTTATTTAGGGTTTTCTAGGTGTCTTGAAATTCTGAAAAAGGAATGTTTCACAGCAAAGTTTCAGAAGTCCATCTTCAAATCTAACTGCTAATGAAGGAAAGTTTTCAGTGGATGACAACAAGAAGAATAACTAACATAGTTCTCCATAAGAGGGAACACACAATTCTTACTGCAGTGCTGTATAATACACAGCCTGTATGTAGGCATGAGAGGGGTCTCCTTGAGTTGTATTAAGGAGAGGCTGGGCCATCTCTAGATCCATTCTTACCTGTGTGGGTTTGCCATACTTTTCATCTGAACCCCCATTCCTTAACTTTCTTTATGCTCTGAGAATTTCTTACTATTTAAAAAGGAGTGAAGAATTTCTTCAAGTGCTGTGACCTCTGCTCCAGGTTTATGAAATTGAAAAAATAAAAGAAAATAAAGGACAGGAATTGAATATTTTTTAAACTTCTAAATTTCTGCTTCCCTGAGGCCATGATTACACAGTGATAAGATGACTGGAAGAAGTAAGAAGGAAGGGTAGAAAGAATTAAGAAGAGGAAGAAAAACAAAACACAGCTTAATTCCTCAAATATATTATTTTTCCACAAACACATAAATAATATTATGAAATACAGAAACTTTTTATAATGTAACCATTTCTACAAACAGTAATTTATAAAGAATGCATGTAGTTTTGTGTCTTTAACATGGTAAAGCCCTGCAGATCAGCAGCCTTCAGATAGTCATTGAAGTCAAAACAGCAGGACCTCAGCACCTCTAGTGTCCAGGGTGCCCTGGGATTTGTTCAGGCTATAATAACAATTATTGCTATGTGTTGAACACTGATGCTGTTACAAACTGTGTGCTAAGGACTGTGTGATTTTTATCTATAATCAATATTCCCCACCTGTACAAGGTATTATTTTCCCCGTCTTTCAAATGAAGAAGCTGATGCTCACAGAGGTTAAATAACTTGTTGAAGATCTTTCTGGTAGAAAATACAGACTCAGATCTGCCTGGTTCCAGAGGCATTGGTCTTTTTACTCCACTATTAGATTAGCTTATATTTCTCTCAGAAGTAGAACCTGAGGCAAGAACTTGTATACAAGTAGTTTATGAGGTGATCCCAGAGATTAAAAGAGAGGCACAAGGGGGAATGAAAAAAGGAGAAAAAGTCAGTACAGGCTGTATTTTGTTAAGGTCACTGCTGTGGGCCACTTGGATTTGATTCTTCCAAGGGTTTTCTAAGCAGATTATAGATTTCTCTCTGGATTTTCCACTTAAGAATCAATTGGGTAAAATAGTTATCCATCATCCTCTAGGCCCCCATATTCGAGAGCTGTCTCTGGGGACACTACCAGCCCACCACATCTAGGAAGTGCATTCATGCCTAATGAGTGGGCTGTTGTTTGGTTTTGGAACATCAGAGAAAACCCAGAATAGAAAGGGGAATACAGAACATAATGAAGATGAGACACAGTGGGTGTAAAGTAAGTTGATGCCTGTAAGGACCTGCCTGCTGCGGCCACAGCTGGGATCAGAAGTGAGGCTGAGAAAATGTGAGTTGGGGCACCAAGAGCATCTGATACAGTTCTACCCTCCCTGATTCAGCCCTTCTAGGACACAATGGCATGTGCTCCTTTCATTGCATTGGCTATGGAAAGGCAGCAAATCTTAAACATGACCAGTTACACCCAAGTAACAAACCACCCCACCAAAATAAGTGCGTGTGTGGGTAGATGTTGTGAAATGCATGAATGGAAAGGGTTTTCTTTCTCAGTAAAATGGCATGTAGAGCAAGGGACACCTGAGTTTGCTGTTGAAAGAGGTGCCATTTTCTAAAGAACAATAGGAAGCTGAAAGAATTTGGTTAAAACATTCTCCTTTTCAATATTATATATATACAAATAAAACTGCCCTGGCTGGTTTAGCTCAGTGGATTGAGCGTCGGCCTGCGAGCTAAGTGTCGCTGGTTCGATCTTCCAGTCAGGGTACATCAGAGAAGGAAAACTCTGACTCCAAAAAACCTCCGCTGCCTTGCGGCATACCTCTTCAGGGGAAAGGCTAAGGGAGTAAACCCTGACAGAAAATCCGGAGCCGGAGTCCCTAAGGCGGTTTGACGTTGTAGTCAACACCGGCAACTCCTGCGGCGCACCTGAAGCCAAGCTGTATTGACTCCGTCTTTCCCTTGGACCCTTCAGCTGCGAAGAGAGGGGGGGTCTGCTGCATGGGCAACAGCAGACCCTCCATATCACCCTGCCCAGGCTCTGTAGCTTCAGCGTCATCACAAGATGTCGATTCAACACGGGAGGAGACAGATACCGTGTCACTCCCGAGTCGGACTGCACAGCCATTCTCGGCGGTGCAGATAGTTAAGAAGCTACACCATCGTCTCTCGAGACGGACGGCTGCCGACGACGACGACAAATAACACTTTTAATGACTAGTACCATGCCTCCATGAGACAGGATGGATAAAGGTACAGCTTTGAGGCAAGACTGTGAAGGGCTGAGATTTTACCCTCTTGCAAGCTAAGTTAATCTGCCTCACTTGCATGGATGTCTACAGAATACAGGAAACTCCAGTGTCAGACACAGAGGACTTGATTATTCAGGCACAGTAAGCAGTTAGAGCATCAGCAACTAGGGCTACATGGATGGGCCCAAGTAAATGCCTGTATGTGTATTAGGTTGTATCTCAGGACAATAACCTTAAGCTTCAGAAACCCAAATTGCTTTTGGGCAGATATGCCCTCTCTTTGATCACAGATGACATTATCTTATTATTCTGACTAGTAAGGATGCCTACCCTGTCCTCCAGAAAGAGATACTGTCTCAATCTTATAAAAATGTAAGCAAACCTGTTTTTAGGTTCAGATTAAGATACTATATCTTCTAATGCTGCTCAGTATACTAACATTCTTGAGCAGGTAATCCAGAAAAAAGGCAGTTGGGACCTCACTCATAAAATGTGTAGAAATATGACAGACCCATGAATAATTTTCTTTTAATACTTTGTTCTTCATCAAGTACCAGCAGGGTTGACCTTTGGTTGAGCCATATATAGCTGTTTCATTTCCTTAACAAGGCATATATCTTCAATACATGGAAATGTATTTCCTGACTTGGATGGGGCAGAGGGTAAGAACATACAAGAACATGCTCAAAATACCTGGGTGAACACCAACTTTAAGTGGAGGGAGAGCAGAGAGGATTAGAGTGGAGGAATGTATAGAACATGTAAGAAAGAGAGAGACGGTGACAGGCAGAAAGACTCAGAGGGAAAATTAGAAATATGACATATTCAGAAAATGATTTGGAAATATGGAAAGCATAAATGAATGGATGAATGGGTGGATGAGTGGTTGGAAGGAAGGATGGAGAAATAGACAAATACAGTATTCCCTCACTTCTCGCGGTATTACGTTCTCGACCCCCCCCCCCGCGATAGGTGAAAATCCACGAAGTAGGAACCTTACATTTATTTTAGTATTTATATATATTTTAAGGCTTTATAAACCCTTCTCACACACTTATAAACTGTTCCCAGTCTCTTATTAGCCTTTCCCACTCCCCTATTAACCTTTTCCACACTTTTATAAACACTACTTATGTTCTTAAACATATTCTACACTCTTAAACCTATGTAACTTTAACAACATACATATACAGTACCACAAAATTCCATGATATAGGGAAAAATCCATGATAAATAATTAAATACAATATTTAAAAAAATCCCTTGATACAGTGAGGCCATGATAAGTGAACCTCGATATAGAGAGGGACTACTGTATATGCATATATATTACATAGATAAATACTAACATGAATAGGGAGCTTAAAAGAGTAGAAGAAAGAAAGAAAATGAAAGAGACATGAAATAAGAAACAAACTCATCAGGGTTGAGGTAGAGTCAAGTACACAAATAGAAAGAGTACAGAGAGATAAAAAGGTGCGTGAAGATACAGAGAAAGACAGAGAAAAAAACATGGTTAGAAGAAAAGATGGAGAGAGAGATGAGGGAGGAAGAAATGAATAAATAGATGGATAAGTACAGGGATGAAATTATAGAGAAGTACTATAATATGGGTTTGAGCTCTGTATTAAGGTCTAGGGTTTTAGCTCTGACACAGTAAAACTGCATGGCTTTGCACAAGTTACTTTTTTAATCTGTCATTTGAGAATGATATTAATAATACTGACATCATAAAGTTGTTTTAAGTCTGAATTAAAATAATCCTTATAAATGCTTAGCAGGTTGGCAGCCCATGGTAATGCCATTACACAGAAAGATAACTTGTTACACCAGCTGAGATGTCATCCTTATAAATCTTATAGGCTTCAACATTTTCAGCCCTCATATTAAGTTCGTGTTTCTCATTGGAGCCACAGCTGAGTCTGGCAGATGTGTCAAATCCTGATAAAGCCAACATGGGCACACAACATTCAAATAGCAATTTTATGCAAATAGAATCTTCTCGTTATGTTTTCTTTCTGTAATCCATAATTATTGTTCTGAATGAGTCTGAGGTTGTCTTCATCTCCATGAAATGAGGTCACACTACTTATACAGTAAATTAAAGGCAAATTGAACAGATGATCTATATAAAATAAGAAACATGCAGTTTTTAGAGCATGAACACAGTGCTAAATGAGTTGATTTTCAATCCAAACCAAGTATTTATATAATTTGGTTTAGCATCCCAACATTCAGATGAAAACCCACAATCTTCACAGACTTGTTACTCTTTTACTCTTTAGAGTTAGCATTTACTATGAGGAATTACTTCTTGGGTCTTATGATTTTAGTTTTAAACCCAAACATATAATTTTTTACAGTTCATGTTTACTAAAGAAAAAAAAAGTATTCTTGCCTAAGTTGTTTCTATATGTCACATTATGGTAAAGAATTTCCAAATCAGGTGACATGAAAAGCAAAATCTGAAATCGTTTGCTATATCAGAATGCATCAAGGACTCTTTCTGGACCACTTTTATTATTGCTCTTCATGCACCCCAGCATTTACATTTCAAAAGATAGTTATTATAATTTCTAGTACACATTTAATTCAAGGTTCATCACTTTTTAATGAGAGTAGAATGAATAAAACTTCTGATTTAGGTAAAATTATGTATTTTATTTTTCAGTTGCTTCTTTGAATCTCTATTCTGTTCCTCCTAGTTAATTGTATGGGTTAACAGTTTTACAGATGGTATAATTTGAAGACCAGCATGATAGTGCATGTGAAAATGCTTCAAAATGCTTTTCTATCTTTTTTCTATTAAATATCCCTCTAGTCAGAAACTTCACCATTACATTGCTTTTCATTTGACTTGAAAAGACTTGCTTTTATACATTCTCTTTTAAAATGTGAATGCTCCTTACTAGAAACAATTGGTTTATATTTGAAGTAAATTCATTTTATTATGACCATTTTCTTTTCTAAGTATTTAGGTTCAACAATCATTATTAAACTCAACTTTAGTGCTAATTTGTGGGGAGTGACACAATAGAGATTTGAAACCTGATACTCATTTACTTGTTCATTTACCAATTGTTTATTGAACTCTTACTACCTGTCAGACACTATGCTATGCACTGGGTATGTAATATTAATTTGTCCTCATGGAACATAACATTTATTAAGGGAGGTTATTAATGTTTAAACAATCACAGCATTAATAACTATGATGGCTTGAAAAGATTGTGTTGTACTAGACGTTCACCCCAAATCGACTTTTCTGGGGTCATATCCTATCTAGAACAGCAAACTCATGTTTAGAGGGTCAGGTACTCTCAAACAAGAAGCAGACACTTTTGCAGAGAGAGGACAGAGAGTAGTTTAATGGAACCGAAAGTTCAGTAGTGAGGTTAAAGTATGCCTGGAAACTAGGTTCCAAGTTATGCTTTTCCTGGCCAAAATAGTTGCTTTTGACTCATGCATGGTGTCTTCCCACTTCCCTGCCAGCTGTCATCTCTCTTTTTCATCCTTCTCATGTGCTTGTTCTGAGGCTCTCCTGGCATTTATAAAGGAGCGCCTGGTAATATAGCAGTATGGGTTTATGGCTTATCCCTTCTTGGATATCAAGCCCCTTGAGCTCAAAGTCTGAGCTCAGTACATCCTCAATAAACACCAGGTGTATGAATGAGATACAATAATAACCTCTGAGATATTATTAGTCCTACTCAATAACTAATGAAATGGGGTTATTAATGGATTAATTATTTATCCAATGTCACAAATGCAATGTATGGCTATTTCCAGATTTGAACCCAAGTTTCTTTAGAGTAAAAACTTATATTAGAAACTTACTCTCTAAAACAAGGATATAAAATAAGGCTATGAGGACAACACCTCATACTACTTGAAATCATTAAAGATGATTCTAAATGTATATCTTATTTGCATGTGATTTTGTAGAGATAGGACATAAAAAAAAAAAAAAACCTTAGCTCTCGGTGCTATAAAACACCAACAGTTTATTTCTCATTCATGTTATACACCTATTGCAGGTAAGCTGGAGGTTCTGCTTGTTTGTATTGCACATGGAGCAGCCATCATTGCAAACATTGCTTCTCATTATGCCAAAGGGAAAAACAGAGTTTTAGAATGTCTTGCAATTAAATGCTCTAGCCTGGAAGTGACACAATGTCACTTCAGTTCATAACTCATTGTTCAGAAGCAGTCATATGTCTCTATGTTCTCTGCTAGAAGATGCAAAGGCATAATATTTGGCAAGTACAAATGACTCTCACAGATTAAATAATTTATACTTCTTTACATGGTCATCAATTAGTTATCAGGTACTTATTATGTGCCAGGATCTGTGAATATAATAATAGAATAGTCTGTTACTGGTGCATAACAATCACAGAATCTCAGTGACATGCATAACATGCATTTATTTCTCTGTTGTGTATATGTCAGGTCATTGGGGTCTGGTTGATCTAGGTAAGTTGGGTTCAGCTGATCAAGATTTTAACCTATAGGTTGTACAGGTATATGAATCTACTGCATATAACTCCTATCCTCCTGAGATGAGCTTCTCATAGCAATGTCAGAAGTATAAAAAGAATGAATGGAAACATACAATGCCTTATAAAGTCTAGACTTGGAACTGCCACACTACCACACCTACCTACATTCTATTGACCAAAGTAGGTCTTATGGCCAAGTCCAATAGCAAGAAAGCAAAGTATAATCAGCCTTTCTTGGGATAAACTACAAAGGGTATAGATTCAAAAAAAGATCCAGTCAAGATGGTGGTGTAGGTAGATGTAGCTTTCCTCTTGGCACAACCACATAGAAATTACAACTAAAATATAGAACAACCATCAGAAATTGAGTTGAATGGAAGTCTGACTACTATGGAATTAAAGAAACCACATCTATTGAGATGGGTAGGAGGGGCACAGACACAGAATGGGCTGGCCTCCCACCCATGTGTGATGAATAAAAACTCAGAAGGGATATTTAGAAGTAAGGAGTCCCAGTCCTGCACTGGGCCCCCCAGCCCAGGGTTCTAATGTCAGAAAGATAAGTCCCCTAAATTTCTGGCTGAAAAAAAACAGTGGGGATTAAGACTGTGGAACAAACTTCTGGAGCCCCAAGCAGTTTCTCTTAAAGAACCCACACATGGACTCACCTACTCATTCTCAGTCCCTCTGAGCTCCAGCACCAGGGTAGCAGCTTGAAAGACACCACCAGTGGAATACTGGAGAAACTGAAATGGCTGGCATCAAGGCCAGAAGAGGCCATGGTCTCTTTTCTAAAGCCTCTCACCTACAGAATCAGCAAGCTGGTGCCATATCTGAGACTCAATCAATCTGGCTAACACTGTTTGACCCACCTTGGAGATCCCCAGAGACTTCTCTCCACCCAACTTATGGGCCCGCCCCAGCTGCTTTTCCCTGTGAATTAATGCTTCACAACTTCCTAAATTCTATCTAAAAATCAACAGTTGGCCTCAATGAGCTCCAGACGTGGCATTACCAGCAGCAAGATTAGATTCACAGCTTGGCTTTGCCAGGGAATCTCCAAGCCCAGCACAAGTAGCAGCCATCTCAGATTGCTTTATAGCTCAGGAAGAGTGCCCCAAACAAAACATAGGTGGTGGTTGACCTTGGCTTACACCACACAGGAAACCACAAAACAGTGCATCACATGAACAGCTACAGACCACATCAGAGCACCACCTCCATGTCGCTGCACAGCTGATACTCCACAGAGGGCAGAGGTTGGTGGTCAGTGGGCACAGCCAGTTCTTGTAGCTGACTGGCTTAGGTAAATCCTTCCCATTCACCTGCCAACAGCAACCAAGGCTCAACTACAGGATGCGAGTGTACTCAGCCCACAGAAAGGGTGTACCTCGAGTACCCAGTTTGAGTAATAGGGGAGGCTGTGCCACTAGACCCTATCATACACCTACTACATTAGGCCATACAACAAATACATAGAGTCAAAGCAGCTCTAATACACAGAAACAAACACAGAGGGGCTGCCAAATTGAGGAGGTAAAGAAATATGGCCCAGATGAAAGAACAGAACAAAACCCCAGATGAATAACTAAACAAAACAGAGATAGCCAACCTATGAGATGCCGAGTTCAAGAACTGGATATAAGGATGCTCAGAGAAATGACGGTACAGCCACAAAATAAAAAAAGAAGTGAATGTTATATAAAGTGAAGTAAAGAAAAATACACAGGGTACCAAGAGTGATAGGAAGGAAGCCAGGATTCAAATCAACAATTTGGAACAAAAGGAAGAAAGGAGAATTGAAAAAAGTAAGGAGGGGATTAGGAACCTCTGGGGCAACTTTAAATGTAGCAACATCTGAATCATAGGGGTGCCAAAGGAGAAGAAGAGCAAGAAATTGAAAACTTACTTGAAAAAATACTGAAAGAAAACTTCCCTAACTTGGAGAAGGCTATAGACATCCAAGTTCAGGAAGTACAGAGTCCCAAATAAGTTGCATCCAAAGAGGACTAAAGAGGACTAGCAAAGGTACACCAAGACACACCATAATTAAATTCCAAAGATTAAAGATAACGAGGGAATCTTAAAAGCAGCAAGAGGAAAGCAGAGTTACCTACAAAGGAGTTCACATAAGACTATCAACTGATTTTTCTAAAGAAACTTTACAGGCAAGAAGGGGCTGGCAAGAAGTATTCAAAGTGATGAAAAGCAAGGACTACAACCAAGCTTACTCTATCCAGCAAACTATCATTTAGAATGGAAGGGCAGATAAAGTGCTTCCCAGACAATGGAAGGCTAAAGAAATTTATCACCAAGCCATTATTATATGAAATGTTAAAGGACTTATTTAAGAAAAATAAGATCAAAACTACGAACATTAAAATGACAGCCAACTCACGACTATCAACAACTAAATCTAAAAAATAAAAACCAGACTTCTGGCCAAGATGGAGGCATAAACAGACACGCTGTGTCTCCCTCCACAACTAAGAAGGAACACAACTACCTCAAAACTAGAAACAACTAGAAGTTCCAGAAAATCAAACTACATGGAAGTCCAGCAAACAAAGATATAAAGAACAAATATTCATCCAGACAGGTAGGAGGGGCGGAGCTAGAGTGGAGAGGACACAGAGTGATGGCGGCAGTAGCAGGCCAGCAGAAAGCGCAGTCACACATTTTAAAAAGTCAGGAGACAAACCTGGGGAGCATTCCCCACCTCCTCACTGGACCTAGCAGCTCAGGGTCCCAGCACAGGGGGGAAATCAAGCCTCATTGCTTCTGACTGTGCAGACCATAGGGGTTGGGGCGGAGGCAGAAACTGCCAGTCTCAGTGGGATCTGCTTGTTTAAAGGGCCCTCATGGTCCTACAATGTCTGCAGACTCACCCACTCTGGGAACAACAGCCAGGGCAGCAGCTAGAGAGGTTCCAGTCCGGTGCGGAAGTGGGAGAGGTGCCCGGAAAAGGGGCGAGTGCCGGGCAGGTGCATTGCTCCCTTTCATACCCCTCTCCCACATACAGCGCCACAACATGGTGAAACAGGTTGCACTGTATTGATGAATCCCTAAGGCTCTGCCCCTTACAACTTAACAGGAGTGACAGCTCTACCTGGGATGTGGAGGAAAAACAAACACAGGAGCCTGTCAAGATGAGGAGACAGAGATGTATGGCCCAAAAGGGGGAACAGATCAAGGTTCCAGTGGGAGAACTAAGCGATGAGGAGATAGCCAACCTATCAGATGAGGAGATAGACAACCTAACAGATGCAGAATTCAAAACACTGGTGATAAAGATGATCACAAGCTTGACAGATATGCTTGAGCACAGCAAACACATAAGAGAAGAAGTGAAAGCTATCCTAAGTGAAACGAAGGAAAATCCACACAACACCAATGGTGAAGAGAAGGAAACCGGGGTTCAAATCAAGGATTTGGAATCGTCGGCAGCCGTCCGTCTCGAGAGACGATGGTGTAGCTTCTTAAGAGTCTATCTGCACCGCCGAGAATGGCTGTGCAGTCCGACTCGGGAGGGACACGGTATCTGCCTCCTCCCGTGTTGAATCGACATCTTGCGATGACGCTGGAGTGTCCTCTCCAGTGAAGCTGAAGCTACAGAGCCTGGGCAGGGTGATATGGAGGGTCTGCTGTTGCCCATGCAGCAGACCCCCCCTCTCTTCGCAGCTGAAGGGTCCAAGGGAAAGACGGAGTCAATACAGCTTGGCTTCAGGTGCGCCGCAGTAGTTGCCAGTGTTGACTACAACGTCAAACCGCCTTAGGGACTCCGGCTCCGGATTTTCTGTCGGGGTTTACTCCCCTAGCCTTTCCCCTGAAGAGGTATGCCGCAAGGCAGCGGAGGTTTTTTGGAGTCAGAGTTTTAAAACTCTGCGAAGGAGGTGAACATACAGGTCCAGGAAGTGAAGGAGGTGAACATACAGGTCCAGGAAGCACGGAGGTTTCCAAGTGAGCTGGACCCAGAGGGGAGCATACCAGAACTCATTATGATTGAGATGCCAAAGGTGAAAGACAAAGAGAGAGTCCTGGAGGCAGCAAGAGAGAGGCAGAGAGTTGCCTACAGGGAGGTGCCTATAGAACTACCAGCTGATTTCTCAAAAGAAACTTTGCAGGCAGGAAGGGACTGGCAAGCAGCACTCAATATGATGAAAGGCAACCTGCAACCAGGACTACTCTATCCAGCAAGGCTATCATTTGGAATGGAAGGGCATGTAAAGTGCTTCCCAGACAAGGTGAAGCTAAAGGAGTTCATAATCACCAAACCATTATTATATGAAATGTCAAAGGGACTTACTTAAGAAAAAGATCAAAACTATGAACACTAAAATGACAACAAACTCACAACTATCAACAACTGAATCTAAAAAATAAAAACAAAATCCAAATAAGCAAACCAGAATAGGAACAGAATCATAGGTATGGGGATCATTTGGAGGGTTATCATCTTGGAGATGGAAGGGGGAAAAATGGGGATATGGTGCAGAGATTAAGAAGCATAATCAATTGGTACAAAATAGGGGGAAGTTAAGAATAATATAGGAAAGGGTGAAGCCAAAGAACTTATATGCACAACCCACGGACATGAACTAAGGGGGGGTGGGATTGCTGGAGGGCAGAGCAGTACTGGGCAGAGGGGAGCAAAGGGGAAAAAATTGGAACTGCTGTAACAACATAATCAATAAAATATACTTAAAAAGTAAAAACCAAAACATAAAAAAAACTAAGCAAACATACAGAACAGGAGCAAAATCATAGATATGGATAATATATGAAGAGAATTTCTGGAAAAGTTGTGCTGCAGTCTGCTTCCACTTTTTCCTGCATCACTCTGGCTAACTTACTGAAAATGGACTGGTTGGGGGTGGGGAGACAAGCTCCGAAGCCATCACAGTATTACAGGTAATATACAATTGTGGCATAGACAACGGTTTTAGCAGCAGATGTGATAACCTTCCCTGAATTGGTTGAATTCTGAAAATATTTTGAAGTTGAATCTATCAAGTTTGCTGACAAATAGATTTGCAGATAGCCCTGGCTGGTTTGGCTCAGTGGATTGAGCGTTGGCCTGCGAGCTAAGTGTCGCTGGTTCGATCCTCCAGTCAGGGCACATCAGAGAAGGAAAACTCTGACTCCAAAAAACCTCCGCTGCCTTGCGGCATACCTCTTTAGGGGAAAGGCTAGGGGAGTAAACCCCGACAGAAAATCCGGAGCCGGAGTCCCTAAGGCGGTTTGACGTTGTAGTCAACACCGGCAACTACTGCGGCGCACCTGAAGCCAAGCTGTATTGATTCCGTCTTTCCCTTGGACCCTTCAGCTGCGAAGAGAGGGGGGGTCTGCTGCATGGGCAACAGCAGACCCTCCATATCACCCTGCCCAGGCTCTGTAGCTTCAGCTTCACTGGAGAGGACACTCCAGCGTCATCGCAAGATGTCGATTCAACACGGGAGGAGGCAGATACCGTGTCACTCCCGAGTCGGACTGCACAGCCATTTTTGGCGGTGCAGATAGACTCTTAAGAAGCTACACCATCGTCTCTCGAGGCTCTGTAGCTTCAGCTTCACTGGAGAGGACACTCCAACATCATTGTAAGATGTCGATTCAACACGGGAGGAGACAGATACCGTGTCACTCCCGAGTCGGACTGCACAACCATTCTCGGCGGTGCAGATAGACACTTAAGAAGCTACACCATCGTCTCTCGAGATGGACGGCTGCCGACTGAGATTTGCAGAATAGAAGAGAGTTGTGTTAGGGTTAATGGAAAGGAATTTGGTTCAATCAACTGGATAAAAAAAAAGAATTTTAGTTTTCTGAGATGGAAAAGAGTCTTTGAGGAGCACATGAGAAAGAAAGATCAAGGTTCATTTTGGACCTATTATGTTTAAAGTACCTATCATTCAACTGAGTGAAAAAGTAAGCAGGCTGTCGAATAGTGAGATGAGCAGAGGGAGGCCTAGGCTGAAGAGATAAACTTTGAGGCCTCCCTTTATGCTTGTATGTAGGTCTGAAGCTATTCAAGGCCATAAGGTTGAGACTCACAAAAAATGGATTTAAGTAAAATAATGACAAAAGCTAAGGCCTGAACTCTCAGGCACTTCTAATTTCCAATGCCATGATGATAGTGAGGAACCAGCAACAGAAACTTAGAATAAATGACTAGAGCATAGGTGAGAAACAATGACAGTGTGATGTCATGGAAATTAAATGAAGAAATGTTTTCAAGGAGAAGGGACTTTACAACGGGCCGATGCTACCATGTGTCAAGTAAGACCACTGCTATGTTGAGTAAAATTCAGATCATTGATCATCTTGTGTGAGATATTAGTTGGAATAACAAGGTAAAATCTTGGTCAAAATGGGTTTAAGGAAGAATAGGACAGGAACAATTGGTGACAGTGAACACAGATCACTCTTTCAAGGAGATCTAAAAAAGAGAGTAGAAGGTTTTGTTTGCTGGAGGTTGATGGAAGAATCAAAGGAAAATTACTTTTTAAATAAATGGTAGAAACAATCATGAGACTTATTACAGCAAGAGAAAATAACAAAGAGGGAACATTTACTGCCCTGCTGGCCTTTAGTGATGAAATTGATAGGTTTTGTGTATAAAGGGAGGGTTGTACTTTATCTATGAACAGGGACTTTTCATTCACAGGACCTAGAGGGAAGGCATTTTAATTGGAGACAGAGGCAAGTGGAAGATGTGTTCATAGAAGCTGGGTCCTTCCATTTCCTCAACAGGAGGGAAACATTCATTGTTCAACTAAGGCAGCATAAATCAAGCACCTTCTTAAATCCATACTTGGAGCTCTAATGCCAAACAGACACACAGCATGTTGGAAATATTCAACACAGGGACAGAAGATAGGCCCCATAGAGGTAACCAGGTCATCTATAGCAAAGGTGACCTGCAGCTGTTTTTGTGGCTTGGAACATCTGGGATTGTGAGAAATCACATTCCTTGTCTTCCTGCAGAAGCTATTTAATACCAGAGTTGCCTGGTGTTTAGATTCTCATTCCTCTGCTGCTAGAGTTTATGACTCTAAGAAAAAAGCTCACTTACTTATGGAAACTCAGTTGGACTTCTAGGGAGTGAATATGGGTTGCTTTCCAAAAAAAGATTGTTGATAGCTCCCTTCCTGAGAGTTGCTAGAATCCAAGCCACTGTTGAAAGTATCTTTCTGAAGAGCCCCATCAGTTGCTTTGCTTGTAGCTTTGTATGACCTTCCTGAGTTCTAAATACCAACTTCTTGCCCTATCTCTTCAAGTAGAGCTCAGATGCTACCTTTTTGAGAATACCTTTTCTTTATGTCAATTAATGGAAAATCAATACTTAAGTGATATTTAGGAACACTTATCTCCCATTCTGTATCATATCTTTAAGAGCAGAGACTGTGAACACCCTCCTTATACAGAATATGCACTTAATAAATCAATGAATGGATAACTTTTTCACTTCCTTCATGTATAATTAAAATTTTGTTGAGAAAGGACTCTGAGCAATTGTTAAAGGTTAGCCCCAAGCTGTTTAGAACAATAGTGAATGTTAACTAATTATTTAAAAGACACCTTTTAATTTAAAAGTCTAGTTTTTAATTATTTTTATGACAGTTTATGTTAAATTTTACCTGTTTCAGTCCTGGATCTAGATGACATATTTCTATTTTAATTATGCAGCCCGTGATTACCACAAATGTGTTGAGACCTTTATTTTTTTTCTTATTCTTTTAGCTCTCTTGGAATTAGAAGTGAGCAGTGTTGGCTATTATCAAGTTCTTCTGGAAATGACAGTGCTATGTGGTCAAAAAAATTAATGGCTGCCAAAAGAATAAGATTCACATGTCTCTCCACAGCTTTGGAATATAAGGAATATTAAACATGAGTGTGATTGCCGAGGCTTTGATAGCCTTATTCTCTGCCAATGCCCATCTGGCAAGAGCTAATTCACTCTCTGTAGTAGATTTTGTGGATCAACAAAACAACCCCTTTGCTTAGTGGTTTAAAAACACATTTTTTTTTTAGCTCATGGTTCCACAAGTTGGCAATTTGGACTGGGATCACTGAGTGGGTCTTCTGGTCTTGGCTGGGATTACTTATTTGTTTGTGGTAAGCAACCAGATTGGCTGGGGCTGATTATTTCAAAATGACCTAAATTGGGATAGCTCATTTTTGCTTCATGTGTCTCTTATTACAGCAGTCTAGCCAGGGCAGTCTAGCTAGAAGCATGCCAATCCCTTCAAGGCCACGACTCATAACTGGCATGCTGTCACTTCTGACACATTCTATTGACCAACTCAAGTCTCAGAACCAGCAAGAATCAAAGGGAAAAGAAAGAGATTCCACATGTTTATAGGAGGAGCTGGAACATCATATCTAGGCAAAGTGTCTGGGTACAGAGAGGTCATTCTTGCAACCTACCACACCAGCTGAAATAGATAAAAAAATATACATGCACAAAAAAAGTTCATTGGTTGAGTCTCCTGGTGTTGAGGACCCTAAACTGCTGTAGATTTTGTACTGGAGTCAGAAGTAAGGTCCAGTTTTGCTACACAGAATGAATGTTGAAGATCAGTGATGAGCTATGACTTCATAAATTAAAACTATTTCTACTGAAGTTTGTTACTACTTTAGAGGCAATGGCAGGGCTCTAGCAGGGAAAGTCAACATGTCAATAAATGCTCCCCAAATTTGAGTGGAGGCAAGTATGTCTTCCTCCATCAGCATTTCCTTTTCCCTTTGGAAATATGATACTCCAAATCATCACTATTGCCCTTTTTTCAGCTAACTTGAACATATATATAACTATGGTGCTAGCTGATAGCTAAGGTGTTTAAAATGTTAAGGTTTTTACATTTTAGAGGAGCCTGTTGGCCTTTCAAAGACTTCAAGTGTCAAATTCATAAAGTTATGATGATGGAAGGACAGGTGGATGTGCTCATGCATTTGAACAGAGTACTCCACCTAGCCAGTGGATAATAATTCTGCTCATTTTACCCTAGGCATTGAACCTTCTCTTATTGTCAATCCTAAATTTGGATAAGTAGAATGCCATATAGGCATTTCCCCCAGAGATTAAATAGAGAGTAATACTTTCCAGCAGTTCTTGGATTTACTTGATAATAATTTTAAAAAACCCTCTTCCTAATATGCTTTTTGCTAATAAATCCCTCTTCTGCTAAGTTCACTAGAAGCATTTTATTTGTCTACAACTAGAAACTGTATGATGAATTTTTAAAATTGTTTTTAAATTCTCTTCAGGGCTTCTTAATTTTTAGTCAAAATACTTATTTTGGGGGGACCAACCTGGGAATTAAAGCCACATTGACATAGGTTCACAATGAGTTTTTTTATCCTCACCTGAGGATATTTTTTATTGCTTTTTAGAAAGAGAGGAAGGAGGGCAGATAGAGAGAAACATTGATGTGAGAGAGAAACATTGATAGTTGCCTCTTGTAGGCTCCCTGACTGGGGATTGAATGCACAACCTAGATATGAACCCTGATGAGGAATCGAACCCATGACCTTTTGGCATATGGGATGTTGCTCACCTGAGCTAAACCAGCCAGGGCCACAGTGTTTTTAATTCAGGTATATGAAAAGCGGTGATGCCCTGCCCAGATCCCCATTACCAGGTGGGTGCACACATCCCCAGATGTTGTAAGTATTGGCTGCTAAAGTCTCACAGTTTTTGTTTGTGTTCTTCACCTCCCAAATGTAGTTATCTGGAGCACTCAAATTCACTAATGTCTTCTATCATTTCAGCACCACAGAAAGTGCCTCATAACCAATAATGAACTGATAGAGAGGTAGAAAAGCCAACTCTGTGCCTCAAAGTGACATGTCTCAATGGTGCTTCAGAAACTCTCATGAAATCAGAAACTCTTAGGCCAAGGCTAGGTAAGAGTGGAAATCATGTCCTTGCTGAGCTCCCTCTCCCAAACCCTTTTGCTTCCCTTATTCCTCTTCTTCTGAGACCTCTTCCTCAATGAACCACATGTGCCTGAATTCCTGGCTCAAGGGCCTTCTATCTTGTGGTTTCTCCCTTCTCTAGATCCTCAGCATTCATTCTGCTCCAGGGAAAGACAATAAGACTTCTATTAAAGAAGATTTTATAGGCCTGTTCTGAAAGTACTGACTTCACTTCCACACACAGTCCATTAACCAGAACTCAGGCACATGAGCAAGGGTGACTGGCAAACATAGTGTGGCTGAATCCACGCAAGAGGGAGGAGGTCTCCAGACCTATAGAAAGGGTAGATGGTGAGGGGAAGCTGACCTAAGGAGCTGTAGTACATAAAATCAACAATTAGCCTTAGCTCAGGTACCATATTGAAAAAACAAGGCGAGGGTCCCAGGGGTGAAATGGAATTTTCAGGCAAACAGGGATATCTTAGCTGTAGCTGACCCACAAGCAGTCAAAAAATGGCTGAGCCACCCTCTATGGAAAATAAAATGTTTTTAAGTTTTCTTACTGGGACACAATCCACAAAGCTGGGTTGAAGGGAAAGAAAATAAAGTGGCACAGTTTGTAACCTTTGTATTTAGTAACTGAGTTGCATCCCTTTCCAGCCTCTCAGAGTACTGTGTTTAAAGTCTCTAAAGGGTTCAAGTTCTAGTCTCTGCCCAAGGCTCTTCACTGACTTTTCTTCTCTTTCATTCTCTACAGTGGTGGGAAGCTGACATTAATACTTGCTCTGTGGCCTTTGACTGATTCCCTTTAGCTCTCTCAGCTGAAAACTAGAGGTGTGTAGCAGGTTGCTAAGGCACTTCTGGTATAAACATTCCCTGATTCTAGAAGACTCAGAGGCTCAGTTGGAACAAGAGAGAATCTGACCATGTTCTTAATAAAAGCTTGTGTGATGTGACTTATAATAAATGTGTATTTGGTTTTCCTCTTTTTTCTGAAGCAAAGCTCCTAAAACTGTTGGAATTTCCTGTGACAACAACAATAAAGGTATCTTTTGTTATGTTAATGAGGTGATTTTTGACCAGAAACCAAAGAATGGGGACTGGTTGGCAGGAGAACCAATCTTGTGATTAAAAGGTTGAAACTTAAGTCAGTCTCCATTTTTCAGGAGAGGAGAGGAGTTTGGGATTAGATCTATTGCCAATGACCAAGGATTTAATCAGTTTGCCTATTATTAAACCCAAAATTCTTGGATTCAAAGAGCTTTTGGATTGGTGAACACATGGAGACTAGGGAGATTTGTGCTCCAGGAGAGGGGAGGGAAGCTCCATGCCTTTGCCCCATACTTCGTCCTGTGCACCTCTTCCATTTGATTCTTCCTGAGTTATATCCTTTTAGAATACACTGGTAATCCAGTAAGTAAATGTTTCTGAGTTCCGTTAGCCACTTTAGCAAACTAATCAAACTCAATACCATTGGAAACTCATGTCTACAGCCAATTGATCAGAAACTTAGGAGACAACCTGAACTTTACATTGGTGTCTGAAATGAAGGAGGAGGAACAGTCTTGGAGGATGTAACCCTTAACTTGTGGCATCTGACATTAGTTCTAAGTAGATAGTATCAAAATTAAATTATAGGATACCCAGCTGGTGTTTGAGAATTGCTTATTAGTATGGGAACCCTCCCCACCCCCAAATGCTGGAAATTGATGATCAGAATCATTTCGTTAGGGATACAGGAGTAGCAATGAGCAGTTGCTGATTCAATATGAGTCACTGTTGATAGTCAAAGAAAATGATAACTATAGATCACATGGAAGAAGTTCTCAGGGTGTTAAAGAGAAATCCACAGGCCCAGAATGCCATCACTTGTGCTGAAAGTCCATGGCACCAAACCAGATCTAATTGCAGTTTCAACTTCTCCCAGAAACATAATCTTAATTAATCAGTATAGAATATTCTGGTCAAGCACCAGTAGGGCAATCTCCTGGGTAAAAAGACACCCCATTCTCTTTCCCGAAAGAAAAAGTGTCCAGGTCAAAAATAATTTGTTCTTTTCTTTTGTTAGCAGCTCCCTTGCCCCACCCCTCTTTGTATAAAATCTTCCATTTTGTACAACCCCTTGGAGCACCCATCCATTTGCTAGATGAACTAATGCCCAATTCATAATTTGCTTAATAAACCCAATCAGATTCCAAACTTATTTTGTTGAATTTTGTCTTTTAAAGATTTTCATTTATTTATTTATTTTTAGAGAGAGGGTGAAGGGAGGGAGAAAGAAAGGGTGAGAAACATGGATGTGAGGAGAAAAACCTCAACTGGTTGCCTCCTGCATGCCCCTAGCTGGGTATCTGGCCCAAAACCCAGGCATGTGCTCTGACCAGGACAACACTGAGCCACACCAGTTAGGGGAATTTTGCTCTTTAACAAGAGTAAACTAGTCACCGACTGCTTCCAGCCTTGGCTCACACTGGGACCATGCCTGAAAATCTGAGGAGAAGGGTGATGAGGAGGGCCTTTAGGCCTCCATAATTTTCAGTGTGCTTTCTCTCTCTCTCTCTCTCTCCTCTCTCTCTCTCTCTCTCTCTCTCTCTCTCTCTCTCTCTCTCTCTCTCTCTCTCTCTCTCTCTCTCTCTCTCTTTAATTGATCTGTATGGAACATCATCCAGATCCCTTCTTCAGAGCAATACTCTCACCCCCAGCTGCAAGAAATTTTACCTGTTGACTATTCACAGTAAGGGACTGTTGAGGGAAAGTCCCAAAAGTCTAAATTTAGGATTGATGCCAAAGAATCAACGCATAACTTTATTCAAATTCATAAGAGTTTCAATAGGAGAAACTTACATACACAGGCAAAGCAGCTGCTTCCAATGCTGGCCAGCCAGGAAGAATCTACATCCCTCCTAGAACAGGGTGCCTTTTTAGAGGGAATTAATAGTCAAACCATATGGTGGGTAGTTAGACCACCAGAAAGAACAATGCATTCCTAAGTGAACAGGTCATATTAGGCAGTTATCACACTCTACATGTTCAATCGCCTCCTTCCTGAGGGCATTCTAGTTTTCTGGGTAGTCAGCCAAGCCTGAGGCTACAGAGGGTTAAACAGAGGGCCCAACATTTCCCAGACACCTTTGTTGCTGGAGCCATCTTTCATCTAAAGTGAGTTCCCCTATAGGGCCCTCCTTGGAATTTGCCCTTGGACTCAGAGGACCACCTTTCATAAGGCTGGCAGCAAAGGCAATGACTGAGTAATGCTACAAGCACGTGACCTCTTTGCCTCATTTGTGACAACTGAGGTCATCCCAGGCCCAGAGCTCCCTGTAGAGTGGACAAGGACTATGTGGTAAATGCATTGAGGATCAGATTTTCTCTGTCCAGTCCCAACTTTCTCTTTTCCTTATAGGTAGCTTCTGAGACCATGCCCCAGAACACACTTTGATTGCAACTCCTTGACTCAATCTTTTTTCCCACAAACACAAGAGATGCAAATGAAGACAATCTGAAACATAAAATCTAAATAAAATGTGTTGGGGACATGCAATTTTAAGAGAAATTTTAAAACCCCCATTTCTAGCTCCCAACCACTGCTTCCAGCCTCTTTCTATACAGACATCCCCCCACATAAGGAACAGGACAAATTAGAAGGGAGGACCAGTTGAATCAGCTTCCCACAGCTCTCCTATCTCCTGCTGCTGTTCTTATATTTCCTCCACATTTACCTTCTGTTAATGCAAATTCAAGGTCTTAAAATAGATTTTATTTTCCTTCTTTGCTAAGGCCTATAAGACACTTCATCATGTTCTTCTTTCACAAGTTTTTTTTTGTTGTTGTTGTTTTTGTTTTTAATCTCCTCTGCCTAACTCGAGTTTTTGTATGTTTAAAGAAAAAGTCAGAAGTCTGTGTGTGTCTCTGTGTGTGTGTGTTTCAACATTATATAGCATATTTCTGGTCTCTTTGGCACCAGGTAAACAAAATTTGTGATATAATCAGGCTCCCTGTCTCTCTTTACCTGATGAATTATCCCAGTACTTCTGTGGCCCAGATGTCCCCTGGCTATGACCTTGACACTCTGAATCCATGAGCATCTTCTCTTTAAGGTTCTCGAGACCTGGGACCTTAACCATAGACAAAGAGCCTACCTTCTACCATAGACTTCTAGGAGCACACAAAATCTACAAGTAGTTTTTTGGGGAGTGGGGGGCTGGAAGGTGGGGGGAATGAATCCAACCAATCCATTTTTTTGTAAATATAATTGGATAAGTTGTTTATGTTACTGGAAAAGAAAGTTGCTGACTCCCAGTATAAAATGAGCCAAACACTCTTGTAGTGTGAAGATAGAAAATACACAGCCCCACACCATTTTTACAGTTTATTACACAACTGTCAATTCTATGGTTTCAATCCTATTGTTAAGAGATTATTTCTGGAATCACATATTTAACATCTTTATTCAAGATGCACTTCATATTACACAAGAGTGGTGTTCATGAACAAGTGCGCAGATTTGACTTCTCATATGACCCGAATGTTCTCTGAGACTTCTATGTCCTCCAGAGCATTGAGGAAATGAGGTTCTAACTCCCCATGCCCATGGTTTTGTTACAGGAGAAACCTGGTTCTTCTTGCCAACGCAGCAAAGAATAACAGATCAGTAAGTCAATTAGCATGCAAACAGGGTTTATTAATGATGTGTTTTAATGGAAGAGAATGGGCCTTGCCAAGGTGGGGGTGAAAGGCATAGGTTTAGGGCAAAGCCACATAAGGGTGGCAAGAAGCAAGGGCAAGGGTGACAAGATCATCAGTTCCTTTGTTCTGAGGACTCATATGGTTGACAGTCTAGGAAAGAAGAAATTACATATTGATTGATGGGTAAAGGTGGTGCCAGCTTTCCAGGAGGACATGACTACCCAAACTTAAGCATGGATTCTGTTACCCTGAATCCTTATCTTGCTCCAGACCACATTAGTTCATCTTGTTGTAAAACAGAAATGTGACAAGAGGCAGTTAATTAAAGTTGAGGCAGTTACCCAAAGTTACTTATGGTAAGCACTAGGGACTCCCTTGTAAAACAGATAGTGACCAGAAGTAGGCATTTAATCAAAGATTTTTTATGAAAGTTTTTTTGGGTGTGCACTGTGGAACCCCTCCTCTTCCAGACCTCAGGATTAATACACAGTTTCAAACAGTTTCTTTCCAAGATAGTGGAAATGATATATAGAATTTCAAGGGCTTCTCTCCTCCCATGCTAGCATGGTGTTTCTTGTGATGTTGGAACATCTAGCAAAATTATCATACCAGGCTCAGGACTGCTGAGTTAGTGGCTAAAACCTGCCTCCCTCCTCCAAGCCTTGGTTTACTGTCTATCCTACCTAGGAGTTTCTGTAGATTTCTCACATTGCCATGACCCTCTGCATCTCTCACACTGCGATTGCTTAAGCAGATCTGTTTGCACTTTCCTTGTCTGGGTACAATGTCCATCCTTTCTCTAGCTTCTAACAGAAATTCATCCACACCAAATACATTGAAGGTGCACTATATATCTGGCTTCATTATTTTCTTTTTTAATTTAATCTTTTTTAAGTATATTTTATTGATTATATTGTTACAATAGTTTCAATTTTTACCCTTTGCTACCCTCAAACCAGCACCGCCCTCCCCCAGCAGCCCCCACAAATCCATGCCCATGGTTTGTACATACAAGTGCTCCCACTTCACACTTTCATATATTCTTCTTCTTTTTTTAAATAAATAAATGATTAATTAATTATTTTAATAATAAAAAATAATCCCTCCCTCTCAGATATTAAGACCCTTTATAATCTTATAAAGGACAATGGGAGAAGGTCTCAAGCTCCTCTAGCTGCTTCAAGTTTGACATGGTGGTCATCCTACCTACCCTTGGGTCCAGAAATCCCTAATAAGTGTGGGGGTGTGGAGGGGAGGGTGGCCTTCCCACACGGGGAAAGATCGTGCAGGCTCCAGGTCAGTTGGCTGTCCCCAGACAACAGCATGCTTGGTTTAACAGGTTGGCATCCTTGTTGTATTCTGGGGGCAACAGATATGGCAAAAGGGTTAAAAGACATCATTCACTCCATAACTACTAGATGACAAAAGGCAGGGATTAATTTTTCAATGTCCCACATTAGGGGAAAAAAAAGGGGCTTCTTTGGAGGAAGGTGTCCCAGGCACATCTCACCTGTACAAAACCTTTTTGCCCATTATACTTAGTTTGGGCTGAGGGAAATATTTTAGGTTTCCTGCCTCTCAGACCTCTGGGCCCTTTCTGTCCAAGCCATTAGGATAGAAAATAGAAACCAGTTTTAAAGTGAAGCCCACAGACCACCCCATTCTTCACCAACACAGCCACTTAGTTCAGCCAAACCATTGAGTCTCAGGAGGCAGCACTGCAGACAGTAGTAAGTGAGGCCTATACGTACAATCACTCAGGTAATGAGATCATAGACTTATGCCCTTTGAAAACAGAAAACACATGTTAATTTATGTAACATAACCCACATACAAGTCTCTAAATCTGTAAGACTGTCTTATTGGACAGACATCCAGTTGCAAGGCATTTGACATTCTTCTTGCCTGTAAATTAAATATCTTTGATGATACCACATAGTTTAACTTTCAAGTGAAAACATATTTTAAGTGAAAAGAAACTTTAAAGACGATTAGCTGCACTACTTTATAGTCTACCACTGATCATTGTGATTTTCCTTGAATAATGATTTTTCTCCCTAAGATTACCCTCCTTGTCATTAAAGAGACTGCATTAAGTCCATTTTTAATTTATCCTGTTCATTTACATAAACACAACAAGAGCAGCAAATGATCACTTATAATCTTTAGTTCTGCTTTGCTGGAACTTACGCAAGGAACATTTAAGGTGACCTTCAGTCTGCCTTTCAGGGCACAGAAGCTGAGCCACATACCTGGCATTCAGCCTTGCCTGTATACACCTGTCTTTTCCAAGTCCTTCTTGTTTTCCATTGTGCCTTAAGGTCCCTTCTAGACATATTTCAGGAAAACAACCTTCATTCCTTCTCTGGAAAGATTACTGTGGACCACACAACCAACCAAGGTACCAGGCCTTTTATCTCATGGGCTTTTATTACCTTCAAAAGTCATTCCCAGTTCCTCAGGGCTTTTTGGTAACAACCAGAGTCCAAGCATATCTCCTTTAGGCATGATATTCCAGTTAAAGACTTGGTCAAAAAAAAAAAAAGAAACAAAACTCTATTAACAACTGGTCTTATTAGTTTTATGCGAAGAAACTTATGTCATTACTTACTTCTTTAGAATGCCAAACTCTGGAGGGATCAGATAGGGAGAAAAATAAACAACGTGAAGGAAAATCCTTTTCCTCTAATATTCGCTGAACTGGCATTTCCATTCTTCATATTTTCATTTTTCTCCCTCTAAAAAAAATATTTGTTTGTTTTTCCATTACAGTTGTCCCACTTTTTTCCCCCTCTTGTTTCCCTGCACCTTTTCCCTCCCTTCCCCCACATTCAGTCCCCCCTCAGTTGCCCATGTCCGTGGGTCATTTATACATGTTCTTTGACTAGACCCTTCCCGTTCTTACCCCCTTCTCTCCCTCCCCCCTCCCCCCTTGTTACTGTTAGTCTACTCCTTGTTTACATACCTCTGATTCAATTTTGCTCATTTGTTTGTGTTATTCATTAGTTTCCTGTAATAGGTGACAGCATAAGGTATTTTTCTTTCGTTGCCTGGCTTATTTTGATAAGCATAATACTCTCTAATTCCACCCATGTTGTTACAAATGGTAGAAGTTCCTTCTTTATTTCTGCTACATAGTACTCCATTGTGTACATGTACCACAGTTTTTTGATCCACTCATTTACAGATGGGCACTTAGGTTGTTTCCAGCACTTGGCTATTGTAAATAGTGCTGCTATGAACATTGGGGTGCATAGGTTCTTTTGAATTGGTGTTTCAGGATTTTTTGGATATAATCCTAGCACTGGAATCACTGGTTCAAAAGGCAGTTCCATTTTTAGTTTTTTTGAGGAAATTCCATACTGTTTTCCATAGTGGCTGCACCAGTCCGCATTCCCACCAGAAACCCACCAGGGTTCCCATTTCTCCGCATCCTCTCCAGCACAAGTTGTTTGTTGATTTGTTGATGATGGCCATTCTGACTGGTGTGAGGTGGTATCTCATTGTGGTTTTTATTTGCCTCTCTCCGATGGCTAGTGATGTTGAGCATTCTTTCATATGTCTATGGACCCTCTGTATGTCGTCTTTAGAGAAGTGTTTGTTCAGGTCCTTTGCCCATTTTTTAATTGGGTTGTCTGTCTTCTTGGTGTTGTGTTGTATGAGTTCTTTATATATTTTGGAGATCAATCCCTTGTCTGAGATATCATTGGCAAATATATTTTCCCTTATGGTAGGATTCCTTTTCATCTTACTGATATTTTCTTTTGCTGAGCAGAAACCTTTTAGTTTGATGTAGTCCAATTTGTTTATTCTTTTCTTTATTTCCTGTGCCTTAGGAGATATATCAGTGAAAATGTTGCTACGTGGGATATCTGAAATTTTCCTGCTTATGTTTCCCTCTAGGACTTATATGGTGTCACTGCTTACATTTAGGTCTTTGAACCATTTTGAGTTTATTCTGGTGTATGGTGTAAGTTAGTGATCTAGTTTTATTTTTTTGCATGTCCTTGTCAAGTTTCCCCAATACCATTTGTTGAAGAGGCTCTTCTCACTTCATTTGATGTTCCTTCCCCCTTTGTCAAATATTAGTTGACCATATAGACCTGGGTTTATTTCTGGGCTCTCTATTCTGTTCCACTGATCTATATGTCTGTTCTTATACCATTACCAGACTGTTTTGATTACCGTAACCTTGTAGTATAGTTTGATATCAGGTATTGTGATTTCTCCTACTCTGTTGTTCTTCCTCAAAATTGCTGTGGCTATTCAGATCTTTTTGGGTTCCATATAAATTTTTGAAGTATTTGTTCTAGGTCTGTGAAAAATGTCATTGGTGTTTTAATAGGGATTGCATTGAATCTATAAATTGCTTTGGGTAGTATGGACATTTTAATGATGTTGCTTCTTCCCATCCATGAGCATGGTACATGCTTCCATTTATTTGTATCTTTCTTAATTTTTTTCTTCAGTGTTATGTAGTTTTCTGAATACAGGTCTTTTACCTCCTTGGTTAAGTTTATTCCTAAATAATTTATTTTCCTTGTTGCTATGGTAAATGGAGTTTTTCTTTCAGTTTCTATCTCTGAGATTTTATTGTTGGTGTACAGAAATGCCTTCGATTTCTGAATATTGACTTTGTACCCTGCTATTTTGCCAAATTCACTTATTAGTTCGAGTAGTTTTTTTGTGGAGTCTATAGGGTTTTCTATGTACACTATCATGTCATCTGCAAATAATGACAGTTTTACTTCCTCTTTTCCAATTGGGATGGCTTTTATTTCTCTTTCTTGTCTGATTGCTGTGGCTAGAACTTCCAAGACCATGTTGAATAGGAGTGGAGAGAGTGGACATCCTTGTCTTGTTCCTGACCTCAGGGGGAATGCTCTCATTTTTTGCCCATTGAGTATGATGTTGGCTTCAGGTTTATTGTATATGGCCTTTATTATGTTGAAGTATGCTCCCTCTACTCCCATTTTCCTGAGAGTTTTCATCATAAACGGGTGCTGTACTTTATCAAATGCTTTTTCTGCATCTATTGATATGATCATGTGGTTTTTGTCTTTTATTTTGTTTATGTGGTGTATTACGTTTATTGATTTGTGAATATTAAACCATCCTTGCATCCCTTGGATGAATCCCACTTGATCGTGGTGTTTGATCTTTCTAATGTGTTGCTGGATCCGGTTTGCCAATATTTTGTTGAGGATTTTAGCATCTATGTTCATCATTGATATTGGCCTGTAGTGTTTTTTCTTTGTTGTGTCTTGATCCGGTTTTGGAATTAGGGTAATACTGGCTTCATATAACGAGTTTGGGAGTCTTCCCTCTTCTGGGATCTTTTGGAATAATCTGAAGAGTATAGGAGTTAGTTCTTTCCTAAATGTTTTGTAGAATTCACCTGTGAAGCCATCTGGTCCAGGGCTTTTGTGTGCAGGGAGATTTTTGATTACTGATTCAATTTCACTAGTTGTTATTGGTCTATTCAGGCTTTCTGCTTTTTTTTTAATTCAGTTTTGGAAGACTATATGTTTCCAGGAATTCGTCCATTTCATCCAGGTTGTCAAATTTCTTGCCATACAGTTGTTCGTAATAATTTCTTACAATTCTTTGTATTTCTGTGGTATCAGTTGTGATTTCTCCTCTTTCATTTCTGATTTTATTTATTTGGGTCCTCTCTCTTTTTTTCTTGATGAGCCTGGTTAAAGGCTTGTCAATTTTGTTTATCTTTTCAAAGAACCAGGTCCTATTTATGTTGATCTTTTGAATTGTTAGTTTAGTCTCTATGTCATTTAATTGTGCTCTGGTCTTGATGATTTTCTTTCTTCTACTTGATCTGGGTTTTGCTTGTTGTTCTTCCTCTAGTTCTTGTAGCTGTAGGGTTAAATTTTTTATTAGAGATTCTTCTAGCTTTTTTAGGTAGGCCTGTATTGCTATGAACTTTACTCTCAGGACTGCTTTTGTTGTATCCCATAGGTTTTGGGTTGTTGTGTGTTCGTTATCATTAGTTTCCAGAAACTTTTTTATTTCTCCTTGATGTCATTGTTAACCCATTCATTATTTAATAGCATGTTATTCATTCTCCATGAATTTGAAAGTTTTTGCGTTTTTTCCTTGAGGTTGATTTCCAATTTTAAGCCACTGTGATCTGAGAAGATGCTTGATATAATTTCAATTTTCTTGAATTTGTTGAGGCTTGTTTTGTGTCCTATTATGTGGTCTATCTTTGAAAATGTTCCATGTGCACTTGAGAAGAATGTATATTTTGCTTCTTTGGGGTGGAAATTTCTATATATATCAACCAAGTCCATTTGATCTAGAGTGTTGTTCAGTGCCTCAATATCCTTGGTGTTTCTTTGCTTCGAAGATCTGTCCATTGTTGACAATGGGGTGTTAAATTTCCCTACTATGAGTGTGTTGTTGTCTATATCTTTCTTGGAGTCTTTCAAAATTTTCCTTACATATTTGGGTGCTCCTAAGTTGGGTGCATAGATATTTATAAGGGTTATATCTTCTTGATGGATTTTTCCCTTAAGTATTATGAGATGTCTTTCTTTGTCTCTTTTAATGGCCTTTGCTGTGAAATCTGTTTTGTCTGATATAAGTATTGCTACCCAGCTTTTTTTTTCATGTCCATTTGCTTGAAATACTTTTTTCCATCCCTTCACTTTCAGTCTGTGTAGATCTTTTGTTCTAAGGTGGGTCTCTTGTAGACAGCATATATGTGGGTCATGCTTTCTAATTCATTCAGCTACCCTGTGTCTTTTAATTGGAGCATTTAATCCATTTACATTTAAGGTTATTACGGATAAGTATGTATTCATTGTCATTTTCCCCCTTTGTACTCGTGTTCCTCTTTGTCTCTCTCTGTTTCTTCATCTTCTTAAAGCAGACCCTTGAGCATCTCTTGCATTGCTGGTTTCATGGAGATGTATTCTTTTAGCCTTCTTTTATCTTGGAAACTCCTTATTTCACCTTCTATTTTGAATTGGATCCTGGCTGGGTAGATTATTCTTGGTTGTAGGCCTTTGTTTTTCATTGCTTGGAATATTTTTTGCCATTCCCTTCTGGCTTGTAGTGTTTCTGCTGAGAAATCTGATGATAGCCTTATTGGAGCTCCCTTGTATGTTATTAGTTGTTTCTCTCTTGCTGCTTTTAGGATTCTCTCTTTGTCTTTCAATGTTGCCATTTTAATTATGATGTGTCTTGAGGTTGGCCTGTTAGGGTTCATCTTTATTGGGACCCTCTGTGCTTCCTGAACTTGAGTGACTCTTTCTCTCCTCATGTGAGGGAAGTTTTCTGTCATTAGTTTTTCAAAGAGGTTTTCTATCCCTTCCTCTTCTTCTTCTCCTTCTGGAATTCCTATGATATGGATATTATTACGTTTTATGTTGTCCTACAGCTGTCTTAGAACAACTTCTGTCTTGTTCAGTCTTTTTTCATTTTGTTGCACTGTCTGGGAGTTTTTGTCTATATTGTCCTCCAGCTCACTGATCCGATCTTCTGCTTCCTCTAACCTGCTTTTAATTCCTTCTATTGTGTTCTTCAATTCAGAGATCATATTCTTCATTTCCTCCTGACTCTTATTGATAGCTTCTATGACCTTTTTCATGCTGGTGTAATTCTCAATAAGTTTTTTGTAGTTTTTCTGGAGTTCTTTGTAGTTTCCGCTGAGCTCATTGAGCTTCTTCATAATCCATGTTTTGAATTCCATATCTGATAGTTGGCTCCCCTATATTTCATTTAGAACTCTTTCTGGGGATTCTACCTTTCCTTTTGATGGGGGTTGTTTCTTTGTCTCCCCATTTTTGTGACTCCAGTTGTTTGTTGGTGCTTCTTAGAATGATCTGCACTTCCTGGATCTGCCTCTGGTGAGGTCAGATCATATACCAGTCTGGCCTTAAGCAGCCTGTTGGAAACTTCCAGGGATCTACTGCCTTTGTCTGTCTTCTTTAGTTGTTAATCTATTCAATCTGTGATTAGCCATCAGGCTTCAGGACCGGGGATGTGGCAGTTTAATTCCTGTAGGCAGGGCTTTTGTTTCCCCTCAGGCTGATGCCACTTGGAGGGGAATGGTCTGCCTGCAGTACTGCAGATGAGTCAGCACTGGGACCTGGTCAGCTGCTCGCCTAGTTCTTCCCTCAAAGCCACCGCACCAAACTCTCCCCAAGTGTCTCCAGTCCTCTTTGCCTTCCCTCTGCTTGAGCCCAGGGTAAGTGGGGGCCAAAATATTTTCATATGTTATCCACTTACGAGCTCTTTTTCTCCTGCTGTTTCTCTCCATCTAACAAGAAACCCTGTGACTTTTCACTTTTCACAGCTGGATACTATTTTATTTTCCACTCTGTTGCTGTAGGCTGGGAAGCCCCGTTGGGGATTTAGACCCTGCCCTTCTCAGGGGGAACCCCCCGCTGCTGAGCTGTTTCTCAGTCCCTTCAGCTGTTACCCATGGGAGCCCAGCCAGCCCTTCCGTGTCTCCGCACTCCCTACCAGTCACGTTGTGATGTAGCGGCATTTTCTGTCTCTCCGTGGTTATAAGACTTCTCTCCAGCTAGTGTTCTGGTGGTTATTCCAGATGATTTCTCCAAAATTAAGTTGTAAATCCAGACTGGTCCTGGGAGGAGGTTAGTGTAGCTTCCAGTTACTCCTCTGCCATATTGGATCCTAATTTAATCTTTATTGTATTTTTTTCATTACCATTTAGTCCTCTTCTATTCCACTCCCACCAGCAATCACCACACTGTTGCCCTTGCTCATGAGTCCTTTTTTATTATTGTTCAGTCTCTCCACTTCTTAAACCCCCTTCTGCACTAGCTGTCATCTGCCCTCCATCTATGCGTCTGTCTCTGTTTTGCTTTTTAGTTTCAGTTTGTTCATTAGATTCCACATATTGTATTTGTCTTTCTCTGACTGGCTTATTTCACTTAACATGATATTCTCCAGGTCTATTCGTACTGTCACAAAGGGTCAAATTTTCTTCTTTTTTACAGCCAAGCACTATACCATTGTGTAAAGATCCATTAGTTGTTTTATCCACTCATCTACTGATTGATTCTTGGGCTGTTTTTGTATCTTGGTGATTGTAAATAATGCTGCAATGAACACAGGGCTGCTTATGTTCTTTCAAATTAGTGTTTTGAGTTCCTTCAGATATATTCCCAGAAGCGGGAATGCTGAGTCAAAAGGCAGATCCATTTTTAATTTTTTGTGGTAACTCCATACTACTTTCTGCAGGGGCTGCACCAGTCTGCCTTCCCACCATCAGTGCAAAAGGGTTTCCCTTTCTCCACATCCTCACCAGCACTTGTTTTTGTTGATTCATGAAACAAAGGGAAATCAATAAAACAATCCTATTCATGATTTCTTCAAAAAAAATAAAATACCTAGGAATAAAACTAATCAAAGAGGTAAAAGACCTGTAATCAGAAAATTATACAACACTGAAGAAGTTGAAGAAGATATAAGTAAGTGGAAGCACATGCTGTGCTCATGGATAGGAAGAATTAACATCATTAAAATGTCCATACTACCCCAAACAATCTACAGAGTCAATGCAATTCCTATCAAGATTCCAATGACATATTTCACAGAACTAGAACAAATATTTCAAAATCTTATATGGAACCACAAAGGGCCCCGCAAAGAAACACCGACTCTGAGAAAGAAGAACAAAGTTGGAAGAATCACACTACCTAATATAAAACTATATTCCAAGGCCACAGTAATCAGAACAGCATGGTACTGGCATAAAAACAGAGACATAAGTTAATGGAGCCAAGTAGAAAGCCCAGAAATAAACCTACAACTTTATAGTCAATTCATATTTGACAGAAGAAACAAGCACATACAGTGGGTTAAAGATAGTTTATTCAATAAGTGGTGTTGGGAAAATTGGACAAATATGTTCGGGAAAATGAAACTAGACCACGTTTTTACACCACATACAAGAATAAGTACAAAACGGGTCAAAGGCTTAAATGTTAGACTGAAACCACAAAAGTCCTAGAAGAAAACAGTGAAATCTCAGGCATTGCTCATAGCAATATTTTTCAGATATATATTCCCAGGCAAGGGGAACAAAAAAAAAAATAAACAAATGGGACTACATCTAACTAAAAAGTTTTTGCTCAGCAAAGGAAACCATCAACAAAATGAAAAGACAGCCCACAGAATGGGAGCACATATTCACCAATACATCTGATAAGGGGTTGATATCCAAAATTTATAAAATACCTAGAAAACTCAACACCCCAAAAAAAAAAAAAAAAATTAAAAAATGGGCAAAGTATCTGAACAGACACTTCCTCAAAGAGGATATACAAATGGTCAATAGACATATGAAAAGATGCTTAACATCACTAATCATCAGAGAAGTGCAAATTAAAACCACAATGAGACACTGTCTCACACCTGTCAGAATGGCTATCTGGCTTCATTCTTATTCCACTTTTCTCTTACAGTTTCTTGTGGTTGTGTTTCTCTTCCAAAAACCCCTGCTCCCAAAACAAGGCTTAGGGACATGGTCTTAGCTGTCTATTGATTTGAGAAAAAATAGTCTTGCTGTATTTCCTTTCCACCTTGGAATTCTAGGAGGCTTTATCTTTATGTCTAGTCACCGTCTTCAATTACCCATGGCTTCTAAAGCTCTGCCTTCAAGTTCTCCTGTCCAATGAATATAGTGTTTCTACCAAGTGTAACAAGTTTTAAAACATAGTGATTACAGTGAGCTCTTATTTCAAGAAATTTCCACCACATAGTGAGTCCCTCTAGAACATGGTATTTTTCTTATTCATGCTTATACCCTTATCACCTAGGAGAGTTCCTGGCACCAGATGGGCATTCATTGAGTCGATTGAATTAGTAACACTACAGGAAATTATTTTGTAAAGCAAAGTATCTCTTTTAATGGGAATAATAAATTCTACTTCAAATGTGATCTTAAATGTGTGTTTTCATATTTGGGGATTTTCTTAAGTATGATAAGATGAAATAGACTTAATTACTAAGAGGGAAATATAACCTGGATCTTTCCCATATGGAGCTTGGCTGTAAATTTCCCCTTGGAGAAAAGGGACTTTGTTTGAAATCTGCTCTATTGTCATAGACAAAATAGTAGAAGTACACCCTGAGCTCTAGGCAGCAAGCCAACATTCTCATGACTCCTGATGCTTAAAAACTATGCTCTAATTTTTATTTTTATTTTGTTTCTAGTGCCAATCCTCTGGGGTCAGTATGCTAATTCAAAAAATAATTGCATATATTTGCATATTGTGCATATTCTTGACTTCAGAGAGGCAGAATTAAAATTAAAGAGTGTTCTTTACTCTTTCACTAGTCCAGTATAGTCTTAAAATTCTACAGGAAATTTATTTTCTTTCATTATTCTTGTTAACAGTGAAATGGCACCAGATGTTAGGCCTCAGTCCTTGAGTTCGGTTAAGAAAAGACTTCAGAGCCAAGAACTCTAATTATAAGAGAAAGTTCATTCAGCAAGTCAGAGAGGCAAAAGAAGTGACTCAGAAAATGAGTTACAGGGGCAAAAGAAGGGTCCTTGGAACCTAGAAGAGAGAACGCAAGGTACAGGCTTTGAGGGAAGAGATAAGGAAAGGTAGAGCCATGAGAGAGATGAGAGAGAGAGAGAGAGAGAGAGAGAGAGAGAGAGAGAGAGAGAGAAAGAGAGAGAGAGAGAGAGAGAGAGAGAGAGAGAGAGAGAGAGAGAGAGAGAGAGAGAGAGAGAGAGAGAGAGAGAGAGAGAAGAGAAACCTCTTTGGTCCTGATGTCAGCTGTGAACTTGTTTCATGCAGTTTTGCTGCTTTTCTGGGCCTGGAGCTGAAACACAACTGAGGCATAAATATTATCTTTAGTTTCAAGAAAACTCTGTCTCTCTGGTCAACAGACTTGAGCCTTTGTGCCTAATATTATTTGATGTGCATCAGAACCTAATTGTCTTGGGGGTCTAATGCTTAAGGGAGTGGCCATGCAAGGGCTTGTATGCAAGTCATATGAATCTTTCCTCTAGCCTCCTTGATCCTCCTCTAAGGGGGTCTACCCCTGACTAGCAATATTCTAGGAGAGAAAAGGTCACCCTTGGGGAGAGGCCTCACCCTAAAATACTTGTCATCCCAGTTCTGCCCATTGCTAGGTACCTGGGGCTTTCCACTCTGGTGACTTTCTCTGTACCTTGCCTATTATTCTTATTCTGCTTATGACTGTCTACCTGTCTACTGTATCAGTTCTCAAACTCTGAAACTGCAGAAAAGATAATGGGATTTAGCAATTATCAGCTTAATCTAGTCAATGTAGAAGACTGGACTTTCTTGACATGAATAGTTTAATTTACAGTGCCCAGGTTATTTTCATTAGTTCTTGACTTGGAGTCCACATATCCAAATTGGTAGGTGGGAGGAAGGTCCATAAACGTCTAAGGAAAAAAGTAAAACCCTTTTATTTCACTGAAATCCAGCATTCTCTTCAATTACACCGGGGAACACAGTTATTGTTGAATTAGATCTGACACTTGTTTTTGACTAACTTTTGGCATCTGAATCCAAAAATGACCCAGTTTTTTCTATCACATCAACTTTTTAGAGTACAGAATACCTCCCTTTGTCCCAAAATTATATAAAATGTATATACAAAGAAAAATAAAGAAAAATTGCCGAAAATATACTGTTTCTTTAGAGTTATTTTATTCATATAAAGGCTATATATTGTTACTGTAAGTCAAATTGTATACAAGCAGTAAAGTTCTGCTACCAAACATACATATTAAGGTATTTTATCTTTTCAAACAACAGGTTAAGAAATGCTAAATTAAGATAGTTGAAACAGTCTCCTTCAATTGGCAAAGCTTTAAAAAATTGCTTAATGAGACCCAGTTTTATGTGCAGAGGTGAGAATATAATGTTCTTTCTGTCAATAAATGGCTCATGTAGAATGTTTGGATCACCAGGTTTGAGGTCAGATTGTGGAGGCCAATTCGACTCCACCCAATGCTTCGCATGAGCTCTGCTGTCCCACATACACAGAAAACAGGGATACTTGGTGATCCACGTTGCTGACCAAGAAGGAAGCAGACGATTTTAAAGTCAACACAGATGATCTAATTGTGCTTGTGATATTGCAACAGATCAATGACTCTCTTTATATCTTCATATTCTTCACAAAAACAGACTGAACTGCCAATTGGGACTGCACCAAATAAATTGCCATTGTGGAGGAGGACACACTTTAAGCTCCACTTTGAGCTATTGATGAACAGTCACCATTCAGTTGCATTATAGATTGGAATTCCCAATTTCTCCATTAAACCATGTATGTTATGGCAATATATAAAGCCACCATCACTTCAAAAGCACTGCAGAAATGCATTTTCTCTTGATCAAAAGTAGGATGCCTGTGCTCCTTTTTCAAGCAAGTTTTTCTCATGCAGTCTAGATGCTAGGAGTTCTGAAGCCTTTTTGGATAGTCCCAAATCTCATGCCAAATCATTCAACTCATGCTGATCAAATCCCTTATGAAGTGAGTCATCTTTAATTTCAAATTTATCATCCTTGCTGTCACTTAGTTCTTCACCATACTCCTGTTTTTCAAAAGAGGGTAGTTCAATGAAAACTGGCACTGGGATTTCAGCTGAATGAGGTGCTGAGCATATAGCTGATGGTAGACTAGAATACTATTTTACATTTATTTTTCTTGTTATATCCTGACATTTTCACTATACAAAAGTAACAGTCACTTGAATGATCTCTGGGTCTCACCAAACCATAGGTATACCAAATGGCAATTTATCACATGTTCCCTTCATCCACATCTGTAAACTCTTGACACACTGCTTGCACACCTTGTGAGGGGCCCAAGACTTATCTTGATCACCAAGTTTTACTTTAAAATATGCAAAATAGGCTTGCCTGACAAATGTGCTGATGTTTGTCCTTTGACTGGGAATGGTGAAACTGCCACAGATAGAACAAAATGAATCATGGTTGTTTAGGCATTTACGATGAGAAATAGCAGAGGCAGACATGATCTGAAGGAAAGGAAATAAGTACATATGTAAATAAACAAATAAATTCTGCTAACTCCTTGTATACAGACAAGAACTCCAACTATACTTCAGAATACGATTCACTATATAGAGCGGCAAACAACCTCTCACCACACTGTCTTATGCATAACTGAATAGCCTAGACAAGTATGAACCTGTTGCTGGTCTAAGGTCATTTCCCACCACTCCCCACTTGAGGGAGCTTTGCTCTCAGCCAATAGGAGAGCACAAGTACTTCCCTTGATCCAGGCTCAATCCAGGCTTGATCCAGCCTAGCGTTGTCGCATTAAGATGTACAGAAAAAACTTGATGTGATAGAAGAAAACTAACTGCAGTTTTGAAATCACCATGCCTATTTAAGTCTAAAACAGCTGAAAAATCGAACTCAATAGGAATTGTGTTAAAAATTGTTACCCTGTGTTTTATATATAGACAATCAGTTGTAATATTATTAGCAGTATCTGGGTCTTTGGCATCAATAGAAATCAGTTATTTTAATCTCACAATACAATTTTTCCAGATATCTTAAAATGTTATTTACTCTTGAATCACTATTTTTCAATTATATTATTAGACCGTCCACTAGTTATTGTCATTTAATATGTCAGTAAAGAAGCAGAACCATTACTGAATCACACATTTATATTTTTTAAATATTTAGGTTACTAAAATTTATTCAAATTCAGCTTTTACTCTGTACCACTGTGCAATTCACTTTATACACTTTAAAAGTTTAACCTAAGGAAGGGTCCTTCAGCTCATCAAAGTGTCAGTAGGATCTGAGGGACAGAAAAGTCTAAGACTGAAATTTACCTATTTGTGAGTTCCCCCACTTTTTGTGTGTGTTTATATATCTCTTATTTAACCACCATCCAAGGCTTCTTATCTCTCTCTCCCCAACACGACCCTCCTGGGGACATCAGTTATTTGCTGAACAGCAAGTATGCTTTTTCTCAATATGCCTGATGGTACTTGAAACTCAGCAAACTATTTCTGAAGAGGAAAGAACTCACTCAGGCATGGATTCAAGCTCTGAAAACGTCATTATATTTTAGAATGAGGGTGATATTTTTAAAATATATATAACCACATGTCTTCTTAAAAAAGCTGCCCTCTAATTGGGCCCCTATCAATCCTAAATCCTTAAGACAGATTCTAAGTATAAATTCACCTTTTCACTTCCATTAGAGGGACAGAAGCCAGTTTAAACAGTATGCAATCTACTGAGGAAACATTAACTGAAATCATTCTAAACTTCCCGGGTTTGCTCCTTGCTGAACAAAACCGAGACCCAGGAGCGTCTGGTCCATTGCCGAGGGGACCTTGTCCTGTTTCAAGTGGGAATCTAACCAATAGGAAGTTTGGATACATGGGCTTGTTATTTACATAGCCTTGTGAAGGTTAATGTAAATCCAGGTCTCCTGCAGCTCTGCCCGTGTCTGCTGAAACCTGTTCGCTTAGTTGCTGAGTCATCACAGTGTGGAGGAGCCACTTCCAGTGCAAATCAGTTTCTGGGGCCTTCAATACTTACTGCACATATTTTGGGAAGCAGATCAGAACCAGGTTTGGACCTTGGCAAAAGCATTAAGTAGGTGACATCTTGGGTTACAAACTCCACTTCTTGCTTTTCAAGGTTTTCCTAACCCTCTAGCTTTCCCCTTCCTCAAGTATTTTGTGCTGATATACTTGTTCATAGTATACTATAATAAGTCCTCACTTAATGTCATCCATAGGTTCTGGGACTTTAAGTGAAACAGTATGTTACAAAACCAATTTTACCATATGCTAATTGATGCAAACAAGAGTGAAGTTTCTGTGGCATCTCATCAACATTATAACGAAATGATTTGGAACTAGAAGACATTATTTGAGGACTTACTGTATTAGCAGTGCAATGTGCCCTTCATTAGGGGATAGCTGTCATCTGGGAAAGCCAAGTGTCTGAACAGGGTACAATTCTTAAAGTGCACTACTGAATGCTCCCTTTGCCAGGCTCTTTCAGTTGACTTTGAGTTAATCAGAAGGGAAATTATTTTGGTGGGCCTAACCTAATTGGCTGAGCTCCTAAAAGAGGGTTTATAGGTAAGAAATAAAAGAAGTTAGAAAGAAGTCTGCTCCTTCTGACCCAGAAGGAAGCAAACGTCTATATTGTGGAGAGAAGCACACATAGCCGAAACAGCATGCAGCCTTAAGGAGCTGAAAGTTTCAGACTGACAATGGTTGCAAGAAATTAAATTCTGCCAACAATCTGAAGAAGCTTGGAAGAGAAACTGAACTCCAGATTGGAAGCCCAGCTCAACCAACATCTTTTTAGCCTTGTGAGACCCAGAGCAGTAGATCCAGCTAGACTGCGCTATGACTCCTGACCCATAGAAACTGGGAGATAATAAATTGTGCTAATGTTTTGCCCCCAAAATAGAAAACTAATGGAGTAGGGGGTCCAGAGATTCTTAACTTTTGTGTGTAATGGACTGCATGGGAAAACTGGTGAAGCCCATAGAATTCTGCTCAGAATTAATTTTTAGATGCTTACAAAGGAAATGGCTTTTACTGAGAGTAATAAAATATTAAAAACATATCTGGGTCAGAGTAACATAATGGACTTATTTGTTAACACATTAAATAATAAGATCTATTTGTGGATCTATGAACTACTGTAATATTAAAACTAATTAGTGCAAACTGTATTTTTAGATTATTTGAAGCAACAGTGATACAATATAAAATTACTTCGTATTTATATGGGTGTTAGGGTTCAGGACTGCAGTCGCTCTTAGTTGGCTGCTTTCATTCACAATTTAAGAAACTAAATCTCAGACAGGGGTTATTGAACATAAATATATATATGTTTTCTTCCCTGCATTCTACCCAGGTTAAGAACCTAAATGAGAAAGTTCTTGGGTTTCTTCCAATCTTGATATTCTCTGAACTGGTTTCTCTTTTTTCTTTTTTAAAATATGTTTTATTGATTATACTGTTACAGTTGTCCCAATTTCCCTTCCCTATGCTCCCCTCCACCCAGTGACCCCCCCGCCCTCTGGTTATCCCCACCTTTTAGTCCATGTTCATTAGTTGTGCATATAGTTCTTCTCAACCTCTTCCTATCTATTCCATTCCTTCCTACTATGCTTCTTAATTCTTGTACTATCTCCCTCCCTCTCCCCCTTCCACCCCACTGCTGACCTCCCCCCAGTATGTTCCCCATACCTATAGTTCTTTTTCCCCTCTCGTTGCCTATTTAGTTTGCCTTTGTTTCGATTCCCTAGCTTCTGTTGTTGGTTCTTGTGATGCAGTTTTCATTTTAATATTCACAGTTTTGATCCTCCTTCTTCTAAACCAGTCCCTTTAACATCTCATATAACAGTAGTTTGGATCTAATGAACTTCTTCAGTTTTACTTTGTCCTGGAAGCACTTTTTCTGCCCTTCTATTCTGAATGACAGTTTCACTGGATAGAGTATTCATGGCTGTAGGTTTTTATTTTCATTACTTTGAATATTTCTTGTCAGTCCCTTCTTGCCTACAGGGTCTCCTTTGAGAAGTCAGCTGATAGTCTAATTGGGACCCCTTTGTACATGATTCTTTTCTTCTCTCTTGCTGCTTTTAAGATTCTCTCTTTATCTTTAATCTTTGACAATTTGATTATAATGTGTCTTGGAGTTGTTCTCCCTGGGTCCAGTTTTTCTAGAACTCTGTGCTTCTTGGACCTGTAAGTCTATTTCCTTCCCCAAGTTTGGGAAGTTCTGCTTTATTATATTTTCACTTAATTTTTCAATTTCTAGTTCTTCTTCTTCGCCCTCTGGCAATCCTATAATCTTTATGTTTGATCTTTTATAGCTGTCCCAGAGGTTTCTGATCCTCTCCTCACTTTCCTCACTTTCTGTTTCCTCTTTCCGCATTGGTTGACTGTTCGTTCCTTCTCTATGTCCCGGTTTGTTGATTTGATCTCTGAATTTTATTTCCTCACCACTTGTTTTGTGTGTGTTTTTGTTCATTTCAGTATGAGTGGCTTTCAATCCTTCCCTGTCTCCTTCCAGATCTTTTGTTAATTCTGTAAGCCACCTAATAACTATAGCTCTGAATTGAACCTCTGAAGTGTTTCTTATTTGTTTGTCTGTCAGATTCTTCATTTGCTGCCTGGTGAGCTGCATCAGCGGGATTTCTGTAGTTGTCTGCCTCATTTTGACAGATTTGTGTTTTGCTTTGCTTTCTTCGTAAGCTGTAGGGGGCGGAGCCCCATGTACTCATCACTACCGGGTGACTGGCGGCTATTCTGCAAACTTTTTCACTATGCTGTGGCGCTTTGAGTGGGGGCGGGGGTCCAAGATGGATTCCTGCCATTATTCTCTGCTGGGAGACCAGGATTCATCTTCCCACCATCTGGGCCTCACCATCTGAGGCAATGGGGGGGGGCTGCCTTTCCCAGCGTTGGGGTCGCGAGCTGCCTAGGCTTGACTGTAGCTGGGATTGCTCCCCCTGCCACTGTCCCCATTGCTACCGCAAACAGCACCACCCAATTTTGCCCCTCATACCCATCCAATGAGCACCGCTGGTTTATAACTTTGTATGTTGGGCTTCCGTGTAGCTTTTTTTCCTGGAATTTCTAGTTATCTTTTGTTTTGAGGTAGTTGTATTCCTTTCTAGTTGTAGAGGGAGACTGAGCATGTCAGTCTAAGCCTCCATCTTGGCCAGAAGCCCTGGTTTCTCTTTTTTTGAACATTCTCCAGTGGGTTTCATCCAGTAGAACCATTAGACTCTTGTTCATACCCTCAGGATAAACTCCCCACCCCTTGTTTATTCCTAGATCATTTTTCTTTAATTACATGAATGATTTCATTTGCATCTGTGATTTATGTCTTTTTGATTATGTGAAATTAACAGAAAACAGCTGCACCATGATAAACTCTGGGTGTATCTGTCTGGGTTTCTTTGAAATGTGTTGTAAATGCCCTCCTGGGTGAGGCCAAAGCTCATAACTCAAATGGTAAAGCTGGGGTTCCAGGCTGTAACTATCTTTAGTCCACACCTGCCCATCCCTTCTCCTCCTCTTTTCTGCAGTCCCAGTGGGGACCAGAAGTGTGTGCTTGTGAAAACTGCCTTCCGCCCACTTCTCTCTGAACTGTCAAAGTTATAAATGGATATTCTCTGCTCTTGACTGTGCTGTGAATCAACATAGTGTGTGTTTCCCAGTTATTTCTTTATTCTTTTCTTTATTCTTTCCTTTTCAAAAAATCACAAGTTTGTGGCTTTAAAATCTAAATAATATTTAAGAGCTTGTGATACATTCTTTCCTTCTTTTGTCCCAGCTCCTGTTTCTATATTCTTTTTTTTAACTAATTCCTTAACTTTACATAGCATATCTATTATTTCTTGACTTACTAACTTTACATGAAGTCTGTTGACTCACTGTTAGAAAAGATGAGGATTTAACCCACTATACTTCTCATTGCCCCTATATGGTAGTTTTATTGTTTTAGTTCTATGGCTTTCTTGTATCATATCTCTATTTATATCAACTTTAACATCACATCTGCCTAAGCTTCCTCCTTCTTTTCTGTTTCATTTTATTTCAGTTAAATATTTGCTTTTATATTGTCAAGTTTAGCATCATTTTACCTCTCTTACACCAAAACTGTGTCTTATACACATTCCCTATAGATTAATTTTAAAAGTAGGAAATTAGCAAAGAGCTTTTATCTAACTTTGACTATCAAAATATTGTTCTAGGCAGGGCCAAGTGGTAACTAGGACCACAGCTGTAATATGATGACTTCCTATAACTCTTGAAGAAAAAAGTGACTATTGTCAAGGTCAAACCATTCTCATATTGTTTATATAATTGAGATATTAAAATCGTATCTAATTTTTGTTGGTTTAACACTTTGTTAAACATTGTATGTGCAATTTTTGTTTGTTTCATGTCTAAAGAGTTGTCAATTATTTCTACCTTTTTTTCTTCTAAACAAAAGGATAACACAGCTTCAGTCCTCAATTTTGACGTAAGTTGGTCAGTCCCCAGACAAATTAAATTAAAATTTCTGAGAATGGAACTCAAGCACAAACTAATTTCAAATCAAAGTATTCTTACATAAAGGCAAAATTGAATTAATTAATTTGAGAGAGGAGAGAAAGCTATTACACATATATATCTTACCTAAAAATATATTATTTCTCAGTTCTAGGAATAAAGAGTCCAATAGACTGTTTCCTTGAAGAAGCATTATCTAAACATTTTCCACCAAGACATTCTGTCTCCAGTAATAACTGTACAGCATGTGACTCAGTCCTAGTCTCTGCACATAGTTCTGTTTTCCTTTAAGAAGCAAGTATAGGTGATAATTCTTGGTCTCACAGCAAATGTTTCATTACATTTGAAAGTAAATTATTTGTTAACAAACTATTAATAGTGTTTAGTCTATAGAATCTTGGAACTCAGTGTCCTCCATTTTGACTCAATGTTCCATTTTAGCTGATTCCTAAATTTCTTCTGAATTTCTTTTGGTAAGAAAAATTCCAGAAACTGAATCCACACCCTCGGTTCATAAGTGAGATAATTAATTTCCTAAACCCAATTAATTTCTGTTTCTGAGGTAGAGACTCACTGTTTAGATCTGAACACTACTGTCTACTTTGTAAATGATCCCAGGCTGAAGTGAAACAGAACTGTTAATGTATTTTTGATGAATATTAAAAATTCATGGAAAAAAATTTTAAAGTGTGATAAATATTGAAAGGAGCCTGGTTTGGTTTCCCTGCCTTAGAGTTATTTTCTCTCTCATACTCCCTCCCTTACTCTACAAAGAGTATCATAAAACTTCTGCATCTTTTTACATTATGGAAAGTCAATTTGATAATAATGCCGTTATGTCTGTAACCTGTCAGGGGTAAATTGAGTAGAAAATTATGCAGTACCCTGGTAGAACCAAATATTAATATGTAAATTCTCATTAAAAGCCCTAAGAAGCTACAGATGTTTGAGTAAATTCTACTGATTGCTTTGACCTGACCTTTTTTTAATTCACTGTCCCCTTACACAGGGTACTAAAATCCTTCAACTGGTTTCACCCCATGTTATCAGTTTCAGACCAGGAGGCTTTTTCAGAATCATTGGCTATGGCATTAATTCATTTTCTCCCCACCTTCCCTGTTCTGTCTCCTGCTTGCCGACAATAGCTCTCTGTACAGTGCAGTGAGCAGGAAAATGCAACGTTTCTCCTTCAATAAATAGGACATCCCATTCAGGTCACCCATGTAACTCATTTTAAATAAATTGAATCAACTCATGCCTATTAGCTACTGTCCTTGAACTAAGATAACATGGTATGCTCAGGTATCACTAAAAAAGAAATTATAAGGGTGACAAAATTTGCTGAGTGCTCCAAGGCCAACTCTTACAGAACTTTTTACTTGAGTAGGACTGGGGAAGAGACATTTTAATGCTTCTAATAAAGTAGCATGTTACTGATTAACAGTGTGTTATGCCCTTGGAGAAAAGCCTCAGAAAATTGAAAATTTGAGAATACTTTCTAAACGAGTTTTATTTTTGTGTAATAAATGAGATACCATGAATGAGGCTGAGCCAATGCTCATCTCAGGAGACTAGCAATGAGCCAGCCCTATCCCCAAAATCCTCTTGTCATAGGGATTTGGCTTCAAGAAAGTCAACGAAGCAAATCAATCAGTAAGCCTAATTCACATACAGGAGTTACCTGAGGAGTAGCATAGATTATTTTATTCAAGAAGGGCTTAAATTTATTGCAGGAAATCATCTCTGAACCTCCCTTCTCTGATAATGGATTTGTTCCAGTAATTTCCAATCCTATGGCTTTAAATGAAGACAAAATCTTTATTTGATACCTTGCCCTTGTTATCAGTGTGGTTCACCAATATTTTAAGTTATTCTCCCTGTTTAGACATATCAGATAATCTCATTTCCCTGCCCCTTCATGAAATGCATGTCCATGAGACTTATTTAGCCAATGAAGCTTGAGTGGAAATGTATGTGTGACTTATAGGCTGTTGCATTTAATTGTTGATACTTGGCTTTTAGGTTGTCTCTTCTCCTTGTGTCCTATGGAAGCAGAAGCTGGCATGATGGGGCCACAGGACTGATGCAGCCTGAAATTACAGTGGTCCTGAGTCATGACTGAGTTAGGATGTCGTCGGCAGCCGTCCGTCTCAAGAGACGATGGCGTAGCTTCTTGAAAGTCTATCTGCACCGCCGAGAATGGCTGTGCAGTCCGACTTGGGAGTGACAATCCCTGCCACACTTGTTACAGGTGAAGGCAGATGGCTGTTGTTGCTGCTGTTGACGCTGCTTCCGCCTCGATCTTTTCTGGACCGCCTCCTCGTTGCGCGCAGCCTCTGCACGTGACGTACCTTGCCTGACCGCGAGCCTCCAGGCTAGACGGTCGTCTGCTTGAACTTCCCATGTGTTGAGATTGATGGAGCATTGTGTCATGTTCTTTTTGCAGATGTCTTTGAACCGCAGTTTTGGGCGCCCTGTCATCCTCTTGCCTTCTGCTAGCTCGCCGTAGAGGAGGTCTTTGGGGATACGGCCTGCATCCATTCTTTTGACATGGCCGAGCCACCTGAGGCGTCTCTCGCTAAGAACTGCATGCAAACTGCTCATATTGGCTCGCTTCAGCACCTCGGTGTTGGGGACCTTATCCTGCCAGGCGACATGCAGGACGCGTCGCAGGCACCTCATGTGGAAGCTGTTGAGTTTCCTTTCGTGCCTTGCGTAGGTGGTCCACGTCTCGCTGCCATAGAGGAGAGTGCTGAGTACGCAGGCTTGGTAGATGCGCAGTCTGGTTTTCTCAGTGAGGCTGGCATTGTTCCACGCTCGCCGGTTCAGTCTGGCCATAACTGTGGCTGCCCTGGCGATTCTCCGGTTGACCTCCAAGTCGACTGACAGAGAGCTCGAGATGGTGGACCCGAGGTAAGTGAAGTCATTGACTTCAGGGTGTATCCGTCGATGGTGATGCATGGGGGAGTCCCCGTGCCTTGAGCCATAACATTCGTCTTCGTCAGGCTGATGGCTAGTCCGAACTCCTTGCATGCGTGGGAAAGGCAAGTGACTAGCTGCTGGAGTCCCTCTTCGGAGTGTGATGTCAAAGCTGCGTCGTCGGCGAAGAGCATCTCACAGATGAGCACCTCTTTGACTTTGTTCTTGGCTCGTAGACGGGCCAGGTTGTAGAGCTTGCCATCGGATCTGGTGTGAATGAAGACACCCTCGCTGCAGTCCTTAAAGGCGTATTGGAGGAGCATGGAGAAGAAGATTCCGAACAGCGTAGGCGCGAGGACGCAGCCCTGCTTTACTCCGCTGCCGACTGGGAAGGCCTCAGAGGTTGCGCCGTTGTAGGACACCGTGCTGTGCATGTTGTCGTGAAAGGACATGACCACAGCAAGCAGATGTGGTGGACAGCCAATCTTCCGTAGCAAGCTGAAGAGACCGCTTCGACTGACCAGATCAAACGCCTTCGTGAGGTCGATAAAGGCGAGGTAGAGTGGTTTATGCTGCTCGTGACACTTCTCCTGCAGCTGGCGTAGGGAGAAGATCATGTCCACTGTTGATCGGCCAGCTCTGAAGCCACACTGGGACTCTGGGTAGACGCGGGAAGCAAGGGTCTGCAGGCGGGCAAGAGCGACCCGGGCGAATACTTTGCCGACAACGCTGAGGAGAGAGATGCCCCGGTAGTTGTTGCAGTTGCTGCGGTCTCCTTTGTTCTTGTACATGGTGATAATGTTGGCATCTCTCATATCCTGGGGGATGTAACCCTCCTTCCAGCAGCGACAGAGTAGATGGTGGAGCGGCTGTAGCAGGACGGTTTCCCGCTCTTTAGGATTTCTGGAGGGATTCCGTCGCTTCCTGGTGCTTTCCCGCAAGCGAGGCGGTCGATGGCTTTGCTGAGCTCTGCACTCTACAGTGGTCCTGAGTCATGACTGAGTTAGGATGAATGAGAAGTAAAGTTGTATAGTGCTAAGCCCCTTTTACTGCATCATTACCTAGCCTGTCCTTATTGAAACAAGGTTCATGTTCAAACTATGTTGAATGTTGAATGAGGTACTAACTTAGAGCCACTATATTTTTTGTTGTTGTTCTTTGTTTCCAGGTCATGTGTCTTGATTATTCTTACTGGAAGCTCTTAGTTATTTTGTGAAATGGACTGCCACTGGAAAGTTGTGAGCTGAAGGGTCCAGATGTTGACCTATTAGACAAGTGTATTCTTCATGAGGTCCTCTAATTAATGGAGAGAAGCCACCATACAATATAATCAAAATCAAGCTTAACACAAGCCTTTTATGTGATCTCTTCTTGTGACTATCAAGAATACCTTGTTCCATCAGCATTTATTAATTGTCTTGGCTACTCACAGTAATTCACCTTTGCCCTGATAATGGCTTATAGGAGTAACTTTGATACAAGTGGTTGATTCAAAGAGGCCTAGGTGTGTATCAGTTTCAGAAATACCAATATCTTCTTAGAAATATTGAGGTTTTCTATAAGCACAAATAAACACTATCTACCTGAATGGAGTAAAATTACCCACTTCTATTATCACCCAGGCTTGATTTGTACCTAAGAGATGAATTATTTTAATAAATCCTACACTTCTACTTTCTTGAAAAATAGAAATACATTGAATGAAGCATCCCCATTGTTATAGGCATGAACATTTAATATTTAAGAGGACATATTCCCAGAAACTCTTTTCAAATTGTAAGAGTTGGGAAGAGGTTGTGTTTTGTGTAGCACTTTATAAAATATTTGGTAGAATAAAGAACTTTTAAAATGTAGTTATAGTATTTCATCCAATATATTTTCCCCTACAACAAGAAACTCTTTACTTCTCCTTTGAAGTGGATTCAGTCCCCTAAAGCACAATGCTTTTGAATTAAGTAGCTATTGAGTTGTGAAGTGGGAAGGAGAATAAAACTGAAATATTTTGCTAATGCCCCATGGAGGCTGAAGGAGTAATGATGAGGCTTCCATCAGCACTTTTTATCACTGGTAATTATGAAAGTGTTTGAGTTGGAGGGAGGCTAGTGTCTCACTAATTTTTATAAAGCCTGTATAGAGGGGTGGGCACACTCATTTATCCTTCCCTCTTTATTTATCTCCTTCTTCTTGATTCAGACTCCTTTGAAAATGGCGATAGACCCAAGGCAGTTGCAGTCCCCTTAATTTGTAACTGGTTTAAACCAACTATTGAGATGAGACATTTTGCTCTATTCATGCTATTTTAGTTATTACTACTGAATGATAAATGCAGTTTTTTCAAACTTTCTTCTGCACCTTGTAGTCTTCTAAATCATTTTCCTGGAGACCTTCTGATCTATACTTTTTCTCACTAGCATAGACAGCTATCTTAAAGTTGCTGGTCTCTCCTTAACCCATTAAAATTCTTGTGCCTGATGATTATTAGATTCAAAGTGCCATTTTTGTATGCCAAAATGGATGAATGTCAAATATTTTACATGGTTCAAGCTTTATTTGCTGTGGCTGGAAATTCACAGAATATTTAAAGGACTGCTTAATATGTGTAAACAACTTGTACTTTTGCCACTTTGTTTTCTGCTCACCTACAAAGGAAACAGATAAGCAATAGAAAGGAATATCATCAAGAGAGTCTATAGAAGTGACATAAGGTTCCTGGACATTGTGCAGCATCGCTGACCCCTCCCCAGCCCTGCTCAAGGCCAAGAGGTAATGAGAAAGATGAACAAAAGAAAGGAAGAGAGGATGGTTTACACTGGAGATCCAGCCAGCCTCAGGCACTATCTTTATTCTGATGGGTCGCTGCCTTTCAATAATGAAATGAGAATAAGTTCTTTCTACTTTAAAGAGTTCTCTTGTTAGAAAATAGGATAACAGAGAAGTATTTTGTATTTTGCACATCAAAGAAGCAGGGCTCATCTGAGATATCTGTAAAGACATTTGTGAAGTAACTGCAAACTTCTCCCTCATCACCCCTGAAAAAAGAAAATAGAAAAACGACAAAAACCTCAAGGCCCTCTAGGCTGCCTTTGACCATATATCAATGAAGAAGAGAGAAAAAGCATTTAGGAGAGAAGAAATCAAAGGGAATGAGAAGTGAAGGTGCCTAATTCTCCTCTGAGCCTCCTCTGTTACAAGCACTTAATTGTTTTATTAAACCCTCCCAACCCTTCTATCACGTGTGGATATCATTGCCCAATTTTACAAAGGAGACATTTAGGGCACACACAGTAAATACAGCCTATTCCAAGAGGAAAAGCTCACTAAGAGCAGAGGAATAGACTCAAAGCCAAGCTGGCTGACTCCAAAATTGTACTTCTTTCAAAATGATACACAAATGCCAACAGAAAACCAGGTGGGTTGTGAATTTTATGGGAACTAGGTTCTAAGTAGGGGTAGTAACTCACCTGTTCACAGATTATCCAGTAAAATATACTGCCCCTCCCTGCAAGCTTTTCTCTAGCACATTAATAGAGCCATATCCCTGATGATCCCTGAGGAAACTGGGGAAGAGTGGGAGTGGGTGGGCTGGGAATATTGCCTCTCTAAGCCTACCATTGCCCTGCATAGGGGGGAGAGGGTCAGGAGACTCTTTCAATTAATATTTGTAAGATACCATACATCTGAAAATGGTATTAATCATATCTACTTTGTAGAACTCTGAATTAGCAATTCTCAATCTCTTATAAATTTTACAGTTAAAAATTTGTTGGGGATCCAAAGGAGCTTTGCTTTCTTAGATATGGGTTATATCTATTGATATTAAAATATTATAAATTATAAAACCAAGATATCCAAAGTAGTTAATAAGTTTTGAAAAAATTATAACAATTACATGTTAACAGAAATTATATTTCTTAAGAGTAATAACTATACATTTCAAAAAACTTAGTGAGAAAAGCATTATTGTTTTACAAGTTTGTAAATCTCTTTAATGTGGGACTTACTATAAAACAGCCAGATGCTCTGATCTGCTTCTGCATTCAGTCTGTTGTGATACATTGTTTTGTTTGAAGTATATAAAGAAAACTCAGCTTCAAACAGGTTTGTAGTTGGAAAAGTGAGGAGCTCATGGATCCCTGAAAGGCAATCTCCAAAGGTTCTGGTACTACACTTTGATAACAGCTGCTCTAAAGATTAAAATGAGTGAATGAATACAAAAGATTTACCATAGTGCCAGGACACAGAGCAGATAGATGCTCACTAAATTAAATGAGAAAATGTTATCCTCACATCTCAATGTATCTACATGCCTATGTCTAAGAAATGTGGACCAAAAGAACATGTGTATATATGTGTATGTGTACAGGGTGGGGCAAAAATAGGTTTACAGTCATTCATATGGAAAATAATACAATAATTAATAAATAATGACACAACAATAAACTCTGTGTCTTATGTGTTCACAACTGTAAACCTACTTTTGCCACATCCTGTATATACGTAAATCTCACAGTCTAGCAAATGATTGAATGGGGGCATACATACAGGCAAACAAAGCTTTGAATTCACTTGACCTCCCTTAAATCAGAATATTGGTACTCTTCTCAAAATTATTTTAACAACATTCTCTTGTCCTCTACCCCTCTTACCTTCTGCCTAGGTTGCTAGATCATATGACAAATGCATATTTAACATTACAAGAAATTGCCTAAGTATTTTTCAAAGTGGCTTTGCTATTTTTCATTCCCACAATCAATGGATATGAATTTTAGTTGCTTTATGTCCTTGCCTGCTGGACATAAAGTAGACGCTTACTTCCCACTCCATCCTAATAAGTACATTCATAATCATACATTCATATTTTTGAGTTTTCCATTTGCTCCACTCTTTAAAAAGTCATAAAATAAGAAATATTAAAAACTTAGATGGACAAAACCACTACAGAAACAATTGATACAGTAACTAATGAAAGAATACCAAAGATATAATTTCTCAATGTGTAAGCAAAGGGGACTTATCTTAAGTAATTATATACATTTTTATTCTGAAAGTAATATTTAAATATTATCTTTTGAAATCCTCTAATCATAGTTGAAAAAAATAATTTAACATTGTATGACTTGTAACTTAAGTATTAGAGATCACATTAAAATTAAGAAGTATAAACTTGATCCCTTCTCTAAGTGCCATTCTGATACTACATAAATTTCCATTAAGTGAATTTATTTTTTAAAAATTAGTGCCCATAATTCAAAACAACTGAATATTTAATGACTACATGTCTTATAGTCTTTTAATATTGTCAAGTTTAAATTAGATTTCTACTTCCTTAAAAAAAACTTTATTGAGATATAATTTATATACCATAAAATTCACTTATTTAAAGTATTCCAGCAGTTCTAGTATAGTTGCAGAGTTTTGAATATAACAATCTAATTTTTCTAATTATTTATTTTTCAAAACAAGGGCATTATATTGTGATACATGATTCTTGATCTTTATTTCAGAGTATGCATATCATTACACACATTTTAAAAGTGCCTAGTGATAAGATATTCATAGCAACAACAGATTAATTTTCCCCTGGACTAAATCTTCCTATGATTAACATTAAGTTTCTTTTGCAGTTGAATTGATGAATACTCTGAAGCTAAATATATTGATAAAATTTTATTTAGGTCTTGAAAACTGTAAAGTTTGTTTTCAATAATGCAGTAATTGAGTTGAAATTAAGTTAATTAAAAACTCTTCTTTGAAGTAAGCAAACTTAAAATTGATGAATAGGGAAGTAAAACTTCATTAGGGTTTAAGAAAAGCTTAATTTATTTTTCTCCTCACTATTTTCACCTTGTAGATCACATTTTTCCAAATAACATCATTGCCTTAAACTCTTCAGGCCAAGTTTCCTTTTGTTTGTACACTTACATTCAGGCCAGTTTCCATGAAGGATGTAGATATGTATTTATCTGTTCAACTAGGGCCATTATAACGAATGTCTATTAAATGAATTTAAGAAGTAATCTGAAGGTCACACCCAAACTTTACTAATTGGTGTATCTTCAAATTTGCTAACTGCTGTATCTTTGATTAAATTTGATTATCCCCTTTTCTATAAGAATTGGAAGACCCCTGCAGTACTTCAAAAATGCTGCTGGAATGGGCACAGGCTCACAATCAATTCCCCCAACCCCTCACTGTTCTGTAACAAACTACTGACTGTAAATCAATACTCACCAATGATATGGCTCTGCTTCAACCTGCTTATAGATTGTTTCTTCTGTGAACTGGTTTGGTAAATCATTTTTTCCCTCTTGAGTTTAATTTCCCTGCTTAGAGATCTGTGTGTCACATATTTATTAGGACTGCACTTTTATTCAGAGCTGCTTCCTTTTCTGGGTTCTCACATGTGTCAGGGTAACTTTGCAGGCTCTTCACGCTCCTCTGGGCATGTTAGACACCCAACTTTAGTCCAGCCTGGGCCACTTCAACAAGAACTAGAAAGAGTTTGGGTAACAGATGCATCGAGACCAGCTGGCTGTAACCATGAAGATTTCGTGGAATGTCAGTTGTAGAGACAGATATCTGCTTATCTTTGCCCTGGTCTAACATTTTAATATTGAATGGTATTTGGCGTAATTCATGAGTTGGCAAATAAGCTATCTGCTTGCATCTGGGAGACCTAGCTATGCAGATGTACCTGGACTTTTGCCATACCATTAAGTATTTTTGAGTTATTTCAAAGTATCTGTCATAGGATATGAGATCCCACTAATTTAATAATTAAAAGAGGGGGTTGATGTTTATTTCAACAGAACCAAATCAGTTTTCAACAAGTCTTTTTTTTCTCATTATGAGAGAGGAATTGCATGATAAGATGCCCATCAGAAACAAACTATCATTCCTCATTTCTGAGTCATGCATCCAGCTAGTGTTTCACCCTCCCATGCATCCCTAGCACTGCTACTGCCCACAGGGGAAGGGCAGACCTACCACCACAACTTCACATCTGAGTTCCTTCCCCTTATTTTTGTTTGTTTGTTTTGTATGTTTGTTTTGTTTTGTTACAACTTGCAGGTTTGTACAATGCTCAGATGGTCTGGTATTGGTATGCAAATGTACAAGCAACAACATAAAGGAATATCCATGGTAAAAGTAATGGAAGGAGGACATCTTCCCACATTAATTCCTCACTTTCATGTAGAGGATATTAATAAGCTAAGATAATTTTAACAAGGATATGCATTCAAGCCATTTTTAAAGTAGCATTGACTAATTCAATTTATGCCTCTTACTTTAGTTTTAATTTGAACAATGACAACTGAAAAGTGTCAGCATACAGCCCCAGAATACTGCCTAAGACACCTGGGAAAGTCATTCATTTATCAAATATGTATTTGTGTCAAACTCTGTTCTGGGTTCTGGGAAATTCAGTAATGAAAAATACAAATGAGGTCCCCTCCTCATGTGGTCAAACAAATGATAAACATATAATAAATTCAACAAAAGAATATCAGGTAGCTTTGAGCCTATGATGATTCCAGACTTTAAAAGCAGCTCCTCAGAGAGTGTCTCAAGTGGAATCCAAACATTCAGTGGGCAATATATGCAGAACAGAAGGAAATTTTAGATTGTGCCAGGGGTCTGGAAGAAATATCAGGGAGGAATAATATGAAGTATGGTCTAATTCTCTTAGGAAAAGTGTTTCCACCATTTCCTTGGCATCCTGTTCTGTTTTTTCACATCTGTCCCCTCACCTGGCAGCTGAGCAGATGCTACAGGAATGCAGGGTGGGTTTTCCTTGGGGAGGGTGTTATTGAACCTTCGAGAACAAGTACATGAAGGCTCATTATATTTAACAGTCACATGTTAACTAGTTAAAAGTGACTTAAAATAGTTTTTCCCAGAAAATATGAAAATTAGAAGAGGGTTGCCTGTTTCTAATCATCAAAGGTTTTCAACTCCAGAGCTAGGAAAAAGTCATTTCTGATACTTTTGTAAATAAAATGATCCAATCCTGAAACAGCTACTTTTTTATCTATCCCCTGATAATATCTCACTGGAGAACTAGACTTTTCTCCTCCCATGCAATTGAGGGGAAGTAATTGCCAAAAAATGTCCTTACTTCTCTCTTCATATATTTTCCTTGCCTGTAATGCACTCTGCAGAAATATCCTCAAGCCAGTTCATTACTTTCATATTGCCCCTACCATTTAATCTACATCACTGAGGGTCATTCCAGCTTCTATCTACTCTTCAGTTCTCAACCTAAGCAATAAGCAGAAAAGTTGTGAATCTGGGGAACACTCACAGCCCCGTATCACTTGATCCTATTGGCATATTAGTCATTGTAGTGAATTGAATGTTGACACCAATAGATATATCCAGGTACTAATCCACAGAACCTGTGACTGATCTTATTTGAAAAAATAAAAGTCTTTGCAGATGTAATTAAGCCAAGTATCTCAAGATGAAATAATCTTGGGCCCTAAATCCAATGAAAACTATCTTCATAAGAGATACACAGAGAAGAGGAAGAGCCCATGTGACTACAGAGACAGAGAAGGGAGTGATGTGTCTGTAAGTCTAGCAATTCCAACAACAAATAATACTCATGTAGTGCCTGGAATGGTGTCCAGAATGTAGTCGGGGCCACAGGAAACCCCGGAGGTAGGTGCCAGAGGTTGCATTCCCTCGGGGAAACAAACCAGTGGGGCAGCACCCCCGTTGCCCTAGCAACAGAGCTAGAACATCGTGTGATGACAAATTCTCTGCCCTTGGCTGAGATGCCATGGGAGGAAGCAATGCATGGAGTTTGAGCCTAAAAAGCCCTCCTACCCACTTCTGGTTCCTAACTGAAGGGGAAACCATAGGTCACAGAGGCATGTGTACCTAAGGGTTAACGTGGCGTCAAGGAGAGGTGCAGACCTGCCAGCCTAGCCTATGAGATTGGCAGGGGAAACTAGAACCTTCCAGAGTAGGTGGAAGTTTGGGCTGGGACATTTAAACGACAGCGGGAAAACAGACTTGCTCCTTCTCTTCTAAGATTAGTGCCTGGATGATTGGGCTGGAGCTCTTGCCGCCCCCGGGGTTGGGGCAGCCTCGGCTGCTGAGCCCCTCTGGTGGGGCCCCTGCACGACTGGCTGCAGTGGCTGGCAGGGGCCCTGGACCCCTGGCATAGGAAGCAGCTGGTGCGTGGCAATGGCAGAGCCAGCTGTACGCCCGCTGACTTCAGAGATAGAGTCTGAAGCAGGAGAGCCATCTGCATAGCAGTCTTGTGCTCTGAGGGACAGATAAGAAGAGAGAGGAATCTCTGAACTTGGTCTTGGGTTTCAGTCTTTTGGGGATTTCTGTGTTTTGCTGAAGAGAAGAGCCTGGAGCCAGGGAGGCCCCAGCCCCCTCAAATTGTGCAAACATTTTTCTTCCCCACCAACCTTTGTTTTATGCCTGTGTTTGGCAATGGGGCATCTGTACCCCACTTTTGTTTAGTGATACTACAGAAACTGGAAGAGGCAAGAAATGGTATACCTCCTAGAGTTTCTGTTGACATCTTGATTCTGAACTTCTGTCCTCCCAAATTGTAAAGAACGCATTTTTGCTGTTTTAAGCCAGCAAGTTTCTGATAATTTATTACAGAACACTTAGGAAACTATTACAGTCACTATAGGTTATAAATTCCATAAAAGGAGCACCTAAATGATGCTCCTGAATGTGTATCCCATGCACAGAAAGGGCAAAATTAATCTGATTTGATCAAGTCAGTTTAAGAATGGCGATAAATGATACAAATGTCTATTATAGAAATAACCCTATTTCTACCATTCATGTGACATCTCAAGGAAAACAGAGCAACCATCCTCACTGTTAGAAGAAAAGCATGGAGATTTGGGGGGAGCTGTTCAGTTAGATGATGGTAATCATACTCATGAAGGTCTGACAGCAAATCAAGAAATTAAATAAGGCCACTTTACGCACACATTTTTTTCCTGTGTATGTTCCTCTTTTTCTTCACAGAGATGTCCTTATGTACAAAACTCAGTTTCTCACCACAGTGCTTAGTTCATCTCAGACCGTTCAATCTGCACAAGAGTTCTGTGTGGATTCACGATTCCCTTTATACTTAAACAAAAGCAACCTTGGAACTCTTTGGCACTTGAGCCACCATAAATTTCTTACATTGCCTGAGAACAGCACAGGCCAACTGGGGGGAGTGGTTGTTTATTTCTCCAAATACTAATGAAAGGCTGCTGTCTTGTTGTAATTCAGCTTCAAATTCACCAAAAATAAAGAGTTCCTCTCATTCCTCAGTAATAAAATACAGTGGCTGGGGACATGCAAAGACACTGAAAGAGACATTTATCAAGGTGGAGATGCTATTTCATGAAAACAAAATACGAGTATGTCAAGTCAGTGACACTGAATCCTAAGGAGCTGTTTGTTTGTACCCTCCTCACTTTGAGCACCACATCCAGAGCAGGCAATGTTCTTGGTGTAAGGCTGCATCCTGTTCACTGCTATCAACAGTCATATGCAAAAAAAATTAGTTTCTACTTCCTCTGTCATTCTTTCTGGAGCAAGGTTCAATCCCACTTCAGGCTTTTGCAGAATGCCAAGACTTCTGGGTTTATAAGGACAGTGAACTAGGAGATCAGAAAGATGACTTAGCTCAGGAGTTACCTTTGGAGGCACAGAGTCCAGCCCTCTCCCATTTGCCAAGCTCTGGTGGAAGGCAGCAAAGCAGAATGTTTCTAAATATGCTGCAAGAAGGCCTCCACTAATATGATTTATTTCAAATACTTATTATAATCTATCCTTAAAATTTACTGATGAGGACAATAGCCCAGAATAATAATTTTTACTACATCCTGATGTTTTGGTTTTGTTAGAGTAAGTAGTTAGATAGTTTAAAAAAGGGTGGAATAGTCATCCTGGGAGTAACTGGCATCCTTCTGCTGGATTAACAGTTTGGTAGGTGTGGAGGGCACTGCTAAGGGAATTTCTTTTACTAAGTGTATGCCTACAGGAAGCCAAATGACATAACGGAATTATGAGACACCTGAAGTAGCAGCCAAAATTGTGGCCATGAAGCAGAAGGGCAAAGCCTGGAAAAATCTGGGAAAGAGATCAGATAAGGTAAGCGTACAAGCCCTAGGAAAATTCAGGATAGAGATTGGATAATGGTAGGGTGCAGACACAAGCCTGGGAAGAACCAGGAAAGGGATTCAATAGTTTGAAAGAAAGCCTGCTCTTTTCCTAACACAAGGAAATATAAAGAAGCCTGAAAAAGAACCCAGTGAGCACCCTCCTTGGAGCATGCTCATGCTCTTCCTCCTCTTGGGGCACATACTTTTTGCCTTCTCTTTTCCTAAACTCTTAGAGAGTCCCCATGAGACTTGCAGCCAGGGAAGCAGTGAGCAGGGGCAGAGGACTCTCCTTTTTCCTTTGTGACGTCCTTTCCTGAGTCCACATAGCTGCTGCCCTCTGGCCTGCCCACTCTCTCTGCTTCCCCCAGACTGTATGTACTGTCACTTGCCACTTTTTGCTGTAAAAAATCTTGAGTGTTCCTGAAATTCTTTTCCTAGGACACCGCTGAAGAACCTATTTCCTCCAGTAAGAGTTTTATTGGAAAGAAACTCTTTTAAAACTAGTGGAAGTACACTGCAGTCAGCAGAATGACTCAGAGATATGTCAGAATTGAATACAAGTTTTACATTTTCTGAAAAGAACCAGCCTATGAAGTCTAGCAGTTTTGGAAGCCTCACACTCAATAACATTTTAAAAATTTTGTTTATCCTATAACTATGAGTAGCAAACCCATCATTTGACCAGAAGTATATATGCATGATGAAAAATGAAGAAAAGTCTATTACAAATTTTCATCTTCTACACTGTACAATCTCCTAAAAAATAACAAGCATATTTTCTTACGAAGTTAAAATGAAATTCAAGAACAATCACAAAATAGTAGCTAGTTAATTATCTAAAGAACAAAACATATAATAAGTTCTGTGTTTATAGGTGAAAAAGATGTAGCAAGATGATTTGGTAAAGTAAAAGGAATCTGGACCTTGTTTCAGACAACCTGACTTTACACCCCCCATACTCATTCTCACTCTTTTTTTTTTTCCTTTGCCTTTTCCTAGCTGTGGGATTGAGGCCAATAAGTTAACTACCTCTATAAGCCCAACCTTTATCAGGATGTCTGTGCCAGAGTCTTAAAATATTAAAAAAATGAGCTGGAGTATATATGAAATACCTTACACATGATAGGTGTTCAAATGTGTTACTGCTTTCTTATTACTGCTTCTTCTTTCCTATGGCACACACTTTCCTAAAAAGGAACACTGAAATGTGTGATCAGACTTACATGAGGTATTTCAAAGTCATTAGATGTGGTGAGTGAGGAACTGCTGATTAAAGAAACAAAATGTACTAAATAGAGGGTTCTTATCATCCAGATGGTCCAAAAAGATGGTCAAGTTTGGACTTAAGGCCAAGATGGAGGTGTAGACAGACATGCTGCATCTCCCTCCACAACTAAGAAGGAATACAACTGCCTCAAAACTAGGAACAACCAGAAGTTCCAGAATATCAAACTACATGGAAGTCCAACAAACAAAGATATAAAGAATAAATAGTCATCCAGACAGGTAGGAGGGGCGGAACCAGGGCAAAGAGGATGTGGTGTGATGGTGGCAGCAGCAGCAGCAGTGGTAGGCTGGTGGAAAGCACAGTCACACATTTTAAAAAGTCAGGAGGCACACCTGAGGAGCATTCCCAGCTCCTCACCAAACCTAGCTGCTCATGGTCCCAGCACCAGGGAAAATCAAGACTCAATGCTTCTGACTGTGCAGACCACTGGGAATTGGAGCAGAAGCAAAAACTGCTGGTCTCTCAACAGAGTCCACTTCTTTAAAGGGCACCTATGGTCCTAGAATATCCGCAGACCCACCCACTCTGGGAACAATGGCCAGGGCAGCAATTAGAGAGGCGCCAGTCTGCTATGGAAGTGGGAGAGGTGCCTGGAAAAGGGGCGAGTGCTGGGCAGGTGGCATTGTTCCCTCTCAGACCCCTCCCCCACATACAGTGCCACAACGTGATGAAACAGGTCGCCCTGTACTGACAAATCTCTAAGGCTCTGCCCCTTACAACATCACAGGAGTGACAGCTCCACCTGGGACGTGAAGGCAAACAAACACAGGAGCCTGTCAAGACGAGGAGACAGAGGAGTATGGCCCAAAAGGGGGAAAAGATCAAGATTCCAGTGGGAGAACTAAGTGACAAGGAGATAGCCAACGTAACAGATGAGGACATAGACAACGTAACAGATGCAGAATTCAAAACACTGGTGAAAAGATGCTCACAGGCTTGACAGATATGCTTGAGTACAGCAAATGCATAAGAGAAGTGAAGGCTATGTTAAGTGAAACGAAGGAAAATCCACACAAAACCAATGGTGAAAGGAAGGAAACTGGTGTTCAAATCAAAGAAAAAAACAGTCACCAGTGCAGAATGAGGAAGCAAGAATTGAAAAAAATGAGGAAAACTTCCAAAATTTTGTGAAGAAGATGGACATTCTGGTCTCAGAAGCATGGAGGGTCGCAGATGATCTGGACTCAGAGGAGACCACACCAGGATGCATCATGATTGAGATGCCAAAGGTGAAAGATAAAGACAGAGTCCTGGGGGCAGCAACAGAGAGGCATAGAGTTGCCTACAAGGGGGTGCCTATAGGAGTATCAGCTGATTTCTCAGGGGACACTTTGCAGGCAGGAAGAGACTGGCAAACAGTATTCAATGTGATGATAGGCAACCTGCAACCAGGACTACTCTATCCAGCAAGTGTATCATTTGGAATGGAAGGGCAGATGAAGTGCTTCCCAGGCAAAGTAAAGCTAAAGGAGTTCATCATCACCAAGCCATTATTATATGAAATGTCAAAGGGACTTCCTTAAGAAAAAGAAGATCAAAACGATGAACACTAAAAGGACAACAAACTCACAACTATCAACAACTGAATCTAAAAGATAAAAACAAAATCCAACTAAGCAAACCAGAATAGGAACAGAATCAGAGATATGGGGATAATTTGGAGGGTTATCAGCTGGGAGGGGGTAGAGGGAGAAATGGGGAAATGCTGCAGGGACTAAGAATCATAATTGGTTGGTTCAAAATAGACAGGGGGAAGTTAAGAATAATATAGGAAAGGGTGAAGCCAAAGAACTTATATACATGACCCATGAACATGAACTAAGGGGGGGTGGAATTGCTGGAGGAAGGGGGGTACTGGGCAGAGGGGAGCAAAGGGTAAAAATATTGGAACTGCTGTAACATACTTAAAAAACAAAAAGGTGGTCAAGTTTGTGAATTACCAAAGAACTAGTGATATGCATAACTGGACCCCAAATTGAAGCCTCAGGAAGGGTCTTATGTAGAAATTTTTATTCTAAATATCAAAATCTTGCTTCCTTGATTATGTTAATTAATGTTTAAGCATTGGATTATTTCTAAGCTTCCTGGTACCCAGGTGAACAATAGAAACAGATTATATAATTTGCATTGATTGATAAAAAGAACATGTAGAGTCTTCTGGAAATTAAATTCTAAGATTTATAAGATGTGGCCATAAAGGAATGAAAATACATGTACAAGTTGCATTTTAAAATGTGCTTTATCTCTTTGTTCCACAGGTGTGGCTTCCAGTTCTGCTATTAGTGGTTGGGGGTAAAGTAAAAAATGCGCACCTGGTGAATATGACCTTCAGGGCATCATGACTCAAGTCAGGAAGCCTGGGAAGATACAGATGTGCATACCTGAGAATGGATATAAATGTGAACAGCATTAGCATAAGTGAGATAAAGAAAAAGTGGAGGAAAAAAATAGGTAACTAAGAATCTTCCTAGATTGACATCTATTTAAAAAATCTTCATGAAAGCATTAGAAATGAACAACAATGGAAGTCCACAGATTGAGATGAGGCTTAGGACATTGGGATGGTTTTTGTGACAGAATAATTTGAGGCGAGTCACCGGTTGAATTCCAAATGAATATAAAAAAATTTTGACCCATTATTTCAGCAGGCAATGATATATCTTAATTCAACCAGAAAGAAATTTTCTTCATATGAACAAAGAAATTGAGCACAACCATTTTTGTCTTAAACAAGAAATAGGATGTAGGAGGAGATTGCTGATTCTTTAGGTGATATGTTAAGATTTTTTCCTACTATATAAATTATTTTGCATGTTTAAGGAATAGAAATACTGTCTAAAAGAAGTCACAAGGTGTTCAGATTTCTACATTAAAGAAATAAGTGTAAAAAAGACCCAAAGGCAAAATTGTTGAGTGATGATAGTTTCTCACTCTTCCATTGGTTAGAAATGATGAAAAACCATTCTGTATGGAGAATGCCTGGTAAAGCCTTCTGCTCTGAACGTCTTGCTGTATTTTTTGTTTGTTTGTTTGTTTGTTTTTTGCTTTTATTTATTTTTATTGCTGACGTTAATACATTTATTACCAGTTAAGTATGAGGAAAAATAAACCAAACTAATAGGTATTCTGTTTCCTTTTGGTTCTGATTTGTGAGAGGTTAAAAATTCTCAAAATGAGCTGCCCTGCCCCCCTCAAAACAGTTTCCTATCCTTACTGTCCATCAGAATCACCTGGAAAGCTTTTTAAAAACCCATATGTGCAAGTCTATTCCACTCTCTGGGGTGGGATCCGGGCACCAGTGTTTGAAAATTTGCTCAGGTGTTTCCAGTAGTAAACAAGGCTGGGCACCACTGTATTAACTGATAAACTAGTAAACCAAACAAGAAAATCAGATACAACTAGGAGTATAACATTAGTAATGAATAATGTGGCTGACTGAAAATCATGGGCACCTTAGCAAATAGAGTTCATTTCTCCACTTCTTGAATCGGGGCTGACCTTGTGATTTATGTTGGTCAATAAGACGTGGTAGAAATGACATGTGGTGAGTTTCAGAGCCTTAGTGAAGCTTGTGCCTTCATCCTCCTAGAATACTGCCTTTGTCACACGAGGAAGCCTGGACTAGACTATTGAATCATGAAGAACCACATCAAGAGATCTAGCCAATAGGCAACACCAATGTCCAGATGCACATGTAGAGTCATCTTGGATCATGAAACTACAGTAGCCCACCCAACACTTGATGGAGCAGAGGCAAGCCATCCCAACTGAGACTGATCAGATTGTCCGCCTATAGAAATATAACAAGAAATAAATGGTTGTTCTTTTAAGCCAATACATTTTGGAATAATTTTTAATGCAGCAATCAACACAAATATATAAGAAAGAAAACATCTTAAAGCTGGACTGTCAGATGAATCTGTGGCAGCTAGCCTCTAAGTTGATCCTTAGTGTTTTCCACTTCCTGCCATTAAGGCCCCTATGTCATCTTTTCCAGCAGTTTACAAGGCTTGGTCTGTATAGACCATAAAATATGACAAAGATATGGTGTGTGACTTCTGAGGCCAGATCAGGAAATATATTGTGGCTTCAGCTTTTTTTTCTTTCGTTCTCTTGCATACGGGCTGTGGGGTCATTGTATGATGGTGAACTAGAAAGGCAGTGCTTTGTAGCCTGGGGAAATGGAAAATGGTACATCTATTCAGGGTGCCAGGTGGTTATTCCAGAAAATGATAATCCTGTCTAGGGACAAGATTCAGTTCTGTTGGAGATAAAAATCTGCCACTTACCAGGGATTTAAGAGTTTTTGTTGTATAGATTGGAAAACTGCAAGTTGATAGGCTGACCATTACACACCTCTCTAGGGAACTGCAAAAACCACTTAAAACCAATAAAAATAAAAATAATAATAATATAGAAATTCATCTTAAGAAGTGATAAAATAAATGCATCATTTTTTGGACAAAACACCAGCTATGACCTAAACTAAGAAAGGAAATGGCATTGGGGGAATTAGGAGAAAGGTTAACAACAAAACTAGAATGGAGAAAAAGATAAACATAATAAGTGCAGACAACGAAATTTGAAAACAACTAGTGTTTTTTTTTGATGTTAGTAACTTAGGAGAGTTTTTGTTTTTCCTTAACTGCTGCACTTATACCTAAGCATGCCAGAATTTATAGAAAAAATAGGGATAAAATGTGCATTTACAATGAAACTGAATAACTTCAATGAAGGATGCTAATATGTAAATTTCAAGCAAATTCTCAGTTGCTCTAAAACTCCTAGAAGAACAGCCTAGCTACAAGGCAGAGTGGAGGAAACAGAAAACCTGTATGCAGTTCAGCAGCTACAAAATAGATGCAAATGCACAAAAAATAATGAACATTGATTCACCAAAATAAAGGTCTGTGAGCTGCAGAATTTTATTTTGGGACATGAACTTTGTGATATTCTTACCCAGAGGGAGTAATTAATTGCTGAATGCTGAGGGAAAACAGATACCAAGTTATATTGTTGTTTTCCCCATCGCACTTCCCAGACACTCAGGGGTACAAAATTTTAGTCATGCAAAATAAGTGCTAGAGAATGTACAGCAATGTGACTATAGTTATTAATATAGTATATGTACTTGAGCTTTGCTGCGAGGGTAAATCTCAAGTGTTCTCATCATACACATGCACACACACATGAACAAAAGGAAACAAAAGGAGATGGTAACTATGTGAGCTGATAGCTATATTATTTAGCTTGACTATGGTGATTATTAAGAGTGTATGTATGTATATATATGTCTCAAAACATCAAATTGTACACCTTACATATATGCAATTTTTGTTTGTCGATTATATGTGAATAAAGCTGGAAAAATTGTGTTGTAACAAATGGCATCCCCATGAAGAAGTATCCAAAAGAAAAATTCCAAGAGTTCATCCATGAATAAATGAAATCACAACAAAAAATAAATGAAAAAATAAAATGTAAATGAAATAAAGATTTTAAAAAATTTATAAGAATATGCATCAGAGGAGAAATCACAACCGATACCAGAGAAATACAAAGGATTGTAAGAAATTATTACAAACAACTGTATGGCAAGAAATTTGACAACCTAGAGGAAATGGACAGATTCCTGGAAACATATCATCTTTCAAAACTGAATCAAGAAGAAGCAGAAAGCCTGAATAGACCAATAACAACTAGTGAAATTGAAGCAGTAATCAAAAAATTCCCGGCACACAAAAACCCTGGACGGGATGGCTTCACAGGTGAATTCTACAAAACATTTAGGAAAGAACTAACTCCTATACTCTTCAGACTATTCCAAAAGATCCCAGAAGAGGGAAGACTCCCAAACTCATTCTCTAAAGCCAGTATTACCCTAATTCCAAAACCAGGTCAAGACACAACAAAGAAAGAAAACTACAGGCCAATATCGCTGATGAACATAGATGCTAAAATCCTCAATAAAATATTGGCAAACCAGATCCAGCAACACATTAGAAAGATCTTACACCATGGTCAAGTGGGATTCATCCCATTGATTTGATATTTGCAAATCAATAAATGTAATACACCACATAAATAAAATGAAAGACAAAAACCACATGATCATATCAATAGATGCAGAAAAAGCATTTGATAAAGTACGACACACATTTATGATGAAAACTCTCAACAAAATGGGAAAAGAGGGAGCATACCTCAACATAATAAAGGCCATATATGAGAAACCTGAAGCCTACATTATACTCAATGTGCAAAAACTGCGAGCATTTCCCCTGAGGTCAAGAACAAGACAGGGATGTCTACTCTCTCCACTCCTATTCAATATAGTCTTGAAAGTTCTAGCCACAGCAATCAGACAAGAAAGAGAAATAAAAGCCATCCAAATTGGAAAAGAGGAAGTAAAACTGTCATTACTTGCAGATGACATGATAGTGTACAGAGAAAACCTTATAGACTCCACAAAAAAACTACTCGACCTAATAAGTAAATTCGGCAAAATAGCAGTGTATAAAGTCAATATTCAGAAATTGAAGGCACTTCTGTACACCAACAAGAAAATCTCAGAGATAGAAACAAAACAAAAAAAAATCCCATTTACCATAAAAACAAGTAAAATAAAGTACCTAGGAATAAACTTAACCAAGGAGGTAAAAGACCTGTACTCAGAAAACTACATAACATTGAAGAAAGAAATTAAGGAAGATACAAATAAATGGAAGCATATACCATGTTCCTGGATGGGAAGAATCAACATGATTAAAATGTCCATAGTACCTAAAGCAATCCCTATTAAAATAGCAGTGGCATTTTACACAGACCTAGAACAAATACTTCAAAAATTTATATGGAACCAAAAAAGACCCCGAATAGCCACAGCAATCTTAAGGAAGAAGAACACAGTAGGAGGAATCACAATACCTGATATCAAACTATACTACAAGGCCACGGTAATCAAAACAGTCTGGTACTGGCATAAGAACAGACATATAGATCAATGGAAGAGATTAGAGAGCCCAGTAATAAACCCAGGTCTATAGGGTCAACTAATATTTGACAAAGGGGGAAGGAACATCAAATGGAGTGAAAAGAGCCTCTTCAACAAATAGTGTTGGGAGAATTAGACAAAGACATGTAAGAAAATGAGACTAGACTACCAGCTTACACCGTACACCAGAATAAACTCAAGATGGATCAAAGACTTAAATGTAAGCCATGGCACCATAAAAGTCCTAGAGGAAAACATAGGCAGGAAAATTTCAGATATCCCATGTAGCAAAATTTTCACTGATATATCTCCTAAGGCAAGGGAAATAAAGAAAAGAATAAACAAATGGGACTACATCAAACTAAAGAGTTTCTGCTCATAAAAGAACATATCAGCAAGATGAAAAGGGAACCACCCATATGGGAAAACATATTAGCCAATGATACCTCAGACAAGGAATTGATCTCCAAAACATATAAAGAACTTATATGACTCAACACCAAGAAGACAGACAACCCAATTAAAAAATGGGCAAAAGAACTGAACAAACACTTCTCCAAAGAGGACATACAGAGGGTCCATAAACATATGAAAGAATGCTAAACATCACTAGCCATCAGAGCAATGCAAATAAAAACCGCAATGAGATACCATCTCACACCAGTCAAAATGGCCATCATCAACAAATCAACAAACAACTTGTGCTGGCGAGGATGCGGAGAAATGGGAACCCTGGTGCATTGCTGGTGGGACTGCAGGCTGGTGCAGCCACTATGGAAAACAGTATGGAATTTCCTCAAAAAACTAAAAATGGAACTACATTTTGAACCAGCAATTCCATTGCTAGGATTATATCCAAAAAATTCTGAAACACCAATTCAAAAGAACCTATGCATCCCTGTGTTCATAGCAGCACTATTTACAATAGCCAAGTGCTGGAAACAGCCTAAGTGCCCATCTGTAGATGAGTGGATCAAAAAACTGTGGTATATTTACACAATGGAGTACTATGTAACAGAAGGAAAGAAGGAACTTCTACCATTTGCAACCTTGATGGAACTAGAGAGAATTATGCTTAGTGAAATAAGCCAGGCAACGAAAGAAAAATACCTTATGCTGTCACCTATTACAAGAAACTAATGAACATCACAAACAAATGAGCCAAAGTGAACCAGAGGTCATAGGCCTATGATCTCATAACCTGAGTGATTGTCTGTACGTTTAGGCCTCACTTAATCCTGTTTGCATTGCTGCCTCCTGAGACTCAAAGGTTTGGCTGAACTAAATGGCTGGGTTGGTGAAGTATGGGGTGGTCTGTGGGTTTCACTTTAAAACTGGTTTCTCTTTTCTATTCTAATGGCTTGGACAGAAAAAGCCCAGAGGTCTGAGAAGGGGGAAACCTAAAATACTCCCCTCAGCCAAAACTAAGTATAATGGGCAAAAGGGTTTTGGACAGGTGAGATGTGCCTGGCACATCTTCCTCCAAAGAAGCCCCTTTTTTCCCTAATGTGGGACATTGAAAAATTAATCCCTGCCTTTTGTCATCTAGTGGTTATGGATTGAATGATGTCTTTTAACCCTGTTGCCAAATCGGTTGCCCCCAGAATACAACAAGGATGCCAACCTGTTAAACCAAGCATGCCGTTGTCTGGGGACAGCCAACTGACCTGGAGTCTGCGAGATCCTTCTCCATGTGGGAAGGCCACCTTCCCCTCCATATCCCCACTCTTATTAGAGATTTCTGGACCCAAGGGTAGGTAGGATGAAGAACATATCCAGCTTGACGCAGCTAGAGGAGCTTGAGACCTCCATCCATTGTCCTTTATAAGATTATAAAGAGTCTTAAGTCTTAGATGGAGGGATTAATTATTTTTAAAAAAGAAGAAGAAGAGGAATATATGAAAGGGTGAAGCGGGAGAACTTGTATGTATGATCCATGGGCATGGACTTTGGGGTGGTATTGCTGGGGGAGGAGGGGTGCTGGGCTAAAGGGAGCAAAGGGGAAAAAAGGAAAAAAAAGAATATGCATCAAAGGATGAATTAATCTGTTTAGCAGAGCATTAAGATAAATAAAAGCAACATTATTGCTAGTGGAAAATCAATATTATTTTCCTGATGTCTGACTTCCAAGTCTGTGCTTTTAATCATCATGTGATGGATGCTACTTAATAACATTGAAAAATAATGAGGAAACAAAGACAAACAGAACTTAATGCATTAAGAAAGAGAAGATGTGCAAAATATGTAAGAACTTTTTAAAAACAAATCATTTAGATATATAAAATACTAACACAAAAATCAGGGAAAAAGAGGAGAAATTAAACATACTTTAAATTAGAAGAATAAGGAACTAGCCAAAAATCAGAAGACATTAAGAACATTACAATGGAAGAAGTTGCTCAGCTATTGAAATAAGTTTGAAAGCCTGATTGAAGTTGAAAATATAAATTATTATAAATTGACTGGGGATAAATAGAAAACCTTAAGTAGACCAATGGCCATAGGCTAATGTAAAACAGTGGTGAAAGTATTCTATAATATAACCATGAAAAACATGCTAGGCCCCAGATAGTTTCACACATTCAATTCTGTGAGTACTTCAAATAATACATAAATCCAACTTTATTTAAGCTGCTTCATACAACATAGAAAGAAGACTTCCTGCTTTTTTCTTTATTCAAGATAAATTTTATGCCATCCTCTCACAAAACGGTAAAAATAATACATAGAATCATCCAATGATAGACCAAAATCCAGTCTATTATCAATTCAAAGCCAGAATGGTCCCCTTAGAATGTAAGGTAGATCGTGCCTCTCCTCTGCCCAGATTTCTTGAATTTCCTTGCAACATCCAAAGGACTTACAGTGGACTTAAGTGATCTCATTCCATGCCAGCTACATTTGGTACCCTCATATCTTAGGGCTTTTTCCTTTTGCTGCTGCCTCTAGAAGAATCTTCCCCCAAATATCCTCATGGCTAATGACCTCTTTTAAGTTTTTATCAAAGCTTAACTTTTATAAATAAAGCCTGCCCTAATCACCTCTTATCGTCCTAATTAAATTAGCTATGGCCTCCCATACCCATTCTGGATTCTCCCTTCTCTGGGTTTGTTTGTTTGTTTCTGATAGCACATACCACAATGCCCCACATTATGTAACTGACCTTCTGTCTCTATCCCTGCCAAAATGTAAGCTCTGGAAAGAGCAGTCATTTTTATCAGTTTATTTGATGATCTATTCCAAGCACCTTGAAACAGTGTCCAGAATCTGGTAAACTCTCTTTATATATTTACTGAATTATAATTTATTTAAAATTCTTATTTCTTCAGTTTTTCTTTCGCTCTCTTTTGGGGAACTACTATATCTACATATTGATTCTCTTGAATTGCTTTTCTAAAATCTTTGTCTTTTAAAAAGCATTTTTTATTTTTTTCTTCTGGTTCTACTTTGTGAAGTTATTTCTAAACTTTCTCTTATAGCATTTGAATAAGTTCTTTATTTTCTGATATTTATATATTTAATATTCAAGGATTCTATATTGTTTTCTGATTTTTCTTTTTACATATAATATTTATAATATAAAATATTTTATATTTTTATATTTTCTTTTTTTATTTCTGATTTTTCTTTTTATTTTCTGGGTGTCATATCTTCCCTTATTTTCTGAATAAATTAACTGTAATTTTTAAAAAACTTTTTTCTATTTTATAATTATAAAAACATAGAAGAAACTAATAATGGTGAAATCCTACTGGAAGTAGGAACCAGGGGGTGAAGAATCTTTAGTTTTTCATTTTATATCCTTTGGTACTATTTTAGTCTTTTATAATATGTATATATTAATATTATAATGATATTATTAATAATAATAAGGAAGGAAGAGGACAATGAGGAAGAAAATTCATTAGATAAGCACTTCAACCCTTGACCAATAGATTTATAATGCATGTGCAGCATCAAAAAACTAATATCCTTAAATATCATATGCCTAGACAGAGAATTCAGTTTCCATCAGGCAACTTAATGTCCCTCTGCATTCTATAGTAGTTCTCCAATGCATAATTTAGAGTTCCTGTAATGAATTCTACAAACCAATGTCATGCCCCATCCTTATGTTATCTATTGCAGAGTGGGACTTTGATGAAGGATTTTAATATAATCTGGACTTTCATTCATCTGTAGTTATACTACTTGCATCTTGCATGGCAATATCATACGGCAGTCTAAATTGTATCTTTCAGTTACCCTTAATTGTTAGTTTCTACTTTAACTGAAGAACCTCAAAATTGACCTGTTTTCCTGCATAAATCTTGTTTTTCTGGCCAATATCAGCTGGGAAGATGTGCCATCACTCCCAAAGAAGTATATGGCAAAGGAAGGTGACTTGAGCTTATGTATCCAGGTTAGACAGTTTGGGCCAAGGTCACATGACCCATTTTTGAGGCAATTTTGGGCAGGTCACTCCTGACCTAAGCCAATCCTCCATATACCAGTTTCTTTAGGTAGGTACTACAAAGAATACACACCATGTGCAGAGGATACCAGCTATCCTGCCCCTGAAATTCTGCATTGACCTAAGGGGTTCACAAAGAGGACAGATCATGAGTACTGCCAAGAACAGATTTTTCACTAAGGTTCTACTGAGAATCTTAGGTTTGTTACTGTTTCCAAATGTTTGAGTTCCACTGGTCATGCCAGTTTTTATAGCCCAGGACTTTATAGGACCTGTCACTGATTTTAAAGTATCTTTCCATTCTACTCATTTCTGTTTGTTCTGTTTTCTGAAGTAAAATCTGTAGGAAATCTCTCACCATCATCATTATAAGGTTTACTTAAATCTACCATTGACAACATTGAGAAGTGGAAACAATGTGCTTATGGTACTTTCCCATCAACACATTCTACCAAAAGCGATGCCATCCTTTGAGGTCTTGATCTCTGTTAACTGTTCACATTCACTCAACAAATACTAATTGTCCAATTACTATCTGTCAAGTATGGTTCTAAGCACTGGGAGTATTCTGGTGAACAAAATGGATCAAATCCCTGCAATCATGAAGCATATATTTTACCTAGTGTGCCCCTAGAACCAAAAGATTTTAACAACACACAGTATTTTCTCTTTAAAAATTTTTTTTAGATTTTATTTATTTCTTTATTTTTAGACAGGGGGAAGGGACGGAGAGAGGGAGAGAAACATCAATGTGTGATTGCCTTTCACGTGCCCTCAGCTGGGGACCTGACTCACAAACCAGGCATGTGCCCTGACTGGGAATCAAACAGGCAACTCTTTAGTTCACAGGCTGGTGCTCAATCCCCTGAACCATACTAGCCAGAGCAACATACAGTATTTTCTGTCTCCCCTCAAAAATTGCCTTTAAACAGTGCTCTTGGGTGCTCAGAGCAACCAAGATCTTAAGGAACTAAGTCAAATGATAACAGATTAGGACAAACTAACTAATCTTTTTCTATAGGAAACATGGTGGTGGTGGAACATAGCTTTAAAAATAATAAACCTTTTGTATTAGGTGACTTTTATTGTCCTAAAGCAACCTATTATAGTGGAAAGAGCCCCAGGATTGGTATCAAAAGATATAAGTTCAAATTCTGTCTCTACTCCGTGGTGTACTTTTGGCAAGTTATTTCACCACTCTGAGCATTAGTCTTTCACCACTCCCCACCCCGAGTAACAAGGGGACTTCACTATCCATTGAGATGAAGTAGTGACATAATATGTTTAGCAGTCTAGGCTGGCCTGGTGTGAAATAAGGACTCAGTCTAAGAATTCTCTCTTTGTAGAAAGGACAAGGAATGGGCACCCTCAACAGAGCCCTTGATCCCAGCAGGGGAGCATCCGGTACAGATTTTGCAGCTTTTGGGGGGCTCTGTTCCATGGCCTGTGAGAAGAGCAGCTCTGGGCAGACAGCGGAGCCCACTCAGCTCCATGGCCAGCAGGCTGCAGTGTTGGGAGGCCTGGGGCCTGACTGCTTCACAGCCGGCTCTCTGATGCATGAAACCCTTCACTGTAGCCATTTTCTCATGTAACAGACATTATTTGCCCACTGTGGTTTGTATAAAATGAAAGCATATGCAGACTTCCTGCAGATCCTTTTCATGACAAACTCCAATGACCTCAGGAAAAAAATGGAGAAAAAATACTTTGGAAAAACAAGAGGAGAGGCCCCCTGCTGAATTATGGCAAGATTGGGTGAGGACATGCACATGTGTGTTATAGAACTTTAATATATTTTTCATTATTATAAAAGTGAATTATATCCTCTTTGTTTTTCTAATTCAGAGGAAGAAGAGCAGTTAGTAAAGTAAAAGATCCATTGAAATGATAGTGCTATGGGTGACTACCTCTAACAACCCTTATAGAGGTTCATATAGGATGATGTAAGAAGGAAGAAGTCCTGAGACATAAATTTGGAGTCTCCTGAAATGTACAGGTAACTGGGTTCAAAGAAGGTCAGGATGAGTTTCAACTTCCAAAGGCTTCAATGGGATGTTTATGAAGGTCAAGAAAGAAAATACAAATAAATAGATAGTAAAAAGTGCTTTACATTGAAAAAGAAATTAATGATATATATATGGATTTAGTATCTGAAGGCAGGAGTAATGCTACTGTATCAGAAGAGAGGGAAAGAACAAAAGAGAGAAGATAAAGCAAGATTCTTACATGATATCTTTTGTGCTACCATGTGTGAGAAAAAATTTAAAGTTATCTATTAATTACAATGAGGGGTATAATTATTTAGACATATTGACAACAAAAATATGTGTTGTATTATCAGGGCTTTGTGATGACAATACATCCTAAAAACACCAAGGATTATTATCTTATTTTATACATTATCATAATTATACCTAATATCCTTGAGAGGGAAGAACAATTCCTAGAAAAAAGTCTTAATTTTTTTTTTTTTTATCACTGTGTGGTTGCCTCTCACTCACACCCCCAACTGGGGACCTGACGTGCAACCTAGTAATGTGCCCTGACTAGGAATTGAACCAGCGACACTTGGTTCGCAGGCCGATGCTCAGTCCACTGAGCCACAGCAGCCAGGGACAAAAAAAATCTTAATTTTTTATGTAACAATAAGAAGCCTCAGTGAATTAGGTCAATAAAATTAACTGGGTCCTATTTTGATTGGCTTAGGAAGGTCTCGGTCTAAATTATTGCACTTGCTTGAAAGGTATCCTCAGATGGGGTTAAGTAGAATTTACTGATAGAAGACTTCACTAGTTAGCCCTCTTCAAGTGGGAAGTGATTTCATATCAAACTATTGAAATTTAGGGTTAAAAGAAATAAATAAGGCTTCTCTCTGCTACACAGGATACAAATATATTTTGAAATATTTGAATAGTCATAAAATATTGTAGTTGTTGCTTGTCTGTTATTTGTTAAAGCAATACAAGCAGTGGAAAATTAAGACTTCAGTTTGATATTTTATGCACAAAAATGTGTATGTATGTATGAATGCATACATATATGAACATGTGTGCATATATATGCACTTTTGTATGTATGTATAAACTATACATACATATATAAATAAGTAAAATCTTGCCTCTGCCTTGTGGTGTGGGGGATAGAGAGGATGAACTGTTTCTACTGATGTGAAATTTAATTGCTTTCCTGCTTTTTTCCACCATTAAAATTTGTGGGAGAGGAAAAAACCTTGAACCCTCCAGTGTCAATATTCTCCTCAGCTGCTAAATGATGAATGCCTGGATGAGTAGAAGCTTTGCCCAATCCAGCACCTTAGTGACATTAGGAATGTGCAGGTTGAGGTTTGCTTGATATAGTGTGTCTCAAGGTTATGGTTATAAGATAAATCCCAGGGGTCTATCAAATTGTCCACAGAAAGTTTGGCAAGCTCACAAGAAAAGTAATATTTGGTTCATACATTGTTTACAAGTTTAAAATGTTAATTACTTTTAATTTTCACAGAAATATGCACTTAATATTTTTATCAAAGGTTTTACATGTGCTTAAAGAACTGGGTTGGTCAGTTCCTCTTGACTAATATTGTAATCATGGGAGTGGTTTGTCTTGGCAATGGTATTTCCAATATTCAAACAATAAAATCAATTGCCTGTGTATTGTTTTTGTTTGTTAAATTGTATTTTATTCTTACCAGTGTGCAATTCTCATATCCCCAAAAGTTAAAAATGGATGGGTGACTCAGAAATATTTCACTGAAAGATAAAAGTGCTCTTAGAAGCCCTGGCCAGGGAGCTTAGTTTGTCAAGGTGCAATCCTGATATGCCAAGGTGGTGGGTTTAATTACCAATCAGGGAACATTTGAGAATAAACCAATGAATGCATAAATGAGTGGAACAACAAATCGATGTTTATCTCTCTCCCACTTTTTTCTTTCTGTCTAAAATCAACAAATAAAAAAGTTTTAAGCACTCCCCAAAACTTAAGATATGCTCAGATAAATTCATGATATAAATACTAAACAAGTCTTCAGTGTGAATACAGAATATATTGTTTATCCAGAAGGTATCCAGCCATGTAATATAAAAAACAGAGATGTTTGTTAAAGAAGACACAAGAAACATTGTACATAGGGCAATGACACCTCAGTCCCCTTCCGAGTAGGCAACTTGGGGCCTCACACAGTTCTTCCAGTCACCATCAGCTGCCCCATCATATTTTCCTGAATGTCATCAATGGTGTGAAATCTCTTCCCTTTCAAAGGTGATTTTATTTTGGGAAAAGACAGAAGTCACAGGGTGCCAAATCTGGGCTGTAGCAGAGCTGAGTCACCTGGGTGATTTAATGTTTCATGAACCATGATGCATGAGTGGGCATGTTGTCATGATGAAGCTGCCAGTCACCAGTAGCCCACAGCTGTGGCCTTCTGAATCATCTGAGTAGTTTCTGTGAAAGAATATTCAAGCTTCATGAAAACTTTGGTACAGATTCATTGCTCTACTTGCTTAGTCATTTTGAATATTAAGGCCATACAGTACACCTGCTCACTCAGCAGCATATACTGCTCCCACTGATGAATACAGAGAAGTTGTCATTGTTCACACATGCGCATTCCAGTCCACTCTCTTTGGCTGCCACAAACTGTTCTCATTATATTAACAATGGCTGGACTTTTTCCAGACAGACTATATATATATATAATTTCACACATGTAGCTAAAAATTAAAAGTGTAAATGAAAAATGCAATTGTTAATATAAAAGCTAAAATATTATAGGACTGGTGAGGCTTCCATTTCCAAATATCCCTTCTATAAAACTTTTTAAAATATATGTTATGAAGCCATCTATGTTTTCATGGCATTTTTAAATAAATTTTTTAAAGTTATACTTATCTTTCAAAACAAATATAAACTAGTGGATCATAACAAAATGGAAAATTTTATCTCTAAAGTGAAAGAAAAGGTAAGAGTGAGAGATGCATAATTCAGTTGTTCTCTTTATAGCAAAAACTAATATGAATCTTAGTATTGCCAACATGCTTATAAAACCACCATAATATTAATGATAAATGTAATGCACAGAAAGGAAATTAAACATATCATTATCCAAACAAGCCATTACTGAAATTATTTTATCCATTGATATTGTTGGATGTCTCATTACAGAACTAAGTTGTTATTATTAATGCAATTTCATTTTGATTCAAAAGCATTATCAAATAAATTACTCTAGCCACACCCTCAGGATTATATGTTCTATCCTTTGAGTATTTTAGATATCTGGTATACTTCTATGTGCACATTTGCTTGATTATCTACCTCCTAGTATCACAAAATCACCACATTACAAGAACCAGTTGGATATGATTGGTAAATTAATATGAATCAACTTAGTCCTATCTTAGAGGTAATCATTAGGCTAGTTGGTTTTCTTCCAAGTGAGTACAAATCAAACGGTGATCAAACTATGTAAAAATCACATGCTTTTTTTTAAATTGATTTTATAGATATCAACTGTGATTAAGCTGATTTGTCTTTTCCAATGCCCTTGTATTTTTATTTGACTTAAAGGAAAAGCCAATTTTCTTTATTTAGTTATGTCAATTTATATTTTAGAATATTATTTAAACTTGAATATTCTGATGTATTTGATTGTTCATTGTGCTTTGCACTATTATCTTTACTCTTTAATTATCCTAAGTGTGCTAACAAATTGGATGAAACCAGAAATATATGGTGCCTGAATCAGTTATTATTATATATAGGAGAACTTCTCAACAGAGCGAGTATGAATAAATTTTTTAAATTGGTTTTATGCTAAAAATACAACCTGAATAAGGTAATTTCTGTGTACCTGATTGTTTTATGAGCAGTGATGTAGACTGTGTTAATGAGGGACCCACTATACATGCAACAAAGAACAATGCTGTTGTGCAGATGAAAGAGGCTAGGGTCCCTAAGTGATTTATCACAGAGAATATTTAGCTGCCAATAATTTGCCTCCTAATCCCAATTTAGAATGGAATAAAATAATAATAATTGTCAATGTAACTAAATGATAATCAGTTACTACAGATAGACTAACACTTTACTTTCCATACTGAAAACTTTCAAGAGAAATGGTGAGTATATGAGTCTTTGAAATGAGAGTTGGGATGAAAGCATTTCCTCATAACCTATATTTAGAGACAGAGAATTTCCATGAAATCCACAATTTTAAAATAAAAATTATAACGTATCAGGATTTCTTAGGAAATCCAAATTTTGTTACTATCTCAATTTCTATAAAAACAACTTTTTCCCAATAGTTAATAGTACTTTGGCCTACTTCATTATGAAGAAAATTGATGTTCAAATTTTGTATTATGATGATGCCTGAAAATTTGCCTATCCTTTCCAGCTTCATAAGTTTATTTATTTTTTGTAAAAGAATTTTATGGGCCAATTGATATAAGAAAAATAAAAATAAATGATCAACAAGTAATACTTTTTATACCTGAATTAAACCAGCATAAGAGAAAAGACATGTTTGAAGATGAAATAGTAACTTTTTTGTCTTTTGAAGGTTAACGTAATTATTGGTTCAACAATCAAAAGCACTGAAAGTAGCCTTCATTGAGACTCACCATCATCTGTTCATTATAGGCTGAATATGTCCACATTCAAATTAAATTGCCAGAATTATCTGTCAGGACAAACATCGTCCACCATCCCTCCTGATTTGCAGTTGTGAATTAGGGTTTTCTAATTTTGTTTAAGGTAAATAACATCATGAAATAGAGAAACAAGTGAATGAGTAATAACTCATTTCTCAGTTTATCTGTCATTAGTCTAGATATAAAAATGTTGGAAAAAGTTTGCAAAAATTTTGTTACTTTCAAAATATGAAACAATTTTTATTAAATAGAATATTATTTGTCTAAAATAAGTTTCATTTGTATATGGGACATTTACACTACTTGGCCACAGGAAAAAAAAAATTTACCTGGAGAACATTATGTTAAGTGAAACAAGCCAGTGAAAGGAAGACAAATACCATATGAGTCCACTCATTTGTGGACTCTAATGAAAAAATTGAACTAACAAGCACAAAAGAGACAGACTCATAGACAGAGAGCAGGATGATAGCTGAGGGGGTGAGGTTAAGGGGTAGAGGGATTGAGAAAAAAAAAAAAGAAAAGGACTCATGGATATGGATAACAATGTGGTGATTGCAGGGGAAGTGGGTATAAGAGCATTAAATGGTAATGGAAAAATACAATAAAAATTTAATAATAAAGTATTAGAAAAAGTCAACTGAAAAAAGTAAAATACAATTATGGAAACTTTTAAAAAACTTGCTAAAAATTAATGGTTCATAAAAATTTTGAATAATCATTAAATGGTCTACTGATGTGAAAATCTTTGACAACATCATTGTAAAAAATATTCAATCACTCGGGTTAAGCACAAAGAGAAAATTTATTAAGGAATCAGAGTCACTAATTGCACTAATTGTCACAATTTAAAAATGGAAAATCAAATATGTTTTATTTTAGATATTCAAATCTACTAATTCAACTAACATAACCTTTATGATTTGAAAAAGGAATAGATGAGTAGAATTACTCTAAAATACAGGTAAATTTTTTAGAGAATGAGAAGAGGCTCTGTTTAAAATGAATGCTTACCCTTACTGAGATAAGTTAGTGTGATAAATATATGGCTACCAGATTATTGTCAGGGGAACCCAGGAAAACCTTTATCAAGAGAATATCTTTTCAAAAATATATAGAAAGTGAAGGCAGGAAACAAGCTCTAGTTGTATTTACAGAAGAAGCTTGTCAGGCAGAAGAAAGAGCAAGTGAAAAGCCCTTGAGGTGGGAACATTTGTGATGTGTTCAAGGAAGAGGAAGTTAATCAACATGGCATGAGCTGCAATCCCACTTCTGGGACTATACAGTATTCTCTCACTTATTGTGGGTATTACATTCTAGACTCCCCCGCAATAGGTGAAAATCCACCAAGTAGGAACCTTACATTTATTTTAGTATTTATATATATTTTAAGGCTTTATAAACCCTTCCTATACACTTATAAACCATTCTCAGTCCCTTATTAACCTTTCCCACTCCCTTATTAACCTTTTCTACACTTTTATAAACACTACTTATATTCTTAAACATATTCTACACTCTTAAACCTATATAACTTTAACAACATACATATACAGTACTGCAAAATCCTGAGATATAGCAAAAAATCCGCGATAAATAATTAAATATAATATTTTTAAAAATCCCGTGATACAGTGAGACTGTGATAAGTGAACCTCAATATAGAGAGGGACTACTGTATCTGAAGGAACCCAAAACACTAATTTGAAAGAACTTAAGCACCCTTACGTTCATTGCAACATTATTTACAATCACTTAAATATAAAAGCAGCCCATCAGTAGTCCTACTGTTCATCAGTAGGTGAGTGGATAAAACAACTATGGGACATTTACACAATAGAATACTACTTGGCTGTAAAAAAGAAGAAAATTTTACCTTTTACAACAGCATGGATGGACATGGAGAACATTATGGCAGTCAGAGAATGACAAATACCATATGATTTTACTCATATGTGGCGTCTAGTGAACAAACTGAACTGATAGATAGAGAACAGATGGAGGGATCAAGCAAAAGGTTAAAAAAAAACTCATGGACATGGACTACAGTGTGGTGGTGATTCTAAGGGGAGTATATGAAGGATGAATGGTAATGGAGAAATACAATAAAAAAAAAACAAAAAGAAAAAAGAAAGAGGGGGAATGAGGTTAGATAAATAATGGGATAGCAAAATTCATATAAAGTCTTAGAGGTTTAGCAAGGGCTTTTGCTTTATTCTGAGTGACATGGGACACCTTTGTATGGTTTTGAGCAGAGTTGTGACAAAATCCCACTTAAATTTTGACCAAATCAGTATGACTGCTGTGACTAGGGAGATCAATTACTAGCTAATGCAGATAAGATATAATTGATTGAATTGGATGATGGTAGGAAGAAGAGTACAAAGTGGCCAAAATCTGAATATCTATTTCAATAGTACATTCTTCAGGATTTGGTGATGGATTGGATATGAGCTGCCGGGCAAAGAGAGGAATCACATTGATACAAAAGGCTTTGGCCTGAATAACTATAAGAATAGTGTTGCCATTACCTGAGAAGGGGAAGATTTCAGCAAGCTTAGGGTGGGAAATAACAGGAACTTTTTCTGAGTATTCTAAGTTTGATGTCCACGGGGAAGTATTAAGTGGAGTTTTGAATATTAACATCTAAAGCTGGGTGGGTTTCAGAAGAATTAGGCTGCTGACTTTAATATGGATTTTTCTGCAGTTGATCCTGAGTGAAGCTAGAATCTTTATAGGGTCATTCAGAGAATGACTCTGGATAGAAATGGAAACAGGACAAAGAACTGAATTCTGAGCCATGATCATATTTATGGGTAGGAGAGGAAAAGGGAAACCAGAAAAGGAGACAGAAAAGAATCCAGGAGTGTAAGAAGAAAACCAGGGAGAGTGGTGTTCTGGAAGCTAACAGAGAAAATGTGTCAAGGAATAGAGACTGATCAGCTGAGAGGTCAAGTAAGATTTGACCGTTGGGCTTAGCTTTAGTGACACAGAGGTCAATGGTAATCCTGAGAAACACGTTTCCAGAAAAGAGTTAAGAAAAACCTGATTGGAACATGTTTAAGAGAGTTTGGGAAGACATATTTTAGATTAGCAAGGATAGACAACATTACAAGGAGTTTCACTGTACAGATGAGCAAGAAATAGATGGACAGTTGAAGGGAGAAGTAGTCACCAAGAGAGGATTTTTGTTTAAAGTTTAGAGACATCATAGGATATTTTTATGTGATGGGAAGTCCAGCAAAGAGGTATATATAGAACATCTAAGTTAACCAATGTTCCCAATTTCAGGCACAAATATTAGCAATAAAGTGGTATTCAATGAGGAGGTGAAGATTGTGTTTAAACCAAATTTAAACAATCTATATTACAAGACAGCTACACTGAATTCACCATTTCAAAATGGCTACAACAAAATTGCCAAGTCAGAATGTTTTGTAAACCCAGCTCCTTCATATCCTTTTCCCTTTTCCCCTTTCCAAACACCTATAATTTCATAGGAATGTATTCCTTTTAATATGTTTTCTTTTCTTGAAGTTTTTGTGTTTTGAACCTTAAATCTGATTTAGAACAAAAAGCTTATTTCTCTTTCAATAACTTCAACTACTAACAAGTTATATTGTAAGAATATTTTGGAAGTCAAGAAGACCATTCTTATTGCCTTGATCCTAAAATCATACCAGGAAGTGAGCTGAGGCTGAGAATGATAGTGCTGGCAGGTGTTGCATAAGACTGGATCAAGAAAGATGGTTATTTTAGGCCAGATTCCCAAGAGGAAGACCATGAGACAGATTCCCATGTATGCAATTTATGGTGATGAGCCCTCAAGAGAAACCTGCAAGGGAATGAAATAAGCAAGATGGAACATGGAAGTAAGCCAGGCAAAGATGTGGGCTCAGCTGGTGACTAGCTCCAACTTGATCCCACAGACAGCTCAGCCACCTGAGGTCTCAATGAGATGAGGGGGTTGGGCTTTTGTGCCACTTGTTAGCCAGTCATCCATTCTCTGCAGGCAGCCGCAGTCAACAAGGGTGGGGAGTGGCTATGAAGAACAGTCACTTCCAAGGCATGGCAGCTCTTGTTCTGCCCAAGGCAGTTCTCAGGAGAAGGGGACATCTGGGAGCTGTTAGCAGCTGCTGGAAAAGGATGTGTCACCCCAGGAAAGGGAATCTGGGTGGATCAGCAGCAGCACTCACTCAGTGGCCTTAAAACCTGCCACCAGACACATTCACAGTCCTCCTAAGAAGGATGGTACAGCTTCAAGCTCAGCATGAATGTTGTTTATAGCTACTAGAGCGCGCGCGCGCGCGCGCACACACACACACACACACACACACACACAGAAGGGGGAAAACAAAACATTCTAAAAACTTGATTTCTCAAAAACTTGTATACTAACTACTTGTCAGTTTTCCCATGATCATCTTATCATTATTGTCCAGGGAAGCTTTTCAGGACCAAAGTTCACCTCTGCCTGTCCTGAGTGGGGTTGTCCATGAGGAATCCTTGAAGCTGAGGTTCAGAAACATCATCTCTGCTACCTCCTGTAAAGAGAGTTCCAGTCTATTGGGCATCATTAATCATGGTTCTTAGGTTATATTTACAGTAAATGACAATGACTTTGCACTCTATGCTCCTTGTTTATGTCACAAACTAATTTGTTGGTCACTGACAATCATCATTGTAACTCAGCTGTTTTCAACCTTTTTCAAATTATGGCACACATTAACTAATTTATAAAATTCTGTGGTACACTAAAAAATATATTTTTGCAGGCCTTACAAAAAAAAAGTAGAATTTTTTATTGTTGTTCTATTAGAGTTGTCCCATTTTCCCCCCTTTGCCATCTTCCACCCAGCCCACCTCCTGCTCCCACAATCAATTCCTACACCATTGCACATGTCTATGGGTCATCCATACATGTTCCTTGACTAGTTCCTTTCTCTTCTTTCTACCATTGTCCCCCTCCCATCCTCCCCTCTGGCCACTATCAGTCAGTTTCATGTTTCCATGTCGCCAGTTATATTTTTCTTGTTAATTTATTTTGTTCATTAGATTCCTTTTATAAATGAGATCATATGGTATTTGTCTTTTGCCACCTGATTTATTTCACTTACAATAATATTCTCCAGTTCCATCAATGCTGTTGCAAAAGGTAGAAGTTTCTTCTTTCTTTCTGCTGCATAGTATTCTGTTGTGTAAATGTACACAGTTTTTTGATCCACTCATCCACTGATAGCTGTTTCCAGCAATTGGTAATGTAAATAGTGCTATTATGAATGTATGGGTGCATAAGTTCATTTGAATTGATGTTTCAGGATTCTTTGGGTACCTTCCTAGCAGCAAAATCACTAGGTCAAAAGACTTTTCTATTCTTAATTTTTTTGAGGAAATTCCATACTGTTTTCCAAAGTTAAATATAAATCATGATATCATGAAGTCTTAGAGGGAAACATAGGCAGTAAAATTCCAGATATCCCATCTAGCAATATTTTTGTTGATATATCTCTTAGGGCAGGGGAAATAAAGAAAAAAATAAACAAATGGGCTACATCAAGTTAAAAAGCTTCTGCATGGCTAAAGAAACCATCATCAAAATGAAAAGGGAATGACTATATGGGAGAACATATTTTCCAATGGTATATCAAACGAGGGTTTAATCTCCAAAATATATAAAGAACACAGACAACTCAACACCAGGAAGACAAATAATCCAACTAAAAAATGGGCAAAGGACCTGAACAGACACTTCTTCAAGGAGAACATACAGCTGGCCGATAGACTCATGAAAAGATGCTTAACATCACTAACCATCAAAGAAATGGAAATTGAAACCACAATGAGATATCATCTCACACTTGTCAAAATGGCCATCATTAACAGAATGGCCATCATTAATAGATCAACAAACAAGAAGCTCTGGCAAGGATGTGAAGAAAAAAGAAATAGGTATCATTTTGATTCATTCACACCAGAGAGCTATTGTTGTGTTGGATATTGTCATTTTTTAATTTGACAATCAAAGGGAAAAGAGGTCAGTGCCCCTGACTAAATAGTCAGGTATTGCATGTTTAAAAAATTTTTGTGACACACCAGTGGGTTTGCCACAGCACACCAGTTGAAGATCACTGCTCTAGTTGCATCCATGAGATATTCATGCGGATTCATACTTTGTATTTATGTCTTTAAAATTGCCTATACATTTTGGCACAAGTATGTAACCACAACATTTTTGAAAATGTGAGAAAACGGTGTATAGGGCAATTTTAGGAATATATGGTGGGGAACCACACAGACACCAAACTTGTGTTCAGATTTTGGTTCTGCTCAATTTAGTAACCCAATTTGGCCGAGTCATTTAACTTTATTGAGATTCACTTTTCTTATCTTCAAAATGGGATTAAAGCCAATACACACCCCTACCTTCAAGAATTTAAAGGGGACTTCCAGTCAAGATGGAGGCCTAGACAGACAAGCTGTGTCTCCCTCCACAATTAAGAAAAAATACAATTACCACAAAACTAGAGACAACCAGAAGTTCCAGAAAATCAAGCTGCATGGAAGTCTAACAAATGAAGAAATAAAGAAGAAATATTCATCCAGACAGGTAGAAGGGGCAGAGCCAGGGCGGAGAGGACTCGGTGTAGTAGAGGCAGCAGCAGGCCAGTGGAAGGTGCCATCCCATGTTTTAAAAACTAGGGAGTAACACCTGGGGAGCATTCTCAGCACCAGACCAGACTGCACAGCTCACGATCCCAGCCCCAGGGAAAATAAAATCTTATTACATCAGACAGAGCAAACCAGTGGGGGTTGGGGTGGAGGAAGAAAATGCTGGGGTCTCAGTAGAGTCTGCTTGTTTTGAGGGCCCCCACAGTCCTAGAAAATTTGCAGACTCACCCACCCTGGGAACAATGGCCAGGGCAACAGCGAGAAAAGCACCAGTCCCATATGGAAGTGGGAGAAGTGCCTGGAAAGGAAGCAAGTGCTGGTCAAGCTGCATTGTTCCCTCTCAGACCCCTCCCCAACATATAGCTCTACAACATGGTGAAATGGGTCGCCCTCTACTGGCGAATACCTCAAGGCTCCTCTCCTTACAACATAACAGGTGCAACAAGTCTACCTAAGACACAGAGGCAAACCAACACAGGAGCCTGTCAAGGTGAGGATACAGAGAAGTATGGTGCAAAAGAGGGAATGGATCAAGGTACCAGTGGAAGAAGTAAGCCACAAGGAGATAGCCAACCTAACATATCAAGAGTTCAAAACATTGATGATAAAGATGTTCACAGGGTTGACGGATATGCTTAAATATGGTAAACACATAAGGAAAGAAGTGAAGGTTATGCTAAGTGAAACGAAGGAAAAGACACATAAAACTGATGGTGAAGGGAAGGAAACTGAGGTTCAAATCAATGATTTAGAACATAAGGAAGAAAAAAAACAGTCAATCAGTACAGAATGGGGAAATAAGAATTGAAAAAAAAAATAAGGAGAGGAACAGGAATCTCTGGGACAACTTTAAATATGTCAACATCTTAATCATAGGGGTTCCAGAAGGAAAAGAGGAAGAGCAAGAAATTAAAAACTTATGTGAAAAATAATAAAGAAAAACTTTCCTAAAAAGGGTGAAGGAAATAGACAATACAGGTCCAGGAAGCACAGAGAGTCCCAAACAAGCTAGGCCCAAGGAGGACCACACCAAGACACATCATTAAAATGCCAAAGGTGAAAGATAAAGAGATAATCTTAAGAGCAGCAAGAGAAAAGCAGAGAGTTACCTACAAAGGGGTGCCTATAAGACTATAAGCTGATTTCTGAAAAGAAACTTTGAGGACAAGAAGAGACTGGCAAGAAGTATTCCAATGTGATGAAAAGCAAGGACCCACAACCAAAATTACTGTATCCAGTAAAGCTATCATTTAGAGTGGAAGGGTCAATAAAGTGTTTCCCAGACAAGGTAAAGCTAAAGGAGTTCATCATCACCAAGCCATTATTATAAGAAATGTCAAAGGGGCTTACTTGAAAAAAGAATATCAAAATTATGAACATTAAAATGACAACAAACTTACAACTATCAACAACTGAATATAAAAAATAAAAACAAAATCCTACTAAACAAACCAGAATAGGAATAGAATCATAGATATGGAGATCATTTGGATGGTTATCAGCTGGGAGGGGGTAGGGAGAGGAATGGGGAAATGATGCAGGGACTAAGAAACATAATTGGTAGGTACAAAATAGATAGGGGAAGTTAAGAATAATATAGGAGAGAGTGAAGCCAAAGAACTTATATGTACGATCCATGGACATGAAATAAGGGGGATAGGATTGCTGGTGAGAAGGGGGTTACAGAGCAGAGGGGAGAAAAGGAAAAAAATTGGGACTACTGTAACAACATAATCAATAAAACATACTTAAAAAAAGAATTTTAAGGAAGTCTCAGCATAATAAGACAGACAAGATGCCTTGTAGGACACCTTTCTCTTTAAATCTCTGCTCTTCTTTCTCCTTCTTCCCTCCTTTCTCTGAAGAAGGTGGATTTGTGAGCTTAGGTTTTTGTTTTTTTGTTAAATTTATTTTTTATTTTTTCTTCAAAAGACCTCATTCTTGCTAACTTCTGATGTTTGTTTGCAGTCTCATTAATTTGTACCCAACTCATCAAGTCCTCAGCACCACCTCACTCTACTTAAAAAATAAAACAACAAACAAACAAACAAAACACTGCACCTATGTGGATTATATGAGAGACAAACAGAATGTTTTATGAATCTTCCAAAAAAAAAAAAAAGTGCAGCAGTATCCATATTTTCTTTCTACCCACACCAGCAATTTGCTCCAGACCCCTATCCCATGGCTGTTCTTCCACATCCTGTCTGGCCACACCAGCACCTCTCCACCTGCAGGCACCAGGGTCTCCACCTGTCTCTATTATGCACCTTTTTGTGAGGGTTTCTGTTAGCACTCCAAACACTTACTAAAGTGAATCTTTCTAACAAATGGAATTCTCTAGGGAGGAGGTCTAATAAAAAAAATCCCCCTTTATTATAGTAAGAAAGCAAGCAAGTGGAGGGGAGGATGTACTTAATACAAAACAGCTTTCTTTTTCATGGTAGGAAAATTCTTTCTAGCACTAATTTGTAATCTGGAGCTCCTCTCACTTTTAGGGTTTAAATAATTGTGTAAACTTCATTTGTTTCATTTGAAACTTGGCTGTCATTTCCTTTCAGGAAGAAAACAAGAGAAACTCTGACGACACATTCATCCTCTGATTACCTGTCAGCCTCACAGGAACAAGCATCTTGCAATTTGTCCCTGCCCAGGAACTTCATCTTCAAACAGAAACTGCATCTTAATTATAGCCTTTAATGGGCTGTTTCACTCCAGGATCAATATGCCTGACAAAAACCAAGCTCCACTAAAAGCTCATTAATTCACATCTGACTAATTCACGACCTCTGATGATTTTGGCAGGGACCAAGCTGAAGTTTACATCTTGTATTGCTGCTTACAAAGGCTTAGGTTGGCCCATTAATTGGGAAAAAAATAATTGCCAGGGAAAAATTTACATAGTATCTATTTGCATGGAGAGAGCAGGCTGATTGTAACTCCTAGATAGCCCTGTACCCACTAGGCAACCCCAGTTAAACACTATTTTCTATTGGCACCCTGGACTTGAAATGACAAAGTGCAGTGCATCAACTAATGTCTATAGGACCTACTAATATTCCCTCCTTGTGGTCAATTCCTTTGGTATATTGAATCACATTCCTCATCCCACCTCTGACTTCAGCCTCAGCTGCAGTGGACATTTCTATGTGGGGTCAAACTCATCTCTGCTGGCAGCATCAAATCTCCATTATGAATGTGCATTTCTCAATGCTCTTTTGCTCAGTGCTTCCTCTGACCCTGTAAGAAGGGCAGCACAGAAGTGTAGAGGGTTAATGATCCACCAACAAGAGCTGGTAGACATATCGATGGACACTTTGGGAAGCATTCTGTGAGCTTCTCAGAAGTCCTGGTGGAAGTGAGCTTCTATGGCCAACAGCTGTGACCTTGATCATGTATACTTGTATTGGCTGTCCAGCTTTCCTGTCTTACTCTCCCTGCTGCATAGCATCACTTCCTAAATAAGTTACTGGCTCCCACTCTGCTTTTGGGAGAACCCAAACTGAGACATCAACTCCTTCAAAAGTATGTATGTATTTGAGATGCTTGCTTATTTCTTAATCTATTCAGTCCTTGGTAAATGCATTTCTTCCTTGTGCTTCCTGTGTTTACAGCTATTCTTTGGCAATAATGCTGAAAGGGCAATGTGTATCTTCTTTTTCCTTTTCTCCACTTAAAGAACTTTTCACCTTCTCTCTGATGTCCTTTCCTTGGTCTCTCAGAGTGTCCTCTGCAACCCTCTAACCAATTCTGATCTGTTCCTGATAGTATTTCTCTGTCTCCTTCTTTCCCCAATATCAGCATAATTTCCCCTTCCATTTTTATCTTCTGCCCAGTATTCTATTTCTTAGTAACATAACCTATACTAACTAATATGATAAATGGATCCATGTCAAAAGTTCGTGTGTTTTTATGTTACTCTGAGAACATAAAAAAGTGTGGTTTAACCAGGACTTTCTAAGCAACTAGGGTCTTTCCATTATCACTCAAACCATTCTAGTTTTGAGCAGATGTAGATTATGCCTTCTTGAACTATAGTTGTCTCAACTTTTAAAATATCACCATCATCTTATTCTCCTTTGAGCTCTGTGGTCCTGCTTCTTCATGTCTTTGGTCTTCTCCTCATGGTTTAACTCCTTGTTATTTCTAGTATGATCCATGGACCAGAAAGTCTTCCATAAATATAGACTCTTGGGTCCCTGCAGCACATCTATGAACTCATAGAATCTGTATTTCTAAAAGACCCCCAGGGGATTCATATACACATTAAGTTTGATAAATATTTTGACTGGTGGTGGTCTCCTATGTTTCCAGACTCATTTGTTTTCCTCACTTTCTGAACTCTCCCAGAAAATATCTGCCTCATAGCACCAGATATTCTATGTGAACTGAGGACTACAACACCTATTTGCATCTCAGATCTCTACTTCAAGCTCATGCTCATTTCTGCAACTGTTCAACTGTCCACAGACCATCCAAACCTGAATATCTCACAGGTGAACCCAAATTAAGATATGGAAGTGTGGTGACTCTAGTGAGGCTGCTCATGATTGGGCAGGCCTAGATATTGATATTAATTGAGATCAGTTCAAAACTAGTTCAGGTTGTTACTTGTTGTTAGGTTAAAATATATAAATAATGTGTCTTTTCTTGAACTTGGAGCCTAGGGATATATTATTCTAAGAAAAGTAATTACTCTTTTTTAAACTCTTAGTTTCAACAAAACAAAAACAAGGACAAATACAAACCAATCTAGCCCTGGCTGGGTATAAACTCTTAGTTTCAACAAAACAAAAACAGGAACAAATACAAAACCAATCTAGCCCTGGTTGGGTATCTCAGTTGGTTGGCTTGTTGTCCCATACACCAAAAGCTTGCAGGTTCCATCCCTAGTCAGGGCACATACTTGGTTGTGGGTTTGATCTCATATTGGAGTGTATATGTGTGAGGACAATGGAGTCTAGTCAGGCTCCCTCACCCAAGATGCCCAGACATGGGCTGCATAGAGATAACATTTAAATTTGTATGCGCAGCACACTGGCAGTTACAGAAGCATTGATGTCATATTTTGGTTAGTAGCCGGCTTTGTCTATACATAAATATATAAAAGAGGTGAAACTCCCATGGGAGTGTTCTATTGCTGCAATGAGCACCAAGGGATGCACACTGAGCTGCAGGAGTTCGGCCAGAAGCTGGCTGGTGGTCCAGCGCAAGTCTGAAGGCAGAGGGCAAGTGAGAATGTCTGCAATAAAGGAACTGTCAGAGACCCCAAACTTGCCTTGCATATTCTTCTGATTGCCAGACAAAAGGGAAAAAGCATTGGGTTTCATGACAATATGGAAGACAATTGATTGATATTTCTCTCTCACATTGATGTTTAAATCAATAAATATATCTTCAGGTGAGAAAAAAATCAGATTAGTGATAGATAAGGTAGTACTCCTTCAGGATCACTATAACTGTACTCTGCTGGAGGTATCTGAAGCTAAATCCCTTACTGGAAATTGTCTTAGGCTGCAGAAAAAAACTCATTTTCTCAAAGGTATACTACTTCTGAGGAGGACACTTGAGGTCAATAATCAGCTGATGTGGGGATATAGAGATCTGGTCCCTTTGTCTCAATTTGGAACAACTCTGAAGGGCTCATTCTAGCTTCAGAGCTCTTATAGGACTGAGTTTAAGCCACATTGTGGGTCAGACTCTATCTCTACCCAGTACTGCCATACTCACTTCCCCACAGGTCTACCTCCTGAGATCACTTCTCAGTACAAATTCTGCATGAAATACACCATCTGAGAGCATGTTTCTGGGAAATCCAACCTTAGCCACTGCTATTCTTCCATTATTTCCTGTCTTACTGAATGCACCAATATTCATCCTGGTTTAGGCAAAACCAGACAACTGAGAATTGTTTTTGACTTTCCTTTCCCTGTCTAAGGACACATATTAGGGTGTCAATGTTGCATTGATTCCTCCTTTTCATCCTTTGTGACTATCACCCTAATTTAAGCTTTTATCCATCTGTTACCTGGATAACTACAACAGCCTTATAACTTGTTTCCTTAACGAAACCATAATAATATTTTTAAAGCTAAAAAAGAATTAATTCTAAAGTTTACAATTCTTCAATACCTCGCATTTATTCAGCACAAAATCTAAACTTTTAAGACACCATATAAGACCTATTTGGTTCAGCCAGTACCAGGCTTACCTCTCTCAGAGATTCACTTCATTGTCTTACCACAGGTTATCAGATTTTCTTCATAAAAGTTGTCTCTTTGATGCTAAGGATGTGTTTTTGTATTGCAATATTCCTTTAGTCTTGTTCAAAATGTAAAATCAAGTAGGAAATTGAATGCAAGTTTCTTGCAGATATTTACTCAGTTCTCCTTTGTGAGTAATCCCTCCCATCCCACCCATTCTAAATTCAAGCAATGAAATGATTTCACTGTTTGTTTACATATCTAACCTGTCACTTACCTTTACTTCTCAAAAACAACCATTTAGATTTGAGAGCATGATGACCCATTAGGATTTTGCTGGGGTGACTGGGCAGCCAGGATTTATAGCACTCTGTTGATGTGATTCATTTTATGCATTTTGTAAATTTGAGTTATAGCTACACTTGTCTGTGGCCATCATGGACAAGGCTGGCTCTTTTTTATAATTTCATAATCACAATAATTCATAAATCTCAAGCTGCCTTTTTTTCTGTCTCACTTCATTTTTGAGGTAGTCTATTCCTAAAGCAAGACAATGGACTTTCAAAGGAAAATGCCAGCATTAATAGACAGCCACTCACAATGATCCAGGCAGTGCTGCTTCAAGGTTATAGAAAGTTTGTTCCTCTCTCATGACTAAAGACTCGAGATTTAAAAATTGCTAGGATTTGCTCAAGAACCAAGTGGCCACATCTTTCCAGAGGTGAGGGGCAGGTGTCCAGATGTTGGTGATCTCCTTATGCCTCACTCAGAGAGTAACTAGTGAAAATTTTCTCAGTCTTCCTAGAAGTAATAGCTATGTTTTACTACACAATCATGTCAGTGTGTCCCAATGATACAGTCTACAGTCACCCAAAAAATTAATCTCAAAGATTCAAATTATTATTTTTTAATAAACATTGCAGTTATAAATTTAAAGAAAAAAAATGAGAAGATACAATGAGTTCCTATAATCTTTACATAAGTCTTTCTCATTATTAGCTTTATGATATGTTTGTTACATATAATAAACCAATATAGAGACATTATTAAGTAAAGTTGATAATTTATTCATATTTTTTAGTTTTTTCTTCTTTAATCTAAAATTATTTTTCTGTTTCAGGATTCCATCAGTGATGCCAATTTATATTCACTTGTCATGTGTCCTTAAGTTCCTCTTGGCAGGGAAAATTTCTCAGACTTTACTTGATTTTGATGACCTTGACAGTTTTGAGGAACACTGGTATTTTTTAGAATTCCCTCCAATGAGATTTAGCTGATGTTTTTCTCATGATTTGACTGGGATTATGGATGTTTGGAATGATGACCTCAGGGGTAGGGCCAATCTCATCACATTATATCAAAGTACATGCATTTAATATGACATTGCTATTGATGGTAACCTTGATCACCTGGCCATGACAGTGACTATAGGTTTGTTCATGGTAAAGTGACTTTTTCTTTTTATCCTACATTCTGTAGAATGGAGTCACTATGTACAATCCACACAAAAGGAGGGGAAAATTAATCTCTTATCTTCTTTAGGGACAGGTATCTACATAAATTATTTGGAATTCTGCATGAAGACTTGCCTATTGTCTTGTTTATTTATTTAGTCAGCCATTTATTTATATCAATATAGATCAGTAGGTTTTATACTTTTAGTAATAATCAAATACTACGTTACTTGTTTTGTTACACAAATTGTTTCGAACCTGGCCATTGAGAATTTTTCCAGTTGACTCTTTTGTCCCTTTAACATATTCCTATTATTGTGGATATTTTTGTTTGTTTGTTAGAGCACTTCCTTACTTTCTGACTATATATACACATATATGCACACACACACACACATATATTATATATATATATATATATATATATATATATATATATATATATATATATACACATATATATCGTCGGCAGCCGTCCGTCTCGAGAGACGATGGTGTAGCTTCTTAAGAGTCTATCTGCACCGCCGAGAATGGCTGTGCAGTCCGACTCGGGAGTGACACGGTATCTGTCTCCTCCCGTGTTGAATCGACATCTTGCGATGACGCTGGAGTGTCCTCTCCAGTGAAGCTGAAGCTACAGAGCCTGGGCAGGGTGATATGGAGGGTCTGCTGTTGCCCATGCAGCAGACCCCCCCTCTCTTCGCAGCTGAAGGGTCCAAGGGAAAGACGGAGTCAATACAGCTTGGTTTCAGGTGCGCCGCAGGAGTTGCCGGTGTTGACTACAACGTCAAACCGCCTTAGGGACTCCAGCTCCGGATTTTCTGTCGGGGTTTACTCCCTTAGCCTTTGCCCTGAAGAGGTATGCCGCAAGGCAGCGGAGGTTTTTTGGAATCAGAGTTTTCCTTCTCTGATGTGCCCTGACTGGAAGATCGAACCAGCGACACTTAGCTCGCAGGCCGACGCTCAATCCACTGAGCCAAACCAGCCAGGGCAATATACATATATATATATATATATATATATATATATATATATACACACACACACACTTAGCATGTCTTGTCTTGTAATTTTTTGTTGAAAACATAATTTATCAGGGAGTGGGGACTGAGAAAACAGGTTTTTAGTGTGAGGTTTTATGTTAACTGGGCTAGAAGTGGTACAGTGTTTAATGTCTGCTGCAGCTCTATTGTTTTAATCTCCCCTGTTGACCTTGAGATTTCCTAAGGGCTCCTCCTCCAAGAGAGTCTGCACCTTGCATCTCTCTGTTATTACACTGGAATACTGTTGGTGTTTTAGTAAGGTGTGGCAGAAGGACAGCATTCTATAATCTATGATTAAACCTAAATTTTTCAGTAGGCCTGTGTCCCTGGACTGTGGCCTTTGTAATTGTTTCTTAGCTTTTCTTTCTTTCCCTCCTTAGATGAAACAGGAAGCTAGGGGCACCTAGCTGGGATTAGGTATGGCAAAATCTTTTTCTGCAGAGCAGGCCTATGTATGGAGTATGCTCTGAGTATATTGTGCAAAGGTTACTTCCCCCATCCTGGTCCCAGACCAATTAGGAGATCTTTCCTGAATCTTTACCATGAGAATCTTGTGGGTTTCCTGGAGGCAAAGCCCATGAAAGTGTAGAGTCTACCCTCCAGAGGGGTTGCCTACAGGAATTTTTCATTCTCACACTAATCTACAGTCTGCTTCCAATAGTTCTTCCAAGTTTCCATTTAAGTGTTCCTACCAGATTGTGGCTCTAGAAACCATGGCTTTCAGGATTTGCCTGCCCAGATTTTAATGTGGCAGTTTGCCTTGCCCTAGGACCTGAATTCTGTGACAGCTCCAAGATGTATTTGATTTTAGTTTATTCAGCTTTTTCTTGTTATAAGGACAGGACTGAAGACTTCTCAACTATTTACATATCAGAGCTCAAAGTAGGGGTCAAGATAGAGATTTGAAATAAAGCATAGAGGAGTCAGAAAAACCCAAAATATCTAGATGTCAACTTTATGGTTTATTATTATCCAATCAGTCTTATATTAAACATGCATGTGCACACATACACACACACATATATAACACACAACAATAAAACAAAACCACCATTCAGATTTCTTTTTTTCAATATATTTTTTTTATTTTTTGGTTTTTCAATTACACTTGTCCTATTTTTTCCCCCATTGCTCTCCCCCACCCAGCCCACCCTTTCTCCCACAATCATATCCATCCCCGTTGTCCATGTCCATGAGTCATTTATACATGTTCCTTGACTAAAACCTTTCTTTTCTTATCCCCCTTCTCTCCCTTCCCCTCCCCCCTATTGACCGCTATTCTGCTCTTTGTCATATTTAGCTCATTTGTTTGTGTTGTTCTTTAGTTCCCTGTATTAGGTGATATAATATGGTATTTTTCTTTCTATGCCTGGCTTATTCCGCTAAACATAATTCTCTCTAGTTCCATCCATGTTGTTGTAAATGGCAGGAGTTCCTTCTTTCTTTCTGCTACATAGTGTTCCATTGTGTAAATGTACCACAGTTTTTTGATCCACTCATCTACAGATGGGCACTTAGGCTATCTCCAGCACTTAGCTATTGTAAACAGTGCTGCTATGAACAGAGGGGTCCATAAGTTCTTTTGAATTAGTATTTTAGGATTTTTCAGGTATAATCCTAGCACTGGAATCACTGGTTCAAAAGGCAGTTCCATTTTTAGTTTTTGGAGGTAATTCCACACTGTTTTCCATAGTGGCTGCACCAGTCTGCATTCCCACCAACAGTGCAGTAGGGTTCTCGTTTCTCCACATTCTCACCAGCACTTGTTGTTTGTTGATTTGTTGATGATGGCCATTTTGACTGGTATGAGATGGTATCTCATTGTGGTTTTTATTTGCATCTCCCTGATGGCTAATGATGTTGAGCATTTTTTCATGTGTCTATGGACCTTCTGTATGTCCTATTCAGAGAAGTGTTTGTTCAGGTCTTTTGCCCATTTTTTAATTGGGTTGTTTTTTTTCTTGATGTTGAGTTGTATAAGCTCTTTGTATATTTTGGAGATCAGTCCCCTGTCTATGACGTCATTGGCAAATATGTTTTCCCATATGGTTGGTTTCCCTTTCATCTTGCTGATGCTTTCTTTTGCTAAGCAGAAACTCTTTAGTTTGATGTAGTCCCATTTGTTTATTTTTTCTTTTATTTCTCTTGCCTACGGAGATGTATCCATAAAGATATTGTTACGTGGAATATCTGAAATTTTTCTGCCTATGTTTTCTTCTAGGATTTTTATGGTGTCACGGCTTACATTTAAGTCTTTTATCCATCTTGAGTTTATTCTCGTGTGTGGTGTAAGTTGGTGGTCTAGTTTCATTTTTTTGCACGTCCCTGTCCAGTTCTCCCAGCACCATTTGTTAAAGAGGCTCTTCTCACTCCATTTTATGTTCCTTCCTCCTTTATCAAATATTAGTTGACCATAGAGGCCTGGGTTTATTTCTGGGCTTTCAATTCTGTTCCACTGATTTACATGTCTGTTCTTATGCCAGTACCAAACTGTTTTGATCACAGTGGCTTTGTAGTATTGTCTGATATCTGGTATTGTGATTCCTCCTGCTGTGTTCTTCTGTCTCAAGATTGCTTTTGCTATTCGGGGCCTTTTTTGGTTCCATATGAATTATTGGAGTATTTGTTCTAGGTCTGTGAAATATGTCATTGCTATTTTAATAGGGATTGCATTGAATCTGTAAATTGCTTTGGGTAATATGGCTATTTTGATGATGTTGATTCTTCCCATCCAAGAACATGGTATTTGCTTCCATTTATTTGTATCTTTCTTAATTTCTTTCTTCAAAGTTACATAATTTTCAGAGTACAGGACTTTTATCTATTTGGTTAAGTTTACACCTGGGTATTTTATTTTTCTTGTTGCTATAGTAAATGGTATTTTTATTTTGCTTCTGTCTCTGATATTTTATTGTAGGTGTACAGAAATGCCTTAGATTTCTATATATTTATTTTGTACCTTGCTACTTTTCCAAATTCACTTATTATATCGAGTAGTCTTTTAGTGGAGTTTATAGGGTTTTCTAGGTATAGTATCATGTCATCTGCAAATAGTGATAGTTTTACTTCTTCTTTCCCAATCTGAATGCCTTTTATTTCTTTGTCTTGTCTGATTGCTGTGGCTAGGACTTCCAACACTATGTTGAATAGAAGTGGAGAGAGTGGACAGCCTTGTCTAGTTCCTGATTTCAGGGGGAATGCTTTCACTTTTTGTCCATTGAGTATGATGTTGGCTTCAGACTTCTCATATGTAGCCTTAATTATATTAAGGTATGCTCCCTCTATTCCCAATTTGCTGAGTGTTTTCATCATAAATGGGTGTTGTACTTTATCAAATGCTTTTTCTGCATCTGTTGATATGATCATGTGATATTTGTCTTTCATCTTCTTTAGGTGATGTATTATATTTATTGATTTGCGAATATTAAACCATCCTTGCATCCCTGGGATGAATCCCACTTGATTGTGGTGTATGATCTTTTTGATGTATTGCTGGATCCTGTTTGCCAATATTTTATTGAGGATTTTAGCATCTATGTTCATCAGTGATATTGGCCTGTAATTTTGTTTCTTTGTTGTGTCTTGACCTCGTTTTGGGATTAGGGTAATAATGGCTTCATAGAAAGAGTTTGGGATTTTTCCCTCTTCTTGGATTTTTTGGAATAGTTTGAGGAGGGTAGGAGTTAGTTATTCCCTGAATGTTTTGTAAAATTTGCCTGTGAAGCCATACGGTCCAGGGCTTTTGTGTGCAGAGAGGTGTTTGAATACTGTTTCAATTTCCTTCTTTGTTATTGGTCTGTTGAGACTTTCTACTTCTTCTTGATTCAGTTTTGGAAGCTTATATGTTTCTAGAAATCTGTCCATTTCTTCTAGGTTGTCACATTTCTTGCCATACAGTTGTTTGTAGTAATTTCTAACAATTGTTTGTGTTTCTGTGGTATCAGTCGTGATTTCTCCGCTTTCATTTCTGATTTTGTTTATTTGGGTCTTCTCTCTTTTTTTCTTCATGAGCCTGGCTAGAGACTTGTCGATTTTGTTTATTTTTTTGAAGAACCAGCTCCTTGTTTCATTGATCTTTTGGGTTGTTTGGTCTCTATGTCATTTAATTCTGCTCTGATCTTGATGATTTCCTTCCTTCTTCTTGCCCTAGGCTTTGTTTGTTGTTGTTCTAGTTCTTGTAGCTTTAGGGTTAGATTTTTTATTTGAGATTCTGCTATTCTTTTAAGATATGCCTATATTGCTATGAACTTCCCTCTTAGGACTGCTTTTGCTGTGTCCCATAGGTTTGGGGCTGTTGTGTATTCATTATTATTAGTTTCTAGAAATTTCTTGATTTCTTCTTTGATGTCATTGTTAACCCATTCATTATTTAATAGCATGTTATTCATTCTCCATGAGTTTGGGTGTCTTTGATTTTTTTCTCTGAGGTTGATTTTTAGTTTCAAGGCATTGTGGTCTGAAAAGAGGCTTAATATGATTTCAATTTTCTTGAATTTGTTGAGGCTTGTTTTGTGTCCTATCATGTGGTCTATTTTTTAAAATGTTTCATGTGCATTTGAAAAGAATGTATATTTTGCTTCTTTGGGGTGAAAAGTTCTATATATATCAGTTAAGTCCATGTGGTTTAGTGTGTTGTTCAATGCCTGTATATCCTTGGTGTTTCTTTGCTTCGATGATCTGTCTATTGTTGATAATGGAGTGTTGAAGTCCCCTATTATGAGTGTGTTGTTGTTAATATCCTTCTTGTGGTCTTCTAGCATTTTCTTTACGTATTTGGGTGCTCCTATGTTGGGTGCATATATGTTTTTCAGTGTTATATCTTCTTGATGGATTGTTCCTTAAAGTCTTATGAAATGTCTTTCTTTGTCTCTTTTTATTGCCCTTGCTTTGAAATCTGTTTTGTCTGATATGAGGACTGCTGCCCCAGCTTTTTTTTCAGGTCTGTTTGCTTGGAATATTTTTTTATATCCTCTTACTTTCAGTCTATGTAAATCTTTTGTTTTGAGGTGTGTTTCTTGTAGACAGCAAATATGTGGGTCCTGTTTCCTTATCCATTCCATTACCCTATGTCTTTTAATTGGAGCATTTAACCCACTTACATTTAAGGTTATTATTGGCATGTATTTACTCATTTCCTTTTGTGCCTCTGCTCCTCTCCTCTTTTTTTTTCTTTTTTCTTAGAACATTTCCTTTAGCATCTCTTGCAATGCTGGTTTGGTGGAGATGTATTCTTTTAGTCTTCCTTTGTCTGAGAAACTCCTTATTTCACCTTCCATTTTGAATGAGGCTTTGCTGGGTAGAGTATTCTTGGTTGTAGGCCTTTGTTTTTCATTGCTGGAAATATTTTTGACCATTCCCTTCTGGCTTGTAGTATTTCTGTTGAGAAATTGGTCGATAGCCTTATCGGAGCTCCCTTGTATGTTATTTGCTCTTTTTCTCTTGCTGCTTTCAGGATTCTCTCTTTGTCTTTGAATGTTGCCATTTTAATTATGATGTGTCCTGGAGTGGGTTTTTTGGGGGGGTTCTTTTTCATTAGAACTCTCTGCCCTTTCTGAACTTGCATAATTTTTTCTCTCATCGGGTTGGGAAAATTTTCTGTCACTATTTCTCCTACCAGTTTTTCTATTCCTTTTCTTCTGATCTCTCTTTAATTCCAATGATTCTGATATTGTTCTTCCTTATGCTATCCTGTAATTCCCTTACTTCTTCTTCGTACTTTTAAAATATTTTTTCATTTTGCTGTATTGTCCGGGAATTTTTCTCTACAGTATCTTCTAACTCACTAATCCAATCCTCTGCTTTGTTTAGTCTGCTTTTGACTGATTCTACTGTGTTTTTCAGTTCCGAGATTGAATTCTTCATTTCTTTCTGGTTCTTGTTAATAGTTTCTATGTCTTTTTTAATGCTGGTGTAGTTTTCTGCAAGTTCCCTATAATTTTCTTGGAGCTGTTGGTAACTTCCTTGGAGGTTGTCATAGTTGTTTTTAAGGTTGTTCAGTATATTGAGCTTCTTCACCACCATTGTTTTGAATTCTGTGTCTGACATTTGGGCTATGTCTATCCCATCTACCTCTCTTTCTGGGGATTCCTCTTTTCTTTTCATTGAGAGGTTATTTCTGCATCTTACCATGTTGGATTATTCTTGTTTATTTTTGTTTTTTGGGTTTGTCTGCTTTTACTTCCCTCCTTTGTGATATGAGATTCTTTATAGGAGATCTGGGGGTTTCAGTGGTGCAGTCTCTTTGATATCCTGAGCCTGATGTTCTTGGATTACCCTTTATGTCATTTGTTTATGCTGTCTGGTTATGTTTCAGATGCTCTTTGTTAGGATCTTCCTTCTGGCAGGTTGATTCAGAGTCACTCTATCCACTTTTTCTTAAGTTCTTTTGTGGAGTTGCTGTTAAAAACATAAACACACAGCCCAGGGAGGAGACCAACACCCTCAAAAACATCCCCCACCCTCTATCCCACTATTGTCAGCCAATGAGCCAGTATTAATATGAATGTAGAGAGATTAGAGTTTTTATACTATAGGAAGAATAGATAAGAGTTGTTTTTAGGAAGGAAAAATATGATTTTTGAGAGAGGGGGATGATAGATTAATAATAGTTGAGACTGTGCAAGACAGTAGGTAATATTTACATTGTATGTTAATAACCATAGAAGAAAAGGAGGGAAGAATGCAGACTATAGTAAAAAAGTGGGGTTGTATAGTATTGGATTTATATAGTAGTTATATTCTATTTATTTAGAGTGAAAGGGAGGCTAAACTAGACATGCAAACAAATAAACAAAAATTAAAGAGGAAGGATGAGAAGGAGAGATTGTATGAAACAAATTAGAGATATAGTTTACCCCCTTATAGGAAAGAAAAAATAAAAGTAAGAATTATAATTAAAATTAAGTTTATAATTAAAAATAAGAAATGAAAAATATTTTAAAGTAAAATAAAATACAAATAAAAAACTAAGAAATAAAAATTTAAAAAGTATATAAAAAGAATGCTTTTACTCAGTTCAGCCTTTGTATGTCGTCTTTTTTTCTGTGTCCACAGCTGGTCTAATGAGGCGGGTCAGAGGTTCCTGTTCCTTGCAGCAGTGGTGTGCGCCCACAGTGGCTGGCATAACACATTTTTTTGGCACCTGTTGGAGCCTGCGGAGGTGCTTTTGCATGTGCGCCCCTGTGCGCACAAATCAGCCCAAGAGCTTGCCTCAGGCCTGCTGAGTCGCGCTTTGTGAGTTGGTCTTTTGCCTCTTAGGACGGGGCCCTGGACACTTGTGCACAGTGGAAGTGAGCGTCTGTGAGTTGCTGACCCCCACTGTTCCCACACCCACCTGGGCTGGCATGAGCAGAGCCTGAGCAAGTGGTCTGCGCTCTGGCCTGGTGCCCACTGGAGCTGGCCAGGGGTGTCTGCGCATGGTCTTCTGTGTGTCCAATGGGCCCTCCCTGCACCTGTTGGGGCACTGATCTTATGTCTGTTGGGGTGTGTCCAAGGGGCACCTGGACGTGCGACCCTACACTCCTGGGCCAGTGAATCAAGGCACTTCCCTATGCACACCCGCGCGACCCAAGGGGAGGGTTGGGGAGTGGATGAGCGCACTTCTGTGCCTGCGCTCCTCAAGAATGTCCTACTACCCCCAAACTTTCAAACCCTCGCCGCAGTTCTCAAGAGAAAAATATAAAGTAAAAATTACATTCTCACTTGCACAGCAGTATGTTGTTTCTTGTCTTTCAGCGCCAATGTCACCTGGTCAAGTCCTGTCTCTTCCAGTGGGCAGAGATCCGCTCTCCTCCCAATTCCTCTCTGGGGAAGCCTGTGGTCACCAAAAAGCCTTTGTGTACTTCCAGCCGCAGCTTGGGTAACCACCCCAGTCAGAAATCCTGTCTCATCCCCTTTTCCTTTTCTATCCTCACTAAACAGGTTGTTCCCAGATGGATTTTCTCTAATCCAGCAGTGCTAAGGCTCGACTCCTGCCAGTGTCCAGCTGCTCACTGAGATGTTCTGTCTGCAATTAGTCCAAACTACAGACGGGTCTCGGGAGCCTGAAAGCGCAGCCTCCTCTCACTCCTCCACCATCTTCTATTTTTACCATTCAGCTTTATATAAGCCATTTGATAACTGACTATCAGAGACTTTAGAATCTTACAGTAGATATATTTTCCTTTTGTATCTTTGGCACAAAATCACTTTTAATTATTATTTTTAGCTGTTTAACATACGAAGTGTTCTCAAAAATGTTTAATAAATAAATGAATGTCTTTAGGTAACTGTACAATGAATAAAATCAAATAAAATATAAGGGAGAACACTTTTGGTTCAGTATATTAACTGATAATCAGTAACCAACAAATGATTTTGGAAGTCAAAAGTGAGATTAATCATTATTATTACTTTCCTGAAAATGTTGTCACACCAAAGAAAAGAAATGAGAACTGAAACTACTATAATTTCCTGTCTCTGTATTAAATATCATTAAGACTGGGTGTATTTTCCTCTCTCTCTGTTAAACAGTACTGAAAACAAGCAACATTAGCTACTTGCTCCAGAAATACTTCTTCCAGGAATATAAGACTGTAAGTAACCAAAGTTACTTAAATGTCATGACTAATAGTGTACTTATCACATCTGTCTTCAAGATTCTTAACAGCTTTGCCGAGAAATCCAAAGCTATTATATCATAACCTCGCCCCAGTTCCAACCATTTCCTCATCTTCCAAACTCACCTTAAAATGGACTTGCTCAGCCCTATATATATCCTCCCTTTATTTCCCCCTACTTAGACATTACTAAGACCTGAGAAGTTGCTATCCTACTTTCTTGCAATAAGTTTAATAATCTTAAATTTGCTTGATCAATAGGATTTTCTAGTCATCTTTTGGACTGAAAGGAAACTGAATGTACTAGTTTTGGAATCCTTTAATGTAGTTTACATTGCAGAGCCTAACATACTTCTTGCATTTAGAAATGTTTATGCAGAAACTCTCTCTAGTAAGAGAAAACTTTTCCTTTTAAATTTTCTCCTTAGACAAATCTATCAGAAAGTTTTTTTCCTTATTTTGGCTAAATTCCATGTCCTTTTAAGGTTAACCACTGCAAAGCTTATGACAGCCTCATAAAGGATCTACAATGATTTTTGCTTTTTGTGTGCACTTTCTAGGAACACATTGCAATAATTTTTCATTTGAAAAACTTAAGGTGGAAGGGAACTTACGACTATTCTAACATATTTTTAAAATACAGATTGCTCCCTGAAGACTTCAAATTGACAACAAAACACTTTTAACAAAATCTAAAGAAATACTCAATGATGTGATTACTAAAGATGTAAATTTTAGTAATAGCCATTCTAAAGAATTATTTGAGATCATTATAAATTAAGCAAGTAAATCACAGTCAGGTATTGGTGAGGCAACCCTGCGTCTCCACTTACTTTTCTTCTGTCACCTCTTTTCAAACACACACAGTACAAACAGCTTGGGAATTTATTTTTTAGTAAATGATTGTATAGTCTTATGGAATAGTGAGTAAATCATGTTTTAAAGCTAGGTAAATTGTGGTATGATTCTGATCAATAGTATTTGCATTTCCTTTTTTCTTTTCTTTTACAATTATGGTAACATATATTACAAAAAAAAATTTGGGGGGGGGTCCTGCATTTCTAAGCCACATACACTTGTTAACAGGAATTTAGCTCAAGAAATGGTGGGGGGAGATCCAAGATGGCAGAGGAGTAAGTGGAAGCTACACTAACCTTCTCCCAGGACCAATTTAAAATTACAACTTAATTGTGGAGAAATCATCTGGAATAAACAGCTGAACACTAGCTGGAGAGAAGTCTTATAACCATGGAGATACAGAGAAGGCCACTACATCACAACGTGACTGGTAGAAAGTGCAGAGCCATGAAAGGGCTGGCTGGGTTCCCACGAGTGGCAGCTGAAGGGACTGAAAAACATCTCAGCAGCCAGGGGTTCCCTCTGAGAAAGACAGAGTCTAAACACCCAGCTGGGCTTCCCAGCCTACAGCAACAGTGCAGAAAGAAAAAGAGCATCCAGCTGTGAAAAGTGAAAAGCCACAGGGATTTTGCTGGTCTGAAGGAAACAGCTAGAGAAAAAGAGCACTTAAATAGATCACATATAAAAGTATTTTGGCCCCACTTACCCTGGGCTCAAGCAGAGGGAGAGCAGAGAGGACTAGAGACACTTGGGGAGATTTTGGGGCAGTGGCTCTGAGGAGAGAACTAGGGGAGCAGCTGACCGGGTCCCAGTGCTGACTCATTTCCCATACTGCAGGAAGATCATTCCTCTCCAAGTGGCATCAACCGGAGGGGAAGCAAAAGCCCCATCAGCAGGAATCAATTTGCCCCACCCTTGGTGCTTAAACCTGACTGATGATTACAGATTGAATAGATTAACAACTAAAGGAGACAGACAGAGGCAGTAGATCTCTGGTAGTCTCCAACAGGTTGCCTAGGCCCAGACTGTTACACGATCTGACACCACCAAGGGCAGATCCAGGAAGTGCAGATCAATCTAAGAAGCAGTAACAAACAATAAGAGTCACCAAAATGGGGAGACAGAGAAACAACACCGCATCAAAAGGAAGGAGAAATCCTGAGAAAGAGTGCTAAATGAAATAGAGAAAAGCAAACTATCAGACATGGAATTCAAAACATGGATTATAGGGAAGCTTAATGAGCTCAGTGAGCTCAAAGAAAACCACAAAGAACTCCAGGAAAACTACAAGGAACTTACTGAGAATTACACCAGCATGAAAAAGGACATGGAAACTATTGATAAGAACCAGGAGGAAATGAAGAATACAATTTCTGAATTGAAGAACATAGTAGAAGGAATCAAAACCAGGCTAGAGGAAGCAGAAAATTAGATCAGCGAGCTGGAGGACAACATAGAAAAAAATTCCCAGGAGTGCAACAAAATGAAAAATACTGAAAAAGAAGGAAGAGGTTTGAAGAGAGTTGCAGGACAACATGAAACATAATAATATCCGTATCATAGAAATACCCGAAGGAGAAGAAGAGGAGCAAGGGATAGAAAACCTGTTTGAAAAAGTAATGACAGAACACTTTCTTAACTTGTTGAGAGAAAAAGTCATGCAAGTCCAGGAAGCACAGAGGGTCCCAATGAAGATGAACCCAAACAGGCCACTCCAAGACACATCATAATTAAAATGGCAACATTGAAAGATGAAGAGAGAATCCTAAAAAGAGCAAGAGAGAAACAGTTAGTAACATACAAGGAAGCTCCAATAAGGCTATCATCAGATTTCGCAGCAGAAACACTACAAGCCAGAAGGGAATGGTAAAAAATATTCCAAGCAATGAAAAACAAAGGCCTACAACCAAGACTACTCTACCCAGCAAGGCTCTCATTGAAAGTGGAAGGTAAAAAAGGTGTTTCCCAAACAAAAGAAGGCTAAAAGAATACATCTCCACTAAGCCAGCATTGCAAGAGATGTTAAAGGGTCTACTTTAAGAAAATGAAGAGACAAAGAGAGATAGAGAAGAACACAAGTACAAAGAGAAAAAATGACAATGAATAAGTACCTATCAATAATGACAAAAGAACTTGTGCACCCCTATATTCATAGCAGCACTATTTACTATAGCCAAGTGCTTGAAACAACCTAAGTGCCCATCAGTAGATGAGTGGATCAAAAACTGTGGTACATCTGCTCAATGGAGTACTGTATAGCATAAGGAAAGAAAGAACTCCTACCATTTGCGACAACATGTATGGAACTAGAGAGAATTATGCTTAGCGAAATAAGCCAGGCAATTGAACACAAATACCTATGATATCACTTAATACAGGAAACTAATGAACAACACAAACAAACAAGCAAAACTGAACTAGAGGCATGTAAACATAGAGCAGACTTACAGTGACAAGGGGGGGAGGGGGGAGGAAAAGAAGAGGGTAAGAGGGGGAAGGGTCTAGTCAAAGAACATGGGTAAATGACCCATGGACATGGATAATGGGGTGGGGATTGACTGTGGGAGAAGGGGTGGGCAGGGTTGGGGGGAGCAATGGGGAAAAAGTGGGACAACTGTAATAGAAAACAAAAATTTTTCGTGGAAAAAAAAGAAAACAAAATAAATAAATGAGCCAAAAAATACCCCAACCAAAAACAAAACAAAACAAAACAAAATCTTCACATGTAGGAAAGTGAACAAAATAAAATGTAAAGTATGGAAATGCAATTTTAGTGAATATTAGAAGGACAAGGATTTTCCTTCACATTGTTTAGTTTTCTCCCTACCTGATCTTTCCAGAATTTGACATTCTGAAAAAGTAAGTAATGACATAAGGTTTTTGCATAAAACTAATAATACCAGTTGTTAATAGAGGTTTTGTTAACCAAGACTTTGACTTGAATGTCATGCCTAAAGGAGGCACGCCTGGGCTCTTGCTGGTACCAAAAAGGCCTGAAGAACTGGGATTGACTTTCAAATGTAATAAAAGCCCACGAGAAAAAAAGACCTGGTACCCTTGTTGGTTGTGAGGTTCATGGCAATCTTTCCAGGGAAGGAACAAAGGTTGTTTTCCTGAAAGATGGCTAGAAGGAACCTTAAGGCACAATGGAAAACCTGAAGGACTTGGAAAAGACAGGTGTTTACAGGCAAGGCTTCATGACAGGTATATGGCTCAGCTTCTTTGCCCTGAAAGGCAAACTGAAGATCACCGTAAAGGTTCCTGTGTAAGTTCCAACAAAGCAGACTTAACGAGCATATGTGTATCATTTGTTGCTGTTGTTGTGTTTATAGCAAACAAACAGGATAAATTAAAACTGGACTTAATGCAGTCCCTTTAATGACAAGGAGGGTGATCTTAAGGAGAAAAATCACGATTCAAGGAAAATCACAATGCTCAGTTGTAAACTATAAATTAGTGCAGCTAACTATCTTTAAAGTTTATTTTCATTTAAAGTTTGATTTCATTTGAAAGTTAAACTAGGTCTATGACATCATCTAAGGTGTTTAATTGCAGGCAAGAAGAATGTCAAACGCCTTGCAACTAGATGTCATCCCAATAAGACAGTCTTGCAGATCTAGAGACTGGTTTATGGGTTATGTTGCATAAATTAGCATGTGTCTTTTTTTCATAGGGCATAAACATATGATCTCATTATCTGAGTGATTGTCTATACGTATAGGCCTCACTTAATCCTGTCTGTATCGCTGACTTCTAAGACTCAATGGTTTGCTGAACTAAGTGGTTAGTGAAGAATGGGGTGGTCTGTTCACTTCACTTTAAAACTGGTTTCTATTTTCTATCCTAATGGCTTGGACAGAAAGGGCCTAGAGGTCTGATAGGGAAACATAAAATATTCCCCTCAACCCAAACTAAGTATAGTGGGCAAATGGCTTTGGACAGGTATGATGTGCCTTGCACACCTTCCTCCAAAGAAGTCTTTTTTCCCCCTAATGTGGGACATTGAAAAATTAATACCTGCCTTTTGTCATCTAGTGGTTATGGTTTTAATGATGCCTTTTAACCCTGTTGCCAAATCTGTTGCCCCTCAAATACAACAAGGATCCCAGCCTGTTAAACCAAGCATGCTGTTGTCCAGGGACAGCCAACTGACCTGGAGTCTGCAAGATCCTTCCCCATGTGGGAAAGCCACCCTACTCTCCACACCCCCACACTTATTAGGGATTTCTGGACCCAAGGGTAGGTAGGACGATGAGCATGTCCAGCTTGAAGCAGCTAGAGGAGCACGAGACCTTTGCCCATTGTCCTTTATAAGATTATAAAGGGTCTTAAGTTTGAGAGGGAGGAATTGTTACAGAGCAGGGGTCTCTTCCCCCAAATAAATAAATAAATAAATAAATAAATAAATAATCATTTCTAGTTGTGTAAAAAGAAAAAGAAAAAAGAAATGGGGAAATCTGGACTTGGGCAATATCTATCTGCTCTGGGCCATGACTAAAGTGAGCCTTACTAGAATACATTTTGGGGAGGGACATACAGAATCACCATTTAACTCTCCATATACACCAGTGTGGACACCTATTTGCATGACCTGCCCTCTTCCTTAAGGTACACCATCCCATCTGCCATAGCCAAAGTCTCTTGGTGTTTCCACTTACCGACTTGTGAGAAATGGGAGAAGTGCTAATCCAGAGGCTTTCACAAGAACTGAGCTTTCAAGAGGAGCCAGAAATGAACCCCTCTGAGACCAGGACACTTATTTGAATCAAAGAAGTGTTCTTTTTTATTTTATTTGTTTATTTTTTAACATAATAGTTATGCAGATTATATTTGAAGAGAAAGAAAAAGGTGCTTCTGATGAAATATTTAGAAATTATGGATCTGTTTCTCTATTATAAGAAATTAGCATCTAATTCAATTTAAGCTTTTCCCATTCAAATTCATGGACCTTCTGAAGGCTAGCTACAGACCCAGGTGTTGCACAGATCCTATGTTGAGTACACTGTTATGTGCCAAGAATCTTCCTCAATGCATGTTACTTGCCTTGTAACTCTACATGTCATTATGTTACATGCCTTCTCCAATGGCTTCATCTACATGTTGGGTCACTCTCACAGCCTAGTCCCTATGGTCTTACCTTGAAGACCTTCTGTCACCTATGGAGTCAGATATCACATCCTCAGCAAATCTTCTTGACCCTGTCTTGTTTTTTGCTATATCATCGGTGCCAGGAAATTCAATAACTATAATTGTATAAAAACACATGATTCTACTTCATAGTTTTTCCAGATGCCTGTCCATTTTTTCTCTATCATTACCTGCAGTTAGAACTATTAAGGTTTCATGCCTTGCCAGGTCCTTCTGGTATAGGTCTCATTATAAAACAATAGGAAGATCGGTTTTCTTCTCCCTGAGAAAGAACATTTTGATTTATACTCCTGCCTTAATTTTATCCATGGATGGCAGAGATCCTTCCAATAAGTAGACGTCCATTTATCTTATGCAAATAGAGTGGTGGAATAGTAGCTTTTGTTACATCGTTTAAAGAATGTCTGGTTCTGTCCTCTGCCTCAGCCCCCTATAACTATCCTTAGAGAACCAAACAAACTAACAACTCATATCTGAAACCCTAATGAATTATGGAACTCACCATGCCCTGATCTTCGTATAACATTGCACACACATTACAAAAGTAATTTAAAGATATCTTTATACCTTAGTAGACCTTCTCTCACTCTGAATCATTTTTTCACATGCAGAAATTCTCATGGTATAAAAACTAATACCACTTAGATGTCTTGTTGGAGAATATGTTGTATGTGTGTATGCATGTATGCAAGTATGTGCGGGACTTACTTTGTGTTCATAGGTTTCTTATATTTTGTAGTAGCAAACTTGGTTTTTTTCATCATTAGTTAAATTCTATTTTCCAAAACTAAAAATGTGTGCTGTTTGCAACACAGATGGTTTCTGTATATGTGTGACAATAAGGCCTGGGAGTAGGGGGAGGGAGTGAGAATTTTACTATTTCATTATGTTATTCCCTATTGATAATTCAGAAAGGATCACTGAGCTTTCACTAAAACATTTATATATTTAAGTGGCACTAATTTTTTTCCCTAGGATTTTGTTGTGTTACAATCAGAAAAAGTTTCTCTTTCAATAAAATCAAATGAAGAATGAAGTCAACTAGTAACTGAACCAGAAAATGGAAATCAATAGTTTTCTATAGAGCAAGGAAGAAATCAATAAAAATTGAAGGGGCAACTCATTATGTTCAGAGTAATCAGAGTTGAGAAGAAATTCTTCCATTAGTTAATTGACAATGGCAAATACTATGTCTCACAGATAAGATTGTTAATTACGATTTGATACTTAAAGGAAAATAACATTCAGAGCTTTCAATTATAAGAAAGTAACATCAATAGACATTTTATTTTAATTGAATATGGTGTTCAAATAGAAAATAAAACTGAGTTCAATCAAAAGGCCCAAATTCTAGGCCTATTGAGACCAATAACAAGGCTAATGCATTATTTCTTTGTACCTTATTTTTTAAGTATATTTTATTGATTATGTTGTTACAGTAGTTTCAGGTTTTTCCCCTTTGCTCCCTTCTGCCCAGTACCCCACTTCCCTCCAACAATCCCACCTGCCTTAGTTCATGTCCATGGGTCATGCATATAAGTTCTTTGACTTCACCCATTCCTATATTATTCTATTTTTTTAAAATGTGCTTTATTTATTATGCTATTACAGTTATCCCAGTTTCTTTTCTGCCTGCTCCCCTCCACCCAGTGACCACCCTCCTCTCTCCAGTTGTCCCCCCCACCTTGGTCCATGCCCATTGGTTGTGCATATAGTTCTCAACATCTTCCTGTCTACTCTACTCCCTCCTACTATGCTTCTTAATTCCTGTACCATCTCCCTCCCTGTCCCCCCTTTCCTTTCCCTGCTGACCTCCCCACATAATGTTCCCTATACATATAATTCTTTTCCCACTCTTGGTGCCTACTTAGTTTGCCTTCATTTTGGTTCCCTAGCTTCTGTTGTTGGCTGTTGTGATACAGTTTTCATTTTAATGCTCATAGTTTTGATCCTCTTTCTCCTAAACAAGTCCCTTTAACATTTCATATAACAGTGGTTTGGATCTAATGAACTCCTTCAGTTTTATTTTGTCCTGGAAGCATTCTCTCTGCCCTTCTATTCTGAATGACAGCTTCTCTGGATAGAGTAATCATGGTTGTAGGTTTTTGCTTTTCATTACTTTGAATATTTCTTGCCAGTCCCTTCTTGCCTGCAAAGTTTCTTTTGAGAAATCAGCTGATAGACTTATTGGGACCCCTTTGTATACAATTCTCTTCTTATCTCTTGCTACTTTTAAGATTTTCTCTTTATCCTTAATTTTTGACATTTTGATTATAATGTGTCTTGGTGTAGTTTTCCCGGGGTCTAGTTTTTTTGGAATTCTGTGCTTTCTGGACCTAAAAGTTTATTTTCTTCCCCAAGTTGGGGAAATTATGCTTCATTATTTTTTCACATAATTTTTTTTTATTTCTAGTTCTTCTTATTCACCTTCTGTAACCCTATGATTCAGATGTTGGCCTATTTATAGCTGTCCCATAGGTTTCTGAGCCTCTCTTCATTTTTCTCACTTTTCATTTTCTCTTTCTACACTGGTTGACTGTTTGTTCCTTTCCTATGTCCTTATTTGTCGATTTGACCCCTGGTTTTCTTTCCCTCATCACTAGTTTTGTATGTGTTCTTATTCATTTCAGCAGGACTAGCCTTCATTCTTTCCCTGTCTTTTTTAAGATCTGCTGTTAGGTCTGTAAGCATTTTCATAACCAAAACTCTGAACTGTGCCTCAGAAATATTTCCTATCTGCTGCTTCATTAGATTAGATATTTGCTGCCTGGTCAGCTGCATCACTGGGATCTCTATCATGATTTGTGCCATCCTGACAGCTTTGGGTTTATCTTTGCTTCCAGGGTTGGGCTGTCTCACCTCCTACATTATAGGGGGCAGAACCCCATGCATTCATCACAACCAGGCTACCGTTCTCACCACGCTGTGGCATTTTCTGTGGGGGTGGGGGTCCAAGATGGATTCCTGCCAATCACTCTCTGCTGAGAGATGTGGAGCCTCCTCCTCTGACTCCAACCCCTCTGGGCCTCACAGTCCAAGGCAATGGGGGTCTGCCTTCCCTGGCATTGGAATCACAAGGTGACGGGTCTGGTCTGCAGCCTGGAATGCTTCCCAGGTGCTTCCTGCTTCTTCTTAAATACGGTGTCTGTGCTCACCGGCCGTCCCACTGCCGTCACCATTTCTGCCGCCACCAGCACAGCTTGACCTCTCCACCCCAGCTTTGCCCTTCCTATCCGTTCAGACGAGCACCACTTCTTTATAACTACGTATGTTGGACTTCCATTTATTTTCTGGAACTTCTGGTTATTTCTGGATTTGCGGTAGTTGTATTTCTTCTTAGTTTGGAGCGAGATGGAGTGTGTCAGTCTAGGCCTCCATCTTGGCCAGAAGTCTCCTGTGTGTGTTCACCTCTGTGTCTTCGGTAGAGTTGTCACTCCTGTTACGTTGAAAGGGGCAGAGCCTTAGGTATTCGTCAGTACAGGCGATCCATTTCACCACCTTGTGCTACTGTGTGTGTGGGAGAGGGGTCTGAGAAGGATCAATGACACTTGCCCAGCACTCGTCCCCTTTCTAGGCACTTCTCCCATTTCTGTATGGGACTGGTGACTCTCAGTTTCCCTGGGTGTCCTTCCCAGAGTGGATGGGTCTGCGGTTGTTCTAGGACTGTAGGGGTTTTTTAAACGAGCGACTCTGCTGAGAGACTGGAAGTTTCTGCCTCCACCCCAACCCCACTAGTTTGCACAGTCAAAAGCAATGAGGCTTGATTTTCCCCGGTGCTGGGACCATAAGCTGGTAAGTCAGGTGAGGAGCTGGAATGCTCCCCAGGTGTCCCTTCTGACTTTTTAAATGTGTAACTGCTTTCCACCAGCCTGCCGTTGCCGCCGCTGCTGCCACCAGCACACTGCATCCTCTCTGCTCTGGCTCTGCCCCTCCTACCTGTCTGGATGAGTATTTCTTCTTTATATCTTTGTTTGCTGGACTTTCATGCAGTTTGATTTTTCTGGAACTTCTGGTTGTTTCTAGTTTTGAGGTAGTTGTATTCCTTCTTAGTTTTTGAGGGAGATGCAGCATGTCTGTCTATGCCTCCATCTTGGCTGGAAGTCCTCCTGTATTATTCTTAACTTTCCCCTATTTTGTACCAACTAATTATGCTTCCTAATCATCTTTAGCACCAGTGTTTGGAATTCCACATCTGTTAGGTTGGCTGTCTCCTGGTCACTTAGTTCTCCCACGGGAACCTTGATCCATTCCTACTTTTGGGCCATACTTCTCTGTCTCCTCATCTTGACAGGCTCCTGTGTTTGTTTGCCTCTGTGTCTTAGGTAGAGCTGTCACTCCTGTTATGTTGTAAGGGGTGGAGCCTTAGGGATTCATCAGTACAGGACGACCTGTTTCATCTTGTTGTAGCACTTTATGTGTGGGAGGGGTCTGAGAGGGAACAGCGCCACTTGCCCAGCACTTGCCCCTTTTCCAGGAACTTTTCCCACTTCTGTATAGGGCTGGTGCTTCCCTAGCTGTTTCCCTGGCTGTCGTTCCCAGAGTGGATGGGTCTGTGGATGTTCTAGAATTATGGGGGCCCTTTAAATAAGCAGACTTTGCTGAGAGATTGGCAGTTTCTTCTTCTGCCCCAATTTCCACTGGTTTGCACAGTCAGAAACAATGAGGCTTGATTTTCCCTAGTGCTGGGACCATGAGCTGCATGGTCTGGTGAGGAGCTGGGAATGCTCCTCAGGTGTTCTTCCGGACTTTTTAAAATGTGTAACTGTGCTTTCTGCCATCCTGCTGCTGCTGTTGCTACCACCACACCACATCCTCTCCGCCCCTCCTACCTGTCTGGATGAGTAATTCTTCTTTATATCTTTGTTTGTTGGACTTCCATGTAGTTATATTTTCTGGAAATTCTGGTTGTTTCTAGTTTTGAGGTAGTTGTATTCCATCTTAGTTGTGGAAGGAGATGCAACATGTCTGTCTATGCCACCATCTTGGCTGGAAATCCATAAATCTTTTTTTTTTTAACCTTATGTTTTAATGTTACTTAATAATACGCTGTATTTGTTCTTAATTCCACACAAACATAACAACAGTTTCTACTTTGGTCTAAGTCTCCCCAAGTGTTAATCTGCCAGGCATTTCACATGCCCATAACCTGCCTCATCTATCTTCTAGACAGACAGTGATAAAAAGTGGAACCAGACAACCAATGGAGCCTCAAGCAAGTTTGTACTCTTAATTACTTTCAAAACTTCGAGATCAGGATAACCTTTCCAAGGAGAAGGATCTTTCATTTTTAATTATGTTAATGTTTTTCCAAGATACCACACTTCATTTATGTCCTTAGCCTCAAAAACTGAAAACTTTTGATACAGGAAATGAGAAAAGTCTTCTGCTTTCATTGCAGGAGTTGGAGGATAGTGATAATGTCATTTCTGCTAACTGCTAATGTAGTGAAAGGTTACATCATAAAACTAATTTTTTTAATCATCACCCAAGGATAATTTTTTTTTATTACTGATTTTAGAGAGAGAAGAAGAGAGCAAGAGAATCATCAATGTGAGAAAAACATGCATGATCAGTTGCCTCCCACATGTGCCCTGTCCAGAGAACAAACCTGCAATTTAGGTATGTGCCCTGACCAGGGATCAAATACTAACCTTTTGTGTATGGGACTCCACTCCAACCAACTGAGTCAATCGGCCAGGGCTGATGGAATAAAACTCTTGGTACTTGGTTGTATAGAGTCAAATATTATATAAAAAATATATTTATATCATTATCATTAAGGAAATTAAATCAACACAATAAAAATTGCTGCTGAAAAACACTGTGGGTCTTCTCTTTCAATGGTGGGACTGGTCTTTGACCAAATAAGAGGTTTGTCAAGTGGAAAAACAGGAAGTTTAGAGTAAGAAGATTCATATCTACCACTCTCTTTTTATAACCTGGGTATTTTGACCTATTGAGCCTGTTTCCATTTTTGTAACGATGGAGATAAAATTGTATTACCTATATTATATCAGGGAAGCCAAAATAAATAATAATGTATGTGAGCCGTAGGTGTGAATATTTCTGTTTTGACATCAAGAGTTGATTAATAATTGTAGCTTTTGCCTTTTGCCATTAGGACTCTCTAATTTCCTTAATGGATTTTCTAGAATATCACATTTATGCTTCCTTCTCTTGGGGAAGTTTCCTTCAATGTGAGGAATTAAGACTGTCTTGAATTACAGGAAAGGTTTTATAAACACAGCATGGCTGAAAACTGAAGTGATTTAAGAAATAGTTATTCCAGATTATTATCTTACAAATGCATGTTCCTCTCTTGGAGAATTATACATATATTTTAGTGAGCTGCCAACCTTTAACATCCTTGAAAATTTTGACTGTCAACATAGAATTCTCAGCTGTGGCCTGGTCTTTTAACACGTAGTTATTGAGGACCTACTGCATGCCTTGAGCTGTATCAGAACAAGTTTCCAATTAGAATACAATGAAACTGATTTTCCTAATTTTTCCAAACTTAATTCCAGACTAAGGGAAAAATAACATTTATTGAATACTTAGTATATTCCAATCATTATATTTTCAAAATATTGTTTTGTAAAAGTCCTTCAAAAGTCCATGTATATCTGCCAATGAAATGTAGTGATTTTTGTAATACCATATTACTAATATGTGGCAGAAGCAGATCCAAACTCAAGTCCCTCTGTCAAAGACCATGTCCTTTCAGCCAATTAAAAGTTATGTATCCCTAGGAGTTTCATATGTTCTATGGGCAATGACAATAAAATTAGCATACTTACATAACTTCCCAAGACAATAACTTAGAAATAAGGAAGCTTTGGAACCAGTAAGTTTAGAATTATTTATCAAGAACATCAGTTTACTTAACAAGAGTACCTTGTAAGTTCATGCTGTGATAAGACCAACTTCTATTCCAACAAGAGACAGCAAATTCCAACAGAAGGATGATGAGATGAGATATACAATGACTTACTGAATGAACATTGCTAGGCATTAGTTCCAATGTGATGAGATCACAAACTGTAATGAACCTTTAACTCATGGTTGTTGCCCCTTTAGTGACTTGACTTGTACAATTGCAAAAGCCCTATCCCAAAGTGACACTATTTTGTAAACCCTATTTGTTGTAATTCAGAGTTTCCTAGCAAAAGCACAAAATCCCCAACTAGGTAATGTGTTCCTTAGCTCCTTCATGGCATTATCATCACTAAAATCCAGTCAGCCAGCCCCCATGCTGTGGCCTCTACAACCACAGAATTTAGGCTCAGGAGTCATGCTATGTGGGTTGATAGATCACATTGCTGAAGTATGCAGACAATTTGGTTGAAACACTCTTAATTGACAAAACTGTTAAGGACACAAAGAACTCAGTCAGATAAACAATATTAAGATTAGGCTTTGCCTTTTGTGGAACATTTTTCTATAGGAAATGAGTTTCATCCATCATTTTTTGTCAAAGTCAGGGACAGCCAGTGTTTCTGTCAACCAGCCATGTTTATTTCATAAGCAGCATGGTGTTGCTTCCTAATCACTGGAACACATAAACACTGTTTCTAAGTCCCCTTGTTTACTTCCCTCATCTGTGTATTGCCACACCCTACTTACAGCTGACTCTTTGAATTCAAAACTTTCAGCTTAGAGTGCTGCAGCCCAAGAACAGGATTTGTGCACATCTTGGCATTGGTCCACAGCAATCAATCAGCAAACAGTGCCATATATTTACACAGGAAAGGTTCTTAGAATCAAGTTGGTGAGAAAATAACAATAGCCACTGTTTGTTATCAATTTACTACTGAAATTTGTATATTGGATTATCCCAATAAACCTATGAAGCTGTTTTAGGATGTCCCTTTTATAGATGAGTTTCACAGAAGGTAACGTATTTGCACACAACATAAAGTAAAAAATACAGAATTTGAACTCAACCTTATGCAGCCACAAATCTTAATTTTTATCTGTAATACAACTTTACTATCAATGAAGAAAATTTAAAAAATTAAAAATATTAAAAAAAAGTAACATCAGCAAAGGAGATAAATATCAGTATAATACTGAAGTACAAAAAAATGAACTGACCCAATGCTAAATATGTGAGACAATATGAGGGCTGCTACCATTTGGAGAATGTTTGAGCCAGCAATGAAGGAGGTCACTGAGAAGACATGACTACTGGTTGACCCTTGAGGTGGACCTGGGTAATGGGAGATACCTCACCTCCTCCCCTGTCCTTGGAATGTATGTACACTCTGCCCACCTTTCCCAGAGCTGAAGCCATTTTCATGGACACAGCCTTGAGAGAATACTATGTTGTTTAGACCATCTGGGGGTTTATGTGACTGAACCCTACTGAGGACTCTATATAAATCTTAACATTCTGGTGAAGAGGAGCAGAAATCTATTCCTCTTGGGGCCATCTAACATAAACCTCATAGGTAAGTTTCCTTGCTTATTAAACCTGTCAACTCCAAATCCAGAGGGGTCTGCCTCTTTCTTCAGTCTCTCCATACCTTCTGTATGTGGGGACCAGTGTGCCCACCAATAGCCAGACTCTAGAGAAAAAGGTCGCAAGGTCTTGAGAAGACTATCTGTGTTTAATTGAAATAATAATTTACCAGTCATCACTTTCTTTCTTAAATTTTCAGGCAAAATTTTTGTTATTAGTTAGATGATATTATAATTGTTCTTTCTTTCAACAAGCAGCAATGTATCAAAGCTGGCCTTTTCAGTGCAATGTCCTTTCATCAACCAAGCAATTATACTCTTTAGTTTTATTTAATTCTTCTTCTTTATTTTATAAAGATATGGCCTAAATAATGGAACTCACAACAATAAAAGGTTGAACTAGCACTTGTTAAGCTCTCTAAAATTCTAAGTGTCTTTCCAAGTCCCCACAAACACCATTCCAGTTAATTTTCTCAGTGGTCTATTGTCTTTATTTTCCAGATGAGGAATGCAAAGAGTGGAATACCTGTTAACCTTAGAAGATAAGAAAGAAGTTTGCTTCCAAAATTTTCTTCCCTGACACATCATTTACCTTATCTCAGAATTAAGCTGGAAATAGCTTTTACACAGTGCTAGAGAGAAAGAACGTGCCCACTTCTCAGGTTTATATATGGGGCAATTCCCATGCTGCACCACACACTTTATTTTCTAGAGGGAGTCTCAACCATTCTCTTCTCCCAGTTAAATAGTGGTCAGCTCATATGTTGTTTTGGAGAAACAAAGCAATGAGAAATCTTGCTGTATTTTGTTTTCTGTTCAGTTCCAAATTCTCTTGTGTTATTATAATTATGATTGACCAGACTTATGACTCTTATGCTTCATGATTTCCAGTAAAGCCTTCCAGCATCCTATGAGTTTCTTGGGGGTAGAGACAAAGTCTTATTAACTTATATCCTTCCATCTCTTAGTTTAATGTCTGGAGCATACCCTATATATCATAAATTTCTGGCAAAGTGAGCTTGATTCTATAAAACTTCTCCTACCTGACTTGAGTGCTTAAAATTACTTAACATAGGGCAAGAGCTTTTATTTTATAGTGAAATATAAAGGTTCAAGGGAATTATTATCACAAAAGTCACAGCATATTTTACCTTTAAGGGGAGGCAGAAAACTCCTACTGGCAAGAGACACACAGGAGGCTTTTGAGGTAACATTTTATATTTTGACTTGTATAATAGGTACATAACTGTGCAATTGCTATTATTTCTTAAATTTTTGCTATAATTTTTCTGTGTGCTTTATATACTTTATGAAAAATAACATACATGCATATAAGTGTATACAAAAAAAAAAAACCAGAAAAGTGCTTGTAAGTTTAAGGTAAATTAGAAACCAAACATTTGTGTAACTACCAAACCATTTGTGTTATCACCAAGCTAAAAAAAAAAAAGACAAATTGATATGCTCCTAAGTAAAGTAGTAATGTGAAATAAATTCCTATATTACTATGCATATTTTCTTGTGAGCATAAGGAAAGGAAGAGCTCTGTTAAAATGGAGAAAGAACATTAATAGTTAAATTGAAGGATGGGACAAAATGGTCTTGGTACAAAGTTTGGGAAACAGATTTTCTTTTTATATGAGACAGGAGACACATGTTCCCTGTTCAGCAGAATTGATGCTCTGTCTTCAGAGTGGAGAAGGAGAAATCAAAGTCAAATTTTTGGGGAAGGAGACATCATGTTAGATGAGGATATTGGTAGATCTATTGATTATAGTGCAAAACCATAGACCTCCCAGATTAAGATTATGATTGCTTAAATAAGGCTATAGTATTACTTAAATAAAGGAAAAGATAGGAAGCTAAGTCTTGGAAGGTGTCATGTAAAAATTATTGATATATTGATCACCTTAAAAGGTTACTACATTTATGAATCAAACAGGATATGCACTATGGATAGGAGGATTTCTGACTGGCATTATAAAATGACATCAATTTACTATGGTGACTTGACATTTGTCTCTTTGTTCTCCTATATAAATTATTTTGCATGACAGGCTGTGATTGTGAAGGTCTGAGCTTTGAAGTGATTCAAGGTAAACAGTTGTCCTGCAGTAATAAAATGTCCACCCCTATTTGCTGAACGAGTCCTTCTTAGAAGGTGACACTTCTAAGTAGGATGGTATTCCACTTGGAAAGATAATACTTAGGCCACTTTTTCACCAGTGGAGCAAGACCCATGGTTGGGGTTAGTATTGCCTCCTATGTAGAATCTGTGTCTAGTCCCATGTTTAAATTCAGAAGGCCAATAAAATGAAAACATAGAATTAACATGATTACAGCAGAAAGCATTCCAGGGTAAGACCTTTCATTCTCTTTGTCTGTCTTAATGGGGAATCAAATGTGATTTGTGTTGTGTAGAGATTATTACTGATGGGTAATTATTCTAAAATATCTCTTTTCAAATACTTTGTATAGCAATCAAGGAAGAATGTGCAAGGTTAGGCATTACATTACCAGAGATATCAGCAGCATATAATTTCTTAATTATGCATAAAAATGAATAGCAACTACCTGCTGAAGGAGTTCTTGAATTTTCTTTGTGAAATGAAGTCTGGAGTACTACACATGGGCCTCTGAGCCTTATTAGAGAATCTGCAGTTTAAAAGATATGAACAAAGATTTCTTCTTTCTAGTAGCTATGTGACTGAACTTTAATTTCCTTACCACTACAATGAGAATAATGGAAATAATAAATAAGGAACCTTTTTCTACTCAGGGTTGATTGAGAAGGCATTAAGTCATATCACAAACTGCTTATTGTGATTTCTGACACATCATACAAAATACTCACTAAATAGTAGCTTTTATTCTTGCCGTTAGTAACAGCCTTAATATTACTACTATTTCTTGCTTTTAAATTTTATTAAATATACTAGGGTGAAATTGGTTAGTAAAATTATATAGGTTTCAAGTATATAATTCTATAATACATCATCTGCATATTACATTGTGTGCTCGCTACCCAAAGTCAAGTCTCCTTCCATTACCATATATTTGACCCCATTTACCCTTTTCTACCTTCCCCACCCCCTTTTCCTCTGGTAACCACCATAATGTTGTCTGCATCTACAAGTATGTGTTTGCCTGTCTTGTGTGTTCACTTGTTGCTTTCAGTTTTGTATCCTGCATAAGAGTGAAATCTTATGGTTCTTGATTTTTTTCTGAGTTATTTTCCTTAGCATGACATTCATAGGATTTATCCATGTTTTTGCAAGTGGCAGTATTTCTTCTTTTCCAATTGCTGAATAGTATTTTATTGTATATGTTCACCACAAGTTTATCTAATCATCTATTGAAGTCAAGTATCTCACCAAATAAAGGCCATATACAACAAACCCTCAGCTAATATTATACTAAATAATAAAAAACTGAAAGCTTTCCCTATAAGAACAAGAACAAGACTAGGATGCTCATTCTTATCACTGTTATTAAACATAGTACTTGAAGACCTAACTAGAGCATTCAGACAAGAGAAAAATAAAATAAAAGGCATCAAAACTGGGAATGAAAATGTAAAATTGTCTTCTTTTTTTGTGGAGAATGGGTTTATTTATATAAAAAACCCTAAGGACTCCACAGAAAAGCTATCAGAAACAATAACAAATACTGTAAAGTTGCAAGATATAAAATCAATGTATAATAATCCATTATATTCTTATATACTAACAAAATTTGAGCAAAATAATTTTTTTTTAAAAATTTCTTTTGCAATGGAAACAAAAAGAATAAATTGCCTAGGAATAAACTTAACAAAGGATGTGAAAAACCTATACACTGAAAACTACAAGACATTATTAAAAGAAATCAAAGAAGGCACAAAGAAATGGAAAGATATTCTATGTTCATGGATTTTAAGAATTAACAGTTTTAATGTCCATATTAATCAAAGCAATACATAGATTGAATGCAATCCACATCAAATCCCAATGGCACCTTAAAAAAAGAAAAGCAGAGCAACAACAACAACAAAACATATTAGTATGAAAGCAAAACATACTGGCCTTGGCTGCTGTGGCTCAGTGGATTGAGCATCGGCCTGTAAGCCAAGTGTCACTGGTTCGATTCCCAGTCAGGGCACATGACTAGGTTGCACGTCAGGTCCCCAGCTGGGGGCGTGAGTGAGAAGCAACCACACAGTGATGTTTCTCTCTCTTTCTTTCTCCTTTCCCCTCTCTCTAAATATAAACAAACAAACAAATACATTATTTAAAAAAGAAAGCAAAACAGACCTCAAAATAGCCAACGCAATCCTGAGAAAAAAGAATAAAATGGAAATAGATATCACACCTCCTGACTTCAAGTTGTAATACAAAGACACAATAATCAACACAGCGTAGTATTAGCAAAAGAGCAGATGCAGAGACCAATAAAACAGAATTTAGAGCCAAGAAGTAAACACACACATATATGCACAAATAATTTTTGACAAAGATGTCAAAAAAGTACAAGCAGAAAAGAAAGCCTCTTCAATAAATGGTACTACTACTTCATATACTACTATCTTTGATTAAAGCCACACACAATTCAGGTAGAAATACAATTTTTTGCGATAAGTGTCAGTTGGAAATTTCATTTTAGAATTAAGTCCTGAATACAGAGATGAACTCAAACATGAAATATTTTAAAGAATAGTATAGGAGCCTCCCTGTGTTTGTTTCTATTATTAGGTAGAGTTGCTATGACTCCCTGTCTTAGTAGCATGGTCTAATATAGCAGATGTTTTGATATAAAGGAACATGGCACAAATGAAAGAACAGATCAAAACTCTAGAAAAATAACTAAATAAAATGGAGATAAGCAATCTATCAGAATTCAAAACACTGTTTATAAGAATGCTCAAGGAACTTAGTGAGTATCTCAACAAAATAAAAAAGATTCAGTCAGAAATGAAGGATACACTAATTGAAATAAAGAACAATTTACAGAAAATCAACAGTAGATTGGATGAAGTTGAGAATCAAATCACTGATTTGGAGCATAAGGAAGCAAAAACCAACTGATTAGAACAACAAGAAGAAAAAAGAATCCAAAAAAATGAGGATAGTGCAAGGAGCCTCTGGAACAACTTCAAGCATTCTGACATTCACATCATAGGGGTGCCAGAAGGAAGAGAGAAAGAGCAAGAAATTGGAAATTGATTTGAAAAAAAAAGAAAGAAAGAAAACTTCCCTAATTTTGTGAAGTAAATTGTCATACAATCCCAAGAAGCACAGAAAGTCCCAAATAAGATGGATGCAAAGAAGCCCACACCAAGATATATCATAATTAAAATGCCAAATATTAAAGATAAAGAGAGAATCTTAAAAAGCAGCAAAAGAAGTTAGTTACCTACAAGGGAGTTTCCATAAGATTGTCAGCTGATTTCTCTAAAGAAACTTTGCAGACTAGAAGGGATTGGTATTCAAAGTCATGAAAAGCAGGGACCTCCAACCAAGATTGCTCTACCCAGTGAAGATGTCATTTAGACTCAAAGCACAGATAAAGAGCTTTCCAGACAAGAAAAACCTAAAGGATTTCATCATCACCAAACCATTAATATATGAAATGTTAAAGGCACTTATTTAAGATAGACAAGAATATCAAAGTTACAAACAATAAAATGGCAATAAATACATATCTATCAACAATTGAATCTAAAAAACAAACTAAGCAAACAAGAAGAACAGAGACAGAATCATGGATATGGAGAGCATTTTGATGGTTGCCAGATGGGAGGGTGGTGTCAGGGAATGGGTGAAGAGGTGAGAGGATTAAGAAATCCAAATTTCTAGTTACAGAAAAGCCATGGAGATGTAAATACAGTAGAGGAAATGGAGTAGACAAAAAACTTACACACCATGGACATGAACAATGGTGGGGGGATTGCCTGAGGGAGTTGGGGTTGGTGGGTGGAGGGGAGCAAAGGGGAAAACATTGGAACAACTATAATAACAATCAATAAAATATAACTTAAAAAACTGTCCAACTAGAACCAGTAAATGCTCATAATAAATATTGGTCATTTTAATCCTTACTGAAGCATCCACATAAGCTTACTGTTACAAAAGCATTTAAAAGCCAATATAAGTTTCACAGAACACACTTTTAAAACTCTAAAATGCTCTTCTGGAGCATTATATATCTGAGAGTGACTGAGGCCTAGAAGAAAATTGATGTGCCCCATTCAGATTTTAAATTTTACTTCTTCAGTTAGCCCCACTAGTGGCCCTGACTACTTCTGCCATGATCTTTTTTCTAGTCTGAACTTTTATTATACTTGTTATGTAAATTACAAGTTAGTGTTTGATCAAATGTAATTGTACCGTACTTATGATCTCTCTTATATGTGGAATTCCCCCACCAAAAACAACAACAACAACAACAACAATCCTAAGGTTTTAAATACAGAGAAGAGATTGGTGGTGAGAGTTGGGAGGGAAAAAAAAGAATAGCATAGGAGAGAGGATCTGTCACAACTTTTTCCAAAGATTTCTCATTCGACTTGGGCTAAATTGTTTTTCAGGTGTCTTTTAGAATGGCATGTGCTAATTGATTTTGGCAACCTTGAAATGAATTAACATATTTACTTACAAATTCCAACCTGTGTCCTCTACTTTTGTGAAAAAATAAATGTATATTTTTGATCTATTATAAAGACTTGTCAAGAAAAAATGAAGTGCTGTGAATTGTTACTGTTTGGGTTAATTTATCAAAGTAAAAAGTGGACTTTAACTCCTTGCATCCTACAGGGCCAGTGAACTTGTTGGCGACTTTATACACTCAATGGCATGGCTATCCAGATAGTTGGACTCACAGTTTATGAACAGTAACACAACAGAGATTTATCTATAAGTTCTTATCATTATGTTTGATTGGTGTGGGGGTTGAATCTAATAACAAAAGTTTTGTATGGTGAAGATGACACATCTTATTGTACAGGCTAGATAGGACACATTTTTAACTACTTATGCCCTCCCACCCCAGCAGGCTGCATGAAACTAGTTTGGATAATTAGCAGCTTTTCTACCCCCAGGGTAGGAGAGTCTGTAGTCTTTCATGATAAATTCCCAGTGTTTGAGGCAACCAGGTTATTGAAAATGTACCTCTATTTATGATTTGCAAAAGTAGCCATACTGTCTGTCCTCCATGGAAGAATGTCTTCATATCTCAGGTAGCTTGTAATGAACTGTAGTTAGAAGAACAAAGGTAGCAAACCTGAGAATGAGGTGTGTTAGTGTTGCCCAGAGCAATATTGATGATTAACTAAAGATTTCTTATGAAAATATTGTTGAATCCTGAATGATTGTCCACATAATCATTTTTAAGAACTAGAGTCATTTTTCCTAAGTAACATAGCTTCAGATTGTATGCCACTCTAAAACATATTCAATATTGATTAATTAATATTAGAAAAAAAGTGGGCATTTAATGATATATTAGAGAAAATCATGCTTATAAAATTGAATTTCAACTGGTTCAATAAAATGAAGTATTGTATAGATATTTTACATAACTATAAATTAACTAGGATATAGTTTAGAAACACTGAACTCTAATATCAATTATTTAGGATATTAGCTCATGAGGGATAACAATTTATTGCACTTTTAGTCCTTCAGAATGAAGAGACAATTTACATTCTACCTCTTACTCTATATATACATTGAAATTATGACTTAAATATGAAAGTGATACTTTAGTGACTTCAAACATATAACATTTGAGGATGAAGAAAACATTGGAAAACCAATGACTGCTGTATGTTTATTACATTCTAAGTTTCTGTAACCCTCTTATGCCTGAAAGAAAGAAAATAGTTTCGGAATTAGATGCTTCATACAAGTTCTCTTCGAAGTGGAAGTTCAAATTTTTTGAGGCCGTTTAATAACATTTTTCAGTAGTATTGGGAAAGCCATTTGTTCATTTGTTTCAAATGCAGTAATCTTACACATTTTTTTCTCTCAATTTTCTCCTGTTTTGACACCATCTTGTGTAAGTCAAGGTCAAAATAAAGGGCAAAGTAATCCTCTATATCTATTACAACTCTGCAAATTGAAGGTGGTTGGAAACATATTGTTTTTGAGCGTACAAAAGAACTGTGACATGAGCACCCACTCTCATATCCACTGAAGGAGAAGGTTGAATACGTGAGTCCTTGATGCAAAATGTGTGGGTACAATGACCCTAAGCCCCCAGATTAATGTCTATCTTTCATTTTAGATCAAATCAAATAGGACTGCAAAAATTCGTTGTTTCAGCTTTTGCAAGGTCTCCAGGGCTATGAGGAATTAGGAAGTACCCAACATTTTGGGACTTTGGCTTTGTCTAATAAATTTGTCCAATAGATATCCCCAATACAAAAAGGTTTTTCCTCTGTGAGACATTCATTACATTCATGACAGAATCCTTTGACAAAGATTGAGTTACAATGATAGATGCATGTCTTTTTTCCACATAAGACTACACATAGATGGTCATAATGCTTTAAACCTTTGGAAGAATGTTCATGGCTTTGCATATAATTTTGCAGTAGGGCATATATGTGATGACACTTCATGTGCCTTTTTATTTGGCAAAGAGTTTATGCTCTTGCTATAAGAATGGCGCTCTAATCGTATTTTCCTATATTCTGACATGAACAAGATATACAAAAAAATAAGGTGAATACTCATTAAAAAATACCATTTTCTGCCTATTGCCTTCCACTTGTGTCTATCATGTTCTTTCTCTTTATTTCTTTTTTTTTTTTTTAATTTTATTTTTTGGTTATTCAGTTACAGTTGTCCCATTTTTCCCCCATTGCTCCCCCCTCCCAGCCCATCCCTTCTCCCTCAATTATATCCCTCCCCGTTATCCATGTCCATGAGTCATTCATACACGTTCCTTGACTAGACCCTTCCTTTACTTATCCCCTTCTCTCCCTCCCCCCTCCCCCTTACTGACTACTATTCTAGTCTTTGCCTATTTAGTTCTTTTGTTTGTGTTGCTCTTTAGTTTCCTGTATTAGGTGATGTCATATGGTATTTTGCTTTCTTTGCCTGGCTTATTTCACTAAGCATAATTCTCTCTAGTTCCATCCATGTTGTTGCAAATGGCAGTACTTCCTTCTTTTTTCTGCTACATAGTATTCCATTGTGTAGATGTACCACAGTTTTTTGATCCACTCATCTACAGATGGGCACTTAGGCTGTTTCCAGCACTTAGCTATTGTAGACAGGGCTGCTATGAACATAGGGGTGCATAAGTTTTTTTGAATTAGGGTTTTAGGATTTTCCGGGTATAATCCTAGCAGTGGAATCACTGGTTCAATTCTTTCTCTTTCTTATTAATTTTCCTCTGTCTCTTGGTCACCATGACTGCAATTTCTATCTATGATATTCCCTTAACTTGACTTGAGTTCTTGTTTCTCAAGTGGTCCCATTACCAACCTAGGATAGCAGCCTTGCGGAGTACAGCAGGAAAGAGGAAAAGGGAACGAGGCTATGATAAAAAGCATTCACAAAGATATCGGGTACAAAGATGTGAGACACACAGTGGTGTGTACATTCACGGAGTACACGGATGTGGGGCACACAGACATAAGTCATACAGATGTCACCAATGCCTTTCATAAAAATCTGAGGATAATAATGCCTTCTTCATCGTAAACTCCAAAGGAGGTAATGATTGTGAAAACTCAAAGAAGTCATTGTTTGACTTAGTAAGGACTCTTAATTAATCTCCATTCTTTTTCTTTTTTTTTTTTTTTTTTTTTTTCTCCTGTCATGGTGTCACTCTTGTCTTCAGTCCCAGGACTGGATTAAAAAAAACATAAAATTTCCTCCTTCTGATTATAAAATATGCCACCCTTTTGTTAGTAAGGCACTGTTCTTTATACCCCTCTGATAATCTGTTTTCTCGTTGTCATTTAGGGAAGAATAAGGGAAAGAAGTAAGAAAATAGGAGAGACTTATCACTCATTTATTTTTCTAATATAAAAGCTAATGGTTTTACATATTAGAAATTTTCATTTGTTTCAATTACCACACAAAAATAACTAATACTGTTAATGATACTATTACAATTGCCTATATCACTACCATTGTTTTTAGAATTTTGTGAGAAATTACTTGTACCAGACACTATACCCAGCATGTACACAGAAGCAAAGCAAGCTAAATGGTTCCTTCACCATTGTTGCCTCCATTACTGACATAATAGAATGAAAGCTGGGATCATGAAGAGAGGAATATAGAAGAAAGTCTGTAAAATTATAATTGATCAATTAGGAGGTATAATTCTGGTCAGAGCAATAGGCAGTGATTATAGATGGGAAGTAGGTGAGCTGTGGCCCTCAGAATAAAAGAGTCAGCAAACAGAAACCTACCAGACTGAGAGAGACATCTATCGGTTGTCTCCCATAGGTGCCCTGATTGAAGATTAGACCCACAACCTAGGTATGTGCCCTGACTGGAATTGAACCTGCAACCATTTGGTGTATGGGATGATGTTCCAACCAACTGAGCACCCAGCCAGTGCACATTCTGAATTTTCAATGAGCCCCTCAGGTAATGCTGATGTTGCTGTTCTTTGTATTATGCTTTGAGTAACACTGTCATAGAATACACCTGCAATCTGCAATTTTCATTCTTCACTTGTTCTAGAAGACTCTAGTTTTGGTTACACTATATTGTTTGGGCAGAGACCAGATTGCACTTCACACCCACCACTCATGCACTCCAGGTCTCATTATGACTCTTGGGCATTTTTTATATGTCTGCTATTCTTAGAGCCCTAAGCCAATCTGACCTGAGATTCAGATACCCTGAGACCTCTGGACCAGCTCACTCTACAACCTGGGAAGTAATAGACAAAGGCAGTGTATCTGGAATATGGAATCATGAAAATGTTTCTGCATGGACACAAAGGTATCAAATTACAGGCCTACTCGGTCTCACCCAATATAATTTAATTCTGGTGTAGAAGGTTAGTCATATATGCTATTGGGAGGAAAATGACACATGGCTAAATTGAAGCTGTGTATGATGCAGAAATCTTTCAGATCTTGCTTGAAATTCAATCATACCTTAACTGATTCACAGCCTCATTTTTGTTCTGACTCTGGCTGTTTGTTAAACATACTGAAGCATTTATGAAATGAGGGTGAGGTGAGGTAAGGGAGAAAAGGTATGGAGGTATTCAGATAAGCTGTGAGTTAATACTTTAGATTATCTTAACTTTTGTTTCCTCATGTAAAATATAGCAACATCAAGATATTAAACACAGAGTTCTTGTAAGGATTGCATATAATCATGTAGAAAAGCAGACAATATAACATCTAGAACATAATAATGTTCAATTAACATTAGTTTTCTTTTCTTAGTGTATTTTGCCTACAAGGTTGAGAGAGTATGGAGGCTAGAGAAAGAAAGTCAATATTAAGTTCTTAGAAACTGCAAAATTATTGGTTCTTTGGAATATAACTGAATTAGATTTATTCTAGTATTTTAAAGATTAATGGAACTCTAAGGACTGGCCTAGAAACTAAAAGTCATTGGTGACAGAAAAATCTATAAAATGGCATCATACTTTCAAAGTAGAAGACACCTCTTGGGTGTTAGAGACAGCAGGTGGAATATGGATGGCAAATATTTATATAAAATCTTTAGGCTTTGACAATGGAACATAGTAGCACCTAAAAATTCATATTAAAGTGCAAATTATATATAATTGAGTGAATAAGTGTCCGACATAGTGTCACATATGGAAAGGGAATAAAACCAGAGCCTTTATTTTAATTCTAGCTCTGCCTTTAATCACTCTTGTGACCTTGGGAAAGTCATTTGACCTCCTTCTACATGTGCATATACACACACTCAAGCATATACACACACTCAAACACACAAACACACACATTCCAAAACCAGCTACAATGAGTGTTTTAGCTCAGAAGTATCATGTTTTCCTTATAGTCATGAAGACTATACTTTAAATACTAAGTATTCCCATGCAGAGAAAGATTTAAGAAAAAAAATTTCGGCAAAATAAAGCTTTGCTATTAGGATGCTAACCTTTATGACTGTGGGCAGCAGCTCTGAAGACAAAATTTTGCTGAAAATCTCCACAATCTCCCTGATTCCTTGGCTTTTCTGTTTACAGCATATCACTAGCAGGAAATTGAGTCACTAGATTCTCCCTAGAGGTCAGGTCCCCACTCTATTAGTACCATGAACCTGGAGTTATACACACCACTACTGGCACACTGCCTGCCATGCAGTAAGAACTCAATCGACATTTATAGACTTGTGAAAAAATGGATGAATGGCAAATAGTTCAGGTAATCTAGCTTCAATAAGGTTGTCCCAAAGAGCCCATACAAATCAAATTGTCAAATTTCTACTGTTCCTGATTCTATACAACACAGCCCCAATTTCTACCACTGCCTGAAGGATAATTACAATAATCATTCATGTCTCCATGTGAAAATAAGGTATAACATTCATACTTTCCCAAGGTGTGTTATCATACATCATTTTGGAAAGAATAACATGGAAAATTAGCAGTTCCACCACAAGGCTAATGAGAAATATTGGCAAAGCATTTGAAGCAATGGAAAATAATACTTTTTCCATCATGATCAATTAAAAGTATATAATAGAAGGCCATACATGGAACCACACTCCACATCAAGCAACACCTTCATCATACTTTATTCCAAATTTTTCCCCTTTATTCAGTTACTTTGTATTTAAAACATAGACTTTGAGAGCAAATTATGTGTGTGATATTATGAATAATGGTAATAGATAATATATAAAGCATTTTCTCCCTACAAGAACTCTGTAGTCAGTTGGGGACATAGACATATGCAAACAAGCCTACACATAAAGGATCTGATGGTGCCCATGCTAAACAAAAAGAGACCTAATAACTAAGATTTTTGAAATGTTCAAGTAAAAGGAACAAGCTAGAATGGTGCACAGTAGAAGCTTGGGGAGGTAAACAAGCATATTATAGTGGAAAGATAAAAGTTGAGATAGAATATATATGAATATCTGTGGGTTTAAGTCAGTCCAAGAATCATGATGTGGAGAGGGTCAAGGATCATCCACAGAGATGTGACATTTATGGTAGCTGCTAGGTACAGTAAAAGAAGCATTAGTTTTGGAGTCTAAAAATGTGCATAGGAAATCTATCTCTGCCACTTACCACCAAACAACAAACCTTGAGCCCAATTTATAAACCCAATCTATATTCCAATTTGTAAAATGGGCTTATAGGTATCTGTCTCAGAGGGATCTTCAGAAGAACCCATGTGGTAACATAGAGTAAAAAGCACATTGTCAGCACACAGAGTAAGAGCAAATATTGTCATGCTCTAGTGCATAAATGAAGCTTACAGATAAATGGAAGTTAAATTGAAGGCACAGTCTGAGCTTTGGCTGAGGTGTGTGTTTGAATCAGTTTTGACAATGTTGAGTCAATGAGGTTACCCATCTCCAAGACTTCCGTAAGGCATTTAATCAGGAAGCCAAATAATCCTGATATCCATTCTTGCACTGTTTCAACACAAAATATTTAGCTTCCATTTGAATAGTTAACCTGCTCAATGTAGAGAACTAAATCAGATGATTCAGCCCTTGTTATTTTTATTTTTGGGTCAATTCATTTTGGCTGGCAATAGTGAGGAAAGCAACTAAATAACTGCCAACTTTCCTCTTAGGTTGGTGGAAATATACATATAGATCCTAGCTATAAATAAGGGCAAGTCTGGGAAAAGGGATTTTGTTAAAGAATGAGAAAATTTCTAGGAGAAGAGACAGGAGTTCTCTTGGGATGTCTTATTCTTGGAGAATTTTTACTGTGCACATTCAGAAAAATGTGTACATCTGTCTATGCTTGCTATTTAAGTCACTGTGCTATTATTTGCAAGCTCCCTGGATTCAGTTTCACATATGCCTTTTAAATGACTTCTGAACCTGGCTTACACTTTTCTTTACCATCTACTAATAATAACATTTACCAATGAAGGAATTTTATTTTATGGTTTACAAAGCATTTTTACTTAATTAGTCACTTGAGTTTCCTGAGAGCCCAATGTTATTTTTACTTTACAGATGAGGAAAGAGTTTTAGTAGGAATAGGGGAAACAGAGAAGGAAAATTATGTAATTCAAGGGTGGAAAGAGGAGGGCAGCCTTCTAGAAGTGAAGGAGACCATGGGAAGTCAGAAAGTCCAAAGGAGAGCTGAGTCTCTGTGATCATGAATTATGTGGTTGGTTCTCAGCACAGTGTTTATTTCTTCTTCCTTGATAGTTACAATCAGAGCTCAAAGTGTTTTTGAACCTTGACACATGTGACTCAATTAGTTGGGCATCATCCTGCAAAGCAAAATGTCACTGGTGATTCCCTATTGGGGAACATGTCTGGGTTGCGGGTTCAGTCCTCAGTCAGGGCACTTATGAGAGGGCAACCGATAAATGTTTCTCTCTCACATTGATATTTCTCTCCCTCTCCTTCTCCTGTCCTTCCTCCAATCTCTAAAAATAAAATAAATAAAATATTTACAAAATTGTGTTCACATAATTTTGACTTAGCTAGAAAATGGCCGAGTCATGGGTCTTGTCATATCATGTCCCTGACCCACTAATCCTGGGACCTTACCCATCTTTACTAAAGCCTGTCCTTGGGTGTAAATGGATAAGGGAATATAGTGGTACATCAGAAAAATATTTTTTTATAGTAAAAGAAAAATATACAAAAAGCAAGGGCAGGAAGCAGTGATAAGAGAAAAAAAAGCCAGGTGCTGGTCAGGTGAAAATCTAGTGCTGCTTAAATACTCACTCCATAAACAAATGTGTTGTTGTATGCACTGTAGTCCTTAACAACACGATGTCCATCCTCATAAACTTGTTTCTTGAATTCCTGTTTTCTGATATCTTCAAGATGTTTAAGAAACTAATTATCCTTCTGTAAACACCAAAGATATAGGGATTCCTGGAAAGTGCTGACTGAGCATGATATAAAGCATGTATGTATACAAAGCATTGTCTTTGTATTAGTTTTCCAAGCATATATTTATTTTTAAGTCCACATTTTTTACTCAGAATGCTTAATTAAGATGAGCATCTTTTCATTCTGTATCCTCAATTTACTTCTGTCTTCTAGTTACAAGATAAAACTTAGGACAAATAGGGAAATCATCCTATAGATCTTTATGGAAGAACTGGTTTATGTATTCACATCTGTCTGATTGGGATGCCACAAAAAAAAATACCAGAAACTGAATGGATTTGGCTTAAAAAACAGAATTTTTTTTCTCATAGTTCTGGAGGCTCAAAGTCCAAGGTCAAGGTGCCAGCAAGGTTGACTTCTGGTGAGACCTTTCTTCCTGGCTTGAAGCTGGTTACCTTCCTGCTGCGTCCTCAGATGGCCTTTTCTCTGTGCATAAGTGAAGAGGAAGAAAGCTCTGGTGTCTCTTCATCTATTATTCTTCTTATACAAATACCAGTTCTATAGGATCAGGACCCCACCCTTACACTTTATTTAACTTTAATCACCCCTTTAAAGATCTTATACCCAAATATAATCACTTTGGGTGGTAAAGGCTTCATCATATAAATTTGGGGTGAGGGGGACACAATTCAGTTCATAACAATATCTTAAGACAAAAACATGGCCCACAACCACCTTTCCTGAATATTCCATCTGAAAGCATCCCAACCCAGGTGATCCTTTGCCTTTCCACCTTCCTAACACTCTTTCCTTTGTACACCCAGCTCCTCACTGAATTCAATTTCTTTTTCTGAGATTTTTACCACACATTTTAAATCTGATATATCCCAGGGGTGGCTGTTACCTTGCGACAACTAAGGAGCCATCCTGGAAGGAAGTAAGAAAGACTGATCACCTAGAAGAAAACACAAGAACTTCAAAAGTCTCAGTTTGGGGGCTTGGGTAGTTACCTTCATCCTTTATTATGAAGAAAAGTGAGTGTTGAAGGCAAGATGGGGTCACTGAATGTGCAGTGAGGTTTGGTGGAAAATGGACACAGATGCTCTGGAAGGGAGTGGGTAGAAGGTGCTAGATTGTAATTGGGTGTGAAGAGAGCTTCATCTATGGTCTGGAAGCCAGAATCTAACTAGGAGTAAATAAGATAAGAAAACAAGACTCCCAGTAAAAGGGTGGAGAAGCTAGGTGAGCAAAAACATTTCTTTTGGGGGAGAAAAGAAATGGGCTCATAGTGCTGAGGGTGGCCAGGGGCTCCACCAAGAGCAGCAATGTGCCAATAAGTAACTACAAATATTTTCTGCTGCTGAAGTTTGCTCTTTGTATCATTCCAGTTCCAGATACTAGCCTTAAGAACTCATATAGTTTCAGAAGTGTGGTTCTCTAGGTTCTAGCTTACACTACCATTAGACAAAGGAAAGAACTTACATATTCTAAAAGTTTTTGTCTTTTGTGGTGATATGGATTGACCTAAAAATCCTCCTTTCTTCATTTAAATATTGAGTAATTTAAAAGAATGTTGACTTTTGAAGATCAATCTAAGAAGCAGCAACAAACAAGAAGAGTCACAAAAAAGGGGAGATGGTAAAACAACTCCCCATTGAAAGGAAGGGAGGAATCCCCAGAAAGAGAGCTAAATGAAAGAGAGGAAAGCAAACTATTAGACATGGAATTCAAGACATAGATTATAGGGAAGCTCAATGAGCTCAGAGAGCTCAAAGAATACCACAAAGATTTCCAGGGAAACTAGAGGGAACTTACTGGGAATTATACCAACATTAAAAAGGACATAGAAGCTATCAATAAGAGCCAGGAGGAAATGAAGAATACAGTTTCTGAATTGAAGAACACAGTAGAAAACATTAAAAGCAGGCTAAAATAATACATCTCCACCAAACCAGCATTGCAAGAGATGCTAAAGGGTCTGCTTTAAGAAATGAAGATGCCAAGAGAGACAGAGAGGAACACAAGTACAAAGGGGGAAGATGACATTGAATAAGTACCTATCAATAATAATCTTAAATGTAAATGGATTAAATGCCCCAATCAAAAGACATAAGGTAGCTGAATGGATTTGAAAGCATGACCCACATATACGCTGTCTACAAGAGACCCACCTTAGAACAAAAGATCTACAAAGACTAAACGTGAAGGGATGGAAAAAAAATATTTCAAGCAAATGGACATAAAAAAAAAGCTGGGGTAGCAATACTTATATCAGACAAAACAGATTTCACAGCAAAGGTGATAAAAAGAGGCGAAGGGACTTCCAGCCAAGTTGGAGGCTCAGACAGACATGTTCCATATCCCTCTACAACCTCAGACAGACACGCTTAGTCTCCCTCTACAACCAGAAAGGAATACAACTACCTCAAAACAAAAGATAACCAGAAATTCCAGAAAACAAAACTACATGGAAGCCCAACGTATGAAATTATAAACTAGCAGTGCTTGTCCAGACAGGTAGGAGGGGCGAAATTGGAACCGGAAGGGAAAGGTCGGGCGGCACTGTTTGTGGTAGCAGCGGGGATAATGGCATGGGAAGCAATCCTGGCTGCAGTTGAGTCCTGGGAGCTCGTGACCCCAACGCTGAGAAAGGCAGCCCCCCCATTGCCTCAGACAGAGAGGCCCAGAGGGCGGGGGGACAGATCCTGGTCTTCCAAGGAAGAATAATGGCAGGAATCCATCTTGGAATCCCACCCCCACACAAAGTGCCACAGCGCAGCGAAAAAGATTGCGGACCACTGCCGGTTGCCGGCTAGAGATGAGTACATGGGGCTCCGCCCCCTACAGCCTGCCCAGGAAGCAAAGCAAAACACAAATCTGTCAAAATGAAGCAGACGACAATTGAAATCCCAGTGACGTAGCTCACCAGGCAGAAGATGAGGAACCTGACAGACGAACAAATAGGAAACCTTTCAGAGGCTCAGTTCAGAGCTATAGTTATAAGGTGGCTTACAGAATTAACAAAAGATTTGGAAGAAGACAGGGAAGGAATGAAAGCCACTTATACTGAAACAAACAAAAACACATATGAGACAAGTAGTGAGGAAATAAAATCCAGAGATCAAATCAACAAACCGGAGCATAAGGAAGGAACAAACAGTCAACCAGTGCAGAAAGAGGAAACAAAAAGTAAGGAACGTGAGGAGAGGATCAGAAGCCTCTGGGACAGCTATAAGAGACCAAACATACAGATTATAGGATTGCCAGAGGGCGAAGAAGAAGAACTAGAAATTGAAAAATTATGTGAAAAAATAATGAAGCAGAACTTCCTGAACTTGGAGAAGGAAATAGACTTACAGGTCCAGGAAGCGCAGAGAGTTCCAGAAAAGTTGGACCCAGGGAGAACCACTCCAAGACACATTATAATCAAATTGTCAAACATTAAAGATAAAGAGGAGACTTGTGCCATGGCCATGCCTGAGGTCCATCTGTACCACGGTCCTGGAATTGTTGGATGAGTATTTAATAGCCAGTGCAACTAATCCAGAGAGTAAGGTCTTCTACTTAAAGATGAAGGGAAATTACTTCCAGTACCTCGCTGAGGTGGCCTGTGGTGATGATCAGAAATGAACGATAGATCATTCCCAAGGAGCTTACCAAGAGACTTTTGATATAAGAAAGAAGGAGATGAAGCCCACTCACTCCATTCATCTGGGGCTGGCTCTCAACTTCTCTGTGTTCTACTATGAGATCCTGAATAACCCAGAGCTTGCCTGCACACTGGCTATGGCTTTTGATGAGGCCATCACGGAGCTCGACACACTGAACGAAGACTTGTACAAAAACAGCACGCTCATCATGCAGCTGCTTAGGGACAACCTCACATTATGGACATCAGACAGTGCAGGAGAAGAATGTGATACGGCTGAAGGGGCAGAAAACAACTACATGCAGGGTGTCCTCCTCTCAGAAACCTTTGTACACATCTCCATTCCTTATTCCATTTGGATTTCCTAGAGCAAAGAAACTCATTCATGTGTATGGAATCAACTGTTTATTATAGTCTCTTCACACTGCAGCTTTGAAAAAACTCCATTCCTTGGTTTGTGTCTGTCTTGGACTTCCTGGTGTGCAGTTACTGCTGTAGAAAAGTATTAATAGCTTCGTTTCACATCAGCATAAGTAACTTCCCAACTCTCACATAGAAGACTAAAAACGTACCTGGTATTTAAGTAATCTGAACCAGTTCTGCAAGTGGCTGTGTTTTGTATTACTGTGAAGATATGAAAATGTAGTCAATTCCAATTTAAAGAGTGTTTTACATAATTTCTACATTTCCTCCCTTACTCTCCTTTGGGGGTTTCCTCTCAGTACACCTTTTCCACATTCCTGTATTCCTTTTGGGTAGGAATCTGGAAGTATGAGATTGAATGAAAAGCATTTGACATTTCTGGGCTGGGGGGTCACAAATTGAAATGCTTCCTGTGTCATATGGAGGGGTCTTGTGTGCCTGTGACCACAGGGACTTTCCTTCTTTACTCTTCATTTGCTGCTGCTTCAGTTGACAACTGCCCTTCCTAATAAAAATTCACTTATATCTCCTGAAAAAAAAATTAAAGATAAAGAATCTTAAAAGCAGAAAGAGAAAAGAAAAGAATCATGTAAAAAGGGGTCCCAATTAGACTATCAGCTGACTTCTCAAGGGAGACCCTGCAGGCAAGAAGGGACTGACAAGAAATATTCAAAGTAATGAAAAGCAAAAACCTACAACCATGAATACTCTATCCAGTGAAACTGTCATTCAGAATAGAAGGGCAGAAAAAGTGCTTCCAGGACAAAGTGAAACTGAAGGAGTTCATTGGATCCAAACTACTCTTATATGAGATGTTAAAGGGCTTGTTTAGAAGAAGGAGGATCAAAACTGTGAACATTAAAATGAAAACTGCATCACAAGAACCAACAACAGTAGCTAGGGAATCGAAACAAAAGCAAACTAAATAAGCAACGAGAGTGGAAAAAGAACAATAGGTATGGGGAAAATACTAGGGGGAGGTCAGCAGGGAGGGGGATGCGGGAGAGGGAGGGAGATGGTACAGGAATTAAGAAGGATAGTAGGAGGGAATGGAAGAGGTTGAGAAGAACTATATGCACAACCAATGGACATGGACTAAAAGGGGGGAAAAACTGGAGGGGGGGGCACCGGGTATGAGGAGCAGAGGGAAAGAAAATTGGGACAACTGTAACAGCAAAATCAATAAACCTTTTTTTTTTTAAAAAAAGCACACACACAAAAGAGAGGCAAAGAAGGACATTTCATAATACTTAAGGGAAAAATCCATCAAGAATATATAACCCTCGTAAACATATATGTACCCAAATATAGGAGCATCCAAATATGTAAGGAAAATTTTGAAAGACTTCAGGAAGGATATAGACAGTAACACACTCATAGTAGAGGACCCTAACACATCATTTTCAGCAATGGAAAGATCTTCAAAGCAAAGAAACACCAAGGATATTGAGACATTGAACAACACTCTAGATCAAATGGATTTAGATAATATATATAGAACTTTTCACCCCAAAGAAGCAAAATATACATTCTTCTCAAGTGCACATGGAACATTTTCAAAGATAGACCACATAGTAGGACACAAAACAAACCTCAACAAATTCAAGAAAATTGAAATTATATCAAGCATCTTCTCAGATTGCAATGCCTTGAAACTGGAAATCAACCTCAAGGAAAAAACTCAAAAGCATTCTAACTCATAGAGAATGAATAACATGCTATTAACTAATGAATGGGTTAACAATGACATCAAAGAAGAAATCAAAAAGTTTCTGTAAACTAATGATAATGAACACACAACAACCCCAAACCTATAGGATACAGCGAAAGCAGTCCTGAAAGAAAAGTTCATAGCAATACAGGCCTAGCTAAAAAAGATAAAAGAATCTCCAATATAAAAACCTAACCCTACAGCTACAAGAACTAGAGGACCAACAACAAATGAAGCCCAGAGCGAATAGAAGGAAGGAAATCATCAAGATCAGAAAAGAATTAAATGACATAGAGACTAAACAAACAATTTGAAAGATTAATAAAACCAGGAGCTGGTTCTTTGAAAAGATAAACAAAATTGACAAGCCCTTAATCAGGCTCAAAAGAAAAAATAAGCAAGGACCCAAATAAATAAAATCAGAATGAAAGAGGAGAAATCACAATCGATATCACAGAAATACACACTATTGTAAGAAATTATTACGAACAGCTGTATCACAAGAAATTTGACAAGCCAGATAAAATAGACAAATTTCTGGAAAAATGTAATCTTCCAAAACTGAATCAAAAAGAAGTAGAAAGCCTGAACAGACCAATAACACTAGTGAAATTGAAGAAGTAATCAAAAAATTCCCAGGACACAAAAGCACTGGACTGGATGGTTTCACAGATGAATTTTACAAAACATTTAGGAAAGAACTAACTCCTATCCTTCACACACTATTCCAAAAAGTTTAAGAAGAGGGAAGACTCCCAAAACTCGTTCTATGAAGCCAGTATTACTCTAATTCCAAAACCAGGTCAAGATACAAAGAAAAACACTACAGGCCAATATTGCTGATGAACATAGATGCTAAAATTGTCAACAAAATATTGGCAAACAGAATCCAGGAACACATTAGAAAGATCATACACCACGATCAAGTGGGATTCATCCCAGGGATGCAAGGATGGTTTAATATTCGCAAATCAATAAACATAATACAACACATAAACAAAATGAAAGACAAAAACCACTAGATCATATCAACAGATGCAGAAAAAGCATTTGAACAAGTACGACACCAATTTATGATAAAAACACTCAGGAAACTGGGAATAGAGGGGGCATACTTCAACATAATAAAAGCTGTATACAAGAAACCTGAAGCCAACATCATACTCAATGGGCAAAAACTGAAAGCATTCCCCCTGAGGTCAGGAACAAGACAAGGATGTCCACCCTCTCCACTCCTACTCAATATAGTCTTGGAAGTTCTAGCCACAGCAATCAGACTAGAAAGAGAAATAAAAGACATCTGAATTGGAAAAGGAGAAGTAAAACTGTCACTATTTGCAGATGGCGTGATAGTGTACAGAGAAAACTCTATAGACTCCACGAAAACACTACTTCACTTAATAAGTGAATTTGGCAAAATACCAGGGTATAAAGTCAATATTCAGAAATCGAAGTCATTTCTGTACAACAATAAAATCTCAGAGATAGAAACTAGAAAAAATAAATCCCATTTATTATAAAAACAAGAAAAGTAAAGTACCTTGGAATAAACGTAACCAAGGAGGTAAAAGACCTGTACTCAGAAAACTACATAACACTAAAGAAAAAAATGAAGGAAGATACAAATAAATGTAAGCATATTTCATGTTCATGGATGGGAGGAATCAACATCATTAAAATGTCCATACTACCTAAAGCAATTTATTGATTCAATGTATTTCCTATTAAAATGCCAATGACATATTTTACAGACCTAGAACAAATACTTCAAAAATTTATATTGAACCAAAAAAATCCTGAATAGCCACAGCAAACTTGAGGAAGAACACAGTAGGAGAAATCACAATACCTGATACCAAAGTATATTACAAGGCCACGGTAATCAAAACAGTCAGATACTAGCATAAGAACAGACATAGACATATAGATCAACGGAACAGAATAGAGAGCCCAGAAATAAACCCGGGCCTCTATGGTCAACTAATATTTGAAAAAGGGGGAAGTAACAAAAAGTGGAATGAGAAGAGCCTCTTCAATAAATTGTGTTGAGAGAACTGGACAGGGACATGCAAAAAAAATGAAACTAGACCACCAGCTTACACCATACACCAGAATAAACTCAAGATGGGTCATAAACTTAAATGTAAGCTGTGATGCCATAAAAGTCCTACTGTAAACACAGAGGTAGTAAAATTTGAGACATCCCACATAGCAATATTTTCACCAATTCATCTCCTAAGGCAAGGGAAATAAAGGAAATAATAAACATATGGGACTACATTAAACTGAAGAGTTTCTTCTCAGCAGAAGAAAACATCAGCAAGGTGAAAAGGGAACCAACCATATGGGAAAACATATTTGCCAATGATACCTCAGACAAGGGATTGATCTTCAAAATATATAAAGAACTTATATGACTCAACACCAAGACAGATAACCCAATTAAAAAATGGGCAAAGGAACTGAGCAAACACTTCTCCAAAGAAGACATACAGAGGGTCCATAGGCATATGAAAGAATGCTCAACATCACTAGTCATCAGAGAGATGCAAATAGAAACCATGATGAGATAGCACCTCACACCAGTCAGAACAGCCATTATCAACAAATCAACAAACATGTGCTGGTGAGGATGCAGAGAAAAGTGAACCCTGGTGTCTTGGTGGGAATGCAGATTGGTGCAGTCACTATGGAAAACAGTATGGAATTTCCTCAAAAAACTAAAAATGGAACTGCCTTTTGAACCAGCAATTCCATTGCTAGAATTATATTCGAAGAATCCTGAAATACCAATTCAAAAGAACCTATGCACCCCTCTGTTCATAGCAGCACTGTTTACAATAGCCAAGTGCTGGAAACAACCTAATGCCATCTGTAGATGAGTGGATAAAAAAACTTTGGTACATTTACACAATGGATATGTAGCAGAAAGAAAGAAGGAACTTCTACTATTTGCAACAACATGGATGGAACTAGAGAGAATTAGCTTAGTGAAATAAGCCCGGCTAGGAAATAAAAATACCATATGCTATCACCTATTACAGGAGATAAATGAACAACACAAACAAATTAACAAAATTAAACCAGAAGTTTCTAAACAAGGATTAAACTAACAGTGATGGGGGGGAGGGAGATTAGGGGGGTAAGAAGGGGAAGGGTCTAATCAAAGAACTTGTATAAATGATCCATGGACATGGACATCTGGGTGGTGATTGACTACGGGAGAAGGAGGGGTAGGCTGCTGGAAAGCAATCAGGGAATAAATGGGACAACTGTAGTAGAAAAGAAACAAACATTTTTAGTGGGGGAAAAAAATGAAAGCAAAATAAATTAATAAATGAGCTTGTGAATCCCTCTCTCCAAAAAACCCCTCACATGTAGGAAAGTGAAGAAAATAAAATGTAAAGTATGGAAATGCAATTTTAGTGAATATTAGGACAAGGATTTTCCTTCCACTGTATATTTTTCTCCCAACCTGATTCCTTCAGAATTTGGCATTCTAAAAAAGTAAGTAAGCACATAAGGTTCTTTGTATAAAACTAATGAGACCAGTTGTTAATAGAGATTTTGTTGAACAAGACTTTGACTGGAATGTCATGCCTAAAGGAGGCATGCTTGGGCTCTGGTTGTTACCAAAAAGCTCTGAGCAACTGGGAGTGACTTTGGAAGGTAATAAAAGCCCATGAAAAAAAAGGCCTGGTGCTTTTGTTGTTGTGTGGTTCATGGCAGTCTTTCCAGGGAAGGAACAAAGGTTGCTTTCCTGAAAGGTGGCTATAAAGAACCTTAAGGCACAATGAAAAACCCAAAGGACTTGCAAAAGACAGGTGTGTACAGGCAAGGCTGAATGGCAGGTACGTGGCTCAGCTTCTGTGCCCTGAAGGGCAGACTGAAAGTCACCCTAAAGGTTCCTTGTATAAGTTCCAGCAAAGCAGACAAAGATCATATGTGATCATTTGCTGCTCTTGTTGTGTTTATGTAAATGAACAGGATAAATTAAAAATGGACTTAATGCAGTCCCTTTAATGACAAGGAGGGTAATCTTAAGGAGAAAAATTGTGATTCAAGGAAAATCACAATGCTCAGTGGTAAGCTATAAACTAGTATGGCAAACTGTCTTTAAAGTTTATTTTCACTTAAAGTTTGTTTTCATTTGAAAGTTAAACTAGGTCTGTGACATCATCAAAGGTGCTTAATTTACAGACAATAATGTCAAATGCCTTGCAACTGGATATCTTTCTAATAAGATAGTCTTGCAGATTTAGAGACTAGAATTGGGTTATGTTGCATAAAGTAACATGTGTGTTCTGTTTTCATAGGGCATAAGCTTATGATCTCATTACCTGAGTGATTGTCTGTATGACCTCACTTAATCCTGTCTGCATCGCTGCCTCCTGAGACTCACGGTTTGGCTCAGCTAAGTGGCTGGAATACAACAAGGGTACCAGCCTGTTAAATTAAGCATGCCATTGCCCAGGGACAGCCAACTGACCTGGAGTCTGCAAGATCCTTCTCCATGTGGGAAGACCACCTTCCCTCCACACCCCCACTCTTATTAAGATTTCTGGATCCAAGGGTAGGTAGGATGAAGACCATGTCCAGCCTGAAGCAGCTAGAGGAGCATGAGACCTTCTTCCATTGTCCTTTATAAGACTATAAAGGGTCTTAAATCTGAGAGGGGGGATTTTTATAGAGTGGGATCCCCCCCAATAAACAAATAAATATTTAAAAAAAAAAATCCAACCAAGTAAACAGAATAGGAACAGAATCATAGGTATGGGGATCATTTGAAGGGTTGTTAGCTAGGAGGGGGACAAGGGAGAAGTGGGGAAATGGTGCAGGGATTAAGAAGCATAATTGGTTGGTACAAAATAGACAGAGGGAAGTTAAGAATAATATAGAAAAAGGCGATACCAAAAAACTTATATACATGACCCATGGACATGAATTAAGGGGGGTAATATTGCTGGAGCAAATGGGAGTACTGGGCAGAGGGGAGTAAAGGGGAGAAAATTGGGACTACTATAACAACATAATAAAATATACTTTAAATAAATAAATAAATAGATAAATAAATAAATAAATTCTCTGTGAATCTCCAGCCACAGCAAATAAAGTTTGAACCATGGTTTTAATGATGCCTTTTAACCCTTTTGTCAAATCTGTCGCCCCAGAATATAACAAGGATGCCAGCCTGTTAAACCAAGCACGCCGTTGCCTGGGGACGGCCAACTGACCTGGAGTCTGCACAATCCTTCCCCATGTGGGAAGGCCAACCTCCCCTCCACACCCCCACTCTTATTAGGGGTTTCTGGACCCAAGGGTAGGTAGGATGACAACCATGTCCAGCTTGAAGCAGCTAGAGGAGCATGAGACCTTCGCCCATTGTCCTTTATAAGATTATAAAGGGTCTTAAGTATGAGAGGGAGGAATTTTTACAGAGGGGGGTCTTCCCTATAAAAATAAATAAATAAACAAATTAATTAAAAAAAAAATAACCCATGGACATGGACAACAGGGTGGGGATAGACTATGGGAGAAGGGGTGGACTGGATGGGCAGGGGAGCAATGAGTAAAAAAGTGGGACAACTGTAATAGAAAAACAATAAAAATAAAATAAAAAATTTAAAAGAACATTGACTTCAGAAGATGAATGGAAAAAATTGAGAGAAAAGAATTTCAGAGAGATCTAGTCTTTATTTGGTTATGTGCTCTTGCCCCAATTCTACCACATTGTAGTGCTTAGTATGCTTTAAAACCCTCCTTAAAATGTCATCATTCATCATTTAAGATCTTTTCTAAAATGTATTACTCTGTTTTAGATGAATAATGAAATCTTTGATCATGTATTTACACATGGAGTTCCAGAATCAATCCTTGAGAACACCAATTCTTGTATAATATTGTGATGATAAATAAAAGAAGTGCAGGATTCAGGCTGCAAGTGCATGCCTGATCAGGCACAGAAATTTGGTTTGTTTGTTTTTGTACGAAGTTCTTTGTATGGCTTTATTCTACTGCACATACATTTAGGGTTCATTTTCCAAAACAAAGGACAACAAATTTTGGTACAGAGCTCTGGATTTTTTAGCTAAGGAATTTTCTTTGATTATGCTGTGTCACCTCAGTAAACTTTTCTACAAACTCCTCATCATCACTTTACTTGGTTAGGTCTCTTCCTACGCCTTATGCTCCTAGTTGGTCTCCTTTGCTCTATGGCTCAGTCCTCTTGATCTCTAAATGCAGGAGTCTCCCACAGCTCACTCCCGGTGCAGTTTTGATATTACTATTCCTTATTTAATCTCATCCAGTCCCTTTGCTTTTTGATAGTTCTTAAAATTATATCTCTGGTCCCAACTTCTCCTACTTCCAAATTAGGCTAATTTTTTTCAACTGCCTATTGAGTGTAGCCACTTTGAGAGATAAAAAGAAATCTTGAACAAAACAGCCAAAATTAAATTAGCGATTTCCCCCCCAAATCTATTTCTCCTACAGTCTTTTTCCATAACACTAAGTGACAAGTCCATTCCTTCAGTTGCTTAAGTAAAATTCTCAGAGTTATTTGACTTTCTCTGACACCTCACATCTAATCCATCAGAAAAACATGTTGTCTTATATACAGGATTTATCTAGACTTTCAACACTTGTGCCCTTCACTGCTGTATGCCAAGTTTGCTTCATCAACAGCTATAGATTGTAACTCTCCTTGCTTTCCTCTGCTCTAAATGCTTAGAGTTTGCATACAAAAGCCAGTGATCCTTTTAAAATAGAAGTCATTTCATGCCACATTCTATCCTAGGTCCTCCACTGACTTCCCAACTTACTTGAAATAAAATCTTATGGAACTATGAATCTAGCTACTTTTTACCTTACTAACTTAAACTTCTAGCATGTTCCTCATCACTTATTCCAATGCAGCCCAGCTGACTTCCCTGCTGTTTTTAAGATGTTTATGCCTCAGTGCCTTTGCACACTTTATAGCACTTCCTAAACTTTCTTCCTCCAGAACATGTCTTATTCCTCCAGGTCACTTAAGCCTCTGTTCAAATGTTTCCTCACCAGAAACATCTTCTCCGATCAACATCTCTAAAGTAGATCCCCTGTCCTTTCCCTCTCCATTTCTTCCTTGTATTATTTTAGCACATAGGCCTTACTTCCACCTTATAAATACCTCCTGCTTACCTATTTTTTGTCTACATCCTCCTGCATTGAGGTGTCAGATCCATGAGACTAAGCACAGTGCATGTTTATTTGATGATAGATCTCCAGTGCCTCTAGTTCTGCATTCATTGTAGTTAATCAACAAATGAATAAATCAGTCATCTGTACTTTTCATATGTATCAGCCACAGTATTCTCACTGACAATAAAGAGAAGTGCATGGGAAAGGAAACCAGAGGGAAATCAGAAACCCAACCTTGGAAAGAGATTTTATTTTTTGATCCTTGCTCCTCAAATAGTGCCATCACTTGGGAGCTTAGTTTGTTAGAAATGCAGATTTTCAGTGCTCATCTCAAACCTAAAAGAACACACTCTAGCAAAACCTGTTTACTAGATCTATTTTGTTAGCATCTGGATAATTGAGCTGTAACTGTGTGGACACCCTCAGTACCTTAAACCAGGTTTGGACTTCAAGGTTGAAATGATAGGGCACAGAATACTGAATTCTGATAAGACTGAGTACCTTGCATGCACAATGGCATAAGCCCTGCCCTAGACTCCCGAAATGCAGTTTCTTATTTCCTCAGTGAGACACCCCATCTTGTTTGAGCAAGAGGTATGCTTTCCTGATATCTGACATCAAGTGTCTTTCTGTATTGTCTGTCTTCCAGAATCTGTGACTCATAAGTGGTTGATAAATGAGAAAAGTGACTTCATCGGGGAAACTAATAAGACTGGGCACCCACCTGTTGTTCAGTTTTTGACATCAGAAAGACCCCATCCAGGAGAGTCTGCAGGGGAAAATTATCACTTAGAAGATCATGGCACCCTGTCAGGGAGCAGGCTACCAATCTGAGCCAAAACAAGAGTCTACTGATAATAACCACAGACTCAGCCTTCCTGCTGGGCTGATCTGAGAAGACAGATGCTATGTTCAACAGAGCCTAACCTTCAGATTGGCAGAAGGGAGACAGTTTCATTTACATTGTGTCTCATTCCTCTCAAGTTGTCTTAGAAAGAGCATCTCCTCTCCTGGTAGCTGCTGTAATTAGTATATTGTTGTCTTGTTGTTCAAATTTGGTTTGCTAAATCATCTGGTCTTCCTTGACAGGCTGATGCTGCAGGTCAGAAAATAACATTTCGACTTATCTTAGGCCAGTTTTCCAGAAGCAAACATGGATTGAGGATTAGATTGCTTGTAATTAATTGGGGAGTGATCTTAGGATAAAGGGAGTGAGGAAAGTAGGATAGCACAGAGGAAAAGCCAAGTAAAGTTAGGTTTTTTTCTTGAGCTTAACTGAGCCTTATTCCTACGAGAGCTCTGGAGCATAGCATGCAGGACATCAGAAACCAGATCCCACTTTGAGGCAAAAAGGCTGCTCATTTTTAGTTTCTAATCAGTCAACTGCAAACTGTCCCCAGAAATTGTGTGTAACCTTTTCTCAGTGAGACAAGTTCTGTAGATCATTGGCAAGTCTTAGGATAAGGAAGGTAGCAGTGAGCTGTAAGCAACTATCAATCGCAGCAGCTGGGGGATGGATGCACCACAGGTAAAAGGCGACTTACAATACTTACTGTTAATTATCCATCTATAGATCCTTTCTGAGGAGTAGTTTTCTCATCTGGATTGGAAATCTGCCTGGTTATTCCAGGCAAAGTTATAAATTCTTCCAATTTTAGATGTTAACATTTTTTTATTTACCATTTTCTGTTTCAAATGCACTGTAAATATTAACTCATTTAATCCTATGACAGCCCAGAAATGTAAGTGCTATTGTTATGTCCATTTTATTGATGAAGAGACTAAAGCACTACAAGCTTGGGAAATTTGCCCAAAGTACCCAGCAGAGGCATACCTGAGTCTAGGCAGTCTGGCTCCAGATTCTTACCTTAGCCACTAGGTTATGAGACCCCAACTGAATGACTGCCACTTTGACCATAAGCATAGCATCATAAAACCTCACTCAATGCTTGACACCTTGTAGGTGCCCATTTGTGTTGCCTAAATATTGGATAAAAATATGGATCCCTTTGATTTTGTATACATCAGCTTTTGAGGCACAAGAAAACATCTCAAAACTTAGTGGCTTAAAACAAAAAACATTAATTAAGTGCTCAGTTTTGTGGTAACCTGTTCTTGATGGGCTCAGTCTTGCATTGTGTGGTCAGCTGTCACTTATGTAGGTGGATCTACCTTTCAGATTGGTTGTCTAAAAGTTGAAGTGTTGGGAGAAAGTGGGCCATGCGTTACTCATCATCTAACTGGCTATACTGAACTGAGTCACCTAGCATACTGAGAGTGTGTAAAGAGGAGAAAAAAGTACTTGCAAGGTATCTTGAAACCCAGGCTAAGAATTCAGACACCATTATTTCTTTGGCATTGTGTTGACAAAATTAGTCACAAGGCCACTTCAATTTCAAAAGATAACTGACTTCATATTTTGAATGTGAGGAGCTACAAATTCAAATTGTAAAGCGGCAAGGAAACTGGGAGGGGAACAATTTGACCTGTTTTGGCTTTTATCAGAGATCTCATTGTGGACTTGTTAGTTATATGTAAATATGCAATATAAGCCCTTTTTTATATTCATGGCTTTCTTTAATATAAAAATATGAGTAATATTTAATTAGGAAACTTAAAAACCAAATCACTTGTTAATTGGTTAAAAAACACAACGTGCACATCTGAAAAAAGAAGTCTGCCTTTGGGTGCTATTTTTCTTTGAAAATATTATAAATACATGACATGAGCAGATCTACAGTCCTACAATAAACCTCTATTTTAATCAAGGTTAAAAGAGAATAGAATGATATACAATAAAATCTTAGTTTCCTGTTCACCCATCGCTTTCAGAGTGACCAATATGAAAAGATATCTGTATGTATTTGCAGACAATATCTCCCTGAATGGGAATATACTATGTATGTTGTCCTCTACTTTGTTTTTTCTCTTAACCTTATATTTTGAAGATATTTTCCTATTGGCACAAATAGTTTTAACTCATTTTTAAAAGAAACTATAAGGTACAGCAGATTCCTAGGGCTTATTCATGTTGCCTACTAAAACATATACCCATTGATTAGTAACTCCCCATTTCCCCTTATTTCCAGTCCCTGGTAACTACCATTTCACTCTTTGATTCTATAAATTTGATTAGTTTAGATACCTTATATAAGTGGACTCATGCAGTATTTATCTCTCTGTGACTGGTTGATTTCACTTGGCATAATGTCCTCAAGGTTCATCCATACTATTGCATATCACAGAATTTCCTTCTTTTTAAGTCTGAAGAGCATTCCACTGTATTTATATACCATATTTATTTATTTATTTATTTATTTATTTATTTATTTATTTATTTACCTACTGATGGAAATTTAGGTTGTTTCTACATCTTATCTATCGTGAATAGCACTACAGTAAACATAGGAGTGCTAATATCTCTTTGAGAACCTGATTTTAATTCTTTTAATAAATATCCAGAAGTGAGATTGTTGGATCATATGGCAGGTCTATTTTTAATTTCTTGAGGAACCACCATACTGTTCTTCATAGGAGCGACACCATTTTGCATTCTCACCAATAGTGTATAATTTCTCTATGTCCTTGCCTATATGTGTTGTCTTTAATATTTTTTTATAATAGTCATCCTGACAGGTGCAAAGTTAAAATCACAATGTACAAGCCTTTTAGTTCGTAAAGAAAATTAACCTTAATATTTACTTAGGAAAAATATACCAATCTTAAGAATACATTTTAATCAATTTTGGCAGACATACACCTCTCTATCACACAAATCAAGATATAGAATACGTCTAGCAGTCCAGATATTCCCCTTGTGCACCTTTCCAGTTTATTGCCTTACACATACCCCAGAGGCCATCATTATTTTGACTTCTAAAACAATAAATTAGTTTGCCTCTCCTTGAATTTGATATGAATACAATTATACAATATTTACTCTTAATGTGGATTTTTTATTCACCATATTTTTAACAATGACATTTCATTTATGTGTAGTTTGTTGCTCCCTCTTTTGAAGTCGTACTTTATTGTATTTTCCTACTGCAATTTGCTTATCTGTTCACCTATAGATGGACAAGTGAGGTATTTTGTGATTTGTACTATTGTGCATTAGTTGCTATGAACAAGTAATTTTGTGTACATTTATTTCTCCTCAATATCTACATAGGAGTGAAATATCTAAGTCGTAATGTAGGTATATTTTTAAGTTTAGTAGGAGTTACCAAACTAATTTTTAAGTGATGTACCATTTTATACTTTCACTAGTAATTCACAAAGTTTCCAGATGCTCAATATGTCAATACTTAATACTTTCAGTCTTCATAACTTTAGATATTTTGATGTGTGTGTAATGTATCTCCTTGTGATGTTGTTTTGCATTTCCTTGATAACTAAAATGATGCTGATCATTTTATGTGTTTGTTGGCCTATCATCTATCTTTCATCAAGTATTTTGTGAAGTGTTTTGTCCATTTTAAAGGGGTTCACTTGATTTTCACATTGATCTGTAGAAATTATTCATTCAGGATATGAGTTCTGTATGTAGGCATTGCACATATTTTCTCTTGGTTCAAATTTTTCCCTTTTGTTTCCATAATGGTATCTTTTTTGAATAGCAGAGATTTTAGTTTTCATAAAATCTTATCAGTGAGTTTGTTTTTTCCTGTGGTTACAATTTTTTATTTTTCAAATATATTTTGCTTATTATTTTTCTGTGATTTATTTCAAATTGATTTTGTATATGCATGCGATAGAGGTCAAAGATTTTTTTTTTCTATATCGAAATGCAGTTGTTCCAGCATCAGTTTTTGAAAAGACTTTTCCCATTAAATTCATTAGCTATCTTGGCTCTATTTCTTAGCTTTATATTTTATTCCATGGTATTCTAGTCTATTCTTACAAAAAAGTCACACTTCATAAATTACTGCCACCTTTTAGTAAATTTTGAAATCATGTTGTCTAATTCTTCAGATTTTATATTTCTTCAAAATTGTTTTTGCTATTCTAAATATTTTATACTTTATATGTGGATTTAAAAATCATCAGTTTATTAATTTCTATAAGGAATACTTCTAAGATTTTAATTGAAATTATATTGAATCTCAGCTAAATTGAGGGAGATTTGATATCTTAAAATTTTTGAGTATTTTAAACCATAAACATAATATATCTCTATTTATTTAGCTCTTTAATTTCTCTTACTGATATTTTGTCATTTTCATTGTAGAAGTCTTGCACATCATTCATTAAATTTATTCTTGGAATGTGACGTTTAATGCTATGTAAATGTCATTGTTTTAAATTATAAGTTGAAGAAGTCTTTTTCTAGTTTTAATTTGCTAAGAGGTTTAATTATGCATGGTTGTCAAGTTTATCAAATGATTTTCTATATCTATTTAGATAATTATATTTTATGTTAATTTAGCACATTATATTCATTGTTTTCAGACTAATAAATCAACTTTGCATTTCTTTGATAATGCATACTTTGTCATGGTTTATATGGTTTGAATTCAATATACGAAGACTTTGTAACAAATATTTGTTTCTGAGTTAATGAAAGATTTTAGTCAGTGATATTTTTATGTTTTGGTATCAAGTTATGTTGGCCTCAAAAAATAAGAATATTATAAATAACTTGCACCTACTAACTACAACAACTATATATATGTGAATCTTGAAAAGACAAATTGGAGCAAGAAAAATCCAATCCCAGAAGATTACATGTTAAATAATATTGATTATAAAATTAAATAATTTATATTTAATTACTTAAGTACCCTTTTTTCTATGTTAGTTTTTATGTTTGCATTTAAAGACATAATAAGTTATATATAATGAGTAAATTTTATATAATAAACAATTTAATTTTGTATTATGAGCTCTCACACAAGAAAAATTTATTTATATATAGAAAATATATTTATTCTCACCTCTTATATTTTTATAATCTAATACCTTTTCTTCACTCTTTGTTCTTTGATCCCAAATAGAAAAAAAAATTACTGAAAAATAGGGATAATGCTGTTTCTTCAAGTAAGCCATGAAAAAAGATATTATGAAGCAACCCTTCTAAACACTGCAGTCTTGAATAAAATTGAAAGCAATATAAATGCTCCCTGGAACTACCACCAGAATGCTATTCTGGCGCCAAGTGCAGTACATCCTTTATTCTAGACATCATCCATCTGGAAAGGCTCATTCAAATATCCATTGGTTATGATGATGTGATTCAAAACCATAGAGGGTTCAAATAGGAGACAAAGAAATTCCTTTGGAGTTCAGGTTCAACCATTGATTTCAAGGGCAGATAAGAAATCACGTAGGTATCTACAACAAAACTAGCAACCACAACAAAAAAAACAAATGAGCTTAAAAAAGAAATTACAGACCAAGTCTCAAATTCTCCACAGAAGTACCCAATATTGGAATACAGGGGGAAAAAGATCTAAAAGATAGAAAATATAGCTTCAAACTTTGTACCCAGCTATATTTTATTCAATATGATAGAAACACAGAGACGTGTTTGAACTTATAATACTGGAGATCAAAAACAATCATAAACCCTGCTTATAAAAAATATGAAGTCAATCTAGAAATAAGTCCAAATTTAAAATCAAGAACAGGAAAAAGAAAAAGAAATCATAATAAAAGGAAAAGTGATAAGCATTGAATCCACTGAATTTAAAAAATAAAAATCAGCCCTGGATGGTGTGGCTCAGTGGATTAAATGCCAGCTTGCGAACCAAAGGGTTGCAGTTTGATTCCCAGTCAGGACCCCATCCTGGGTTGTGGGGTCACGTCCCCATTTGGGAGTGTGTGAGAGGTAATCACACACTGATGTTTCTCCTTCTCTTTCTCCCTCCCTTACCCTCTCTCTAAAAATGAATAAATAAATAAATATTTTTAAAAAATCAAATAATAACCATTATATCGATCATAATACTTTTGCCAAAGCAAATGTAATATATATATTTATTATTTGTAACACCAAATATTGGGAGGAGAGGCTCAGAGGATATACTAGTTTCTAATTTTTCAGAGCAGAAAGTCAATAGAACTTATCTAAATTGGAAACAGAAGGTTAAAAATACTCTAACATCTCAATACACTCTAATTTATTGATTTAAGATTGCTCTATTGGCAATTAATGTCAGGTAATAAAGTAACATTTATCTGAAGCTTAATATTCCTTAATTTCAATCAAGTTTTTGCTCCTTAACTTTGTTAAATGTAATTAAATTTTAATTAAAAGGTTAAATATGTGTAGCAGTATAGTATGATATAGCCCTGGCTGGTTTGGCTCAGTGGATTGAGCGTCGGCCTGCGAGCTAAGTGTCGCTGGTTCAATCTTCCAGTCAGGGCACATCAGAGAAGGAAAACTCTGACTCCAAAAAACCTCCGCTGCCTTGCGGCATACCTCTTCAGGGGAAAGGCTAAGGGAGTAAACCCCGACAGAAAATCCGGAGCCGGAGTCCCTAAGGCGGTTTGACGTTGTAGTCAACACCGGCAACTCCTGCGGTGCACCTGAAGCCAAGCTGTATTGACTCCGTCTTTCCCTTGGACCCTTCAGCTGCGAAGAGAGGGGGGTTCTGCTGCATGGGCAACAGCAGACCCTCCATATCACCCTGCCCAGGCTCTGTAGCTTCAGCTTCACTGGAGAGGACACTCCAGCGTCATCGCAAGATGTCGATTCAACACGGGAGGAGACAGATACCGTGTCACTCCCGAGTCGGACTGCACAGCCATTCTCGGCGGTGCAGATAGACTCTTAAGAAGCTACACCATCGTCTCTCGAGACGGACGGCTGCCGACGACGATAGTATGATAACAGTCTTTCTAAAATAATTTACACTTACTTATATTTATATAGACACATCTGAAATAATAGTCCCTAAATGTTGACAATGATTATCAGTGGTAAGATATCAAATCATTTTGAAAGTATTTTCTTTGTGGTTTTTGGAATTGTGTGATTGTTTTTATATAATCCTTGCATTACTTATACATAAAATCATTCTTCTAAATTATAAAAATTAATGTAAATAGTATTTGACTTAGTAAATACAAACTAGAAATCACAATAGTCAAAACCTTTTTAAAATTCAAATATATATAAAATAATATTCTAATAGAAAAAGGACAAAGAAAAAAACAAAAGGTAAAAAATTATTGACTAACACATTAAGAATAAATAGTGCAGATTCTCTAGTAACCAAAAAAATTCAAGTTCAAATCAGTCTTTTATTTTATTTTTTAACCTGCTTATAAAAGATTATTGGGGTAGGCCTTCTCACATTCTGGTAGTGGAAGTATAAATTGACATAAGTTATCTAGAATGCAATTTGACAATATTTGGCTGGGTTTTAAAAGTATTAATAATCTTTTTCAACTTCAAAAATTTAAGCTTCTAAAACTACTAAAAAACCTAAACAAACACTTATAAAAGTGTGTATATTTCACTGTAATTTCTAGAAAAGAAGACCAGGAAATAATCTAAAAGTCCAATAATATAAGAAATATTCTAGTCTATAATAAATAATAATTTTCACTTATTGAGCTTTCATAACATGCCCAATTTTGTCAAGGGCTTTGTATATGGGATCCCATTATATCTTTATAATGACACAGAGTAGCAGGGACTATAAATATTTTACACATGAGAGATTGCCCAGAGAGTTTGGAAGCATAATGATGACAAAGCTCATGGGTAACTAAAAAATGAGTGTTCGTCAATATTGTGTGCTTCCTCTATTTTAATATGTTTATTTTGTTGATTTATGATTGAATTTGCCTATAAACAGTGCCAGTCAAGTGTAAATGTTATTTTATTAAAACTTGGTTATAGATTTTTACAGATCTAAAAAAAAAAATTAGTGTTGACTTCTGGTTTCTAGTTTCTCATATTAGGAGTTTGGGTTACACCACCCCCTCCTAACAAAAGTAAAAAGTTGAACAAACTGAATAACCAACAAATCTTCTTTAATCCATGAGAGAGGAGCACACAGGACAACCCCCAAGACTGGTGAGGCAGGCAAGTCAATATAGGGAGTCATGATATATCAGAGCAGAGACTTAGTTGCAGAAGCCTCCACAGGCACCAGTGCCAACGTAGGAAAACCTGAACTGTAATTGAATAATTGCTGGAGGCTCAGTTTGAACAACTCTAAGACATTTCAGGGGGACCCAGTTTTGGGATGAGGGCCACCCTACAATTTTGTGAGATTTACCTCTAGGCCCTCAACTAGGTTCTTTTATTTTTTTATGGCGAATTCTTTTTTATTTTATTTTATTTTTTTAAATGACAGTTTACATTCAAGATTATTTTGTGTTAGTTTCAGGTGTACAGCATAGTGGTTGGACAACCATATAATTTACAAAGTGATCCCCTCAATATTTCAAGTACTTGCCTGGAACCACACATAGTTATTACAATATTATTGACTATATTCCCTAGGCTATACATTACATCCTAGTGATTATTTTGTAACTGTCAATTTATACTTCACTTTTTCCACCCAGTACCCACCACCCTGCCACCATGCCCTGGCAACCATCAGCGAGCTCTCTGTATCTATGAGTCTATTTCAATTTTGTTGATTTGCTTATTTTGTTCTTTAGATTCCACATATAATTGAAATCATCTTATTTGTCTTTCTTTGACTGAGTTATTTCACTTAGCATAATATTCTCTAGATCCATCTGTGCTGTTGCAAATAGTAAGATTTCCTTGTTTTTTATGACAGTGTAATATTCTATTGTATATATATACCACAACTTTTTTTATTCATTTACAGTTTACATTCATCATTATTCTGTATAAGTTTCAGCTGTACAGCACCGTGGTTAGATAATCATAATCCCTGGGGCTTTCAGCAGGAGGGGAGTGAAAGGGGTCATTTTAAAATACACCAGAGCAGGTTGATTTTTGTTCATTGGCCTGCCCTCAGGAGAAACTGAGCCCAAAGGAATGAGGAGAAGGAAATACCGGACTCTAGCTGAATCTAACCATCCTGCCTCATGTAAGAGGGGAGAAAAAACTGAGAAACACTTGTGAATGTTTGTTCACTGACTAGAGACAAATCTCAATAAAAGACAGACCTAATTATAGGACTATAGACATTCCCGAGATATTGTAGATTTGGTTCCAGACCACTGCAATAAAGTAAATATAGTAATAAAGCATCACACAAATGTTTTGATTTCCCAGTGCATATAAAAGTTACATTTACACTATATTGTAGTCTATTAAGTATGAAGTAGCATTGTGTTTAAAAAAGTGTATACCTTAATTTAAAAATACTTTAATGCTAAAAAAATACTAACCATTCTCCGAGCCTTAAGTGAGTTGTAATCTTTTTGCTGGTTGAGGGTCTTACCATCAATTTGTAAAAAGCTCAGTATCTGAGAAGTGCAATAAAGTGAAACACAATAAAATAAGGTATGCAGCATTTCACCTCCACCACATTACTAAGGTCTACTTGCATCAATTCCTTTTATCAGGTTCAACATGTCTGGCTATCAAGAAAAATGTGCAAAACATACCAAAAAGCAAAACCAAAATAAAAATTTGAAGAGAGAGAGCCAGCACAAAACCCAGACATGCAGAGATATAGTAATTATTAGACCAGGAATTTTTTTAAAAACTGATTAATATGCTAAAGATTCTGATGTATAAGTAGAGAAGAGATGAACATATAAGCAGAGAAATAGAAATCATAAGAACTCAAAACAACCTTAGAGATCAAAAGCACTGAAACATAGATAAAGAATGTCTTTGATGGCTCATTAGTAGATTGGCCATGGCAGAGGAAAGAATCTTTGAGCTTCAGGATATTTCAATAGAAACCTCCAAACAAAAAAACAAAGAGAACAAAAACCAAAAAAAAAAAAAAAAAGAAGAAGAAGAAGAGAGTATTTCAGAACTCTGAGACAATTCCACAAGGTTAATAGAAATACCACAAGGAGAAGAAAGGGGGAAAGGAACCAAAGAAATATTTGAAATAATAATGAATGAAAATTTTCCCAATTAAAAATGTAGGTACATAGATGTTTATCACAATGACATTTATTTTTCAAAAATATGATTATATTCTAGATTTTCACAATAAGAAAATAGATTATTATATGCTTATATGTGAATCTGCATCCATTAAGACTTTTCAAAGATTATTTAATGACTTAGAAAAATGCATTAAATATGAAATCAAGTGGAAAAAGAACAAAAACTTATGTTAGGTCTCAGTTCTATTTATATATAGAGAGAAATGTTTTAAATAGGCAGAAAGAAATAAATATTTTAAATATTTAATATCTGAGTGGGTTTGTATGTTATATTTACTTCTTCATATGTCTTAAAATTCTATAACACATACACATACTATTTTTATATTTTTTAGAATGACTTAAAAAATAGTATGAGTATTATGAAACACACCCACAACAAAATTAATATAATTTTTAATACAAATTCCATTGCAATATTGTGGGAAATTGACTAGTTGTTAAATAAATGGTTCTATGTTTATTGGATATTCATATAAAATAACAGTTTGCTTTTTAACTCATATCATAGCAGGCATAAATACTTTATTCTTTTTTATGGACAAATAATATTCCATTTTAAATATACCATTGTGTTTTTCCATTCATAAATTAATAGATATTTGGACTGTTCCCATTTGGGGCTATTATAAATGGTGCTGCTATGAACATCCATGTACAAGTTTTTGTATAGATATATATCTGCATGACTCTTAGGTATATACCTTGGAATGGAAATTCCGGGTCACATGGTAACTCTATGCTTTAACTTTTGAGGAACTGGTTTTGAATACAGCTACACTACTTAGTACTGTTTCAAAAATCTTGCCTACCACACGGTCATAAAAATGTATGAATGGTCTAATTTCTCAGCATTCTAGCCAACATATTATTACCTGTCATTTTGATTTTAGCTACTCTAATGTGGGTGAAGTGTTATCAGATAAGGTTTTAATTAGCATTTTCTGGATGTTTAGTTTGTTTTCACATAGTTATAGGCCCAGGGCATACATAGCTTCTTTAGAGAAATGTCTACTCAGATGTTTTTGGCCAACTTTTAAGTTGGGTTGTTATTTTTATTGTTGAGTTAAAAAATTATTTATGTAGTCTCAATACTGTTATCAAAATTTTAACTTGCAAATATTCTCTTCTCTGTGTTGATTTTTATTTCTTAATATTGCATTTTGAAGCAAAAAAATTGATTTTTAATTTATCTCTTCTTTTTTTGTCACTTGTGTTTCTAGTGTTCTAAGAAGGTGTTACCTAAATCAAAGTAACAAATATTTGCTGTTATATTTTGTATCGTACTAAGAATTTTATAGTTTCAGCTCTTGTATTTATGTCTATGATCAATTTTGAATTAATGTTTTGCATACAGTGTGAAAAAAGAGTACAAATTTATTAGTTTATATGTAGGCATATAGTTGTCCAGCAATACTTATCAAAAAGACTATTCTTTCCTCTTTGAATTGCCATAATATTTTGGTGAAAACCAATAGACTATAAATATGAGGGTTTATTTCTGGACTCTTGATTTTATTCCATTGATCTATATGTCTATCTCTATGAGAGTACCACACTTTTTTATTACTGCAGCTTTGTGTATATTTAGACTACAAAATAAATATTAAAAAGAAACAAGTAAAATTAATTTTAACTGTATATTTTACTTAGCCCAATATATCTCAGATATCATTTCAACATGTAGCCAATATTAAAATTCTTAATATTTTACTTTATATTTTATTTTTTTTCAAAATTCAAAGATCTATATATGTAGCACAGTTCAGACTGCCACATTTCTAGTTTGCCATAACCATATGTGGCTAGTGGCTATCATATTGCATAGCACTTGTCTAGAAAAAAACATTGATAAACATTTTTATAATCTTGTGGTAAGCAATGATTTTTAAACAATATTAAAAATGAAGTAATTATAAGTAAAGCAAATAATAACTCTAACCGATAAAATAAAGTGTTTCTTTTGATCAAAAATACTGTTATTTTATTACTATTTAGTGATTATTAAAGCATGTTATAGACTGGGAGAATAATTTCAGTACATATACTCAACCAAGGACTCATATCTAAAACCTATGAACAATTCTTCAAATCAATAAGTAAAAGACAGACAACCCTATTATTTTTTGAAAATCTGAAGTCTTAATTGACGATTTCACAAAACTGTATGAAAGTTTGTTCAATGTTATTATCCTCAAAATCCTAATTAAAAACACAATAAAATACCACTATCCATTTACTATAATGAAAAACAAGTTACAACTAAGTGTAGAACAACCAGAACTCATACACTGCTGGCAGGTAATGTATCTTTATACAACCATTCTGGAAAAATTATTTGGAACTGTCTATTAACATTAAATATTTCTTCCCTCTATACTGCTTTAAGTATTGTAGATACCATACAGAAATGAGTATATATTCTCAAAAGAATGCTCATTTCAATACAGTTTAAAGTTGCCCCAAATTGAAAAGACCTTAACACTCACCATCAATGAGATGGATAATGATATAATGATATATTCACCAATGGAATAGCTAACAACAATGGAAGAAAAGGATAAGCAGGTATGATGTATAGGTAGAAGTATGTATAGTGCTCACAGATGCAGTATTCAGGAAAGCAAGTCAGAATGAAAGTGTACCTATTGTATTACCCCATTTACACGAATCAAAAAGAGTAGTAAATGAATCTGTGCTATTAGCTGAAAGAATAGTAGGTATTTTATGGAGGATACTGATTGGGAGAGAACAAGAGAGAGCCATTCAGTCTGTGGGGAATTTTCCGCATCTTGATTTGTGTGATGACTGCACAAAAGTAGGCATATGTAAAATTTAATCAGTTAGTACACCTTAGATTTTTGCATTTTACTGCATGCACGTTACACCTCAAAATAATGTTTGAAAAAAATTTTAAATATAACATGAGGCATTGAAAGATTCCCATAGGTCAAGCAACTCGGGAGTGATAGGAATAAAAATTTAATGATGTAGAAGATGAGGCTTTTCAAAGAAATAAAAATTTGGTTGGACTAGAGCATAATATAGACTTAAGCAGTTTTATCCTTCATTTTGAGTCAATTTGGTTTGAATTAAAATTATTTTTATATTATGGAAGTTTGATAGTTAAACTGTTTTCATGATTTGAAATCTCTGGATATATTTGAGGACAGGAAAAAAATAATTGCTATAATGAGTGAAAAAAGAACTTTTTTCTGCCTCAAGCTTATAAAGATAAGAGGACATTTAATGGAGCTTTTCATTTAACTTTAAAAGCACCCTGCATGGTCGAACCCTCTTTCCATATAATTTAATGATCCAGGAAGCATTTTTGTGAATGGCAAACTAGTGTGCTAGATGTAGCTAGGAAGGAAGCAGAAAGAGTAAATGGGTTGGTTTAGCCATTAAAGACAATAACATTTATCCTACCAGAGCTGGGCTAGAAGAAGAGAAAATAAAGGCAAATACATGCACATTAGATGTGGCACAAAAAGAATAATTAGTCTTTGTGTGGCTCTTTAAAGGATCCACTGGCTCTTAGATATAACCAGATAGGGAAAGGAAAAAAAAATAAGTAAATTTATTTTCTAAGACCCAGGAAAGTATCTGACCAGTTTTTCTCTGCTCTGTGTCAATTATTTAAACCTTGCATCTTAGAAGACTCCCTAGAAGTGAAGCTTGAAATAGCAATTTCTTTGCTTGCCATTTCTTGATGGAGTACTCTCAAATGAAATTTGTGAAGAATTGAAGGGGGCAGGATCAGGCAGCGTAAGAGGTCAGGCACAGATATGGACCCAGTACTGTCAGGAATAGGCTTAGCCTAATGCCATAGGGAGCTCTGGAATGGGAATCAACCACAGATGTGCCCTAACTACAGTCAAAGTGGGTATGTCTGTTAACTCATATCAGTTAATCCTATAGGCCTGACAGAGGGGGATGAAGAAGTGAACTGTTAGCAGCATATGCTTTCAGCATATGAGAAATGGGCCTCTAGCCAGATGAAATGGAAGTGGGAGGGGGGTGGCAGTAATGTGGACATAGAGATCTTAAATTAATCTCATTCTTTCTTACTTATAATGGCCAATGATAAGTGTCTGCCTGGCTTCATAGTTAAGTTAGTATTACTCAAACTGTAGCAATTTGCAAATTACATTATATATGCCCTTATCTAATCAACTTAAATGACTATTGTTTCCCTTTTGTGTAAGCAATACTGTCTGTGAAACTATATGTTTGGGTTGCTATATTCTTAGTACATAGTCGAAAACATGTATAAATATTGAGAAAGGAAAGGATGCTTAAGCTATTCTGGCTCAATTGATAACCAAGAGAGAATAATGAGGTTCCCTAAATTTCTCACTGAGGGACAAACCATAGAAGCTAGACACATATACCTTCTACAGAATTTCAAAACTAAAGGTCAATGATTGCAGAAAACAGCGGCAGATAAGAATGCAGTTCAAATAATTTAAAGGCATCTTACTTGTTTCTAGACCCAACCTTATCTTTTCTATGCATTCCTTTCACTTGATGTAAAACTGTTAATTACTGAAAAATATGTACCATAATGGAAACTTCTGATGTACCAAATGCACTTTTGCTTACTTTCACGTCTATATAAGCATCATTCAGTTCTCTGAAGTTGGGGTACTATATCAAGGTTTCTTGAAACTCTGCTCTTGAACTATAGTCCTCACTGAGGCCCAAATAAAACTCATTTTTAAATTTACAGAGATTCAGTTACCTTTTTGTTGACAATGTTTAAACTTATCATGTTATCAGAAGTACAATTACCACTGTTTGAGCAGCATTGTTTTAAGGAGTGCCAAATGACATACTTGATTTCAAAATGTGACCTTTATTATAGCAAACCTATTAAGGTGTTTGAAGCCACCATCACAAAAGCTTCATCTTTGCATTAAAATAGTGTCTTTAAAAGGTTCTAGATTGAAAAATGTGTGAACAGAGAAGGGAAATCATCATCAGACATTATCATAATTAATCTTACCACTCATATACAGCAGGGCTCTCAGAGAATGGAATGCTGAAGAGGTCAATTTTTATATTTGAGGGAGGGATATCATAGATCCTGCCCAGGATGGTAGGCTGACAGAGTTAGAGAAGAAGATAAAAGCATTGGAGTGTATATAAACATAATTGAGGCTGAGGAGAAATGATCATGATGTCAAGGAAAGTTTCAAAAAGCAGCCTGGATACACTCCAATCATTAATTAAGATGACTAAGATACATTGGCATTAGTGAAAATGTAGATGTTTAGATCAATGGAACAGAATAAAAATCACACCTATACAGTCAATTGGTTTATGATAAGATTACCAGGGCAGTTAATGAGCAAGGAAAATCTTTTAATAGATGATCCTGGATCAACTGATTAGTGATACCAAGAATGAAAATAAAAATCCTTGATCCTTGACTATTACCTGATTCTAAACACAAAAGGAAACTCAAAATAGATTATTATCATAAGTGTAGATTTAAAGCTATACAGCTTGGAGAACAAAATAGGAAAATATATTTGTGAATTTAGGGTAAATAAAGATTGCTTCTACAAGAAGTATGAACCAAAAGAGAAAAACTGGGTAAACTTGATTGCATTAAGTTAAAATTTAAAGAGCTCTTTAAAAGGCATTATTAGGAAAACAAAAAGGTAAGCCACAGAGTGAGAAAATATTTGCAACACACACACACACACACATCTATAAATCAGACAAAAGAAATGTATTCAGAATATTTTTTAAATTTTGCAACTCAATAAAAAGACACAACCTCATAAAATATGGGCAAAATATGAATAGAGAATTCACAAAAGAAGATATGCAAATTATTAATAAGCACATGAAAATACACTCAATATCATTAGTCATTAGGGAAATGCTAACTAAAACCACAAAAAGATAACAATACATACTGCTGAGCTAAGGGGCACCAGAGTGTCCTGATTTAACTTTGGGGATTTTCTTTTCTATATTTTAATATCAGGTCTTTTCAATTTTCAAGGGCAAATGTAACTAGGAATCATTAACAAGTCAACCAAAAGCAAGCATAGATGATTTCATTAGGCCAATTAAAGAAATGATAATTCTAAAGATGCTGTTTTTCCTATTTTCCATAATGAACTTGGCTGGTGCAAGATGATCAGTTTGTGTGTCATTTCAGCATCCCCTGGGTCCTGCCTTTCAGGCAAGGAAACAAATAACACCAACTCACATCCCTGGCTTTGTCGTATGCATGGCTGGAAATGCTTTTGTATAGCTGATTCTGGAAATGTGAGGATTTCAGTTCCACTGCCTGAATAATTATCTCAGAGAAGGGGGATTTTTAGATGTTGAATTGTGAGGCTGAGAGGAGAGAGAATATGAAGGGTATTACTAAATAAATGTCCTACTTCTTCTGTTGGGATATATACATCATCGTCCCAGCTGTCACTAGTCACCACCAAATGAGTGTGCATTTGTCACACTTCATTTAACAGGCTTTCAGGACTGGCTGAGCTCGAGCCTGGCCAAGATTATAGCTGTTTAAAGTCTCTACAACAGACTTCATAATAAATCCCACTGTAAGGCCAAAGCCAGGAGTGAAGGGAGCTAGGTTATTGCAGGGCTTTGTGAAAGGGATAAAGGTGGGATCAATACTGCAGAAAGGCACTAAGAAAAGGAAGGAAGACAGACCTTTTGTGGAGATCAATCTGCACAGATTTTTTTATTTCCATATGAGCCTCTCTAGCTGCAAGCAAATCACTATCATCACCCTCATGATTACCATCTTCAACAGCCACCCAAGGGTAACAAAAATTTTGTAACTGTCTAAGGAATCGGGAGGAGTTTTTGCAAGAGGAGCTGGGGCAAGAAGTAGGAGTCAACGCTGAGTCTCAGCATTGCTGCAACTGTGCTAGTCTATGCAGTCCACGGAAAGAAGCTGTGGCATAAGAGAGGTGTGATCCTTTGTTGCAATCACTTAGAACAGTTTTCGGACAAATGTGTAGGTTCCTACTGCAAAAGCTAGAGAAATGTGTGCACTAAGTAGCTCAACTCTTGAATGACCTTCTGAGTAGCGTGTTAGGAGAAAACCCCATCTCAAACTCATCCTCTCTCCTCTGTTCTGTGATGTAGATACCAATACCAGCAAAGAGATACAGAATGAAAAGTAGAGGGGAGTCTTCGGGGTGCTTGCTAGTGAGTGTGAATGGATGCCAGGCTCTGGTCTGTGAAGCAGGAGGGAAGGCACAAATAAACAGGTAAAACTGTATGGTGTAACAGAGGCTGGGACAAAGCTATGTAATACATGGTTCTGTAAAAAACCAAGTTTGTAGGGAAGGTGAACCGGAGTAGAAAAAGGTATGTGGGAATATTGAATGGGGCATAAATAATGCCAGGACGAAAGTGTGTGAGGTGAGCCTGGAGAGGTGGGCAGAGACCAGATCATGAAAGGGCTTTACATCCATGCTAAGGAGATTCAACATTATGCCGAAGATAATGAGAAGACATGGGAAAGTCATAAGACATTGGAGGATTGTGAGAGTGTTATAAGGAGATGATTGTACTGACATTGTGGAGAATGGATTAGATGAAAACAAAACTAAAGGCAAATAGATTGGTGGAGATAGCTACACTGATTCAGATAAGAAATGTTGATAAACTAACTTAATAAAGAGGCAGAGGTGGAGAAGTGGGAGGAAAATGTGGGTGGATTCAAGGAGTCAGGATTGCTATGGATTTGTGGTTAGCTAAGTCATTATTGTGTTTCCCTGCTTTTGTGCTTGATGTTTGACTGACAGTACAATATCTCATCCTCTATTTGCTCACACTCATGGGAACTCTAATATTGCTTGCTAAGGTCTACATTCACTGCTATGTCCAAGAATCTTTATAGAGCACCCTCATGCATCTCTCCTTGAATCCAGAAAACCATGGGACCATTATGAGAAGCTGGATCATCTAGCCTAGGAGGATCTATTATGCCACCAGTGTTACCTATAGTACTAGAGGCCTGGGGATTGCAAATGATATCTAGTAAGATACGTAATCAATAAAAATTGCCCTGTCTCTATGGTTGCAGCTGCTGTCACCTTTGTGTGATTCCCTGTTTTGTTGAAGCAATGTAAACTCCTGCTTTGCCCACTACAACTGTTGGTGCAATCTTTGTTGAGGCTATAGTAATTTTTTTTAAGTTTTTCACCAGCCTCAGTGGTAATTTGCTCAATGAAGAATACACATGACAGCACTGTTGTGGGATCCCAACATTTAAATTTACTTAGATTCCTTCATGTCCTTTCTTCTTCAGGGTATAGGAATGTCCCAAAAAGTGGGATGAAAAAATTTCCACTCTCTACCATATCAGGAAGGCAGAGTGACCATTTCTGTATGACACCTGTGACTTAGGTCAGGTTCCAGAATCTGACCCTGAGGTAATGATTCATGTACAAGTGTTTAATTAAGAAAATGCATCTAAGGAATAACTAAGGAAGTAGAGCAGAAAAAGGGGAAGAAGCTAAGCAAGGGTGTAAGTTTCAGGTAAAGCCCCAGTCTCAGCCTGATCCTAAAGGGAGCTATGAAATGTAAATTACACCTCAGTTTTCCTTAACTCAGGGCAAGGGAACTAGGCTTTCCTACTCATTGGCCAAAGTCCATACCAGGAGTTATAAACCACCAGGCATTTCCCAATCTACCAATAATAGTCCTGCAGTGATGTTTGCAGGTGTGAGCCTTAAAGCTACAGCACAGAGAGCTGAGAGATGGGAACAGAGAGAGTAAAAGGGACCCAAGAGGAATAGGGAAGAGCACTAATAGTGCTCAAACTTGTGTATGAAATGGTCCACTTCTTGTTGTTTGTTTGTTTGTTCATTTGTTTTCTCCTAATGCTTTTTATTATAGGTACCTTGTTGCATTCGTTGGCTTATATTTAAAATCATGTCAATTTGTTTTTCTATCCAGTCATATTTTAAAGGCTTTGAACTGAAGAGAGAATGTGAAAGACTCTTGATTCCTCCCCTCCCCCAAAGCCTTGAATTCTTTATGCAAAATTTTCTATAAACTTTGGTCTCCATATTTTAATATTGCTTCTCTCATATATGTCCAACTGTTAGGTTCTTACCCCATCAGGATCTCTGCTACCATTAAATCTGAGAATGAAGAAAGAGTCTAGAATGATATCCAGTATTTTTACTTCATTTACTGGGTCCCAGAGCGCTAGATGCCAGCAACCCAGGAACAGTCTTGTGGGTTAGAGCTCCTTATAAACACCTTCTCTGGTTCATACAACATAAAGGACAAGGAACCTAATGTATCCTTTGGGAGATACTCTTGAAATTTCTGAATGTCATGAGAAAGCTATGAGTGAACTTAAGAGAGAATTTTAGCCCAGATTCCTTTCCGAAACTAAAGATATAAAGGAAAAAAACGTATCCTGACACTAACCACCACCCAGGATCAGTCTGGATTTACAACTTAATTTGGAGAAATCACCTGGAATAACCAACCGAACACTAGCTGGAGAGAAGTCTTATAACCATGGAGAAACAGAAAAGGCCGCTACATCACAACGTGACTGGTAGAGAGTGTGGAGACGTGGAAGGGCTGGCAGGGCTCTCATGGGTGGCAGCTGAAAGGACTGAGAAACAGCTCAGCAGCCAGGAGCTCCCCCTGAGAAGGGCGGGGTCTAAACCCCCAGCTGGGGTTCCCAGCCTACAGCAACAGAGTGAAAAGTAAATTAGTATCCAGCTGTGAAAAGTGAAAAGCAACAAGGTTTCTGGCTAGCCAGAGAGAAACAGAGGAAGAAAAAGAGCTCTTAAGTGGATCACATACGAAAATATTTTGGCCCCCACTCACCCTGGGCTCAAGCAGAGGGAAGACAGAGAGGACCGGAGACACTTGGGGAGAGTTTAGCATGGTGGCTTTGAGGGGAGAACTGGGGAAGCAGCCAACCAGCTCCCAGTGCTGACTAATCCCGAGTACTGCAGGCAGACCATTCCCCTCAAAGTGGTGTCACCATGAGAGGAAGAAAAAGCCCTGCCTACTGGAATTAAGCTGCCACACCCTCGGTCCTTAAGCCTGATGCCTAATTACATATTGAATAGATTAAAAACTAAAGAAGACAGACAAAGGCAGTAGATCCCTGGAAGTCTCCAGCAGGCTGCCTAGGGCCAGACTGGTACATGATCTGACACCACCGGGGGCAGATCCAGGAAGTGCAGATCATTCTAAGAAGCACCAACAAACAATAGGAGTCACAAAAATGGGGAGACAGAGAAACAACCCCCCATCAAAAGGAAAGGCAGAATCCCCAGAAAGAGTGCTAAATGAAACATAGAGGAGCCAACTATCAGATATGGAATTCAAAACATGGATTATGGAGAAGCTAAATGAGCTCAACAGAAACTACAAAGAACTCCAGGGAAACTACAAAGAACTCCAGAAAAACTACAAAAAACTTACAGAGAATTACACCAGCATGAAAAAGAACATAGAAGCTATCAATAAGAGCCAGGAGGAAATGAAGAATACAATCACTGAATTGAAGAACACAGTAGAAGGAATTAAAAGCAGGCTAGAGAAAGCAGAAGATTGAATCAGTGAGCTGGAGAACAATGTAGACAAAAACTCCCAGACAGTGCAACAAAATGAAAAAAGACTGAACAAGACTAAAGAGGTTCTTAGACAGCTGCAGGACAACATGAAACGTAATAATATCTGTATCATAGGAATTCCAGAAGGAGAAGAAGAAGAGCAAGAGATAGAAGACCTCTTTGAAAAACTAATGACAGAAAACTTCCCTCACATGAGGAGAGAAAGAGTCACGCAAGTCCAGGAAGCACAGAGGGTCCCAATGAAGATGAACCCCAACAAGCCCACCTTAAGACACATAATAATTAAAATGGAAACATTCAAAGACAAAGAGAGAATCCTAAAAGTAGCAAGAGAGAAACAACTAATAACATACAAGGGAGCTCCAATAAGGCTATCATCAGATTTCTCAGCAGAAACACTACAAGCCAGAAGGGAATGGCAAAAAATATTCCAAGCAATGAAAAACAAAGGCCTACAACCAAGAATACTCTACCCAGCAAGGCTCTAATTCAAAATGGGAAGTGAGATAAGGAGTTTCCAAGACAAAAGAAGACTAAAAGAATACATCTCCACCAAACCAGCATTGCAAAGGATGCTAAATGGTCTGCTTTAAGAAGATGAAGAAACAGAGAGAGACAAAGAGGAACATGAGTACAGAGGGGGAAAATGACAATGAATAAGTACTTATCAGCAATAACCTTAAATGTAAATGGATTAAATGCTCCAATCAAAAGATATAGGGTAGCTGAATGGATTAGAAAGCATGACCCACATATATGCTGTCTACAAGAGACCCACCTTAGAACAAAAGATCTACACGGACTGAAAATGAAGGGATGGAAAAAAATATTTCAAGCAAATGGACATGAAAAAAAAGCTGGGGTAGCAATACTTATATCAGACAAAACATATTTCACAGCAAAGGCCATAAAAAGAGACAAAGAATGACATTTCATAATACTTAAGGGGAAAATCCATCAAGAAGATATAACCCTTATAAATATATATGCAACCAACTTAGGAGCACCTAAATATGTAAGGAAAATTTTGAAAGACTCCAAGAAAGATATAGACAGCAACACACTCATAGTAGAGAGCTTGAACACCCCATTGTCAACAATGGACAGATCTTCGAAGCAAAGAAACACCAAAGATATTGAGGCACTGAACAACACTCCAGGTCAAATGGACTTAGTTGATATATATAGAACTTTTCACCCCAAAGAAGCAAAATATACATTCTTCTCAAGTACACATGGAATATTTTCAAAGATAGGCCACATGGTATGACACAAAACAAGCCTCAACAAATTCAAGAAAACTGAAATTATATCAAACATCTTCTCAGATCACAATGGCTTAAAATTGGAAATCAACCTCAAGGAAAAAACGCAAAAGCTTTCAAATTCATGGAGAATGAATAACATGCTATTAAATAATGAATGGGTTAACAATGACATCAAGGAAGAAATCAAAACGTTTCTGGAAACGAATGATAACGAACACACAACAACCCAAAACCTATGGGATACAACAAAAGCAGTCCTGAGAGGAAAGTTCATAGAAATACAGGCCTACCTAAAAAAGCTAGAAGAATCTCTAATAAAAAATTTAACCCTACAGCTACAAGAACTAGAGGAAGAACAACAAGCAACGCCCAGATCAAATAGAAGAAATGAAATCATCAAGATCAGAGCTGAATTAAATGACATAGAGACTAAACTAACAATTCAAAAGATCAACATAAGTAGGAGCTGGTTCTTTGAAAAAATAAACAAAATTGACAAGCCTTTAACCAGGCTCATCAAGAAAAAAAGAGAGAGGACCCAAATAAATAAAATCAGAAATGAAAAAGGAGAAATCAGAACCAATACCACAGAAATACAAAGGATTATAAGAAATTATTATGAACAACTGTATGGCAAGAAATTTGACAACATAGAGGAAATGGGCAAATTCCTGGAAACATATAGTCTTCCAAAATTGAATCAAGAAGAAGCAGAAAGCCTGAATAGACCAATAAAAACTAATGAAATTGAAGGAATAATCAAAAAACTCCGAGCACACAAAAGCCCTGGACCAGATGGCTTCACAGGTGAATTCTACAAAACATTTAGGAAAGAACTAACTCCTATCCTCCTCAGACTATTCCAAAAAATCCAAGAAGAGGGAAGACTCCCAAACTCGTTCTATGAAGCCAGTATTACCCTAATTCCAAAACCAGATCAAGACTCAACAAAGAAAGAAAACTACATGCCAATATCAATGATGAACATAGATGCTAAAATCCTCAACAAAATATTGGCAAACCTGATCCAGCAACACATTAGAAAGATCATACACCACGATCAAGTGGGATTCTTCCCAGGGATGCAAGGATGGTTTAATATTTGCAAATCAATAAACGTAATACACCACATAAAGAAAATAAAAGACAAAAACCACTAGATCATATCAATAGATGCAGAAAAAGCATTTGATAAAGTACAATACCCATTTATGATGAAAACTCTCAGCAAAATGGGAATAGAGGGGACATACCTCAACATAATAAAGGCCATATATGAGAAACCTGAAGCCAATATCATATTCAATGGGCAAAAACTGCTACTATTCTCCCTGAAGTCAGGAACAAGACAATAGTGTACACTCTCTCCACTCCTATTCAACATAGTCTTGGAAGTTCTAGCCATAGCAATCAGACAAGAAAGAGAAATAAAAGGCATCCCAATTGGAAAAGAGGAAGTAAAACTCTCATTATTTGCAGATGACATGATAGTGTACATAGAAAACCCTATGGACTCCACAAAAAAACTACTCGACCTAATAAGTGAATTCAGTAAAATAGCAGGGTACAAAGTTAATATTCAGAAATCAAAGGCATTTCTGTACACCAACAATAAAATCTCAGAGACGGAAACTGAAAAAAAATTTTTATTTACCATAGCAACAAAAAACTAAAGTATTTAGGAATAAACTTAACCAAGGAGGTAAAAGACTGTACTCAGAAAACTACATAACACTGAAGAAAGAAATTAAGGAAGATACAAATAAATGGAAGCACATACCATGCTCATGGATGAAAAGAATCAACATCATTAAAATGTCTATACTACCCAAAGCAATTTATAAGTTCAATGCAATCCTTATTAAAATAGCAATGACATTTTTCACAGACCTAGAACAAATACTTCAAAAATTTATATGGAACCAAAAAAGACCCCGAATAGCCACAGCAATTTTGAGGAAGAAGAAGACAGTTGGAGGAATCACAATACCTGATATCAAACTATACTACAAGGCCACGGTAATCAAAACAGTCTGGTACTGGCATAAGAACAGAGATATAGACCAATGAAACAGGATAGAGATCCCAGAAATAAACTCAGGTCTATATGGTCAACTAATATTTGACAAAGGGAGAAGGAACATCAAATGGAGTGAAAAGAGCCTCTTCAACAAATGGTGTTGGGAGAACTGGACAGGGACATGCAAAAAAATGAAACTAGACCACCAACTTACAGCACACACCAGAATAAACTTAAAATGGATCAAAGACTTAAATGTAAGCCATCACACCATAAGAATCCTAAAGGAAAAAATAGGCAAGAAAATTTCAGATATTCCACGTAGCAACATTTTCACTGATATATCTCCTAAAGCAAAGGAAATAAAGGAAAGAATAAGCAAATGGGAGTACATCAAACTAAAAAGTTTCTGCTCAGCTAAAGAAAACATCAGCAAGATGAAAAGGAAACCAACTATATGGGAAAATATATTTGCCAATGGTATCTCAGACAAGGGATTGATCTCTAAAATATATAAAGAGCTTATACGACTCAACATCAAGAAAACAAACAACCCAATTAAAAAATGGGCAAAGGACCTGAACAAACACTTCTCTGAAGAGGACATACAGAAGGTCCATAGACACATGAAAAAATGCTAATCATCATTAGCCATCAGAGAGATGCAAATAAAAACCACAATGAGATACCACCTCACACCAGTCAGAATGGCCATCATCAATAAATCAACAAACAACTTGTGCTGGAGAGGATGTGGAGAAATGGGAACCCTTGTGCATTGCTGGTGGGAATGCGGACTGGTGCAGCCACTATGGAAAACAGTATGGAATTTCCTCAAAAAACTAAAAATGGAACTGCCTTTTGAACCAGCAATTCCATTGCTAGGATTATATCCAAAAAATCCTGAAATGCCAATTCAAAAGAACCTATGCACCCCTATGTTCATAGCAGCACTATTTACAATAGCCAAGTGCTGGAAACAACCTAAGTGTTCATCTGTAGATGAGTGGATCAAAAAACTGTGTACATTTACACAATGGAGTACTATAATAGAAAGAAAGAAGGAACTTCTACCACTTGCAAAAACATGGATGGAACTAGAGAGAATTATGCTTAGCGAAATAAACCAGGCAACGAAAGAAAAATACCTTATGCTGTCACCTATTATAGGAAACTAATGAACAACACAAACAAATGAGCAAAATTGAACCAGAGGTATGTAAACAAGGAGTAGACTAACAGTAACAAGGGGGGAGGCAGGAGGGAGAAAAGGGGGTAAGAAGCGGAAGGGTCTAGTCAAAGAACATGTATAAATGATCCACGGACATGGACAACTGAGGGGGGACTGAATGTGGGAGAAGGGAGGACAGGGTGCAGGGAAGCAAGAGGGGGAAAAAAGAGGGACAATTGTAATGGAAAAACAAACAAAAAAATTTTTAGTGGGGGAAAAATGGAAAGATGAAGAATGGAAATGCCAGTTCAGTAAATATTAGAAGGACAAGAATTTTCCTTCACACTATATATTTTCCCCACTCTCTGATCCCTCCAGAGTTTGGCATTCAAAAAAGTAAGTAACGACTTAGGTTTCTTTGCATAAAACTAATAAGACTAGTTGTTCATAGAGGTTTTTTTTTTTTTTTTTTTTTGACCAAGACATTGACTGGAGTGTCTTGCCTAAAGGAGGCACGCTTTGGCTCTGGTTGTTACCAAAAAGCCCTGAGGAACTGGGAATGATTTTTGAAGGTAATAAAAGCCCATGAGATAAAAGGCCTGGTACCATGGTTGGTTGTGCAGTCCACAGCAATCTTTCCAGGGAAGGAATGAAGATTGTTTTCCTGAAAGATGGCTAGAAGGGACCTTAAGGCACAATGGAAAACCAGAAGAATTTGGAAAAGACAGGTGCATATAGGCAAGGCTGAATGCCAGGTATGTGGCTCAGCTTCTGTGCCCCGAAGGGCAGACTTAAGGTCACCCTAAACATTCCTTGCGTAAGTCCAGCAAAGCAGAACTAAAGATCATAAGTGATCATTTGCTCCTCTTGTTGTGTTTATGCAAATGAACAGGATAAATTAAAAATGGGCTTAATGCAGTCCCTTTAATGACAAGGAGGGTAATCTTAGGGAGAAAAGTCATTATTCAAGGAAAATCACAATGCTCAGTGGTAGACTATAAAGTAGTGCACCAAACCCTCTTTAAAGTTTCTTTTCATTTAAAATATGTTTTCATTTGAAAGTTAAACTATGTCTGTGATATCATCAAAGATGCTTAATTTACAGGCAAGAAGAATGTCAAATGCCTTGCAACTGAATATCTTTCCAATAAGATAGTCTTACAGATTTAGAGACTTGTATGTGGGTTATGTTACATTAATTAACATGTGTTTTCTGTTTTCAAAGGGCATAAACCTATGATCTCATTACCTGAGTGATTGTCTGTACGTATAGGCCTCACTTAATTCTGTCTGCAGCGCTGCTTCCTGAACTCAACGGTTTGGCTTAACTAAGTGGCTGGGTTGGTGAAGTATGTGGTGGTCTGTGGGCTTCACTTTAAAACCAGTTTCTATTTTCTATCCTAGTGGCTTGGACAGAAAGGGCTCAGAGGTCTGAGAGGGGGAAAACCAAAAATATTTCCCTCAGCCCAAACTAAGTATAATGGGTAAAAGGATTTTGGACCTATGAGATGTTCCTGGCACACCTCCCTCCAAAGAAGTCCTCTTTTTCTCTAATGTGGGACATTGAAAAATTAATCCCTGCCTTCTGTTATCTAGTGGCTATTGATTGAATGATGTCTTTTAACCCTGTTGCCAAATCTTTTGCCCCCAGAATACAACAAGGGTGCCAGCCTGTTAAACCAAGCATGCTGTTGTCTGGGGACAGCCAACTCACCTGGAGTCTGCACGATCCTTCTCCGTGTGGGAAGGCTACCCTCCCCTCCACACCCCCATTCTTATTAGGAATTTCTGGACCAAAGACTAGGTAGGACAATGACCATGTCCATCTTGAAGCAGCTAGAGGAGCTCGAGACCTCCGCCCATTGTTATTTATAATATTATAAAGGGTCTTAAGTCTGAGAGGGAAGGATTGTTATTTTTTATTGTTAAAATAATTAATTAATCATTTATTTATTTTAAAAAAAGAACAAGAATATATAAAAGGGTGAAGCGGGAGAGCTTGTACGTACGACCCATGGTCATGGACTTGGGGCGGAACTGCTGGGGGTGGGCGGGTGCTGGGTGGAGGAGAACAAAGGGGGAAAAATTGGAACTATTGTAACAATATAATCAATAAAATATACTTTAAAAAAAGATATAAAGGAAACTCAGATATATTTGTTTTCCTAAGGTACACAATTCCTAAAATCATAGTGTGATATAACTTGATCAGAACTATAAGATTTTCTGGTTATCTTCTTCCTGTTACTAAGGAAAAAACCAAAGCCCAGAAAAGTGAGGTAACATGCCTTGGTTACCCAGTTAATTGATTACAAGTGCAATGCTAGAATTAAGGTTTTATGATTTCTATCAAAGTAAATACATTGCTGAAAATAAAGATAAAAATGACTATTAAAATTCTCTAGATTATATAGCCTACAATTCACCATTTCAATCTATTAGTTCTCTACTTCCAATCTTCCTACATTTAAAATTAATTTTTGATTGCCCCACAAACTGTTGTCTAAATATATTGAGTTACTCTAGTATGTTTTTAGTAACTAGTCAATCAACCTATAAGTATTTACTATTTTAATGAGCCTGAAAGAGTTCAAAGAATTACTCTTTCAAGGAAAGTTAAGGCTGTCCAGAGACAGCCAACTGACCTGGAGTCTGCACGATCCTTCCCCATGTGGGAAGGCCACCCTCCCCTCCACACCCCCACTATTATTAGGGATTTCTGGACCCAAGGGTAGGTAGGACGACGACCATGTCCAGCTCGAAGCAGCTAGAGGAGCTTGAGACCTTCGCCCATTGTCCTTTACAAGATTACAAAGGGTCTTAATATCTGAGAGGGAAGGATAGTTATTTTTTATGAACCATGGGTATGGACTTGGGGGGTATTGCTGGGGGAGGGAGATACTGGGTGGAGGGGAGTAAAGGGGAGAAAATTGGGACTATTGTAACAATATAATCAATAAAATACATTAAAAAGAAAGAAAAGAAAGAACGTTAAGGCAAAATGCAAGCACATATCCCAATAAATATGATGACAACAAAAACACATCTTTCTGGTTGTATTACTTCAACACATTTAATCACTCCAAACTTGGGTATCAGACATATTGCCTGGGTTCCATTTCTAACATTTCTAGTTCTACAGCTGCTAAACTTTGTGGCCTTGGACAAGTTATTTAACCTTATAACTTCCAGTTTCCTTATCTGTAAAATAAGCATAATAATGGAATCTCACATGTACAGTTGTGTATAATTTAAAGTTCATGGTGCTAAAATACAGATGTTAAAATAGCTAATAGCTAAAATACAAATGCCCCTTCAAATATATAAAGCTTGAATTCCCCTCTCCACTCAGCTTTAAATTCTTGTGTATTTAAGTGTTTTTGAAAATTTAATTAAATTAATGTGTACATTATTATCTGAAATTAAGTAAAAATAATTTTAGTATTAATATGTGAAAATAATTTACACATCTATCTGAAAACATCTGTTCTTAAAATAATAGATCTTTTCTGTTCTGATATATATGAAAATGTTGTAAATAAATTTTAGGACAACAAATTTTTCTATAAAAATCTGAAACATTTTAAGATATATGTTTCATTAAGAAAAAATTAATGATGCATGCAAAGTCCTCAGTACAATACCCGGAATATAAGCACCTTACTAATGGTAGTTATTATCATTGACTTTACTCCACACACTTTTTATTATTCAAGTTTAATTCATACACCATAAAATCACCACTTTTAAATTTACAGTTCAGTAATTTTTGCATATTCACAGTCTTAAAGTAATCACTCTTTAATTCCAAAACATTTGCATCATTTATTGAAAAAAAAAAAACCTCTGCACTCTTTAACAGTCATTCCCATTTTCCTGGCACTTGGCAACTATTAATTTACTTTATATATTTATGAATTTGCTTATTATTGAATATTTAATATAAATGGAACTATACAGCATGTGGCCTTTTTTATCTGGTTTCTTTCAAGTGTCATTCATGTTGTACCATGTGTCAGTACTTTATTTATTATGATGAACAAATAATATTCTCCTGTATGGGTATATCACATTTGCTTATCCATTTATCAGTTGATGGGCATTTAGGTTGTTTTCCTTTTTTACTATTATAACCAATGCTACTATAAACATTCATGTACAAGTTTTTATATGACTATATATTCTCAATCCTTTTGGTTATATGCATAAGAGTGAAAATACTGGGTTATATGCTTACCTCTATATTTTCTAGAGTGGCTATGCCATTTAACATTTCTACCAGCAATATACATTTCTCTTCAGCACTTATTATTGGTTATTTTGATTATAGCCATTCTAGTGTATGTGAAATGGTATCACATTATGGCTTTGATTTGTATCTCTTTTTCTTAAATTCTCACCTGAGGGTCTGTTAATTGATTTAGAGAAAGAGAGATAGAGGGAGATGGAGAGAGAGAAAACTATCAATGTGAGAGAAACATCAATCAGTTGCCTCCTGTACATGCCCCAACTAAGAATTGAATCCACAACCTACATGTGTGTACTGAGCAGAAATCAATCCTGCACACTTTTGGTTTATGGGACAAATGCTCCAACCACCTGAGCCACCAGCCAGGACTAATTTACATTTCTTAATAATTAATGGTGTTGACGATCTTTTCATTTCCTTGTTAGACATTTGTATGACTTTTTCAAAAAATTGTCTATTCAAATCATTTGCCTATTTTTAATGAGGTTTGTCTTTTTATTGTTGAGTTGTAAGAATTCCACATATTTTTATTGGATATTACTTAATGGATCAGGTGACATTCCAGAAGTTGCAAACACATAGGTAAAAATATATAAAAATCTCTGCTTTCATAAACTTACATTCTAGTGGTGGTATAGAGCTCATCCCCCAACCCAACCCCCCAAAAGTAAACAGGTAAAAGAACAAGAAAACTGTCTTAGGACAGAAAGTCTTCTCAGGAACACTAAATAAAGAAAAGAAAGGAATGGATAAAATAGTGACAGGTGACTTGGAGACAGCATAATATATGGTAGACAGGGAAAGATACACTTTGAGTTGAGACTTACAGCAATAGAAAGAACCTATCACAGGAAAATAAACTATTATTGAAAATAAATGCCAAGATTATAGTAGCATAGGCCAAAAAAACAAAAAACAAAGAAAAAAATGAACCAAAAAAATGTATATTCCAAAATAAAGTAAGATGCATAGCTGAAAAAGTCCCATTAGTTTAATGATATGCCTGATAGAATTTTTGGTCAACTTAGCCCTATATCTGGAATTACATAAAGATATGTAATTCTTCCCAGGATTCCTTTCACGTGTTATTAGGTAGGCAAATTTTGCCCTGATATATTTTGAAAAAAAAAAAAATTGTACCACTTGAATTCAGGCAGGGAGCATAGAGTGCTTTTTACAGTTTGGTGGGTAAGTACATACATTTCAAGGCTAGTCCCTACCAGTTGACAGTAATGAGGCCAAAGGGCAAGGTATAATTAAAACTATCTTCTTTATTAAGATCATAGATGACATGGTAAAAAAAAAATCAGGCATTCAGCAAAGTTAGAACGAAGTTCTATGTTCCCAATATTGAACTTTCTTTGAAGTCATTTTTCAAAGCAAATACATAGACTATAAAGGTGATGTATTTCTTATTTGCAAACAATGCATAAAACATAAAGTAACAGGCATGTTATTCACGTTTAAAAAATGCAGTTTAGAATGTAGCTTCCTTGCTTGTTTTGAAGCCAGCTGCCAGAGGATATGAATAACAAGATCAGAGGAATTTAATAATGCTAAGTGTGCTTGTGGATAATTCCCCCTCATTTGGGTGCAGTTCCACCTGGATGAAGAAAAAATACCTGAAACACCAGCAACATTTCACTGGAATATAATGATGATGATGATGATGATGATGATGATGATGTTCCTGTATACAAAAATCCAATCTAATGCAACTTGAACTATTCAACCATTCAACAACACTTTATGATGAAGGTTGGTGCTTTTATTAAATTTATTAAAAGCATAAATTCAAACCTAGAAGTTAACAAAAATGCCTCAAGAATAACTAAAATATAAAATGTACTACCTATTATTGATAGTCATTGGACATTGACTTTTTAAACAGCTATTTGTTGGTTTCCTACCATGTACCAAACAGCTTTTATAGATGCTGGGACACAAGGATGAGAAAAAGAGACAAAACCTTGTTCTTAATAAAGCTTACATTCTAGTGAAGGAATCTACCAATAAATAAATAAATAAACAAGAAAACTTTAGAATGTAATAAATTCTATAAATAAAAAAGGATGAGGTTATATACAGGATTGGGCAAAAGTAAGTTTATAGTTGTTCATATGAAAAGTATTATAACACTAATAAATGATAATACAAGAATAAACTCTGTTTGTTGTGTGCTCACAGCTGTAAACCTACTTTTACTCACCCTGTATAGTAATAGGAGGGATAGAATGAGAGCAAGATTAGACAGGATGATTAATAAAGATCTCTGTAAGTTTATAAAATCTGACTTGAGACTTGAATGACTAAGCTTGAATATAATATTTTATATTGTATTTTTGTATGTTATATGTATGTGTTGTTTAACTTCTTTGTTACAATTAAAGAATAAATTTAGTGTCGCTTTGCTTCTTTTCTTACCCCATGTTTAGTACTTTGCATCAAAAAGAGCTTGAAACAATTACTATTATTGGAAAAAACATTAGCACATTAAAAAATTTCTGCATTTGTATGTCTATTATTTTACAAAAACTAATTCTTTAACCAATATTGTCTTGTTCTGATTCTTAAAGAATTTTCTTGTTTACTTTCTGTATCAGTTAGCTATTACACAATAGTGCTGTGTAAAAAAACACCAAAACTCATTGCTTAAAACAATTATTTATTCTAGTCTGTGTATTTGTGGATAGACTGATCAAGGATTAGTTTACATGGGGTTGACTCAAAGCTGCATGGTAGATACAGCTCTACCCCATCTGTTTATCATCCTCTTTAAACCAGTAGCTACCTGAAGCAGGGTTGTTTCATGTAGAAATGTAGATTCATAGAAGACCAACCTCATTCATGAAACACATTTTAAGCTTTCAATTTTGTTACATATATTAAAATCCCATGAGCAAAGAAAAGCACATAACCAAACTGTAAGTCAAATGGTGGAGACTATACTCTGCCCATGATATGGCCTGAGGAAGTCTAATTGCTAAGCCCAATTTCAGTGGGGCACAGCTGTAAACTCTCCTTTACAGGTAAGGGGAGAAAGAAAATATTTGCCAAACAATAATGTAGTCTATTACAGCTTTCATTCACCAAATAAATACAGGGTGGGGGAAAAGTACATTTATAGTTGTTCATATGGAAAATAATACAAAATTAATAAATAATAATACAAGAATAAACTCCATTTCATGTACTCACAAGTATAAACTTACTTTTGCCCCACTTGTAATGAGCATTTAGTGCATTTAAAACATTATATCATGTGCTGTGGAATATAAAAAATTAGAAGTGTACTCTATCTGCAAAGAAATTCTAGGTATTTGTATTTGTGTTGATAACACAATCAAGTGGGATGTCTGTTCTCAAAGACTCAAGTAAAAGATTTTGGACATTCAGAAAAGGATACAACTTCCAGTCAAGTTGGTGGCATAGGTAAACACAGCTTGCCTCCTCACACAACCACATCAAAATTACAACAAATATAGAACAACTATCACTCAGAACTATCAGAAATTGAGTTGAATGGAAGTCTGACAACTACAAAATTAAAGAAACCATATCCATCCAGACTGGTAGGAGGGGCAGAGTCATGGAATGGGCTGGTCCCACAACCATGTGTGATGGATAAAAATCAGGAGGGATATCTCAGGATTGAGGAGGGCCAGCCTCACACCAGGGCTCATAGCCCAGGGTTCCTGTGCCAGGAAGATAACTTCTGGCTGTAAAAACTAGTGGGGATTGAGTTGGTAGAAGAAACTGCTGGAATCCCAAGCAGTTCCCCTTAAAGAACCCGCACATGGACATACTCTGACTTACACCCTTGGAGCTCCAGCACCAGGGTAGCAGCTTGAAAGGCACCAGTGGCATTCAGGGAGGAATTGAAGTGTCTGACATCAAGGAGGGAGCTGAGGGACAGCTTTCTTCCAGACAGAAAGGCAGGCAAAGGCCATTGTCCCTTTCATAAACCCTCCCCACACAGAGCTGGCAGGTGGATGCCATATCTGAGACTCCTTATCCTGGCTAACAATATTTCCCCCATCCTGGAGATACCCTGCAGCAACTCCATTCTACCCAACTTGCAAGCCCATCCGAACTGTTAACCATGACTTTTCCATATGAATGGCTGGTCTTGGCTCATGCTTCACAACATTCTAAATCCTAACAAAGAGCAACACATGGCCTCAGTAAACTCCAGCCCCCGTGCCTATTGCTAAGTGGCCCCAGGCCTAGCACTAGCAGCAGCCAGCATAGATTCACAGCTTGACTTTGCTTAGGAATCTCCAAGCCCAGCACAAGTAGCAGCCATCTCATATTACTTTATAGCTTAGGAAGGGTGTTCCTGTGCAGAACACAAGTAGGGGCTTACTTTGGCTTGCACTATCCAGGAAACCCCAGAGCACCTAGTGGGCAGCTACAGACCATAGTGGAGCACAACCACCCTGCACCTGCACCTGCACAGCTGATCCTCCATAAAGGGAGGAAATTGGTGGTCAGTGGTCATAGCCAGTCCTTGCAGCTGACTGGCCTGAGTAAATCCTTCCCATTAATATTCAAACAGCAATCAAGGCTCAGCTACAAGAAGAGAGTATACTCAGCACACACTAAGGGTGTACCTCAAAACCCAACGGGTGATAGGCAAGGTGGCTGTGCCACTGGACCACATAGGAAACGTACCACATTAGGCCATGCTACCAAGACATGGAGTCAAGGCAGCTCTACCTAATACATAAATACAAACACAGGGAGGCTGCCAAACTGAAGAGACAAAGAAACATGGTCCAAATGAAGAACAGATCATAACTCCAGAAAAAGAACATAACAAAATGGAGATAAGCAATCTATTAGATGCAGAGTTCAAAATATTGAATGTAAGGATGCTCAAGGAACTTAGTGAGGACCTCAACAGCATTAAACAATTCAGTCAGAAGTGAAGGATTCACTAATTGAAATAAAGAAGAATTTATAGGGAAAAACAGTAGAGTGGATGAAACCGAGAATCAAATGAATGATTTGGAACATAAGGAAGCAAATAACTAATTAGAATAAAAATAAGAAAAAAAATCCAAAAAATGAGGATAGTATAAGCAGGCTCTGGGACAACTTCAAGCATTACAACATTTGCATTATATGGGTGCCAGAAGGAGAAGATAAAGAACCAGAAATTGGAAATCTATTTGAAAAAAAATAATGAAAGAAAACTTCCCTAATTTGGTGAAGGTAATAGACATGCAAATCCAGGAAGCACAGGAGTTCCAAACAAGATGGACGAAAAGAGGCCTTCTGCAAGACACAGCATAATTAAAATGTCAAAGGTTAAAGATAAAGAGAGAATCTTAAAAAGTAGCAAGAGAAAAGAAGTTAGTTACCTACAGGGAAGTTCCCATAAGATTGTCAACTGATTTCTCAAAAGAAACTTTTCAGGTCAGAAGGGACTGGCAAGAAATATTCAAAGTAATGGAAAGTGGGGACCTACAGCCCTTATTGCTCTCCCCAGCAAAGCTATCATTTAGAATTGAAGGACAGATAAAGAGCTTCCCAGACAAGAAAAAACAAAAGGAGTTCATCATCACCAAACCATTATTACATGAACTATTAAAGGTGCTTATTTAAGATAAAGAAGAAAATCAAAACTATGAACACTAAAATGGCAATAAATACACATTTATCAAAAATTGAATAAAAAACTAACAAATAAGCAAACAAGAAGAGAGACAGAATCATGGATATAGAGAGCATTTTGATGGCTGCCAGATGGGAGACAGATGTGGGGGAATGGGTGAAGAGATGAGGGGATTAAGAAGTACAAATAGGTAGTTACAGAACAGCTATGAAGATGTAAAGTACAGTAGAGAAAATGGAGTAATCAAAGAACTTATACGCATGACCCTTGGATATAAAACTGGTGTGGAGATTGCCTGAGGGAGTGTTGGGTACAAGGTGGAGGGGGGCAAAGAGGGAAAAATTAGGACAACTGTGATAATATAATCAATAAAATATAATTTTAAAAAATTAACAAAGGAGAGAAGAAAAGGATGAGATTACTGATACTACTCATTTTGCATTGTCTTTTAATATAAAATATCTTCTTAAGTTAAAAAAATATACATATACTCACTGCCATGTCTATATATAAATACACACACAGACACAAACTCATTCATGTGTAACACATTTTATTGAAAGTTGAACATACATTATGATCTTCAAAATTTATAGAAGATGCTCTCAGTGTCTCATCCATTTCTCCTTGACACTTACCACCTGATAGCGTCTCATTGCAAAATCCTGCAACTCTTTGTCTAAAGGCTTAGGCTGGCCCAAGATGAATGTGTAGCTTGTGCATGGGACTGGCTGGAAGGACCATGGACTTAAAGCCCTGGAAGTTGCCCTCAATCAGTGAGGAACCACAGTTGGTTTTTTAAAATTACATCAACTTAGCTAATAAAAACTTACCATCAAGATGGAGCCCTAGTCACTCATAGTGGTACCTGATTTATTCACTCACACTCTACTGGCTGCTTTACCTTCCCTTCCCTCCCCTTCTCTTCCCTTCCTTTCCCTCCTCTCTCCTCCCCTTCCCTCCCCTTCATTCCCCTCCCCTCTCATCCCTTCCCCTTCCCTTCCCTTCCCTTTCCTTCCCTTCTCTGTGTCTTCCTCAGTCTACCAGTGTACTTCAGGAGATAATCTCCCAAATAAATTAAATGCCACTTGTACTCAGATTCTTGTTGCAGAGTTTTCTTCTGGGTAATCCAAACTAAAATCATGAAATTAACAGAAATAACTTAAATTGATGGTGTTGAAATCTATTTAAGGCAGAAATAGCATATCAAAATTTAAAAACCTTGAGGAAACCAGCGTTTGACTTGGTATCTGGCTTGGAGCAATGCACTTCAAGTTAAATTTGCATCACCCAAGAAAGATTATAGACTTCCAACTGAGGAAATTGAGATGCATTCTTATTCATGAGTAATTGATAAAACCAAAAGCAAGCATCTAGAATTTGTTCATTTTCTTTTCTATCATTATTAATTCTATAAACATTCAGTAAAAATTTACTATGTGAACAATACTATTTTACTTTATTGAGATTAAACATTAGATTTAGTCTTTGTCCTTCCTGCCCTCTAAGTATTTATAATCCAGTTAAGAGTCAGGCATGGAAGAAAATAATAAAAATTAAACTTATAGTATGAACTATGGCAAATGCCATAATTGGAGAATAAGCAAACTGCTCTCTGCATGCACCCAACCTTGCTCTGGAAATGAAATTATTAACAAGGTAATTTCAGAAAAGCAATCAAATATATGTTGGAATGTATTTTTGAAAATAGAGAAAAACCACTGCTGAAAATATAAAATACAGTTTAAAATAAATAAAAGAATGTATTGTTTAATGTTCCTTTTTTGTTGTTGTTAGTAAAAGACTTTTTTTTTTTTTAAGAACTGATCTGGCCTTCGACCCAACTTTGTAAAATGTGAATCAGGCAAAATTTAGCCAGGAAAACAGAATTGGGATATTTTATTCAGGGTTAGGGAATTGGTTGCAGGGGTGCTGGCAAACAGAGGAGCCTGTGAGGGGAAGGGTGGCCCATCTGGACTAAGGATGTTGCAGCACTCCCAGAATGCAGATTTGGAGGAAGCTGACCCTGGAGGTTGTCAGCAGGAACCAGAGATGAGAGGCACTACCTTTCCTTTCCTTCTGCCTGTCCTCTAATCTCTCACCAAGTCCCCCATTGGCTGAACCCAGTGAGAAACCGCTGCAGAGGGAGCCTGGGAAACACTGCACATGGGGTGGCCTCACTGCCTTGGTAGCTGAATCAGGGAGGGGTAAACAAGGGACTAGGGCATTCCAGTCAAGAATTGCCACTGGAACTTAATTTCATATCTAGATTGTCATAGGTTTTCTTTACAAATAGAAGATAATGCCCACTTGCCCACTCCTCCTCTCAATATTTTATGTATGTATAATTTATATTTTATATAATTTCTATATTTTATGTTGCATATCATTTATACTTGTGAGCAAACATTAAGAAATAACTATCAATTACCTGAAATGCACACTCTGCTAATCAGCAAGAGAAAATGATGCTTGATCTTTCTCAAATAAAATTTTTTAAACATATGTAAGCACTTTCACATCTTTAAGTCTTGATATTTTGGTCAACTCTATGTTTTGAGTAAAAGTTATGTGACTCTTCTTGGATGCTGCCTTGTTGTCTTTGCTATCACTTCTCTTCTGCTTTTTCTTCCATTGACTTAATTACTTGTCAAACCTATACAGGATTTAGCCCCTTGTCTCATTTCCCTGCATACATTAAAATAATTTATTTTCTTAACCTACAGTAGAAACTCAAGGAGGAGGTGTGGGGGTGCTTAAGAAAAATTGTTGTTTAAAGGAAGATCCAAGAAGGGGTGAGGGTTGGGAAAGGAGACAAGTGTCTTAGGACACTTCTTGGCTGATGCACCTCTGGCCAACTGTCCACTAGCCTTTCTGTATTTCTATAAATAAGTCAGGCAGTATTTTCACCTAAGCTTTACTAACCCGTGACCATTCAATGAAGTTTTATGATCTCCAGGACATCTACATGAGAGAAAGAGTATTCTTACTTATCTGCAAACTTCATAGTTTTCTTGAAAGCACCTGTATGCAAAACACACAATTGCATAGTTAGCACAAATATGGTGAGTAGATTTGCAAAGAATTGGGTTTTTACTGCCCTCATCCCAAGAAAAGCAGGAATGTTCAAAAACAAAACAGCAGCTCTACTAGACACAATTTCTTGGCCAGAAATAATTTTTTCTCCATTTTCCACATTAATAATAATCATCACAAAAAAAGGAGAAGGGAGAGATATAGTTTAAAGTATAAAGCTGTTCCTGAACTTAGTAAAGTCAAAGCCTAACTTAACCTTGTGGCAAGCCTTCTTGACACTTTGTTTTAATCTTCTCAGCTTTTCTAGGTATTGTTTTTTGAGAATCATTTTTTTCATACTTTTTTATTGTATTTTTTCCATTTCCATTTTTCCCCTTACCCTCTGCAATCACCACACTGTTTTCCATGTCCATGCATCATTTTTCCTCTGCGCTCAATCCCTCCATCCCCGTAACCCCCTCCCCCATAGCTGTCATCCTGCTCTCAATCTATGAGTCTGTTTCCATTTTGCTTGTTAATCCAGTTTGTTCATTAGATTCCACATATGAATGAAATTGTATGGTATTTTTCTTTCTCTGGCTTGCTTATTTAACTCAGCATAATGTTGAACAACATTTTATGTTTCATTCTAGGACAGGTGAACCTGATACTCTTTGTCATCATTTCACAAAGAAGTGTACTTTATACATATTCAGACTCTAATTGTTGAAGATTCTACTTGTACATGATAAAGAATTTTCAGTGACATATTAAATTAAACTAAAATTTCCATCTAAATCTCTCTTGTTTATAACAAACAATAAGCAAACATTTTAGACCTATATCTGAATTTGCACCTGAATATATAAGCTTATATTAACTTTATGTTTTATTTTTCAGAAGGAAATCATCCATGTTTTTTATCACTTCATATATACTTATTCACCTTTAGCATGAATGAGAAAAGGCGAGAATGGTATATCCATCCAGGCTCACTAACGAACCTATTAGTTAGTGTACGTTGATTTACTTTTGCCTCCTTCCTCCAACTCAGTGAGGTGATAAAGAGCACGGACCCTAGAACCAGATGGCCTGGATGTGAATCCAGACTTCACTGATTACCAAATATGGGAACCTGAGCAAGTTCTTTAACTTCTCTTTGTCCTCATTTTCTTTATGTAAAGTGCTGATGATAACAATACTTATATTGTTATTTGAATAAACATAATAATACAGGTAAAGGACATTGAAGAGTACTTGGTTTATAATAAGCACTCAATAAATGTTAGTTTATTATTTCTACCAATTAATTACCCCATTCCAACTAACCCTTGGATTTGAACATCATTTACATGATTTTCTAATGACTATTTCCAAAGCATGTTATCATGCAAAATAGATCAAATGAATTCTGTTTAACAATTTAATTTATTAATTATTTGGGCTTTATTTAAATTAAGTCCTAGACGTTTTTATCTGAGATAGTATTAATTTGCTTGGCCTATTTTCTAGGCTCTTGTGAATAAAAGATGCTTGAATGAAATAGATCCTTGTCTCAAATTACTCTGACTGGAGGCTCTTTAAAATGGTATTCCCGTCAGGCAATTCAAAGAGGTTTGAAAACAAACAAGGAAGCAAACCCCTAGCCAGTCTGATTGCATTCTACTTTGATAATTGAAGGGAGTTTGAGTAAATTTATATTGAGTCGGGGTGTTTTTAACACCTTTTGACTTCTTTAATGTCCATCTAAGATTTTAGCACCTCTCATTTACACTGAAATGCAGTTTTCAAAATTCTGGGGAATATAATCAAAATGAGTGAAAGCAGAAGAGAAACTGGGTTGTCCAGCTTTATTGGTGTGGGTTTTCTTCTTTCTTTCTTTCTTTTCTTTCTTTCTTTCTTTCTTTCTTTCTTTCTTTCTTTCTTTCTTTCTTTCTTTCTTTCTTTCTTTCTTTCTTTCTTTCTTTCTTTCTTTTCTTTCTTTCTTCTTTCTTTCTTTCTTTCTTTCTTTCTTTCTTTCTTCTTTCTTTCTTTCTTTCTTTCTTTTTCTTTCTTCTTTCTTTCTTTCTTTCTTTCTTTCTTTCTTTCTTTCTTTCTTTCTTTCTTTCTTTCTTTCTTTCTTTCTTCCTTTCTTTCTTTCTTTCTTTCTTTCTTTCTTTCTTTCTTTCGATAATGAATCCAACACATTTATGATTTACCAAGACTATGTTCCTTGGAACTGGAAAAGTAACACAATGTAACAAAAATATTCCCATCCGCTATCCTCCACAATGGCTTTTGGGAAAGCAAAAAGAGGGATTTCTTCCCAATTCACTTCAGTTTTAAATAGCAAAGAAAAATTTTTATCCATTTCATTTTTTGGATTTTGTCCATTGCCTTTCATCTTATTGTATATAATTTTTTAAATTTAATAAGGCTTGTTGGAAAGCAAAATAGAGAAACATTGAGAAGGCTAATTTTCATTTCTTTGATTTTGGAATGGAAGTGTTCTTATTTGATATAACTAACTCAGCCTTCTCACCGAAGATGCTATTTGAAGATCTGGAGAATATAGTCTTTATTTCAACACCATCCATTTTGATGAGGTGTTCAAGATGGTTCCAAATAGTCCTATAGGGAAGGCAAGGATTTGAATTATTCATGGGAAGAGTGTTAGAAGAAAAAGAGTACAAGGAAACAAAAGAGAAATGCTTTGTTGTTGTTGTTGCTGTTGTTATAAAAAGGATAAAAGGTAGAAGATAGGTGAGAGGTTTCCTTTCTAAAATGTAAAAATAGCACGATATTTTCTATTCTTCTAAAGCACTGAGTTCTTAACTCCTTGCAAAGTGGGACTGCCTCCAGGTCAATGATAACTCAGGAATCATAGATAGCCAACTGCACCTCAGGTAGTCTAGTTGTCCTTGCATTATTTAGTCAAAGAAATCATAATTTCTGGGTCACATTGCTCCTTCCTACATGGAGATGATGTCTCAGACTTCTTAGATAGTTGATATAATTACCCTCTCTTTGAACAGAGTTTAGTATTCAAACAGAGAATGTCTACAATGCTTTTATAATCAAATTTATCATTAGGAGGAAACATAAAGAGATGTAAATAACCTGCTGAATGTTTTGATGGGTAAACTCACCCTAACTGAAATGTATGTTTGGCAAGGCGTGGAGACAGCCCCTGCAGATGCACAGGCAGGTGATTCCTATGGACTGCATGGGTGACCCGGAGTCTCCACTCCCCATTTCTTCACTCTTCCTCCTTCCCCTTCCCCTTGCTCCTATGGGACCTCAAGTTTGTCCAGGAGTTTTCTCTTACCTTTAACCCCTTTCCCTCCCTTCCTTCAATAAACCTGGTGTAAAAATCCTAGACTGTTCTCTGGGTGATTTCTCAGAGCAAGGCTACCTGACAATAAATAAAAAAAAAAGTTACACACACACACACATATATATATTCCTTGGCAATTAATACCATTTAGCCTTATGGAATTCGTTATTGAGCTAGTGCTTTTTCTTGTATTATACATCTTTGCAGGTATTTTTTCACTTCCCCCATCATTTGAAGATATTAATGGGAGAAAAAGGCTCTAATACATGTTTATATTCCCCTGGGTACTTTAATACTATGCTTTACCTAAAGTTGGTTCTAGTGTGGGCAAATATTAATGGCAGATTGAATTGGATAGTGTGTATGGAAATGCTTCAGTAATTTCCCTCCTTCACTTTCCTCACCCTATGTGCATTCTACCTGGCTTTGGCCTCACTAATTTCTCAAAGATCAATTGTGTTCAATCAATTGAATTTACTATGTGCTGGATTTAATGGGGACATTAAAAAGCAAGGAATAACCTGGACTCTAGGTATGAGACACCAACATGGGACAGTGAGCTTATGTTACCACAAATGTAAGTACAGATTGATTTTGACTGTACAACCTATAGCTTCAAAATAACGGTCTGTGTGTTGAAAACAAAAAAGACAAATTACATTCTTTCTTCTTTTTATCTCATATAGACTATCCTCTTTGAGGTAAATGCTGCTTATTGTAGTGAAGAATATATAGGAAAGCTGGACAGTAAGAGCACATAATCTCCTGAGAAATTTCAAGAGGAGCTGACCACCAAGGTTACTCTTGGTTGTTATCTAACTTACTCATGAACACAATAATGGTCACCTGATTTATGGAGTCCATTGGATAGACAGATTCATTACAAGAATCTATGTGTCAAATGATTACTCTAGGGACTCCTCATCTTGATCTGGGATGTCAGATCTCACATTTAAAATGACGCTTTATTTTCATTGAGATAATTCTTTGTGCAGGTCCAGGTCCCATTCACAGTATGTGTAATATTCCATAACAAATAGATAAATCATCTCCTGCCAGCACATAAATGCTATGTTACAGTAATTTTGCCCTGAGTGCTGAAATACTGGCACTTTCAGGGTTGTTACCCTACAATGTTATTTTAGTGAAGAAATAATAGCACTTTTCTCTATCTTTTAAAAATATCTTCTGGCATTTTCCAGGGCATTAATCATAGAATCTGTGTTTAATAAAAGAAGAAATGGAAAATCAGAAATGCATTAGATTTCAAACAGCACTGAGGAGAACTATGTGAATGCATAGTATGTTGGGAGGTAAATCTTTTGGACTTATGACATGTTAAATTAAAAAAAAATTTAATAGTAAGATTTGTTTTTCTTTCAGGATAAGAAAAGTTGAATAAAGATGAATGAGCTATATTACGTTTTTTTGTTTGTTTCTTCACATAGTCATTTACCCTAAACTATGCATTTAAAAAATAACAAACAGCAATGGCCCTTTTCTTCAATAGTTAAAATAAAACTCTGATGGCTTGAGAATAGTCACTGGAAGGTAATAAATAGGATTTAATTCAAATTTATAAGAAGAATATTATTCAATTAACACTATTTTTATGACCCAGATTTATTTATACTTGACGCAAAGGAAGATTATTACTATTAAAAATAAGGCTGAAATAAGATAATCATGAAAGTAAATATTCCAGTTATATAAGTAACCTCAGATATTTTGGGGCTCTTCTTTATCACATTTAATAAAAATCTAATTATCCCAGAGAATAGGTTTTCCTTAAAGTGGTTCAGATTCAAGTTGAAACATGCAATGAATTACCCTAAAGTGTATCAGATAAACTTTTCTAAGATGTCTTTTTTCCCCATTTACTAGTTCTAGGGTGACATGAGTAAATTACTTAAGCTTTATGAATATCAGTATTCTTATTTTTTAAATGATGAAAGTATTAGCTTCTTGCCTCTCCTTGGATTGTTGTGAGCACCAAACAAGATGTATGCAATCACACTTTGTAAAATGGCAAAATCTCATCCCAAAATGAAACAGTATTCATCTGTTCTCTTTCAGTTCTAATGATCAATATAGTAATTCTTACAAGCACATTATAAGGGCTCTTGAAACTTGCAAACAAGACAGGTATTATAATAGCTTTATAGTCCTATGTTCATTTTCTCAGGGGGAGGGTTCACTCAGGGCTAATCAAGAAAGTCCCTTGCCCGATGTCTAACTGCATACACTTTCCAGAACACATTCTCATGTAAATTATTAGATAACATGAATTTTAGATTAAGTAAAATATTTCTGTTGGAAAATTCCTTGAGAATAGCATGATGTCTTTTTCCATAGTAGGTCTTTAATATATATTCACCAGTTGAATGAGTGTATTTGTGGATTAATAGCAAGAATTCTGAAAATGACCCCATTATGCAATAACATGCCGACAGATGAAGCTTTGTGTATTTGTACTTCAGAACAGTGATCTCTGTGCTGATGACTCATGCCCCACACCCATGAGCACACCAGTTCACATCCATTCTCCACATTTAGACACTTGCTAGTATGACCATATTCCAAGGAAGGGTTGATTGGCCAATGTCCTACTGAAAGTCAGCAAAATTCAAAAAATGAATAAACTGCAATTAATTGAGTAGCTACTATGCATAAAAAATTATTTCACTATGTACAAAGAAATGTAAGAGTTACTGTTCTATCAATATATTGAAATGAGTCAAATGGATTTCTACATGACCATAAGCACAAGTTAATGCTTATAAGATATAAGAGTTCAAACCCATAATTAGGCCCAAATAGCTAAAGAAAAACTATAATTTCCAGAAATGAATGAGTGCACATAACCATGTAAGTAAATGCATAAGATGATGCAGTGGTTGTTAGCCACAGATATAGGTCCTCATGCTGGGGCTGGAGGCTGCAGCCTCAATATTCATCTGGGATACAAGGACCTGTCAAGTAGAGGCTATAACCAACATTCTTGCATAAAACCAGGCCTTGGAAGGTTTCCTGCTCAGCCCACCAGTGCAGGGAAATATCAAGATAGTTTGCTTGTCTCTGGTTTGAGAATCTGGGAAGCAATTTTAACTCATGTTAACAACAAGAATATAGAGAAATCTCATTACCTCCTCCTCCACAAAATAAAAATTCCTGTGCTACCTCTTTGTAGACACACTCCCTTCCTCAGCTCTAACGCCTAGTGCCCACTGATCTGTTTATCCTTCCAGAATGTTGTTTCCATATTTTTTAATGATTATTTTAGTCATTCTAATAGATGTGTATTTCACAAGGGTTTACTTTGCATTTTCCTGAAGGATAATGATGATGAACATCTTTTTATGTACTTACTTGCCTTTTGTATATTCTCTCTGGTGAAGTGTCTGATCAAGTCTTTTGTGGTTTTTTAATTGTATTTTTCCTATATGTTGAATTTGAAGAGTTTTTAAAAAATATTTTTAAATAATCTTTTGCTGAACATGTGCTTAAAAATATTCTCTCCCAGTTATAGTGTCTTCATTCTCTTTAACAGTGTTAAGAGCAATTTTAAACACTTTTCATAAAATTTAATTCATTGTTTTTTTTCTTCATGGATTTTACCTTGAGTGTTATAGCTAAAAACCCTCCCCTAACACCAGGTAACAAATATATTTTTGTAGTTCTAAAAATTTTATAGTTTTATATTTTAAATTTCCATCTATGTTAAGGTAAAATTTTGTATTAGTTGTGAAGTTCAGGTCAAGGGGTTTTTTGTGTTTTCCTTTTTAGTGTAACAATTTACAATGGTCTCTATACCACTTGTTGAAAAGACTATCTTTTCTCTGTTAAAATCCTTTGCATCTTTGTAAAGTCAATTGGTCATATTTGTATGGGTCTATTTCTGACCTCTATAATTACATTAATAAATTTGTTTAGACCTATCCACTAGCACACAATCTTAATTATTATAACTTTACAACAACTTTAAAGTTGGCTTGTAATTCCTTCAACTTTGCCCTTCTTTTTTCCAGCTATTCAAGTTTCTTTGCCTTTGAACATATCTATACTATGCTGAGTCTTCTAACTCATAAATATGGTATAATTCTCCATTTATTTCAATCATCTTTTATTTATTTTGTCAGTATTTTATCGTTTTCAGGACACATATTCAGTACATATTTTCTTCTGTTTATATCTTAAGTATTTCAATTTTTAACTATTATAAATAATACCGCTTTTAAAACTTTTGTTTTGAAATTGTTCATTATAGTACATAGAAATATGATTGAATTTTGTGTATTGACCTTGTATTTTGTCATCTTCTAAACTCATATTGTTTGTTTTGGGAGATGTCTTGGGGTTTTTCTACAAATACAATCATGTCCTTCATAAATACTGATTGTATTTCTTTTGTTCTAGCCTGTATGATTTTTATTTCTTTTTCTTGTTTTATTGGATTTGCTAGGACTATTAGTAAGATAATGAATACTAGTGGTGAGAATGGACATTCTTGCTTCATTCCTGATCTTAGGAGGAAACAATGCCATCTTTTACCACTGAGTATCATGTTTGCTGTGGGTTTTTTGTTGAGACCTTACCATTGTGAGGAAATTGCCTTTGATTCCTAATTTTCTAAATGTCTTTATTTTTTATGAATGGGTGTTGAATTTTGTCAAATGTATGTTATGCTTTGATTAATATGGTCATATGGGTTTTTATTCTTCAGTCTGTTAATATTATGGATTACATTGTTTAATTTTTAAAAATGTATTGAACCAGACTTGCATTCCCAGAAAAAATCCCATTTGATCATGGTATATTATTTTTTTATATATTGTTAGAATTAATTTGATAACACTTTTATAGAATTTTGTATCCATGAGTGATATTAGTCAGCAGTTTTCTATTCCAACTTTACCTAGTTTTAGAATTAGATTAATAGTGGCTTCATAAAATGAGTTGGAAACTGTTCTCTCTTTAGAGAGAATATTGTGTGACTTGTGTCAATTTCTTTTAAAAATATTTGTTAGAATGTATTTCTAGAAACCTAAACAGCTTTTTTAGATGGTTTTAATTACAGAACTATTCAAGTTATCTGTTTCACCTTGAGTTTTGTTGGCTTGTCGTTTTGAAGAAACATGTCAGTATGTATTATCTAAGTTGCTGAATTTGTGTGCAGAGAGGTTAGTAATATTTTTTTATTATCATCCTTATACAAATTTGAAATTTATCAAGCCTCTGACTCTATTATTTTACAGGAAATTAAAGAAACAGTTAATACATTCAGAAAAATATAGATTATGAAAAACTGCATAGTACAAAACCCTTGTTTCTTTAATAAATAAATTACAAAGATAAAAATAGAAAAGGAAAAGAAAACTATTAACAAAAAGAAAACAAAGAATTTAAATATTCACATTACTTGAATTCAAATTTAAATAAACATGCTCTGGAATAGTAAACATGTATGAGACAATCAGAAACATTTGAAAATGACTAGATGTTTTATAATATTAGTAAAATATTTTAAAATTCTGTAGGCAATAATGCTATCATTAATTTGTTTTAAAAATTGGAAGATGCACCTTGTTATAAATTAGATGAGACAATATAATTAAGATTTTATTTATGGACAAGGTAATCTATAAATCAATGCAATTTTAACAAAAATACATTAGTCATTTTCCTATGGGATCTGACAGAATATTTTCAGAAACATATACTTAAAAAGTTACAAATAAAATATTATAATGGATCACATTTATTATAAAATTGTCCAGTGGAAAAAAATTAAAATAAATGAAGTAAAATAGTCTAGTGAGGAAATGTGAAAAGTATATAAATATACAGTGGAAACAAGATTGAAGATGACTTCATAATTATTAAAGCGAGGTGCTGGTACTCTTTTCACCACATATTCCATAATATATATCTATCATAAAATATTGCCAAAATTATTTTCCATAATAAAAACTTTAAAAATACATCTTCAATTATTTATAAAAATAATTATTTAAAATATCACAATGAAAATGTTAAAAATCTTAATAAAATTATAGACAATTAAAATATTACACAATACTTATGGGATGCACACAGACTGGAACTTAGGGGAAAAGTCGTGTATTTTAAAAATGAACAATAAATAAATGAGCTAAAAATTATTATAAAGAAGTTAGTAAAAGTATAGTAGAAACTGACTACTACCACCAACACCAAGCAAACTGTTGGAAATCAATAATGGTGAATAGAAATTGTTAAAATGCAAAACAATTTTACAAAACCAAAAGCTGATTCTTTAAAAATGATATGAAAACCTCTAGCAAAATCTAAGAGTATAAAAGATAAGAAAAACACAAATAATATCATGAGCAAATTGGCTTCTAAATTATATTTTAAATGAATATAATAGTACAAAATATTTTATGCAAAAACACTTGAAAGAATTCTAGAAAAGTAAAAATTACCACAATGAGTTAATTAAGAAAGCAAAGATCTATATAGACCCATACTCCTTTTCCAGGGACAGATTTAATTACATTTAATTTTTACTGAGCTTAGGGAACAAATAATCAATGGCATATAAAAGCTGTTCCAGAAAAATTTAAATACAGAGATATCTTTCCAACTTATTTTATAAAATTAGAAGTAGCATAATAAATAATATAAGAAACAAAAATTACAGACCACTATCACTTATGACAAATGATGCAAACATGTTAAATAAATAGTAACAAAATGATTCCAATAATAAATACTTAAAAATCATAAATGAATCGAGTTTTTATTTTGGAATAGAGTTTTTTTTATTATTGTTCTATTACAGTTGTCCCATTTTACCCTCTTTGTTCTCCCCTGCTCTGCCCACCTCCTCTCTCTCCCATAGTCAATCCCCATTTAGTTGTCCATGTCCATGGGTCATTTATACTAGTTCCTTGACTAGACCCTCCCCCTTATTTCTTCCCTTTTTCTCCCTGCTCTCTCCACTCTGATCACTGTCAGTCTATTCAACATAGTTTTGGAAGTTCTAGCCACAGCAATCAGACAAGAAAAAGAAATAAAAGGCATCAAAATTGAAAAAAGAGGAAGTAAAACTGTTATTATTTGCAGATGACACAATAGTGTACATAGAAAATACTATAGACTCCTTCAAAAAAGCTACTTAACCTAATTAGTGAATTTGGCAAAATATCAGGGTACAAAGTCAATATTCAGAAATTGAGGGTGTTTCTGTACACCAACAATGAATTGAGTTTATATCAAGAACGTAATAATTGTTTTTCATTCAAAAATGTATGTAATAAAGTAACAACCCATTAACTGTAGCAACTAAAGTTTTAAAGTGCTTGAAATAGGTATAACAAAGGGCATATAAGACTTTCACAAGGAAAAAATAAAGAATTCAAATAAATTGAGAGATATTTTGGTGATCAATTAAAAAATACAGTATAATGAAAGTGTTGTTCTTACACCCATTAATGAAAAATAGTTTTTTTTTTTTCATGTAACTTTAGAAGTGGTACTAACATTAATATGAAAGAATTTAAAAAATAGCCAAGTTAGTTTGAAGAAAATCAAGTTATTGGAACATGCCTTTCCTGATATCAAGGCTCATTATAGAGTCAGAATAAAACATCTTAGGACAAAAAAAAAAAAAAATGCTTAAATAAGAAAATTTTCAAAAATATAAAAAGTCAATAAATTTGCTACATTAAAATTTAAAATTCAATTATATTAAAGTTAAATAACATTAAAATTGACATTCACACATAAATACCATAAATAGATGAAAAGAAATTCTATTTAACCATATAATGGGAGAATATACTGATAACACATATAATGGAGAAAGGATTATTAATGAGAATATATAAAGAATTTCTACAATTGAGTGAGAAAGAAAGCCAGCACAACTGAAGAATGGACAAAGTTGTAAATAGGCAACATGAGAATATGAAATCAAATGGAAAATAAGCATATGAAAAGATAATGTTACTAATGATCAGGAAAAAAGAATTTAAAGCAAAAGTAAACTAAAATTTCACACTTGTCAGTTTGGAAAAAAATGTGTGTGTGAGAGAGAGAGAGAGAGAAGTTATCAGTGTTAGCTGGATATGAGAAAAAATGGAGTTTCTATCTTGTTGATATAGTCACACATATGTTAGTAGATGTTTAAAAACTGGCTCTCTAGGAAAGTAAAATGCCTCTTCTGGTAGCATTGGCTTATTTCAAGCTACCAATGGGAGATGACATTACTGAACACAGAGTTGAGAAGAGATGTGTACAATTAGAATTATAAGACCTAAAACCTAAAACCTAGTTTCTAATTTTAAGTATATAACATTGAGAAATCATAGTTCATAAGAACAGGGTACATTAATTTTAAAAGGAAAAAGTTGGAAATAATCTAAATCTAAATAAATAAATATAAATCTGTTCATCTAAGTAATCTAAATAGAATCATAACAAATCATAACATTACATCTCCATGATAATGCCATACAGCAGTTGAAATAAATAAGCTGGATATCTATAGCCATGCAGATAAATCTTACAAACACATCTTTAGGTGAACAAATAAAATTGCAACGTGATAGTAGGAATGCAAATTTTAAAGCAAAGTACGATATAATTTATAACAAAATGTGAAAATATGGATTGAGAAAGACACACCAGCGTCTTCCTTCAGCCATTTCAAGAGGACAGGAGGGGAGTAGGAAAAGGAAAGAGGGTTTCAGTTATTTTGGTAATACTTTGTTTCTTTTCAAAAATAGGGAAAGATCTGCAGCTTATGTAGCAAGACTGATTTTAGATCGGGATAGAGGGTATCTTCATTGACTGTTTGAAATATACTTGGGAGAATAATTCTTTCTGGCACAAAGATCTTACAGCCTGTTGTGATACCAACAGGAGTTTTGTAGACATGAATATTTTGTGTAAATACAGTGTCACATTCAATACTACATGACAGTAATATGTGTAAAGGCCCTTGAAGGGACAATAGTCACCTGAGGAAGCAGGGAGTGCTTCACATTCCATTGACTTTGTTCTAGTTCCTGGACCTGGGATGCCCCGTCTGGAATGTGGTAACTCTCAATCTGGGGCCACTGGGATGAGAAGCATCACTCAGCTCATAACTTAGTATAGTGCATATATTTAACAGAAATGTCTGCTTTCATAATGCACAAAAGCAAGGAATGCCAAAAGGAACCACCTAAGAATACCATGGGATGTCAACAGTGAACCAACACAAAGAAGGTAACGGAAGCCATATAATATACAATTGCTCTGTTAACCACTGCATTCATTTCCTCTCTTTATGCTGATTAGCTTCACTGCACTGATTTGATCTGTAACCCAGGTATCTGCCAGTCATTTCAAGGGACTGCCTGTCTAAGGAAGACAGAGTTAAGATGTCCATTTAAAGTTGAAAGCTGTCAGTACATGGATGGACAATTAAAAAGAAGGAATTTAGACCTCCAGAATGTTAGTTTTAGGATTCAAAGTTCAGTTATGTCACTTTTATCTTCTTTCAGGTGAAGAAATCAAGGCCCCAGAGTGATTTTGTGACTTACCATATACCAATAGTGGCAAAATAAGATCTGAGATGCAAATAATTTAATTACAAATTGAGTGACCAGCACATACTAAAAGAAATCGTTCCATTACAAAACTTCAAGTAAGATTATTTGGGGTTGTCTCTCTTTTGCTCTTTCTCTTTTATTTCAAGCTCAAAAAAAAAAAAAAATCTTGAAAATCCCACAAGAGCTAAAACTGTTGAAGACAACTAGCTCTTTAATTATGATGTGCAGTGAGCTGCCTTTACCCTTCACTTATTTCTGAAGTTGGATTGCCTGGTACCTTTGAATGCTCCCTGACAGGTCCCTGTGATTTGTATCAGCTCACAATTTTTTTTTTTTTTAAAAAGCAGACTTGCAGCTCTAATTTGCCAGAATCCTTAAGATCTCTTTTATCATGCTCTGTTGCTGGGATGGGAAGCAACATTCTCTTTAGTGACAATCTGCTCTAATCATTTTTTATTCAGGTGGCAGGCAGTGTTCAGGCAAAACATGAAAGAGAGTGATTGGAGCACAGTGTCTTCAGATGGCTTAAATCACATCACTCAGGCAGTTTTGATCCTTTTTTATTTGGCCACATTTAAACAGGTTTCTTTTACAGCACGGGAGACCAGACCACTGCACAAGATATAAATAAGGGCCATCAGAAAAGATCATGGCATTTGGAGTCTGAAGTTACTCCCCTCTATATGTGTGTGACCTTGGGTTTCTAAATCCGATTCCTCATTTTCTCATACAAAATGGGAAATTAAAAATATAGTCATCACTGGATTATTGTGAAGGGAAATGTGCGTTGAGAATTGTATATAAAAGTGCTTTGTATATTCTAAAGTGTTTCACAAACATTAGCACCTATATCCATTTTCTGTGTGAATTTCTTAAACTTGCCATCTTGTCTAGAAACCAGTTAAAAACAAGACGCACTGAAAATTCACCAGTAAATATCTAACTGAACATGTCCTGAGTTGTTAAAAATATCAGATTCTGGTTTTATTTTTTTCTTAGCAGTATTCTGTGATGTACCCTTCTGAAATGTAGCTGTAAGGACGAGCTGTGTAGTAAGCAATGGTCTTATATTTTGTAGGTTTCTAGAGAGGAGAGAAAGATTACCTCTTTACTAAGAAGCTATAGCAGTTTTCAAGAGGGTAATCCCCCAAAGTGGAATTATCTTCTGGAGGGCAGGCCCCTTGTAGTACAAGCTTCGCCTGCTAGGTGAGTGTTCTAGGAACACATCTGCATCAGTGTACTGTCTGGTGTTGTTGTGAGAGGCTGCATTTGGCTTCAGTGATATTTTTTTGAAGATTGTTTCAGCAGTGCCATAATCAGTGGCCAAGAAGGAAGGCTGGTTCTCTCGCCTCCGTGTCAAATGCAGGTGAATGGGTCTCAAAGTAGTTTTGCTTGCGTTTGGATTTAAGTTTAGAAGAACAGATCTCTTTTCTTGTTACTCTTAGTGCTCCCTCTGTTGGCCCATTTCATGATGAGTGGTTTATAAGTGCACCTTCCCACAGAGTGTTCAGCAGTCTTCGACCAAAAATGACATGCCTCCTGTGCTCCAGCCTCCTTATTCATTCGATCTTGCCATGAGAAACTTTTTGTTTTCTTTGTTTCCCTGGATGAAAACAGTCCTCAAAGGGAAACATTTTGCTGATATGGAAGAGGTGGAAAAAACAAAACAGCAGAAGCACTAAAAGGTATTAAAATCAACGAGTTCAAAAACTGTTTTGAGCATTGGAAAAAATGTCTCGATAAGTGTATTGCATCAAATAGAGAGTACTTTGAAAGTGACTGAAATTTAAACATGTAAGAATAAATGCGCAACTTTTTCTATAAATAAATTCTGTGTTTTGCATCCCCCTGTATTTTACTTCATGAGAAAAAATGTTAATGAGAAAAGAAGACAGCTACTGGAGCCACCAGGAAGATATTCAAAATGGTAGCTGATGTGGGAGTCTTTGCTGGTGTAGAAAAATTCTCCATCTTTTTGGTGATGTAGGTCTGGGACCCCAGGACAAGCTCAGTGTGACAGCATAGATTCTTTTAGTCGGTTGTTATGCTTGTTGTTTGGTTTGACTTGCAAATCTTGGGGTGGCCTTTAAAGAGTGACTTACACTGGTACTGTCACCCATAGTTGTTCACTCTAGTGGACTCCAGGTTGCCTGGTCTGGCCTCCAGAAAAGTTCAATGTATATTTCTCCTTTCAGCATACTTTTGTGTGTGCCTCACCAAGGTTAAAATCCTTGTGATGGAAACAATGAGACATTATCTCCTAGTTCTTAAGGAAGCAGTGCCCCATATCAGAGAGAATTGCTCATACTAATGGCGGGTTAATATTGCTTTGCCAGTTGGGACTTAAGAAGGAACCAATCATAAGTACAATTTGACCCCTAAATATATTACTATTATCATTTTTTATAATGCCTAAAATTCCCATGGGTGCATGAGAAATGTTGACAATTACAAACTTTGTGCTAGACAGAGTGCTAATGCTAAGTATGGAGAGAAAAATCCTCATTCCCATATGACATGTGACTTCTCTCTTGAAATTCTTCTTAATGACACATGAACATTTTAATGGCTGAGTCACAAGGATTGGTTTGTCTGATATGGACATATTCTTGCCTGCCCTTCTCCACTGGTAAAGGAGGGGAAATGGAAGAGAGGATATACATCAATGAACTACCATGTTTCCATGGGTTTTGCTCAGCTTTGCACATAACTATTTCCCTACCAATCTAGGCCAAGTAGAAGTGAATGTTTAACAACATGCAAATTTTAGTATATTAATTAGCATCTGGATTGCAATAAAATGTAAGGAGAATTCCAATGTACTTACAACAGATAGAAATACTGTAACAAATAAACTTTTAAACAAAAAACTTAAAATTTTATCCCTGGAGACTGTTTTTATTGTAGTTTTCTCCACATTACCATTCATCTCCCTTATATCCCCCTCCTCCACAATCATCGCCCTATTGTCCATGGTCATGTGTCCTTTTTCCTTTTTGCTAAATCCCTCACCCCCAACTGCCTCCCCATAGCTGTCATCCTGTTCTCCATCTATGAGTCTGCCTCTGTTGTGCTTGCTAGTTCATTTTTGTTCATTACATTCCACATGAGTGAAGTCATGTTATTCGTCTTCCTTTGATTGGCTTATTTCACTTAGCATAATGTTCTTCAGGTCCATCCATGCTGTCACCAAGGGTAAATTTTTTTTCCTGTTAATGACACAGTAGTATTCTATTGTGTAAATATCCAATAGTTGTTTTATCTTATTTACTGATGGATATTTGGGCTGCTTCTATATTTTGGCAATTGTAAATAATGCTGCAATGAATATAGAATTGCTTATGTTCTTTTGAATTAGAGTTTTGGGTTTCTTTGGCTATATCTCCAGAAGTGGGATCACTGGGTCAAAAGACAGATCCATTTTTAACTTTTTGAGGTATCTTCATACTGCTTTCCACAGTGGCTACACTAATCTCCTTTCTCCACTCTTTGCCAGCACTTCTTGTCTGTTGATTTGTTGATGATAGCCATTCTGACCAGTGTGAGGTGGTATCTCATTATAGTTTTAATTTGCATTTCTCAGATGATTAGTGATGTTGAGCATTTTCATATGTCTATTGGCCACTTGTATGTCCTATTTGGATAAGTGTCAATTCAGGTCTTTGCCCATTTTTTAAATTGGATTGTTTGGGTTTTTTGGTGTTGAGTTTTTAAGTTCTTTATTAGTTTTAAATATCCACCTCTTACAGATGTATTGGTGAATATGTTCTCCCATTTCATGGGTTGTCTTTTTATTTTATTGATGTTTTCTATTGCTGTGCAAAAACTTTTTAGCATTATCCTAATTATCCTAATTCCAAAAATTGGATAAAGACACTATTAAAAAAGAAGAATTTAGGCCAATATTGCTGATGAGCATAGATGCTAAAATCCTCAACAAAATATTAGCAAACAGAATACAGCAATGCATCAAGATCATACACCACGATCAAGTGGGGTTTATTCTGGGAATGTAAGGTTAGTACACATCCACAACTCAATAAATGTGATACATACACCATATAAACAAAATGAAGGCTAAAAATCACATAATCATATCAATAGATACAGAAAAAGCATTATGAAATCCAACACCCATTTATGATAAAAACTCTCAGCAATGTGGGAGCAGAGGAAAACTGCCTAAACATAATAAAAGCCATATTTGAAAATACACTGCCAGCATCATATTCATTGAGCAAAAACTACAAGCATTCCCCTTAAGATTGGGAACAAGACAGGAATATCTGCTTTTACCTCTCTTATTCACAGTAGTACTAGAAGTCCTAGATATAGCAATCAGACAGGAAGAAGAAATAAAAGACATCCAAATTGGAAAGAAAGAAATAAAACTATATTTGCAGATGACATGATACCATACACAGAAAACCCTAGAGATAACACCATGAAACTATTAGAACTGATAAATTCATCAAAGTAGCAAGATACAAAATTAATATCCAGAATCAGTTGCATTTTTATATGCCAATAATGAACAATTAGAAATGGAAATTTTAAAAGCAGTCTCATTCATGATTGTTTCAAAAAGAATAAAATACCTAAGAATACATTTATCCAAGGATGTAAAAGACCTGTACTCAGGAAATTTTTAGACACTTAAGAAAGAAACTGAAGAAGATAGAAGTAAATGGAAGCACATACTGTGTTCATGGATAGGAAGAATTAACCTCATTAAAATGTCCATGCTCCCCAAAGCAATCTATAGATTCAGTGCAATTCCTACCAAGATACCAATGACGTATTTCACAGAACTAGAACCCATATTTTGGAAATTTATATGGAACCACAAAAGGGCCCACACAACAATAGCAATCCTGAGAAAGAAGAAAAAAGTTGGAGGAACCAAGCTACTTAATATCAAACCATACTATAAAGCCATAATAATAAAAACAGCATGGTACTGGCATAAAAACAAACACATAATTCAATGGACTAGAATAGAGAGCCCAGAAATAAACTCATACCTTTACAGTCAATTAATATTCAACAGAGGAAGCAAACATGTACAAAGAGCTAAAGATAGTTTATTCAATAAATGATGTTGGTAAAATTGGACAGATATGTGCAGAAAAATATAACTAGACCACCATCTTATATCACACATGAGAAAAAATTCAAACTGTATTGAAGACTTAAATGTTAGACCTGAAACCATAAAAATCCTAGAAGAAAAGATAAGCGGTAAAATCTTGGACATTCCTTGTAGCGATATTTTATAGGATATATCCCTGGGCAAGGAAAACAAAAGAAAAAATTAACAAATGAAACTATATCAGACTCCTTTTTAAAAAAATTTAACTACCTGACCATCAAGTAAAATGGAGCTCAGAGGTTATTCAGGATGATTTGCCTCAGACTTAATAAATTGTTTAAGAATGGTCTTGGAACTTGAACTACTCTAGGTCAACCCTATTCATACCATATGGTTTAATTCTTTGTTAACAGTGAAAAGGAAGTCATTTTGTGAGTGTTCTTAGCTCAGAAAAAAAGCAAAGGCTAATATCCACAGGCTTTAATAGCAGACTAATTTGCTTAACTGGTGACATTTATAGGAAGTCTACTTTTCCCATTTGTCTTTATCTATTCAATTGGTTATATATTTAAATGTATTTTGGGGGAGTGGGGCGCTAGGCACTATGCTAAATGCTGAGAATACTATTTAATAAGACCTAAGGTTTGTCTTCAGTGTGTTTAGGGTATACTCAAAGAGAAGAAGGAATCAAAGTGTAAGTGTGTAGCTCTTCACAGCCTTCCTTCTTCTCTCCTCCATTCCACCTTCCCACCTGAAGATTCTTACTTGATAGTCATTTTTAATCTTAGTAAAGAAAAAAAAAAGAAATATTTGAAAAATGTAAAGAAACTAGGTTGATCATAATAATAAAGATCTGTGTTATAGATGAGAAAAGATTAAGGAAAAAAACATGTGAGCTAGTTTTGGGAGAGAGTATTGGGGAAGAGAGAGGAGATAGCAAAGAGACTAACATGGTTTTGTGTTTGTTATTCCTGTTATTTGAAACATCTCTCAGGTGTGAGAAAGATATTTAAAATGAAAGATATATCTAAAGAAAATGTTTTAAAAGTTTTTGTTTGTTTGTTTTTGTTTTTTTCTTTTACTTTAAACATACCTACTGGTACCTTGGTATTTTTTGCAAGAAAGTATTTGTTGCTCTCAACAGTTATCTTTGAAAAAGCAATATTCTCCAGGGTCTAGGTCACATACACTTCAAATTATATTCCAGTTCCATAGGTAAATGAACAATTACAACCAGAGGAATAGTGCTTTCACAGGGGAAATATAAGGTGCTCAAGCATATGATAGGGAAGGCATCTAGTGGCTCAAGGAAGGATTCTCAGAGAAATAATATCTAAGCTGGGATCTGAAGCATAAGATGGTCACATAAACCTAGATGTGGTGAGGATCTGGCAATAGAGTCAGAGGAACAGTAGGATTGCAATGAACTAATCATTTACAATAACTAGAACAGAGTGTGTGTGGGTATAAAGAAAAATATAATCTTGGGAGTGGCATTTTCTTTAAAATATTTCTCTGACAAGATCTGGCATGTAACTTAGTGTTTCCATTAACAAGTTCTTTTTTCACCTGTAAAATTTTCATCTCCTCAATGACAGTACAGTTTAAGAGCCTTGAGTGATGTCTACCAACTAATTCATCTAGGTTTCATCTATGGGGCCCCAGGCTCAGCAAACAATAACAGAAATTAATTAATTAATTGCCATTTATTATAACTACTATGTACCATATATGATCTTTAATCTTTATAAAAACTCTAAAAGCTAAGACTTTATTTGCCCTAGTTAAGAGTGAATAAACCAAAGCTCAAGTTGTTCATTAATTTGCCAGAGAATATACATCAAATGGCAACAGAAGCTACACTGTTTTTCAGTATAGTAGACTGCTTTTAATGGCAATGAAAATTTGTAGGATCCATTTGGCCATAGGGTTAATTACAAATGTTAATGCTTTTTCCCCAGCCCCAGTTCTTTGTGTCTTGCTACTTAACTTGGACACTGACTTCTAACATCATCTAGTAAGAGTAAAAACATCTTAGGAGTTAGAAAGACTTTGTCTCTCCTTCACACATTTTGTGACCTTGGAAATATTACTTTAATTTCCCTAAGACTTTTCCCCTTACTGTAAAATATGAACTAAATGGGTACCTATTTCATGGGTCTTAATTAGAATTATGTGAGCTTACTTTGAAGAATAGTAAATATATCTGGCATATAGTCAGCCAGCAACACATTTTAAATTCCTTCCATAAAGTTTCTTAACTGCAACTCTATTTAAAACTTTCTCAAATTCAGCCTATTACTGTCTCCTTTTATAGGAAATTTGTTCCCATTATCACATCCACACAGTTTTCTATTTAAAATGGCTCTGGATTCTTAACCAAATGCCACTTGGTTTGGCATGTGTATCATATGTGTTTGACTATACACCATAATAATTAAAAATTAAAAAAAACATATTTAACATTTCCTTCTCTCTCATTTCCTGAATGAAAACCAATTCCTTTGTTTTCCCAAGACCCCTGAGGAAGAAATAATCAAAATATTTACACCCTCCAGAAAGCACCTCTATGCTTATATTTAGAATTTGTTACTTTACAAAGGAGGTTACTACAACTACACTAGAGGCTTCATTCAGCTCTAAGTCCCCATTATCTCCTCCTTTCACCTGGTTACTTATCAAAGGGCCAGTAAAGGGAGGAAGTAAACATAAAAACTTTGTGCCTTTAAGAAACATCTAGTTGACAGCACCTTTCAGGCTGATGATTTTGATCTTAAGAATGCACTGTCCCAGAAAGATGCAGGATGCAGAGGCAAATGTCATAGTCAATAATATGTGAACTGTCCCTCAGGACTCTGAGCACCAAGTTCAGAGCTCAGGCACTTCTCTCTCATGATGCTCCAGAGGAACTGCCAAGTCTAACAGAGCCATGTTGCAAGATGAATTGAAGAATCATTCTTTTCATGCTGACTGAGCTCTTTTGGTCTGTGACATGACCAAGCAGAAGATGCCTTTTTGGACTAAGGGTTGGTGCAGAATGACAGTAAAACAGACAACATGACTCAGGAACATAGCATCAGGTATTTTCATCCTGTGCAAAACTTCCCAGGGGAAACACACCCACACACCCAATTGGGGTCTTCACTATTCAGGATGTGAAATTAAAAGTTAGCTTTGTGAAAAGATAAGAAAATTTATAGGAGGCTTTAGTTCAGTTTCTCTGAAAGCAGAGCCTAAGATGGGGATTACAATGCATGTGCTTTATTGACGAGGGGATCTCAGGAGAAGAGGAGTGAGGAAAATAGGGTTTGGCAGGGGGACGAGTTGAATAAGATGTAGTCTTCTCTGGAGATTAACTTCAGCCTCATCGCACAACTTCCTCCAAAACATGAATTAAATCTGAGCTGGTCTCACTTTGAAGCAAGAAGCTGGGCACTTTGTATCCATGCAGGCCACCCCAAGGGTGGTGATATAGAACCTCCTTAGTGAGACAGATTGTTTATGGTAGAGAACAGTCTCCAAAGAGGTGTGTAGCCTGGAGATGTTTATTAGAGAGCACTCTCAGTGGGAACCAACAGTAGGGGACCAATAGCAACCACTACATTTGGAATAACTATTCTTTCAACATATGTGTACCTGTAGATGAAAAAGATCTGTCCCTCTCATTCTCTCCCTCTTACTCCATCATCTATTTAGCAATTTACATTAGTCTGCCTATATTTGAGCTGTTTTACACTTTCCTTAAATACTGCTGTACGTAATAGATAATTTCATTTCTTCCTATATACCTATAGCTATCTATCTAAATGACATTTCAAAAACAAATTAAAATACAGCATAGTTATATTGCGCAATTATATTGGGTTGGCCAAAAAATCTGTATGTTTTTTTCTGTAAATGACCTTTTCGTTTTCACTGATAACTTTATTGACTTGGATGTTTTGAGTATACTGGCTCTCTCCTGCCTGGTAGGATGTTGATTGTTCTCAATTAATATCTCAATTTGATTGCTATTAATTTTAACTGGTCTACCCGACCTTGGAGCATCATCTAGTGAGAATGGCCAGCATGAAATGTCGCAAACTGCTTTTGACATGTTTTATTAGTCATAGCACTTTCTCCATACACTGCACTAACCCTTGCTTTTTCTTTTTTAATTTTGCATTTCAGTTGTGTTTTTACCTTTCCTGAAATAATAAAGCATAATATGCCAAAAATGTTGCATATTTTCTTCAATTTTCAATAATAAAATGGCTACACAAAAATTCAACAATTTTGATGTTTTTTTTAAATGCATGCCAATATGACAGCTGTCACAATACAATTTAAAAAATTGTTTTGAATGAAGGTAAAGACAGCTAAGCGCTACTAGAGCCATCATACAAGGGGAAAAGAAGCAAACTCTTTGGTCAACCCAATACAACATGCTTTTGGCCCTCTGTTATGCTAAGTCAAAAAGAAAAAAACAGAATAGTGCATATTAGCTGGTAGAACAGAATTACATCAGAACTATGATAAGAAAACTTACCCTTTTATAGTTGTTGTAATTAATAACCTAAGCATATGATTTGCAAGATTTTATAATCTAAAAAGTACCATTTATTTGTGCTATTAAATAATAAAATTGATTGACTTGCAAAAATGGTACATAGAAATCAACCTTAAAATTTTGATATTCTCTCCATAGCCCTGACCTGGAGGTTAGGAAGTTGCCTGCCTTTCTTCTCACTGATATTCTCAGTCCATCCTCTCTCCCTGCTCCCTGAAAACATCCAGGTGTGAGTGTCATGTTGCATCTGTTGCCTATTGCCACAACAGTGCTGCCTAACAAGACACCTCCAGAACCAGGAGCTTAGAACAAGAGCATATACTTAGTTCTAGGTCTTCGGGTTACTGGTTTAGTCTAATGTATGGTATTTATTTCTGTATAACAAATTATCTCAAAGCTTATCAGCTTAAAGCAATGCACACTTGCTACCTTGCAGTTTCTTTGAGCTAGGAATCTGGTGCAGTTCAGCTGGGTCCTCTGGCTCTGGGTCTCTCACAGGAGCTCCCAAGGCTGAAATAATTTGAGAAACAATATAAGCAGAGTAGTACTGGATTATAACACAAAGTATAAAAGAAGTATCCAAAAATTCATAGTGATAATAATAAATGATTGACTAAACAAGCTAAGGAAAATAGGGAAATCTCTCATGCAGAAGAATTCCAAATAATTTATGTGACTGCTCTGCACTCTGGTATAACTCTTTACTCTTTAACTGTGGGCTGTATATAGGACTTCCTTCCAAAGATTAAAGTATGGAAATAGAGAGAAAAGTCAATTTGTACTGGAGAAACATGACAAATACTACTTCAGTCTGGTTGTCAAGGTAAATATCAACAGTGTTCAGCCATGTTGATAGCACACACCATTGATATAATGTGATAAGAATGGTACTTTACCTCTGTGAAGTGGGTCTTCCTCCCCAAGGCCTATAACCCAAGTCTAATCATAAGAAAAACATCAATCAAGTTTCAAATAAGAGCTCTTCTACAAAATACCTGATGAGTATTTCTCACAATTGTCAAGGTCGGCAAAGCTAGGAGTCTGAGAAATTCTCACAGCTAAAAGGAGCCTAAGAAGTTATGGTGTTAATAATAGGGGAAACAGGGTATATGGAAACTCCTTATAGTTCTCTCATAAGTTTTATATAAATCTAAAACTATTTTGTAACATAATGTTTATTTTTTTAAAAGTCCTAACATTTTCAAAAAACCCCAAATGAGTGATAGCACTGTTGATTGAAACGCAATGACATAGATATGCTTTCAATGCCTGTCAACTCCCTGACCTCTTTTCTGCCAGTGATGCTGTTCACCTCCCTGCCTCAGCCATTCACACCCATGGTCATACCTCACACATTATCATCACCACTAAAGCCAGGCTTTCACAGCCTTAGTCTCAAGTATCACTCTCCCTTTTCTAGTCATTTTCTGGTCATCCTGCTCCAATATTCTTCAACCCCTGGGTCAAAAGCTATACTCCTTTGTTCTTATCACCTATTCACTGTTCCAAAATTCCTCATGAATGCACATTTCTCTTTATGTGGATTAAATTCTAGAATTAATCACGAGAATTGCTCCCTTGGATAGACTCTCAAATTTCTTGCTTTGACCTATTCACTTGGCAAAATCCAGCTGTAATTAAATTAGATTTTCCACCTATTCATCTTATATGCCCATTTAGCTAAGCACAGCTGGCCTTTATTGTTGCCTGGCGATAATGCCCTACTTGCCTAGTCAATCGACACTCCTGTTCTCTTAGATAACTGGCTCATGCTTTTTCCTCTCTTCTCAAGCTTTCAATGTAGCTTTCCTTGTCCTCACTTACATCTGATGATGTATCTCATCATTTCAATGAGTATAGAAGTATTCAAAAGAGAACTTGCACAAATTCCCACTATCACATTTACCTATTCACCTGTATCCATGCCCTTTAATCCTATTTTCCCCTCTGTTACTCTGCAATTTGTAGGTTTTTAACTAAGGCTAAACTGTACCCTTGTGTCCTATATCCCATCTCCTGAAAGCATGAAGGAATTATTTCTCTCTCTCTCTCTCTCTCTCTCTCTCTCTCTCTCTCTCTCTCTCGCTTCATTAACTTTTTCCTCTCTACTGGATATCCATCATTGGTATACCAATATGCTGTCATTTCCTCCAACTATAAAACAAAACTTTCTTGACCCACTATTGCTTCCAGCTATTGCCCCATTGCTTCCCTTTCCTTTAAAAACTTCTTTCAAGTGTCCAATACTCTACCTCTTCAGTTGCTCACTTCTCATTCTCTCTTAAACCTTCTCTAAGAGGCTTTTTCTTTGCTGCCCACCAAGGTCAAACTGCTCTTGCCAATGTACCAGTAACCTCCACAGGGCTAAACCCTTTGGTGGATCCCTGGCAAATATTAATCAACATTTGCACAACTGATCACTCACATTTCCATGAAACCCTTTCTTCATTTGGTTTCTAGGTCTTTACACATTTAAGGTTTTTCCCCCTCTGTTATTGGCAGATCATTCTTCATCTCTTGAACCTATTTCCCTCTATCTCTCCAGTCTCTTAATATTAGAGAATCACAAGGATCAGGGTTTTCACTTCTTCTCTACCTGCATACACTTACTCTCTAAGTGACTTTATTCAGATTCTTTGTTAAAAAAAAAAAAGAGTACACTTGTGATCCCAGATTTATATCTTCAATTAATACTTCCAACTTGAACTCCAGACTCAACTGCCTACTTGACTTTTCACCTGAATGGCTAATAAATATATCACACCTAATATGTCAAGAACTATCCTCCTTATGTTTCTCTAATCTCTAGCCCTGCTCCTCTCAGAGACTTTCCATCTCTGAGATGGAAGTCCTGCCCTTCCCTTTGCTCAGACCATATACTTGGTGTCATTCTTGACCCTTCTATTTTGTTCACACCTCAAACTCATGCCATCAGCAAATTCTGTTGGCTCTAACTCCCAAACCTTACCATTTCTCACCATAGCCTCTACTACCTAACTGGCCCAAGTCATCATCTCTTAGCTAGATTGATGTTATAGCTTGCTAACTGATTTCCAAGCACTGGATGGTGTTCCCCTTGGTCTAGCCTCAACAGAGATGACAGCTTGCTCCTGCTAAATAAGTCAGATTACATCACATCTATGATAAATGCGTTCCAGTGGAGCCCAGTGTTTCCAGAGTTAAAACCAATGTTAAAATAATGGTCTATAAGCCTACAGGAAGACTTTGGTCAATTTTTAAAAGTTACTCACTCTGGGACTTCTCAGCTCTGCCTACCTAAACCTCATTTAAGTGGCTGGTGCTTTTGTAAGAATAAAACCCTTTGACAGATTCAGGCCTATACCAGAACCCTATATCTCACAAGTTGTCAAGTAGAGGGCTGAGTGGGTGACACCCCCCACTTTCTCCCTTGGCTGGCTTCTTTATGCAGTGCACACATTGCATAGCTTTTTCATCTCTACCCAGGAGCCTGGTGCCTCCCATGATCTCTATGTACTGATTCCCTGCCACTCTCCCCTGCAGCTACTCTGCCCAGCAACACTGGTCTCTCTGGTAAACCTTGGTCCTGAGAGGCATGATCCCATCTCAGGGGCTATTTCCATTTCCCAGCCTCTTTCTCTGAGTATTACTTATCAGTAATACCAGTGTCGCTGGTTCGATCTTCCAGTCAGGGTACATCAGAGAAGGAAAACTCTGACTCCAAAAAACCTCCGCTGCCTTGCGGCATACCTCTTCAGGGGAAAGGCTAAGGGAGTAAACCCTGACAGAAAATCCGGAGCCGGAGTCCCTAAGGCGGTTTGACGTTGTAGTCAACACCGGCAACTCCTGCGGCGCACCTGAACCCAAGCTGTATTGACTCCGTCTTTCCCTTGGATCCTTCAGCTGCGAAGAGAGGGGGGGTCTGCTGCATGGGCAACAGCAGACCCTCCATATTACCCTGCCCAGGCTCTGTAGCTTCAGCGTCATCGCAAGATGTCGATTCAACACGGGAGGAGACAGATACTACCATGTCACTCCCGAGTCGGACTGCACAACCATTCTCGGCGGTGCAGATAGACTCTTAAGAAGCTACACCATCGTCTCTCGAGACGGACGGCTGCCGACGACGACGACTTATCAGTTCCACTCTCTGACCTCCTTCAGGATTTTACTTAAATGCCAATTTTTCAGTGATATCTTCCTTGGCTTCCTTTTTAAAATTGTACTCATTTCTTTTCATAATTTCTATCCTTTTCTTTCCTATTAAAAATTTCTTGATAGCACTTACTATCTAATATTGTATATTATACTTAATATCTTTAGGTGTTTGACTAATCCATATCATATTTGCAGAGTTTTGTTTGTTTGTTTGTTTTTGTTTTTTTTAGAGAGAGAGGGGAAAGGAGGGAGAGAAACATTGATGTGAGAGAAAAATATTGATTGGTTGCCTCTCATACACACCCTGACCAAGGCCAAACCCGCAACCCAGGCATGTGCCCTGACTGGGAATCAAACTGGCAACCGTTTACTTTGCAGGACAACACACCAACCACCTGAGCCATAACAGTCAGAGCTATGCAGAGGTATAAAAATATAATAATTTTTTTTCTCTGGGACATTCTCCTTCAGTCAGAAAAATTATTTTTTCCTAGTATTTGTGTTGTGCCTGAGCATATTTTCCTGCACTCTGTCAAATGCATCTTTCCTATCTGCCACACACACTCATAAATTTTTCCTCTATTTCCCAAAGGGGATTCCTAAATCAAACACTCACATGGAATGATTAATTGGGGGGAAGCTTCTTCTATATAATTATTATATCAATAAACAATGAAAATGAATACATTTAATTTTTAAAGCCCAACACATACATTTGTTTCTGAACATAAAACTTTGTGAAAATCTCCAAAGACAATGGGAAATATAATAAAAATGATGTTTGAGGATGATTTGAAAATGACAAGGTAACCATAATCAACAATGAACACAATGGTTGTTTTTGTTAGCTTATAATTAAATATAAAACAGCCCTAATTGCCTTACTAGGCATTTAACTGAAGTCTATTGGCTTCAAAGACACTTAGAAAGAAGAGTGTTTCTTCCTCATTGTATTGCTTTTTTCCTCTTTAGCTATAGAATGTTAAGGGAGAAATGTGAGCTCTTTCTCTATTATTTTTGGCAAATATCATGTTCATTTTTTGTCAAGTGGTTGTAATGACGTTTTCTTGGTAACACCTCTGGTCTTGCAAAATTTGGCCTACCTTTCTTGATCTTTTTATGTATTTACAGCAAAACAAACGTGCCGTGTTTGTAGAAATATGTCATCTGTTGCTCTTTGTTTGAGCTCAGCTGGGGAATAGGAAATGAAATCAGGTTTTGAAGGAAGAACAACAGCGCCATTTGCACAGCTGCAGGCATAAAAAAGGACAGCTGGGCCGGGTTATGTCTCAGATTCTGAGCTTCTTTGACCTCAGATTGAGGCCTGGAAATAAGAGATGGGCCTATGAAATGCAATAATGTGGGTCTAGAACCTAGTGTATAAAATTATAACATGGCCATGCAGTGTAGAAACCTATTACTTTCAATGAGCTTAAATAACGAGTCTTTAAAGCTATTTCTGGGTTTCAAAAAGCCGCCACTGTCACAGTGATTCAACCATATAAGGATGGAAAATATTTTACTTACACCTATTCTAGGAAAATAGTGATTTCTTACCTAACACCAGTTGAAAATTTGCAACAATAATAAAGTCCTTAAACCATCCCATTTCTATGCCCTTAATAAGATATTAGTAAACTGAAGACATTTTTGATTGATATCAATTTACATGAGTGGTACATTCCTCTTTAAGGGTTTTTAGTATATTCAGGTAGTATTTCTTGAATCCCGCTAAGAAATAAAATGTTATTAACTTTTTAGAGACATATGCCTTATCAAATTAAATAATAATTGTTTTCTAACTTAAACACATAGGGTATCAATTTTATCCTGATTATCAACGCTCTCATACTAACCACCACTCTTAAAGACTTGCTAAATCTTTATTATTTGTTAATCAGAAACATCAATTAACCAACTGGCTGTGATTTTTTAATATCTAATTTAGAAACTAGAAAACAGAACACAAACAGAAATTCAACTATTCACCCCATATTCCTGACCTGGTTATACAGGTGAGAGACTGGGCCACATTCTCCAATGTTCTTTTGCTTCTGATACAGAGACACCAGATTAAGATCACTGGGGAGAAGTAGGAGGGGCCACAGGAGGAGTTTGCTGAGATAATGGAAAGCAGTCTAGGATGAGATTGGCTAAGAAGCCTACAGAGCCAATGGAAATAAAAAGAGGACTGGAGCTTTGTCTCAGCAGCCTTTCCAGCTCCTGAGCTGACTCTCTCTCAGGCTGTGGCTCTGGCTCTGGCTCTGGCTCTCAAGCTCTTCTTCCTCGACAATACCTGAATGATGATGCTGCAGCTGCCTACATTTTCCAATGGACAGTAATTTATATGGGAAGGAACTCCAGGTACAGCCTAAGATTGGGCTGGCCTGGCAGAGGGTAGCAGGTTTATTCTTTGGGTGTTCAAGAGAGAACAGGCTCTGAGGCAGAAGCCTGCCATTCTTCCGTGACTGTTTAGCTTTGGAGTATTATGTTGTTTTAGTCTGTAAACTAACTCTATAGAAACTAATGGGAAAAGATAAGAGAACCCAGGTGTTAGAGTTTAGCCTTACTTGATAGGCTTAAGTAATTAAAGCTGTGGCTTGATAGGCTTAAGTGACTGCTTTTGAATAAAGACTCCTTTTCTTTATCACCAGACCTTTGCCTCTAGAATTTTGCCTAGAGGGCGGCAGCAGGCAGCAGGACCCTGCTTGCTGTTCAGTAACATTTCTCAGATGATGGGGTTTGTCAGACTTGTCCAGTTCCCTTTCCTATGAGCAGGCAAAGCTGGTTAACATCAATGTCAATTAAAAGTGGGGATGGGGACTTCCGGCCAAGATGGAGGCTTAGACGGACACGCTAGGTCTCCCTCTACAACTAGAGAGGAATACAACTACTTCAAAACAAAGGATAACTAGAAATTCCAGAAAATAAAACTACACGGAAGCCCAACATATGAAGTTATAAACCAGCGGTGCCATTTGGGCAGGTAAGAGTTAAAGAGGGCAGCGCTGTTTGCGGTTGCACCTGGAGCGGCGGGGCGGCGAGGAATCCCGGCTGCGGTCAAGCCCCTGGCGGTGCGCGACCCCGGCGCTGAGGAGAGCGGCCGCCGCATCGCCTTGAACAGTGAGGCCCAGGGGGACGGGAGGACGGATCTCGGTCTCCTAGCTGAATAACTGTGTGAATTCATCTTGGACCCCCGCCCCCAAAGAAAGCACCACAGGGCTGCGAAATAGGTCGCAGACAGGCGCCAGTCGCTGAACTGTGACGCGTACACAGGCACTGCCCACTACAGCCAGCCCAAGAAAACAAAACGCATCTGTCAAAATGAGGCAGACAACTATAGAAATCCCGGTAGCACAGCTCACCAGGCAACAGATAGAGAACCTGACAGATGAACAGATAAGAAACCTGTCAGAGGCTCAGTTCTGGGCCATTGTTATCAGGTGGCTTACAGAATTCACAAAAGAGCAGGAAAAAGATAAGAAAGAAGCGAAAAACATTCATAACGAAAGGAACAAAACCACATACGAGACAGATGGTGAGGAAAAAAAATCCAGAGTTCATTTCAACAAACTGGAATATGGAGAAGGAACAAGCAGTCAACCAATGCAGAGAGAGGAAATGGGAAGCAACAATGAGAGGATCAGAAACCTCTGGGACAGCTATAAAAGGCCCAACATAAGAATCATTGGTTTGCCAGAGAGCGAGGAAGATGAACTAGAACTTGAAAAATTGAGTGAAAATATAATAAAGGAGAACTTCCCAGACTTGGGGAAGGGAATAGACTTGCAGGTCCAGGAAGCAAGGAGAGTTCCCAAGAGACTGGACCCAGGGAGAACCACTCCAAGACACATTATAATCAAAATGTCAAAAATTAAAGATAAAGAGAGAATCTTAAAAGCAGCGAGAGAGAAGAAAAGAATTATGTACAAAGGGGTCCCAATTAGACTATCAGCTGACTTCTCAAGAGAGACCCTACAGGCAAGAAGGGACTGGCAAGAAATATTCAAAGTAATGAAAATCCAAAACCTACAACCACGAATACTCTATCCAGCGAAATTGTCATTCAGAATAGAAGGACAGAGAAAGTGTTTCCAGGACAAAATAAAACTGAAAGAGTTCATTAGATCCAAACCACTGTTATATGAGATGTTAAAGGGACTGGTTTAAAAAACAGAAGCTAGGGAGATGAAACAAAGGCAAACTAAACAGGCAACGAGAGTGGAAAAGGAACTGTGGGTACGGGAAGCATATTGGGGGGAGGTCAACAGGGAGGGGGAGTGGGGAGAGGGAAGGAGATGATATAGGAATTGGGGATCATGGTAGGAGGGAATGGAATAGACGGAGAGAGGTTGGGAGGAACTGTATGCACAACTAATGGACATAATCTAAAAGGGGGGGACAACGGGAGGGAGGGGGGCCACCGGGTGGAGGGGAGCAGAGGGAAGGGAAATTGGCACAAATGTAATATTTTAATCAATAAAACACATTAAATCTGAAGAAAAAAAAAAAAGTGGGGATGATACTATTCCAAAAAGGTTTTCTTGGTGGTGTTTGGAAGATGCTGCATACATTGCTTTGGAGATTTGATAATACATAATATATTGTAGGTTTTCAGAATTCCTATTATGCCTATTTAATTCTATTTAACCCTAAAATTCTCACACTTTGTTGACATATAAGACTCGGGCCTTTACTCATAGTAGGATGAGAAACTATTGGAGGGTTTTGAACGGACGAAGAACACAACATGATTCATAGGGCTCATCTGACTGTTGTGTGAGATGGGACTGAAGGGGGCATACAAAGACAAATGGAGGAAGATGGGTTAGAAGGTTATTGCAATAATACAGATGAGCAAAAAATATTAATTTGAACTAGAGGGTAAAGCTGTAGATGATGAGAGGACATCGCTGTCCAGATGCATTTAGAAGGTTGAGCTTTCTATACTTGCTGGCAGATAGAACGTGGGATGTGAGAGTGAGAAGTTGAGGATGACTCACATTTTTGGTTTGAGCAAACGGAAGACTAGAAGGGGAATATTTGGGCATTTGGTGATAAATCACAAGTGTCCTTCTGGAGATAATTAACTTTAAGATTACAATTAGACATTTGTCAATAGCCAAGACACTCTGTGGTATGCCCTCTTTGAACTTGAGTTAATTCAGTGCAATGGTTTTCAATCCTGGCTGAAGGAATCTTAAAAATTCCATGTCCAGTATAATCCCAAATCAATTACATAAAATCTCTGGGGTGCTCCTAGGCATTAGCATTCTCAAAACCCTCCAGGTGATCCCAAGGTACAATATGGGCAGCAGAGGTTTCTGGGTTTGGATGGTCATGGAACATTCTATTAGTTGTAGGGACAGGGTGGTTGTGCTTCCTTGTTGTAAAGAAACTGGAAATAAGGCAGGCACTACTGCTAGAAAATAGGTAATTCCTGGGTTCTCTCCGATCTTCAATCACTCTTGCTTTACTTTTTCCAAGTTCAAGAAATATCTGGCCTTCTTGCTTAAGGCACCTTGTTTTAGACATTCTTTATTTGAATGAGGCAGCATTTATGGTGCCTGGATGTCCTTCTGGCCCAGGGCCTGAGCCTGTTCTTTTGGTCTCTGAAGATCTATGATTCATTACTGAGTTACCTGAAAAAATAGACTTCAGAGCCTCCCACACAGCACAGCCAGCAGCACCTAAAGTTGAAGCCAGTCTGAAAGCAGTGGGAATTCATCACTGGTTAGAGTGAGGTTGGGAGAACTTTATTATAAGACAGCTTATGGGGCTTTCAGTTGGTGACCAGATCCTTAGGAAAAAGGCAGAGATATCTCTCAGTGAAACACACACATTTGTGTACTGCTTTGATGAACAGGTTCCTCATGTAAACACCTTCACACACCATATAAATACATTCAACACAGACACATACAACAAATAGACCACAACATACATCATAAATGCCCCTATTATACACCAAAACACCTCACATCTACCACCCTATCATATCAAATATCTCAAGAAAGAGTTTCAATGGGCTTATTCATGCTATAGATAATAAAGGTTAAGTTTTTTATTTACTTTCTGTGCCCCCACCCCAAATTTATAATTTAACCGATCAACTTTGGAATTTCAAGTCTCATGATGCTGGGAAAGAAAGAATCTGGGAGACAAATGTCCTTCTAAGTTCCCCTGAAGTCACATTTTTAGGTGCCAATATACCCTGTTTACCTACAAACAACCCTTGAGTGAGAAAGAGTTCAAGGTGGAAGAAGACCCTCAAAGCTCCTTTGCCAAATGGATAGTTTTATCTAAGGCACTGTCTAGTCACTCAGACCTGAAGGAAATCCCTGAGGTGACACTGATTGCTCTTCCCAAAGGTAATGGATACTCACATCCCATGTGACTGCATAGAAGCTCAATTTCCCAAGCCCACATCTGCCTTATTTAGCCTGAGGGCTTTCTCTGGAGTAAGTGGCCCACTTTGCCTACTCCTGCAACAAGCTGGAAGTTCCGAGAAACTGATACCACCAAAAAGTAGTTCTCCATTTAGGATGGGTAGGAAATCCTCCTTTGTGTGGGATAATTCTGATGCATGCTCTACTCTGGCCTTCTAGTATTCTCCGCTGGAATTGATTTTACAGTGGTGACTGGCTTGATAACACTCTTTTTGGCAGCTTTCCTTTATGTTTTCACTTTCCCATAACCTTAGCAATGTTTTCTGGGCTCAGTCCTGGGAGAAACTATTTGCACTTAAAATTTTTGTCAGGATCAGCCTTGGGGGAAACCTATATTAAGACACTAGAAAAGGAAGGAGTCCTCTGCAACTGAAAATGACAAAAGATAGACAGAGGTCAGTTTAGATAAAAGGGATCAGAGTCACAAATATGTTTGAAAATCTGTCTCATTATTAGATTATATTTATAAGCACAATTTTGAGAATTTGCCTCTCCGTTGGGGTAGGAACCAGATGACCATGTAAAGGGGAAGCAGATGCACTCAGCCTGCATTCTTACACATCTACTGATTGAGCAATGACTGTAATTTTTTTTAGGAGGGAGACAATAAAAAAAATCCACACTAAACTTTTTTATTGTACAAGTGACCCTGGTTGTTATAGTCACCAATCAGAAACCTACCCAGAGGACAGAACCTTTCTGCCTATTGATGTAGAGAAAATGGGTAGGCTGCTTCCCAAGTCCAAGTGTAACATTGGAAATGCTATGATTCATTCCAAAGGAGTTGTAATACCAGATGAATATAAGAAAGATGTGGCAAATGCGTGTTGCAGGAAAGTTAATAAATAAAATCTAAGCATTTCAGAACCCTTGGGACTAATTGAATCTATGGGACTCGAAATGTAAAGGACTTGGAAAAATATAGTCTTTTTACAGAGGAAAATAAAATAATGTATTTCTCCATTTTATGAAGGATACCCATGCTTTTGGACTTCAAAATGCTGCTAAGAGTTTTTCTAAACATGCAAAAAATATTTCTTTAAGCAGGATCCACAGTTCTGGTATTCATAATCAAGTTTTTCTCTAAAGATTTTCTTTGAAGTGTGGACAGACACCCGCACATAAATGCAATAATAAACAATCCCTATATAAGAATAACCAGTATTCTCTTCTGCTACCTGCTTCCATCACCTGACTTCTGCAGTGTTGATGCCACCTCCTTCAAAGCCAAACTCTGTGGGGCAGCCAGAGCACCCATGACTTCATCCATTCACAACCTCCACCCTTACACACCTCAATCTTCAAATGAGTTAGGGGTCAGTTTTTCTATATTAGCAGCACTAGAGAGAAAATAATTTTTTGTGGAGTACCCTGATGTGTTAGTTCAGTTATCTCAACCTAAGTACTATAACAAAGACCAGCATCTGTAATGGTCTTATTCCTTGAAACTTGATGTTTAACAAAATGTAAACTTATTTCTTGCTTATATTACAATCCATGCATGTCAGTTGATGGGAAAATGGGAATAGTCTCCGAGGTCTTTCAGAGACCCAGGCTCCTTCCACCTACTGGTTCCAAAACCCATTAGGACAAGGGTTGGGAAAGTATTTATTGACTTTACTTTTTAGAGCAGTTTTAGGTTTGAAGAAAAGTTGAGCAGAAGATACAGGGATTTTCCATATTCTTCTTGTCTCCCACACATGCACAGCCTCCCCCACCAGTCCACCAGAGTGGTGCATTTGTTACAATCCTGAACCTATATTGACATATTGTAATCACTCGAAGTCCATAACTTACAATAGGGTCATTCTTGATGCTGTACATTCTATGGATTTGGACAAATGCCTAAAGACATGTATTCACATTCACAGCATCATAGTTTCACTGCCCTAAAAATCCCGTGTTCCACCTTGTCATCCTTCTCTCCTCTTAACCCCTGGCAATTACTGATCTTTTTACTGTCTCCATAATTTTGTCTTTTTCGGAATTTCATATAGTTAAAATCATATAGTATGTGGTCTTTTCAGATTGACTTCTTAGTAAAATGCACTTAAGTTTCCTCCATGTCTTAAAGCTTGATAGTTATGAATAATATTCCATTGTCTAGATGTACCATAGTTTATTTATCCATTTGTCCACTGAAGGGCATCTTGATTGCTTCCAAGTGTTTGGCAATTAAACTTTATTTTTAAAGGTCCAAATAGTAAATATTTTCATTTTCATTAGTGATACAATTTCTGTTGCAACTAATGCCATTATAGTTCAAAAGCTTACACAAAATATATTAAAAAATGGATTTCTACTTATAAATAATTGGTTAACAATGTATAATTTTTACATGGGAGTAATAAATATTTTTTGAAGTTCATAATTTTTATTATTTCAATGGACATTGGTCTTCCCCCAATTCATACCAAATTAAAGATATTTGAATTAAAGATATTTGATTGAAGTTATGAGCTTGGCTGATAAACCAAGTTTTGTTTCCTTATGTAGCTTTAGAGAACAATATGATCAAACCCAGGGTTTATTTCTCTTCAATAATTCCTCAGAATGATTATCTTTATGGAATCTGATAATAGAAAATAGTTATTTTGTGCCATTCAGGGTTTAAAAGGTGACCATGTTTAATAGGATTAGCAAATCCCAAGAGCTAAAAATAAATAAATAAAATTTCATAAGAAACTCTTGTAATAAAAAAAAGGTCACTGTGATTGTTCTGGTGTCTGCTTTGGGTCAGAATAAGTACAAACCAAAGAAGTAAATCTAAAGCTCTAATCTTCATTTTTCAGCCTCCAAGCCTTCTAATGAGGAAGAGCTCTACAAATAAATCTAAAATTTTAATAAGGAAAAAATGAAAAATATATATAGCAGTTGAGTCTGCAGTGCCCTTCTAAGTCACCTTGGAATTCTTAAAGTTATCATGACTGCTCTTGATTTTTGGTATACTTGATATACTTTGAAAGCAACTTGCTCTAAATATCAAATCACATTTAAAATTGCCTTAGTTTGTTTTGGTTTATTTTAGAAATGGATGCTTTTTTATTCCTTTTACCAATGGTGTTGGCCTCTAGCAGGTTAACCTAAGGTATTGTTAGGGCAGTGGTTCTTGAAAGTTAGCATGCATAGAATCACCTGGAAGGCTAGTTAAAATATAGGTTTTTGAACTTCACCATCAGAGTCTTTAAATCAGAAGGTCTGAGTGGAACCTGAAATTCTGCATTTCTAATAAGCTCCAAGGTGTTGCTAATGAACCACACTTCGATTACATCAAGTCAAGAGTCTTTTAATTGAAAACCCAACTGAAACTAGTTTAGCAAACAGTATATATAGCTTGCAAAAATTAAAACTCCAGGCTGCCAGTCTAACTTTTGGGCACTTCACATTCCATCTGCTCAAGTAATATCCTAAAAATCCAATTTTTCTCTCTTTTCTGGCTCTATTTTCCCTGTGGTGGCATTTCCCTTAAGGTTGCAAATGGATTATGGTGCTCCACACCTTACATTCTCATGTTTCCAAGCCCAAGGGAGAAGAGAAGCTGTTTTTACTTCCTCCAAATGTTGGGAAAAAAAAGTGTCTTATTTTTATTGGGTGTTTTTGAGTAACATGATTATCTTGAGCCCATCGCTGTTTTTCTCTGTAATCCTAGGAATGTAATATCCAATCAGTTTAGATTAATCTGGATTTATCCCTGTCCTTACAGGCATCAGAAGCCTGCCATATCTGTTTTTCTGCATTAGGGATTTCTCAGAAGCCACAGAGCTACAGGTGCATAGGCATTGATGCCCTTGTGTTCTACAGTCGATGAGGGGATGAAGTTTATGGATAATGGACCCACCTCCTAGTTTTCAAACAATTATTATGTATGTTCTGTAAGCTTTCTTAGAAGTTACCAGTAGGATTATGTCATGGTTGCCAACTGTGAAAACCAGCTGTATCATAGACTCTATATAGGTGTTTCCTTTTTTTCTGTCTTTGTCTCCTAACTACTCACCCTGCTCCTGGAATCACCTCTCAAATAAATTACCTGCACCCAAGTCTTTGCCCTATGTACTACTTTTAGGAAAATCCAAGTGATAACCCAAACTAAACTATGTGGTCTGGCATTGAGTGTGTAGTGGGTCTCCAGAGGAACTCTGTAGTTCTGTTTTATCACAAGAGGGATAAAAGGATGCTGAAAAGGAAAAATAACACATTTCCCTAATAAACCAGTTAATTTATGGCCTTTGATAAATTCACAAACAAAATACTGAATCCCTGTTAAATAAAAATATGATTTGGGGTCAAAGTACTGCATGCAATGGATTAGAAGGTGGGATACCAGCTATAGACACCACGCATTGTACAGATAGATTTGGAGAAGAGAAAGAAACATTCCATGATGCTTTTAGACATGGCATTGACTAATAATAAGTTTAAAAATACATATGCTTTTCCATGTTCAATCTCAATTGATTTTATATCATTCCCCTCAAATGCCTAATCTTGCCATGTCCCTATCACACCTACAATTGAGCATCTCACGCTTCCCATTGCATTATGTATCTCAATCTCCCTTTTTTTAATTGCATTCCAGCCCTCAAAGCTATTCTGCTTTGTGTTCTGCCTGTTGGACAAACCTAGGCTAAAACCTGCTGATGGGACAATTGCACTACAGTTATTTAACAATGACTGACAATGGATATTATGTGCTAAATCTTATTTCAGCAAGAAAATAATTTTTTCATGCTTTTCTGAAAAACATCGGCCAAAGGTTTTACAGAAATGCATTCCAAGGAACATTTTTCTCATGAGAGGTACTATCACTTAATTTTTGGAAATGCTGCATATAATCTTTCCTTGTCAGAAAGCCACAGTGACCATTAGTTTATTAAAGACTCAGATATATTCAAGCTTAAAACAGTATTAACTTTATGTATTCCAGGTTTATTATAACTTAGTGAACTCTGGTTCTATTTGGGCTTTGTCATTATTGCTGTTTTTGTATTTGTTTTCAAATAAAACCTTTAACATCTCAATAATCTCAAGTATTTCTAGTGACTCTTCCAAGAACTAAAAGTAACACCAAAAGTGGGAAATTTTGTTATTCCTATAGACAAATAAGAGGAGACCTTTTGGAAATTCATCCAAGCGGAAGCTGAGACTCTATCTACCTATATATGATCTGGCTCTATGCTCATTTCCAGGCCTTCCTGAAATTCTCACCCTTCACTGTTGGTGTTGTCACTGTGTGTTATTTCCCTGAAGATAAGAAAAGTATTGAAAACAAGAGTAGTTTCTGTAGTATTTAATGTAATCAGAATTTGAGCCATAATATCTGACATTGTTCTGCATCTGATATGATAGATGTACTATTTTTAGTAACACTGTCTAAGAAACTCATATTATTGAGCAAAGCCTACATATTTGGAACAAAATGACTGTTAGTGACTTATGCATATGCCTTTAGGTATATGTGATTAAAACAGCCCTTTAGCTGCAGTACTTATTTAAACATAGGAATCATAATCTATTGATAGTGAACGCTACACTTTATATTTGTAGTAGCGGAGAAGGAGAAGGAGTGTTATTTTAGGACAGTATATTAAATTCACTAATGAAAGAATAGTCACAATAGTCAAACTGGAAAGTTCAGCAGTGACTTCAAGGTTATTTTTATGAATGCATTATAGTAATTTTTCTAATACATTGTATTACAGGGTAACACATTAAAAAATCCAAATCCTTGAACTGAAGAGTCCTTCTATCATTACCCATCTCAAATGGTAGCATCCTGCCCTCACTACTCTAAGTCCCTCTTTTCTGCTTCATTTTTCTCTAGCACATCACATTTTGTCATACCATGTATTTCTTGCTTGTTGTCTATCCTTACTTCCACACAACAGAGCAAGAACTGCATGAGAGCCCAGGCTGAGCTGTGTTTACTGCCTTGCACACAACAGATTGCCACAAATATTTCTTGAATTTATGAACACAAGTATTAGGCCATTCTTCTACTGGTTTTATTTCTAGAAATAACATACCAATCCAGTTCTTCATTGAGCTGGCAAAGAAGTTGAGGTTATGGCTCATGATTTCATTTTCTCACTTATCCTTTAAGCTCTTCAACCTTTTGGCATGTGGAGGTTTTTAAAATATAATTTGGAAATTTCAGTGTATTTTTCTGACAGGGTACTTGGCGAGTTTGAGATCAAAAGTATGAGAAGAGTTTTATGAAGTAACTGCCATATATTGTCAACAGAAACTATGACTTGCCCAGAGAAAGCAAGTATTCTGTAGGATTATAATTCTTTGTTATCATAAATAATTGATGAAGTTATACATCGAATTCTTTGGTATTACTACAGATGCTCATTCTTGAGGCTTTGCTTTTAAGACTGGGCTAAAATTGTTATGCTTATTAACTGGGCCACTTGGAAAATTTTCTTAAGCTAATTGAGTTGCAGTGTCCTTATTTGTGAATAGAGGTGATAATATCCACTGCTTGGGACTGTTATAAAGATCAGAAATAAAATATAAAAAAACCTAAATTCAATAGACTTGCAATAAATGGTCATTATTTTTATAATTGAATAGGCATATTTTATGAACTTCGTATTAGTTTTCTAGGGCTGTAGTAACAAAGTACCACAAACTGTTGGCTTAAAACAGAAATGCATCTGCTAGTTCTGATGACTAGAAATCTAAAATCAAGGTGTCAGTAGGGCCATGTTCCCTCTGAAACCTGGAGGGGAGAATTCTTCCTTGACTCCCTAGCTCTGTTCTGTTTGGGTTTTGGTAGTTGTCGCTGCTTTTATATTTGTTTTCAGATAAAACCTTTACCATCTCACAAATCTTGGCATTTCTAGGTCTATAGCTGGATTAGTTCAATTTCTGCTGTCTTCAGGTGAGATTTTCCCTGCACATGACCATCTTCTTCCCTTATAAGGTTACCAGTCCTGTTGTGTTGAGGGCCTGCCTTAATGACCTCATCTTAACTTAATTACATCTGTAAAGATCTTATTTCCAAATAAGGTCACAAGTGCAGGTACCAAGGATTAAGACACAACATACTGGGGCAACACATATCAAACTTAACCCAATTCACAAATTTCCTCTGGGCCCACTGCCTCCATTTTCAGCTCTGCTCTAATCCTTAACAACTCATCAACTTGTTGCCACTGGAGTTCATTTACAGTCCAGAATGAAAAGGACTTTCTGATTTGGAGAAAACTGCAAGAACAGCAACTTCCTCACTTTCAGAAAGAACAAGGGAGCCTGACACTGCCAGGCCTTAAAAGCTGAACAGCTTGAAGAAAAAGATTTAAGCTCATAAATATCAAAGAGCCTGTAGAATATTGGGAGCAGAAAGAGCAATCCTAAAAACAGTATAACATAAATAAAGTTGGATTGGGTTCATTGGCTTCGCTCCCAGGGTAAAATTATCCTTCACTTTCCAAAAGTAGCATTTAGCACACCATTAGTTTGGAATGGCTGTTGTCTTTGTGAAATACATTATTTTTTTATAGCTATGGCAGGAGTTGACACTCAAAATTACATTATTCTGTGATTCCACTCAGATACACAGAGGCAGGATTATAGTCATGATGGGCCTTTTGAGGCTGATCTAACCTGAACCCTTCCCCTAACAAGGTCATTCACCTGCCTTCTATGATAGTCATTTTTTAAAAATCAAGTTCCCAAACTCTAGCATTACTCTATATTTCATATACTTTTTTGATAACAGAAGAAATAGCTACTTTACATGTAGAAAAAATTTTTTCTACAATCTCATTGCTTAAAAATATCCATTACCTATCCTTTGAAACCTTGATTTTTAATGACATTCTTTTTTTTTTTAATTTATTTTTTTAATTTTATTTTTTGGTTATTAAATTACAGTTGTCCCATTTTTCCCCCATTGCTCCCCCCTCCCAGCCCATCCCTTCTCCCACAATTATATCCCTCCCCGTTGTCCATATCCATGAATCATTCATATACGTTCCTTGACTAGACCCTTCCCTTACTTATCCCCCTTCTCTCCCTCCCCCCTCCTCCCTACTGACTACTATTCTACTCGTTGTCCTATTTAGTTCATTTGTTTGTGTTGCTCTTTAGTTTCCTGTATTGGGTGATATCATATGGTATTTTGTTTTCTTTGCCTGGCTTATTACACTAAGCATAATTCTCTCTAGTTCCATCCATGTTGTCACAAATGGCAGGAGTTCCTTCTTTCTTTCTGCTGCATAGTACTCCATTATGTAAATGTACCACAGTTTTTTGATCCACTCATCCACAGATGGGCACTTAGGTTGTTTCCAGCACTTAGCTATTGTAAACAGGGCTGCTATGAACATAGGGGTGCATAAGTTTTTTTGAATTAGGGTTTTAGGATTTTTCGGGTATAATCCTAGCAGTGGAATCACTGGTTCAAATGGCAGTTCCATTTTTAATCTTTTGAGGTAATTCCATACTGTTTTCCATAGTGGCTGCACCAGTCTGCATTCCCACCAACAGTGCAGTAGGGTTCCCGTTTCTCCACATCCTCGCCAGCATTTGTTGTTTGTTGATTTGTTGATGATGGCCATTCTGACAGGTGTAAAATGGTATCTCATTGTGGTTTTTATTTGCATCTCTCTGATGGCCAATGATGTTGAGCATTTTTTCATGTGCCTATGGACCTTCTGTATGTCCTCTTCAGAGAAGGGTTTGTTCAGGTCCTTTGCCCATTTTTTAATTGGGTTGTTTGTTTTCTTGAGGTTGAGTTGTATAAGCTCTTTATATATTTTGGAGATCAGTCCCCTGTCTGTGATATCATTGGCAAATATGTTTTCCCATATGGTTGGTTTCCTTTTCATCTTGCTGATGTTTTCTTTTGATGAGCAGAAACTTTTTAGTTTGATGTAGTCCCATTTGTTTATTTTTTCCTTTATTTCTCTTGCCTTAGGAGAGGTATCCGTGAAGAGATTGTTATGTGAGATATCTGATATTTTCTTGCCTATGTTTTCCTCTAGGACTTTTATGGTGTCACGGCTTACATTTAAGTCTTTGATCCATCTTGAGTTTATTCTCGTGTGTGGTGTAAGTTAATGGTCTAGTTTCATTTTTTTGCACGTCCCTGTCCAGTTCTCCCAGCACCATTTGTTAAAGAGGTTCTTCTCACTGCATTTTATGTTCCTTCCTCCTTTATCATATATTAATTGACCATAGAGGCCTGGGTTTATTTCTGGACTTTCTATTCTGTTCCACTGATCTAAATGTCTGTTCTTATGCCAGTACCAGACTGTTTTGATCACAGTGGCTTTGTAGTATTGTTTGATGTCTGGTATCGTGATTCCTCCTGCTGTGTTCTTCTGTTTCAAGATTGCTTTTGCTATTCGGGGTCTTTTTTGGTTCCATATGAATTTTTGGAGGATTTGTTCTAGGTCAGTGAAATATGTCATTGGTATTTTAATAGGAATTGCATTGAATTTGTAAATTGCTTTGGGTAGTATGGCTATTTTCATGATGTTGATTCTTCCCATCCAAGAACATGGTATTTGCCTCCATTTATTTGTATCTTCCTTAATTTCTTTCTTCAATGTTGCATAATTTTCAGTGTACAGGTCTTTTATCTCTTTGGTTAAGTTTATTCCTAGGTACTTTATTTTTCTTGTTGCTATAGTAAATGGTATTTTCTTTTTTGCCTCTGTCTCTGAGATTTTATTGTTGGTGTACAGAAATCCCTTAGATTTCTGTATATTTATTTTGTACCCTGCTATTTTGCCAAATTCACTTATTATATCGAGTAGTCTTTTAGTGGAGTTTATAGGGTTTTCTAGATAAACTATCATGTCATCTGCAAATAGTGATAGTTTTACTTCTTCTTTCCCAATTTGGATGCTTTTTATTTCTTTGTCTTGTCTGATTGCTGTGGCTAGGACTTCCAACACTATGTTGAATAGAAGTGGGGAGAGTGGACAGCCTTGTCTAGTCTCTGATTTCAGGGGGAATGCTTTCAGTTTTTGTCCATTGAGTATGATGTTGGCTTCAGGCTTCTCATATATAGCCTTAATGATGTTAAGGTATGCTGCCTCTATTCCCATTTTGCTGAGTGTTTTCAACATAAATTGGTGTTGTACTTTATCAAATGCTTTTTCTGCATCTATAGATATGATCATGTGATTTTTGTCTTTCATTTTGTTTAGGTGATGTATTATATTTATTGATTTGCAAATATTAAAACATCCTTGCATCCCTGGGATGAATCCCACTTGATCATGGTGTATGATCTTTTTGATGTATTGTTGGATCTTTTTAATGACATTCTAGCGCTCCATTGTCAATGTACCATAATTATGTCACTGCCCTGTTATTGTCCATTTACATTATTGACATTTTTTCATTCTTATAAAACTTTCTATAATGACCATCTTTGTGCCCAAATTGTTACATGCACTGTAGCATTATTTCTATTTTCATATCCTCAGTTCTGAAAATTTGTGGAGTCCAGCAATCAAAATATTTATATTTTTTGACATGGAACTATGGTAACCTTAAAGAAGAGAATAAACATACTAGTAGACTCCGGGTCTCAATGACTTTGATGTGCTATTTTTTGGCGATCCATATGTGGGGATATTGATAAGACTGAAAACAGGCATGTTTTGCTTCAATATTCTTGAGACTCTTCCTGCATGCACAGAAGGAAAGAGTCTACCTGGGGCTATTCTTTGCCTGTTGGTCGAATTGAATGTAATTTCCTTGTCTTTTATTCTTAGAGTTCTTGGAAAGAGCTGTTGGAAAAATCTTGGACTTCAGCTCACATTCATTTAATATAGCCAGCCAGAACATGGGTTTGTAGTGGCCTCCCAACATTGGGAGCAGACAGTTTGAGCTGTATAGATTATGCTCCTCTCAATAACTGGGACTCAATAAATCAGGGCAGTTAGAGGACATGTTTTTAAATCTTCTTTCATGAATTTCCTCTGATCAGAAAAATTTAAAGAAACTGATCTGAAACCCATTTTGCCAGATGACAAAACAGAGGCCAAAAGCCAAGGTAAAACACTTCTAATCCAGTGTTTGTTGTTTACTGAGAGAGGGCTGTTTGTCATCTGAGATTATGACCCAGTTTTACCAGTAAAGAGAACAAAATAGGTTGTATTGGGACAAAACAGATTGCAGTGGACACTGCAAAAAGGGGGATTTATTTATGCTTTTCTGAAGGTGGTTTTTTTGCTATTCAAAATGTGCTGCATGAATAACTAGCCTCAGCATCACCTGGGTACTAGTTAGAAATTCAGATTCTTTGTTCACACCAGACATTCTGAACCAGAACCTGAATTTTAACAAGAGCCTCAGGCTATTCCTACGCATATAAGAATTGAAAAGCATTGATATATTATATAAAAGGGTGTGTATTTTTATTCTTGGAAGAAACCCTTTTAAAAACTGACCCCACTTATAAAACAAAACAAAATAAAAACAAACAATTAAAACTTTTTCTTACCTGGAAGAACTGTTGAGTTCTTCTAGAATCCAACTGAACTGCTTGTGAGACTAACATCCAATAATTAATGCTAAGGGATAGGATTTGTTTGCCTGTGTTTCTTTTTATTTTTAACTACAGTATGTAATTTTAGGTAGTTTAATTTATTGAAAAGTAATATAGACATATGGTCAAATTCTCAAAGAGCATAAAAACATATACATTGAAAAGCCAGACCTCATCTTCCTAAGATTTAGTTTCATTCTTAGAAGCTATTACTGCTAATATATATTTTTGTATAATCTTCCAGACATATTTGTATATATATATATATATATATATATATATATATATATATCCTGAAGTATAGTGTTATATGTGCTGTTCTGCACTTTACTTTTTAACACCTTTTATATATCCCATAACAGTATATTGAGAAATCTGCCCTGGCTGGTTTGGCTCAGTGGATTGAGCATCGGCCTGCGAGCTAAGTGTCGCTGGTTCGATCTTCCAGCCAGGGCACATCAGAGAAGGAAAACTGACTCCAAAAAACCTCCGCTGCCTTGCGGCATACCTCTTCAGGGGAAAGGCTAAGGGAGTAAACCCCGACAGAAAATCCGGAGCCGGAGTCCCTAAGGTGGTTTGACGTTGTAGTCAACACCGGCAACTCCTGCGGTGCACCTGAAGCCAAGCTGTATTGACTCCGTCTTTCCCTTGGACCCTTCAGCTGCGAAGAGAGGGGGGGTCTGCTGCATGGGCAACAGCAGACCCTCCATATCACCCTGCCCAGGCTCTGTAGCTTCAGCTTCACTGGAGAGGACACTCAAGCATCATCGTAAGATGTCGATTCAACACGGGAGGAGACAGATACCGTGTCACTCCCGAGTCGGACTGCACAGCCATTCTCGGCGGTGCAGATAGACTCTTAAGAAGCTACACCATCGTCTCTCGAGACGGACGGCTGCCAACGAGATATTGAGAAATCTACCTCATTGTTTTTAAATTTACATAATATTTTTCCTATATTTGCATCTAAATTTGTTAATGTTGACTGTCATTTAGGATGTCTCTGGCTTCTTTTTTTGTTTCTCTGTTTTGGCTAATTCAAATGATACTATATAAAGTACCTCTGTGTCACAGGTGGGCACAGGTAACCAGGTTCTTGGTGATCTTGGATGAAAAAATTGAACCAAGCACACAAAGAGTTTGTAGCAGAATGAGAGCAGATTTATTAAGTGGTAGTAAACTCCATAGAACATGGGAGTGGGCCAACTCCTTGCAGAGATTGACCTCAGGGGCTGGAAGGATTCTAGTCTCATAGAATAGATATGTCCTGGCCAGTTTTGATGGGCTTTTATTGTACATGTACAAGTAGTTATATTATTTTTAAGCCACTGTGTATGCAGTCTCCCACGATTTTCCTTGATTGACCATTTGGGAAGGGGGTCTCACAATGCTAATTTATTGAAACGCTATTATAATGAAGCAGACGTCATGCAGCCTCTTCTGCACAGATACAGTCATGACTCACCATGACTCAGCATGTTTCTAGAAAACGGGTAAAACAGGTCTTATAACAGGGTCTCTGTCTGGTATTGAAGTCCTTTGTCTTAGCCCTGGGGCAAGCTGGAATTTCCTCCTTCCTGAGGAACCAGTCTTAGAATGGGTCTGTTCTCTTATTGATGTCCTTTGTCTTAGTTCTGGGGTGCTTCCAGAGTTTCCTCCCTACTGACTATCTCTTGCCTCAGCTGTGCACATTTGTTTTCACACATGTATGTCTATCTACAATATAAAAATCTAAGTAAATTTCTGGTTGTAAAAGGATAGGATCATTTAAGATTTTGACAGATTTTGCACTCTTACACTTAGCTCCAGCTCTCTTACAGCAACAGTCTGCCAGAAGTGGGGAGTCCAGGGACCCAGTAGGAGGCATCTCTGTCTGTACCCCACAGAGATCTTGAAAGGGCTCTATACTTGTCTTCAATCCCTCCTAGCCACAGCTGAAGAATGCAGTGGGAGACTACCATGATGATTATTCACTAACAAATTGAATAACCTATAAGAAATGAATAAATGTCTTTAAAAAAACTTAGCAACATTGAATCATGAAGAAATAAAAATCTGTACAGACTAATAATGACAAAAAATATTGAAGCTGTAATCAACAACCTCTCAATAGACAAAAACAAAGGACCAGATGATCTCACTCATGAACTCTATCAGCTTTAAAGAAGAGTTAATGCCAATTATTTTTAAGCTTTTCCAAAAACTTAAGGAGGAAGAAACATTTCCAAATTCATTTTATGAGACTTTTTAAAATTAATTTATCAGAGCTCTTTTGTATTAACGACTTTAGAAATCATTGATTAAAGAGTGATAGGCATTGCAAATATTTTTCTCAGTTGAAGTTCATCTCTTTTCTTTTTATATTTCATATTATATTTTTGAACATATAACATGTTTACACAATTTAAATATTTACATCATGAGTTAAGAAGTCTCACTTCTATACCAGCCCATTCCATTGCCTACCTTCTTGTGAGTAACCACCTACAGTGTGTCTTGTATATTCTTTAACTTTATGTAACTGCAGGCAGATACACATAGACAATGTTATTTTCTTTTCAGTCTTATAAAAGGTAGAATATCCCCTATAGTATGATTAACTTCTTTCTTTTTTTTTACCATGGAAACTACCTGGGAATTTTTCTATACCAATAGAAAAAAAAATCTTAGCACATTTTTAATAGTTCTATAGTATTCCATTGTGTGGATGCAACATACTTTATTTTATCAAATTTGTAGCGAGGTACATTTGTGTTGTTTCCAATATTTTATTATTAAAAGTAAAGCTGTGATAAATGAGACTTCCGGCGAAGATGGAGGCATAGACAGACACACTGTGTCTCCCTCCAGAACTAAGAAGGAATACAACTACCTCAAAACTAGAAACAACCAGAAGTTCCAGAAAACAAACTGCATGGAAGTCCAGCAAACAAAGATATAAAGAAGAAATACTCATCCAGACAGGTAGGAGGGGCAGAGCCAAGCGGAGAGGACATGGTGTGGTGGCGGCAGCAGCAGCAGCAGCAGCGGCAGGGTGGTGGAAAGAGCAGGCACACATTTTAAATACAGGAGGGACACCTGAGGAGCATTCCCAGCTCCTCACCGGACCTAGCAGCTCACAGTCCCGGCACTGGGGAAAATCAAGCCTCATTGCTTCTGACTGTGCAGATAAGTAGGGGTTAGGATGAAGGCAGAAACTGCTGGTCTCTCAGCAGAGTCCACTTGTTTAAAGGGCCCCCAAGGTCCTAGAACATACACAGACCCACCCACTCTGGGAACTACAGCCAGGGCAACAACTAGAGAGGCACCAGTCCAATGTAAAAGTGAGAGAGGTGCCTGGAAAAGGGGCAAGTGCTGGGCAGGTGGCATTACTCCCTCTCGAACCACTCCCCCATATACAGTGCCACAACGTGGTAAAACAGGTCACCCTGTACTGATGAATCCCTAAGGTTCTGCCCCTTACAATGTAACAGGAGCAACAGCTCTACCTGGGATGCAGAGGCAAACAAACACAGGAGCCTGTCAAAATGAGGAGACAGAGTATGGTCCAAAAGGGGGAATGGATCAAGGTTCCAGTGGGAGAACAAAACAATGAGGAGATAGCCAACATAACAGATGAGACAGACAATCTAACAGATGTAGAATTTAAAACACTGTTGATAAAGATGATCACAGGTTTGACAGATATGCTTGAGTATGGCAAACACATAAGAGGAGAAGCGAAGGCTATGCTAAGTGAAACGAAGGAAGAGCCACACAAAACACATGGTGAAGGGAAGGAAACCGGGGTTCAAATCAATGATTTGGAACATAAGGAAGAAAAAAACGGTCAACCAGTGCAAAATAAGGAAGCAAGAATTTTAGAAAATGAGGAAAACTTCCCAAATTTTGTGAATGAGATGGACATACAGGTCTGGGAAGCACAGAGGGTCCCGGGCAAGCTGGACCCAGAGGGAAACACACCAGGATGCATCATGATTGAGATGCCAAAAGTGAAAGATAAAGACAGAGTCCTGGGGGCAGCAAGAGAGAGGTGGAGAGTTGCCTACAGGGGGTTGCCTATAGGACTTTCAGATGATTTCTCAGAGGACACTTTGCAGGCAGGAAGGGACTGGCAAGCAGTATTCAATGTGATGAAAGGCAACCTGCAACCAGGACTACTCTACCCAGAAAGGCTATCATTTGGAATGGAAGGGCAGATGAAGTGCTTCCCAGACAAGGTAAAGCTAAAGGAGTTCATCATCACCAAGCCGTTATTATATGAAATGTCAAAGGAACTTAACTAAGAAAAAGAAGATCATAACTATGAACATTAAAATGACGACAAACTCACAACTATCAACAACTGAATCTAAAAAATAGAAACAAAATCCAACTAAGCAAACCAGAAGAGGAACAGAATCATAGATATGGGGGTCATTTGGAGGGTTATCAGCTGGGGGGGGGATAAATGGAGGTATGGTGCAGGGAATAAGAAGCATAATCGATTTGTTCAAAATAGATAGGGGGAAGTTAAGAATAATATAGGAAAGGGTGAAGCCAAAGAACTTATATGCACAACCCATGGACTTGAACTAAGGGGGGTGGGATTGCTGGAGGGAAGAGGGGTACTGGGCAGAGGGGAGCAAAGGGGAAAAATTGGAACTACTGTAACAACATAATCAATAAAATATACTTAAAAAAAAGAAAATATAAATGATATATTCATACACTGATACTCCTAATTTAAGTACTTACAGAAAATATATTACCAACTAGAGCAACCAAAAATGTATTTTATATCAAGATACTGAAATTTCACTAATAATTAAAGATTAAATGGCTTATTCTTTCATAAAATTTTTTAAAATAAAAAAAATAAATAAAAGTAAAGCTGCAGTAAATAAGCTCATAACAATATTACTTCATATATATGAGCAGATGTATGTATAAAATATCTTCATAGAGGTAAGATTGCTGAAACAAAGTATAAATCAATATGTAATTTTGATAAATGTTGCCAAATTTCTCTACATAGTATTTTGCATTTTCACTAGCAAGGTATGAGACTTTCCTATTGTCTAAATTGTGAATTTTTGCCATATGATAAATAAAAATGTCATCTCACTGTGGTTTTAATTTGTATTTTACTTTTCATGAGGACATCTGTAAAAATGGTCTAAGGGTCAAGTCAACTTATTTTATTCTTTGAACTGTCATTTATTTGTTCATATCTTTGCTTACTTTTCTGTTGGATTGTTATTTTTTTAAATAAATGCTTATAACATTTTAATATATTCAGATATAACTTCTTTGTCTTTTTCTCCAAGTTGCCAATGTTTTTAAAAACATGTTTTTCTGTTGACATTTCTATTTTTTTCTTGAAAGACTTTAAAACATTTAAAAATGTTTTGCCATTAATAATAATTTATGTCTTCTGTTTTGAGTCAAGTTCTTCCCTACTTTAAATTCACAAAGAAATTTACCCATATTTTCTTTTAATTCTTTTTAAAATTTTGCTGTATTTGGAGTTTATTTTAGTGTACTAAAGGATCCATGCCATCCTTTTCCCAATAACTACTCAACTATATTAATATTGATTAAAAATCAATCTTTAACCCATTAATTTGAACTAGCACCTTAATCAGATACTAAATACTACATGTATATAAAATAATTTATGAATTCTATTATGTTCTACTCGTCTGTCTGTTCATGTATCAATAGTGTACTGTTTTAATTATTAAGAATTTATAGTGTCTTTATTTTGAGTAGGGTTCAGTCCCTTTCTCTTCTTTTCAGACTTAGAGATTTCTTGACTATTCTTGCTAGTTTATTTTCTGTATGAATTTGGAATCAGTTTAACCAGTACCAGAAAAGTAAAATCTGTTGGCATTTTTACCATAGTCATGAAAATCTTATAAATTTACCCTTATATAATGTAGAATCTTTTCTTCCAAAAGATGCTAAGTCTTCTTACTTGCTTGCACCCGCTTTCTTTTTTGTCTTCTTTTAGTGCTTTTCTTCTGTAGTTTGCATTTTTATTAAGTTTATTCTTAGTATACTGTAAGGGGAGCCTTCTCTTTTATTATGTATTTCTGCTGATTTCTATTTGTATATAAGAAAGGATTATATTCCTTACATTTATTTTACATTCTGATATCTAACTACATTCTTTATTGTTTGTAGTAGTTTCTCAGTTGATTCTCTAAGGTTTTTTAGATAATGATATTAGATGGACATAATGATAGATTTACCACCTTCTTCATAATTTTTGTTCATCTAAGGCAACAGAGATAGGAGGGAAGTCTCCATCCCACCCAAAAATAAGAGTACTGTATATGAGAACATAGAACAAAATTCCTGAGGAATTCCAGAATATCTATGGGAGGTCTCACAGAAATCCGGTCACATGTTTGACAGAAACCAATAAATCTTGAATTGTTCCAAGTCAAGAGACAAGTGCCTTAGTGCCTACAGATTGGTGTTGGGGCCCATAGAAGGAGCCAACTAACACTCTGTTTTTTTGGCAGTAATTTTATTTGGGACCTAGTAATACATAATTTTTATAAATAATTCATAGATATTTAGAGAAAATGTAAACTCATTTATTTTTACTCATCTATTCCCTTATTTATTTTAGTATCAAAATCTGTCAAAAAATTTGAGAAGTGTAATAAATCCTCCCAAATCCATTGTTTCTATATATACCTCTGTCTCCTTAGTTTAGGCTTTATCTATTTTGATGTTCTCTTTTCCAGCAAATATAGCCTCATGAGAATTGTAATTTATATAAAACCACTCTCCTTGTGCTGTTTTATGTTTTCAGCCTTGAAGTTTACTTTGTCTAATACTAATATTGTCATCCCTATCTTTACTTAGATTCTATTTTCCTTGTTGACTTTGTACATCAACTTTTTTAAACCTTTTTGAGTCATTTTATTTTATTAGTTGTAGGAAGCAAATAGATGGGTTTTTGTATAATGGCCTATCTGTAAATGTCTGCATTTTAGTATAGGAGCTTAAATCACTTGTGTTTATTGTCAGAATCAATATGCTTATTATGTTTGGAAGCTTTATTTCTACTTATTTTTATGTTTCACTATAGTTTCATTTGTTTTCTCTTATTTCCTGTATGGCTTATGTTTTGTTTTTATCTTTTCCTTTTCTTTCAAATATATATCCATATGATCTCTTTATGGTTACATTTCAAATTTTCAAAAATGCTCTTCAATTTAAATTCTTTGTGCGTTGAAGTTAAGAACAAAATAATAAACTCATTTCTTTTTATGCAAGGAAAGCAATTTCACACTTTTATAATTTTCTGCTTGCTGACACATACACTCATGCCAGCTAAGTATGATTAAACCATATTTTAATACTAAGGTATTATCTTCAAAAAGACAATTTGAAGTTGGCATTCAACTGTGTACCTATATATTTTTTACAACTTTTTAGGAAATGTCATTGAATACCATGACTTCCCCATTTTTGAATTGATAATTCTTATTTCTCTCTCAGCTATTTGGAGCCCATGGTCAAGTGATTGTTTTCAAGGAAGGTACATAGGTATTATGGTATCTGAACCCTTGATTAAGTAAGAACATTTTGTGGCTTATATGCATTAAATAAAAAGTAGCTGTCAAATACAAATTAGATAATAAACTTTTCTCCACAAATCTGTATATATGTGATTGCATTATTTTCTGTCATTTAGTGTTGCACAAAAGACTTTCCATCTAGCCTGGTATTTGTTATTTTGTGGGAATTTATTATTTCTTTTTGAATGTCAGTAAAAATATTTTTCATAATATTTAATTTTTTCTGTGTTTACCAACATTTACCTAAAATATCTTAAAATATTTCAGTGTTTTTAAGCAAGATGGTTTTATGGTAAGTGAAGATTTTTTAAATATATTTTAAAAAATTTTACTTCTATTTTAATTGACATTGTTTTACCCTCAGTGACATCTTTAATTGTTAGTCTAATTATCCTAAATTCTGTCATTTTTTATCTTTACTTTTAAATCTATTTTTTCTCTACCTTAACTAACATCTTGAGTTTATTTTCTGTATTACTAGTTTTAACTTTTACAATTAAAATTGTAATGTCTACTGAGATCTTGAAAATAAGAAATGTGAATGCTCCTGATCAGGTCAAAAATATACCCAACATTCTATTTCAGCCACAAACTCTTTCCCATCAGCAACATATTCTGCATACTATAAGCAACAAGTAGAAAGATAACCAGAAAAAGTACATGAAAAAAACTTTCATGTTTATTTGGAGGAATTTTGTGCTAAATATACACAGTACTCCCCCCTTGTCTCTGGTTTTGCTTTCCACAGATTTAGTTATCCTCAGCAAACCTCATTCTGAAAATATTAAATAAAAATTTCCAGAAATAAACAATAAGTTTTCAATTGTATGCCATTCTGAGTAGGATTATGAAATCTCATGCTGTCATGCTGTTCTGTCAGGGACATGAGCCATCCCTTTGCCCAGTGTCTCCACGTTGTAAATTCTACCTCCCCTTTAGTCACTTAGTAGTTGTCTTAGTTATCAGATTAACTGTTATCGTAACATAGTGCTTGCATTCAAGTAACCCTTATTTTATAACCTCAAGGTGCAAAAGTAGTTATGTGGCAATTAGGACATGCTAAACAGGAGCCATAAAGTTCTTCCTTTAGCTGAAAAGTTAAAAGTTCTCGACTTAATCAGAAAAGAAAACAATGATGCGCTGAGGTTGCTAAATCTATGGTAACAACAAATCTATCTGTGAAAGTGCCTAATTTATAAATTAAACTTTATTGTAGGTATTTATGTATAGGAAAACTCATAGTATATACAGTGTTTGGTATTATCTAAGGTTTAAGGTACCCACTGGGGATCTTGGAATGTATCCTCCATGGAAAAGGAGTCACTTATCACACCAAAGTCAGCTTGCAATGAACACCTGTAACTTTTTGCCTGCCTACCGGGCTGCAGGAGCCCACTGACCCAAATTCTGGGCAAGTGTTGTATGGCTTTAAGAATTAATGACACCAGAAGTAGCCTTTCACCAATGATGGATGAAGATTCGGTGGATACATAACCCAGCTTCCTCACCCTTGGGGAAGAAACCCGGTTCATGGGCACTTCACTGTCTCCCAGGGCTCCCCAGAGGAATGGATGATATTAAAGCCCCCACAGCCATAGTCTTCAAAAGTCCACTCTTAATTAGCTGCCTTCCTCTCTCTGACTTCACCACTCCTTTACCAGTATTTCCTGAGATCACCACTCCACTAAAGTATGTACATCAAATTCTCCCTGAGTCTGATTTTGAGGGAGTGCAAACCAAAACAGATGCCAACCAGAAAGACAAAACAAACAAATGAAAAAAAAAAAAAAACAAAACTCTCAAAATACTGGGGAAAAAAAAGCATGAGTGATGAAAGCTCCCCTTTGAGCAGCCACTGATTTAAAAGTACCCAACAAACAACATGTTTAAGGTTTCGTTTTGTTTTTTTTTTCTTTAAGTATTCAGAAACATGTTCCCTTTTCTTGTTTCATAGACTAAATACAGTTTTTATATTTCTCTGTTTTTCATCCTCAAAAGAGGAGATATACACACAGACCACATATGTGAAACTCTGCTCCTTCTCTTTTGGGGGCTGGTCATTTTCTGTCCTCAAATCCATGGCACCAAGGTAGGTTGCTTTGATCAAGATTAGCAAAGTAGTGTGTGATGGAGTTCTGTAGCCCTGAGGGGCTGTACCCTGTCATCTGCCTTACCCATCGTACTTGAACATATGTGGAGTTTTCAAAATTCATTTCCACCCCTGCTTAATAATGGTTTAAAAAAACACCACATTCATTTAGATATTTTGTCTTATTTTCCCTCTTTAAATGATCTTCTTATTCTACTTGCTGAAAACTCTTTGTTCCTTCTGCTAAAATCCGATGCCCACAGAATGCCAAGCTTCATAATTAGTAGTTACATCTTAGAATTCCCTATGGTTCTCTAATTCTTCCCAAAACTTAAACTTAACTATATTAGTTCCCAGACATGGTATTGCCAGCCATACTTGTTACTATAATTGCTACCATACTCGTTGCTATATGTAATTCAATTGTTATGCAAAACAGTGAAATATGAACAATAAAAGAGAAAATTATTGTTTCCATGGGAATAAAGTTGATTGCTTCAAAAAGACTCAAATGGAAATTGCTTTTTTAAATGTTACCTGTGATTCAGAGATATGTGAAAAAACTGAAAGTTGAAAAATAAAATTAGATGTCTGTCTGTCCAGAAAGTATCCAGCCGTGTACTATGAAAAATAACACATTTATTGAAGAAGATACAGAAACACCAGATATAGTACAATAACACCTCAGTCCACTTCACGGTAAGCACCTTCTCAATCAAAAACACAGTTAGCATGGTCTTGATTTTGCCGTGACTTTTCCATGCCTTCTTTGGGTGTGAAGAACCAGGAAACTTCCATTGGGACGACTAGGCCTTTGTTCCCAGATCATAGCTGTAGACCTACATTCATCTTCAGTTATGACCTTCTTGAGGAAACCTGGTGCATTGGTACCAGTCTGAATCAAGTCATTAGCAAGTGCAGCATGATGTTCCTTCTGCTCTGGTAGTAGAAGTTGCAGAATGAATTTTGCCAGGACATATTTCATGCCAAGATCCTGCATCTGAATCTCAGACACAATCGTTTTGGGAATTCCCAGATCAGTTTCTAGTTCTCGCACTGTCAGTCAATGATCTTTGACATTCAATATTCTCAGCTGTTCTTTTTGTTGCAGGCTTTCCAGAACATGGGTCAATTTCAACAGATTTTCAACCATCTTTGAAGCATTTGTGCCACACTTTTATCTGTGCTGCTCTCATTGTGTCATCCCTGAAAGCCTCTGAACCATCTGAACAGTTTCCATAAAAGAATGTTCAAGCTTAATGCAAAATTTGATGCAGATTTGTTGTTGTACTTGTTCAGTCATTTTTTAAAGTATATTTTATTGATCATATTGCTACAATAGTTCCAATTTTTCCCCTTTGCTCTCCTCCGCCCAGCACCCCCCCCTTCTCCAGCAATTCCCCGCTCCAAGTCCATGCCCATGGGTCATACATACAAGCTCTCCCGCTTCACCCTTTCATATCTTCTTCTTCTTCTTTTTATTAATTAATTAATTATTTTAACAATAAAAAAATAACAATCCCTCCCTCTCAGACTTAAGACCCTTTATAATCTTATAAATAACAATAGGTGAAAGTCTCGAGCTCCTCTAACTGCTTCAAGCTGGACGTGGTCGTCGTTCTACCTACCCCTGGGTCCTGAAATCCCTAGTAAGAGTGGGGGTGTGGAGGGGAGGGTGGCCTTCCCACATGGGGAAGGATCATGCAGACTCCAAGTCAGTTGGCTGTCCCTGGGCAACAGCATGCTTGGTTTAACAGGCTGGTATCCTTGTATTCTGGGAGCAAAAGATTTGGCAACAGGGTTAAAGACATCATTCAATCCATAACCACTAGATGACAAAAGGCAGGGATTAATTTTTCAATGTCCCACATTACAGAAAAAATGGGCTTCTTTGGAGGAAGGTGTGCCAGGCACATCTCACCTGTCCAAAACACTTTTGCCTATTATACTTAGTTTGGGCTGAGGGAAATATTTTGGGTTTCCCCCCCTCTCAGACCTTTGGGCTCTTTCTGTCCAAGCCATTAGGATAGAAAAGAGAAACCAGTTTTAAAGTGAGGCCCACAGACCACCCCATTCTTTACCAACCCAGCCACTTAATTCAGCCAAACCATTGAGTTTCAGGAGGCAGCAATGCAGACAGGATTAAGTGAGGCCTATACATACAGACAATCACTTAGGTAATGAGATCATAGGTTTATGCCCTTTGAAAACAGAAAACACATGTTAATTTATGTAACATAATCCACAAACACGTCTCTAAATCTGTAGGACTGTCTTATTGGAAAGACATCCAGTTGCAAGGCATTTGATATTCTTCTTGCCTGTAAATTAAACATCTTTGATGATACCACAGACATAGTTTAACTTTCAAATGAAAACAAATTTTAAATAAAAAGAAACTTCAAAGACGGTTAGCTTCACTACTTTGTAGTCTACCACTGAGCATTGTGATTTTCCTTGAATCACAATTTTTCTCCCTAAGATTACGCTCCTTGTCATTAAAGGGACTGCATTAAATCCATTTTTAATTTATCCTGTTCATTTGCATAAACACAACAAGAGCAGAAAATGATCACTTATGATCTTTAGTTCTGCTTTGCTGGAACTTACAAAAGGAATATTTAGGGTGACCTTCAGTCTGCCCTTCAGGGCACAGAAGCTGAGCAACATACCTGACATTCAGCCTTGCCTGTACACACCTGTCTTTTTCAAGTCCTTCTGGTTTTTCATTGTGCCTTAAAGTCCCTTCTAGCCATCTTTCAGGAAAACAACCTTCATTCCTTCCGTTGAAAGATTGCTGTAGACTGCACAACCAACCAAGGTACCAGGCCTTTTATCTCATGGGCTTTTATTACCTTTGAAAGTCAATCCCAGTTCCTCAGGGCTTTTTGGTAGCAACCAGAGCTCAAGCATGTCTCCTTTAGGCATGACATTCCAGTCAACGTCTTGGTCAAAAAGACCTCTATTAATGACTGGTCTTATTAGTTTTATGCAAAGAAACTTATGTCATTACTTACTTCTTTAGAATGCCAAACTCTGGAGGGATCAGATAGGGAGAAAAATATACAGTGTGAAGGATAATCCTTGTCCTTCTAATATTCACTGAACTGGCATTTTCATTTTCTATATTTTCATTTTTCCCCCCACTAAAATTTTTTTTGTTTGTTTTTTCATTACAGTTGTCCCACTTTTTCCCCCTCTTGCTTCCCCACACCCTGCCCACCCCTTCTCCCACAGTCAGTTCCCACCCAGTTGTCCATGTTCGTGGGTCATTTATACATGTTCTTTGACTAGACCCTTCCCTTCTTACTCTCTTCTATCCCTCTTGCCTCCCTCCTTGTTACTGTTAGTTTATTTCTTGTTTACATACCTCTGGTTCAATTTTGCTCATTTGTTTGTCTTGTTCATTAGTTTCCTGTAATAGGTGATAGCATAAGGTATTTTTCTTTTGTTGCCTGGCTTATTTCGCTAAGCATAATTCTCTCTAGTTCTATCCATGTTGTTGCAGATGGTAGAAGTTCCTTCTTTCTTTCTGCTACATAGTACTCCATGTTCAGCCATTTTGAATGTGACAGCCACACAGTACACACGCTCACTCTATGGTGTCTACCGCCCCCACTGACTAGTATGGTGAAGTCATCATTGTTCGTGCATGAGCATTCCAGTCCACTCTCCTTGGCTTCCAGGCTACATCAATGCCATGCAAACCATTCTTATTATATTAACAATGGGCTTTTTCTGGACAGACCTTATATATGTGCATATACACATATATGTACACATATGCACACACACATGTACATAGATGTCCTCTGAACTTACAGTTGCTTTGCAAGTGCTGTGATTTCTCCCTCCACTTTAAAGAGAGAAAACCCATCGGAGATTTTGATCTTATTAGTCCAGAGTGGCGCTGTCATTCAGGAATTAGGACTTAGTTTTTAAATCTTCTCATGGGATCTAATGTGTAGTAAGAGGTATGAAACATCTTATCTTCACTCAGAAAAGGGGCCATAGTAATGTATGATACAAATCACAGGACTCAACTGATTATTTTTACTTAGTATTGCTGATCCCTCTAAAATTACTGACCATTTATTCATATATTGGCAATAGGTTATTTGCCAGCTAAGACTCCAATGAAGTTGAAAGTTTTTATCTTTTGCTCCTGTAGGCACAGAAATTTTAGAGTGCCATTGTAGGAGAAAGGGTCAAATACCCCTAGCCTGGGAATTTTTAAATTGGAAATGGATAGAAAATTTTTAGAAGTATGTTGAATCTAGCACCCTATAAGTAATGCTTTCTTGCTCTTTACTACTTTCATTTCTTCATTGACATTATTTTCTTTAAGATTTAATTATTTGTGGTACATGTTATATTATAATTTGTTGTTATTAAGAATACATACAATAAGCATTTATAATGTTTAAGAATAATAAGATAAATACATCTGTACCTACCATCCAAGTTAAGAAACAGAAAAATTTTGAAGTCTTTTAAACTGTCTTTAGTGTCCCCTTACTCACTTTCCTTCCTCCTACCCAAAGTTAACCAACTTCTCAAGTTTGCTCCTATGCTTCCTATTTGAAAATAGTTTTAATATACGAGTATATTTATATATATTTAAGAATGCATTGTTTAGATTTACATATTTGGTACTTAATCACATAGAATGCACTATTCCACTTTTGGCACAACTCTGACTTGCTTCTTTTATTCAATATTATGCCTCTAATATGAACCCATGTCAGTGTGTTTATCTGTAATTATTTCATTCACACTATATGAGTGTAACTTAATGTACTTACCTATTCTGGAATGGATGCTACATTTGAGTAGTTTGCAGTGTTTTGCTTTGAAAAACAATAGTTCAATAAATACTTTTAAAAATATTTATCCAGTGTCATCCATCAATAGTTTCTTTGTTTGCCTATTAATGGGATTTCTGAATCATAGGGCATTAACACTTTCAAATTTAGTGAATAACTTTAAAGTATTTACTGAATTAGATCTAGCAGTTTACACTGTCAACAGCCATGTATCCCAGTCAAATCTTGGTACACTATGTCTTATGACTTTTGTCAAAATGTGGGTTGTAAAATATTGCACAGTGAATTTAATTTGCATTTCTCAGGTAATTACTTAAAATGTTTACCCCCAACTTATGGTTCCTTTTCTGTAAAATGCCTATTCATGTCTCTTGAGCATTTTTTAATTATGTTATTTTTCTACTTTCAGTGCTAACCAGAACTTATTAAAATCTAGATATTAATCTCTTAAGGTTTTTGTTTGTTGGTCTTTTTTTTTTTTTGGTATGTGTAAAAGTTTTCACAATAGGTTATAACTTTTATTTTTACTTTCATTGAGATGTTTTTGATGAACAGATGGCCTAACTTTAACAAAATTATAGTGTTTTCTTTTAAGGTTTACAGGTCTATGTTTTGTCATACTTAAGAAATTTCCCCTCACTCCAGGATTTTAAAAAAATTTATACATTATTGTAAAGGTTTTTAAATGTACTTTTAATTTTAAAGTCTATAATTCACACAGAATCAAACTTTGTCTGTGAATTATGGTAGAAATTCAACTGCACTCAGTTCCCATGTTAAGAAATTGTGTCAGCATCATATATTGAGAGGCCAATACAGTCCCTATAATCTTCAATGATACATCTGTCACACAGCAAATTCTATGCTTTATATCTTGTCCCTGTCATCTAATTGACCATTTTGCACCTATGGCACCTATGTCTCAATAACTCTAGTTTTATTTATTTATTTCTGGTCAGTTAAGTGACTTTGTTCTTTCTTGCAAATATTTTGGTCATTCTTAGGCCAGTGCTTCACGACAGAAACTTTAGAATTAGCTTAAGTTACACACACACCCCAGTCCAGATTTTCACTAGAATTGTAATAAAGATAGATTATATAGAATAAGAGATGACAAACAATAACCCATAGACCAAACTTGGCCTGTTGTCTCTTTGCCTTCGTTTATAAATAAAGTTTTATTGGAACCACAGTCAAATTAATTTCTTTACCTATTGCCAATGGCTACTTTCAAGCTACAAAAATGAGAGTGGAGTAAGTGTGATAGCAATTGCATGTACCACAAAGCTTAAAATGTTTACTATCTGATGCTATGTGAAGTTTGCTGACCCTTGATATGGATTATTTTGGGGAATAATTAAATATTTATGATTTTAAAGTTTTATATCCAGGAACATGATACAAATTTGGTTTATTACTCTTCTTAATTGTTTCTTAATAAAGATTTATGTTAACTACCATAAAGGCCTCATACATATTTTGTTAGATTTACTATCAGGGACTTTATATTTTCTTCTAGCAATTATTTATTATATCTTTTATAAATTGTAATCTTTACTAGTTTGTTGCTGGTGAATAGAAATGCAATTGTCTTTGTGTACTCATGCATAATGATTTTATAGCCAGGAATTTGCTAAACTAACTTATTAATTTTAATGTCATTTATATAATTTGTATCTTCTAAGTTCACATATGAACTGTAAATAATGATTGCTCTGTTTGTTCTTTTCCAATCCACATACAATTGTAGTATCTTTTATTTGTTTTAGAGAACAAGTTGGGATCTGCAGGACAATATAAAAAACAACTAATGATATTAAGTCCACCTTCCTTCTGTTGTAAAAATAAATACTTTAAATTTCCAATATTAACTAATGTGTGTGGTAGGATTTTGCATGTAAACCTAACAGATTAAGGAGTTCTCTTCTAAAGCTCATTTGCAATACATTTTTATCATGATTGCATATGGAAATTTAACAACATTTCTGTGTCTGTTGAATTAATCATGAGGGCTTTTTTTATCTTTTAATTTATCAGTGAGTAGAACTGTGTGTGTGTGTGTATTTATTAATTTCATTTTTGTTCTTTTCACTAGATTGTAAGGTACAGTTTTTATTAACATTCTTTAAGTAGGGACCCTAGACATTTTATCACTTATGGTTAACTTATGAATGTCTAAAATTTATATTTTTACCCACTTTTTCAAAAACATAAAGACCTTGGACTATTTTAATCTAAATCAGCCCTCATTTCTATTTATATGCTGTTGTTAGAATTAAAATACTGTATGACTTATTTTATTGTGCTTTTATAGGCTGAGATATTGTCATTAAGGTTTTGACACATAATGTTCAGTTATACTTATGCACATCTTGAACAATTTATTTGCTCATCATTCCTTCTTGCATGTTCCTTTTTCCCAAAGGTCATCTTTCAAAAGATTCTTTAGTGTAGGTATTTTAGTAATATGTTCAATTTCTGTTGGCTTTTACAGCATTTTTATTTTGCCATCATTCTCAAAAGGTAATTTCACTGTACAGAATTCTAATTGACAGTTCCTTTTCTCTCTCAATGTTGTATTGATAATACTATCATTCACTCAATCTGGCTTCCACTGTTAATGCTGAACAATCAACTGCCAATCTAATATCTATTACTTATCTTTTTTCTGAAGTTGCTTTTATTATTTTTCTCTTTTCTTCCCCTGCAATGTTAATGTTACAGATTCAGGTGATAATGTGTTTTATTTTATTTTTAATTACTTGTTTTACTTAGGATTCACTGTGTGTCTTAAATTTAATGACTACTGAACTTTTATTAATTCTGGGAAATTTTCAGTATTATATCCTACATGTAATCTTTTCACTATATCCTCTCTTTTCTTCATTTTTTAAAAACATATTTTCACCATATCCACAATGTTGGTTTACTGCTTACCTTCTCTGAATACTCTCTGCTGTATTCTGGAAGTTTTTTCACACATATATTCTAACCTGACAATTCCCCGTCTAGCAGTATCAAAATCTATGGTTCACAGACTGAGGAACCCTGTGACACTGACTTGTCTCATTGAATTCACAGGACCACAGAGTATTTTAAATATTCGAGGGGAAGACAGCACAACTAAACACTGTGTAGTAGTAACACACTGGGCTGCTACCTCAAAATTAACTCAGTTTCAACTTCCTTCTTGATGAGATCATGGTTCTGTGGTAATTGTGCTCAGAAACAAATACAACGTGCAATCAATGTGAAACAGAAAATGACACTAGTCATGTCCAATCTGAATCTAGTTTGAAAAGTTGTGCAATGCCCATCAGGTGCACATATTGTATTTGTCAAAAATGGTTATTTAACAATAAAATAAAACTGTTATTTATTTAACTTATTCTTATTAATTTTCAAGTAGATCCTAGGTTTTATGATAAATATTTATTGTGTTTGAATTTAACCTAACTATGTAATAGATGGAACTGTAAGGCATTTCTTTGGGTTTGGAAGAACCATGAAATACTAAGATCATCACAAAATAAGAAAGTCTGAAAACCTCTTTTTGAATGTGTTGTTCAACTTTTAGCTTTCAAGAATTATATTTTGTTTTTTATCTGTATAAATTTGATTTGGTTATTTTTTCAAACTACTTTGCCATTTTATATAGTCTCTTGTTTCTTTCTCATATTTATCCATTCTATTTTTAACAAATTAATCATTTTGCATACTGTTATCTATATATTCTATAATATGTAATATATAAAATATACATTCTATAATATAATATAAAACATATTCTAAAATATGTTATATATAAAACTTTTAATTTATTAAATGTTTTGCATAGTTATATATATTCTGTAATATCTCAGTACTTCTATTATTTACATTTTTAGTATCTAATTGTGTGTGTGTGCATGTATTTTTAAACTGGTTCTCAAGTACAGTGCCCCATTTCCTGAGTGTGTCTGAGATTGTTTCACTATGAATCAAAGATTTTGACATTTTTTTCTGGGACAGTAGGTTGAGGCCTGATTTTATTCCTGCTTGGCTCAAAGGAGCACTACCACTCCTGGATCCTATTAAAGTAAATTCTTAGTTTGATATTTTTTAGATGACATAGAGAGTATGAGTTTAGGCTACAAAGCTAGTGAGGAATGGGTAATGGTTAGAATTTCTCAAGATATTTTTTTTCTTTTATTTAACAATAAATTTAAGACAGGCAAATTGTTTTACCAGTATTTTAGATGAGATTTTTAAAAAATATATATATATATATAATTCATTCTTCAAATGATGGTATAGGTCTTTGGAGTTCTGGCCTTATTCTAGTGAGGATGGTCTTTATCCTCATTCCTATGTTGACATTAAAATAAAAACTTAAGGTAAGTGAGGGGTCAAGTTAAAGCTTCAGAGCACTCACCAGCTTTGCTCTTCACTTAACAGTTTGGATTACTGCTTTTGTTATCTTGGCCAATAAGTATTTCCCCTATTTCCTTCATAGCTTTGAAATTAATGTTTAATTTTTTTACTGGCCTTTCATGAGAAGCCATTCATTGTATTAACAATTTTAAAGATTTTATTTATTATTTTCAGAGAAAGGGGTAGGGAGAGAGAACGAGAGGGAGAGAAACATTGATGTGTGAGAGAAACATCAGTCAGTTGCCTCTCTCACACTCATAACTGGGGACCAGGCCTGAACCCAGGCATGTGTCCTGACAGGTAATTGAACCGGTGACCTTTCAGTTCACAGACCATCATTCAGTTTACTGAGCCACACAAGCTATGGTGTGTATTATTAAATTTTGGTTACCATACTCCTGGGGGAGAAAAGTTGTCTCTTCCTTGAATGAAGAGAGATCCGCCACAATGTGTACTAGTGATGTTTAGAATCCCTTTGGTCATCTCTACTTTCCACATGGGAGTGGATAGAATTCCACTAGCAGTTCCTATATTTCCCTGTGCATAATCCCTAGCCAAATTCCAGAGTTTAGTAGGCATTCATCTGTTTTGACACTGCTGGATCAGAGTCACCTCCAACCTCAGGAAACAAATGCATGCAACAAGGGAGACAATCATGTGTTCACATTGATATGTACCCTGTATCTCTAAGCTATGTCAACCACCTATAGTTTCTAAGTGGAATCACATCTAGCTCTTTCCTCAGTCAGTGGAATCCCCCAACACTGGAAAAATATGATATCATAATCTTGTACTTCTAATGGGACTATAATTTTAATCTCTTCCTTTTTTTTTCCTTTGGGAAGGGATTATTCTAAAGAGGTTTTAAAAATAATTCTGGAGAGACCCCATAAAGGATGACTGGACTGACTTAACATAAACTCAGGAGCCCTTGAATGCTAATGAGACCAACTGAGAGCTGATATCAGTTTCTTAATATAATTCTCTTTCAGCCAAGAATTTGGATCTTGTGAATGGTTGGTGCTGACAGGCAATGGTCTAGCACTGTGCAACTGACCATGAGATATGGTCTTTGTTCCCATGTTCTTCCACTTACACCAAGCCAGAGCATGAAAGAGACCAGCTTCAGAAGTTTTATTTCCTCCCACTTCCAGTGCAACAGGATTGCCCATCTAATGGGACACTAACTCCTGATGAAGCTATGGCCCGCCAGAGTGTCTTTAGTCACTATGTATCTGACAAATAGTTTTAGCTTCCCCAAAACAGCTGAGCTTAACTAAATATAAAATGATTGAAATACATTGAATAAATTTATTATTGCAGACAAATGAATGATAAATAACTGAAAGTTACCATCTAGTACAGATGTTATGTGTTTTGTCCAATTCTCCATCACAGATTAAAGAAAGGTTGCTGTGAAATTAAGACAATTCAGTTTATACTACCTGTTTGGTCCAGTTGTTTCTATGCCTCATGGTGAATAATCAAGAAATCAGCTTGTTAGCTAATCATGAGCTTGTTTCTCTAATAAATTCAATTTGGTACAATGAAATGCTCTCTTGGAAAGGAAGTCAATTCTGAAGCAACTAAAGTTGGGTGTGTAATAATGAAATAATATGAGAGTTAGTTTTGAAGGCTATATAGACAAGGTTCCAAATGATAAATTTGCTGGAGAAGGCAAGAAGGAAGGGTACACAGGATAATGTATTACACTGAATACAAGATCCCAGTTCTGTACTGAGTTCTCCCTTTAAGATAACCAAAAAGATATGTATTAAGCATTTGGATAACACATATTTGAACAAATACTGTTAGTGCCCTCAAAAACCTTATATTCTAACACAAGTAATACTAAATTCTTAATAGATTTGAATAGTTTCCCATCTGTATGAGTTGGATAATTCTTGTAAAATGTTTTAAAGAAGCCAAGAAAGTTGTGCATCAGGAAGTAAGAGTATCAATTTAGAAAGAGATCCACAACCCACCATTTCCTGTATTTCTTTGTACATTTGCAACCCTAGACACATGGTAAATGACTCCTCTTTTTCTGAGTGGCTAAAGGGGGAACATCCAAGTACAAATTCAATGAAGCTAAACGACAAATTTTGCCTCATATTTTTACACCTATTATTCTTACACCTACTTTGTTTTGCTCCCAAGTTATAATGGAACTTATTTTTTCCTACCTACATGCTTTGATAAGTACTCTACCTAAATATTTAGATCAATACACACACAGCTGGGATGGAAGAACTTTTATCACAGCACTCAATGCTACTTTATTCTCTACAATGAAATGATAAAGAAAAGTGCATTGTAAATAAGAGTTATAAAGTAAGGAAGGAGAAAGACTTTTTTTTTTCTTGTTGAGGGTGGAAATAGGGATAAAGGAGATGATGCTCACTACACTTCTAGCTGCCACTTTTCTTTGACATTGGTTTTCAAATTCCTTGACCAATGGCAATAACAATTTCCTGAATTCTTCAAGGCCTATTCATGTTCTGCCTCCTCAGTAAACTTTACCAAGTCATTTTTGCCCTTCCTTATCTCTCATTCTTTGAACTTTCTTATTAATCTAAATAAATAAATAAATAAATAAATAACTATGCCAGCCATTTCAGCACTTAATTAAAGGTCAAATTCTGTTGGTCTTTATTCTTTTTTATTTATTTTTTTCTATTAGTCTGTGACATAGATCACATGATTAAAAATGGAGCTAATTACACATTTGTATACCAACATTTCATTCATCAAACTAAGTCACATGGCCAAGTACAAATCCAAGAGTCAAAAAAGTCAGTTCTGGGGAGCTGTAAAATTACATGGAAAAGAAAAAAATTAGAGCCTTTTCATTCAAGCTTCTATATTCACCTCCTAACTACATAATCTTGGACACAAGGCCTGGCTATTCCCCCTACTGACACCATCTAATATGTAAAGTATAGATTAGGGCTATGTTAGACTTTCTAACATTGAAAGCACTCCAGCCAGAGAACAAGCTGCTTCATGGAATGTGATAACAGAAACTAGAAATATTGAATTGGAACCTGAGCAGTAGGGGAGAAAAACTGACCTTTGCCTTCATGATATGATTCTTTCAGTATGGATTCTGAGCATCCTCCCACCCTGGGTGCTGAACACACCATTTTCTTATTTTCTCTTTCCTCTTTAAAGCTGGAACTTGGACACACAGGGTACTGCAACACTATGCCAGTAAATCCCACCCCAACCCCAGTAGGTCTTCGATTATAGAGCTAATAATAAGGACCACAAAGAGTTCTCTATAGTTATCTATAGTCATTTCTGAATCAGCATTTACAAAGTGTGAGCCATGGAGGTGAATGCAAAGAAAGTCAAGTTTCAGGGGTTAACAACTGCAGCCTCACTAATTGCAGCAGGGTACACCTCTGTGTCAAGGGCATAGCAGTATCTGTTTCTTCCATAGCTGTGTGGTTTGAGTATCATCCTTACCAGCGATGCTTTAAGTGTGGTTCTCCAATGTTTCACAAGCTATTTGACATTATCTTTTAAAATGTATTTTTTACTTTACTCATTCAGATTTTAGCATAGCTTGCAACTAAGAACACTTATTCATATGGAATTTGGTTACAAAGCAGGCAGATGGCAAAAGCAGGTGGTCAACAGACCTACTAAGACATTTGGAAGAGATTGTTGAATGGCTTTGTTGGGGCTCTCTGGGCAGTGAGAATGCCGTTAGTATTAAGGAATGGGCCCTGGAAAAACATGGAAGAAATAATTTAATGTTCATTTATGGACACTAGGAATGAGTGCGCAGTTTTGGGAAATTGATTATCTACTTCCCTAAAACAGTATAAACAGGTTCAAAGACTGAAAGGTAAGGTATTGTGTTTAATGGTATTGGACTTGAGAAAAAAGATCAACAATATTAATTCTTATTTTTTGTATTTCTTTTGTTTTTTTTTAAAGTATATTTTATTGATTATGTTGTTATAGTAGTCCCAATTTTTTCCCCTTTGCTCCTCTCTGCAATCCCACCCCACTCCCTTATTTTATGACCATGGGTGGTGCATATTAGTTCTTTGGCTTCACCCTTTCCTATATTATTCTTAACTTCTCCCTGTCTATTTTGTACCTACCAATTATGCTTCTTAATCCTGCACCATTTCCCCATTTCTCCCCACCCCCCCAGCTGATAACCCTCCAAATGATCTGTTCCTATTCTGGTTTGCTTAGTTGGGTTTTGTTTTTATTTTTTAGATTCAGTTGTTGATAGTTGTGAGTTTGTTGTAATTTTAATGCTCATAATTTTGATATTCTTTTTCTTAAGTAGGTCCTTTTGACATTTCATATAATAGTAACTTGGTGATGATGAACTCCTTTAGCTTTACCTTGTCTGGGAAGCACTTTATCTGCCCTTCCATTCTAAATGATAGCTTTGCTGGATAGACTAATCTTGGTTGTAAGTCCTTGCTTTTCATCACCTCAAGTACTTCTTGCCAGTCCCTTCTTGCCTGCAAAGTTTCTTTTGAGAAATCAGCTGATAGCCTTATAGGTACCCCTTTGTAGGTAACTTTCTGCTTTTCTCTTGCTGCTTTTAATATTCTCTCTTTATCTTTCACCTTTGGTATTTTAATTATGATGTGTCTTGGTATGGTCCTTTTTGGGTCTAGCTTGTTTGGGACTCTCTGTGTTTCCTGGACTTATATGTCTATTTCCTTCACCAAATTTGGAATGTTTTCCTTCATTATTTTGTCACATAAGTTTTCAACTTCTTGCTCTTTCTCTTCTCCTTCTGGCACTGCTGTGGTTTGGATGTTGGCACATTTAAAGTTGTCCCAGAGGTTCCTAAGCCTCTCCTCATTTTTTTCAATTCTTGTTTCCTCATTCTATACTGGTTGACTGTTTTTTATTTTTTGTTTTTATGTTCCAAATCATTGATCTGAACTCCTTTTTTTTCCCTTCACTATTGGTTTTGTGTGGATTTTCCTTTGTTTCATTTAGCATAGCCTTCACTTCTTCCCTTATACATTTGCCATACTTAAGCATACCTGTCAAGCCTGTGAGCACCTTTATCACCAGTGTTTGAACTCTGTGTCTGTTAGGTTGGCTATCTTCTTGTCTGTTGCTTAGTTCTCCCACTGGAAACTTGATCCATCATCCCTTTTGAGTCATACTTCTCTGTCTCCTCATCTTGACAGACTCCTGTGTTTGTTTGCCTCTGTGTCTTAGGCTGAGCTGTCACACATGTTATGTTGTAAGGGGCAGAGCCTTAGGTAGTTGTCAGTATAGGTTGACCCGTTTCACTACATTGTGGCACTGTTTATGGGGGAGGTGTCTGAGAGGGAATAATGCCGCTTGCTCAGTACTCACCCCTTTTCCAGGCACTTCTCCCACTTCTGTATGGGACTGGTGCCTCTCTTGCTGTTGCCCTGGCAATCGTCCCCAGAGTGGGTGGTATACAGACATTCTAGGACTGTGGGGGCCCTCTAAACAAGCGGACTTTTCTGAGAGACTGGCAGTTTCTTCCTCCGCACAGTCAAAAGCAATGAGGCTTTATTTTCCCCAGTGCTGGGATCATGAGCTGAGCAGTATGGTCTGGTGCTTGGAGGGCTTCCCAGGTGTCCCTTCCAACTTTTTAGAATATGTAACTGTGCTTTCCACTGGCCTGCCTCTGCTGTTGCCGCCACCACACTGCATCCTCTTCGCTCCGGCTCCACACCCCCTACCTGTCTGGATGAGTACTTCTTTATATCTTTGTCTGTTGGACTTCCATGCAGCTCAGTTTTCTGGAACTTCTGGTTGTCTCTAGTTTTGAAGTAGTTGTATTTCTTGTTAGTTGTGGAGGGAAATGCAGCATGTCTGTCTAGGCCTCCATCTTGGCTGGAAGTATCAAAAGTTCCTCAATTCTTAATTTTAACTTCAAAGCAAGCTGAAAACCAGTGGTTTTCTTTCACTGATAGAATCACTATCACTTTCTATATTTTTTTCTCATCTATCTCTTGCAACTCCATGTCTGAAAACTAAACAAGAAGTTTGATCTTTGTGATTCTATGACAATGCCTACTAAATCTGTGCTCCCATTAAGTCTTTTAGAGCACTGGCTAGTTAAAATGAGAAGTGGAGTAGTGAAATTTAGGAAACCAGGTAAATTTCAAGATACCAAATCCTCACCTTCAGTTAAGCCTGACTTGCTAACAGAAAGAACTTTCATTTCTATCTGATGAGACTATTTAAACCCATTGAAGCCCTCCAGTGAGGAAGATACCTTGCAAAAAGAAATGCATTCTCCTATAACCTCACTCCACCATCTCTCATTGTCTCAAGATTTCAGGTAGAGTCAGATTCTAGCATATCTCAGGGGTCTTTTATGAAGTCAAATATTGGAAGGGATCACTGCATAATAAAAAAGGTGTAACATTATGCTAATTTCTATCAGCAAATGCTGGTGAATTTATTTTAATGATGTGAGATCAAAGAGAAACAAAAACAATTTTTTGCCTGCATGCTTTTATCAACATATATGAATGTTCTGGAGATGCTAATTTACTGTGCTTACTTAGCTTCCAGGGAACAAACAAAGTAGTTGACTAAAAGATGGACTCATAAGTTAAAACAGATTTATCATGTGACCTTTTCAACTTTCCCAAGTGATGCCTCTCAAGAGTGCCTGGAAAGTTTTCACTTCACTGAAGCTTTGAAACATACCTTAATGAAAAAGAGAACTTCATTGGGGATTTGGAGCACAGTGAGCTCATGGAAGTTGCTTCTCTTAAAAAAAGATTTTCTTGATTCCAATGGGGAAGCCAGGATCTTTGGTGGAAGATATTTAATTGAAGGACCTGTTGGGTCAACAGTTGAGTGGTTACCATGAGAGGCAGCAGGGCCACAATGGTTATCAAATACTCTGACCTAAAGGACACTTTGAATAATAGCTAATTTGATCATGGGCGCCTTAGATTCTAAATATTTGGAAAATTCACCAAATGTATATTTTATTTTTGAGAGAGAGAGAGAGAGAGAAACAGCTAGATAATAACCAGAATACTGACTTGATCCAACTAAATTCAAAAGAAGAAGTGTATTTAAATTAGTCTTATAGGACTGAGCTTCAACTTGATAAATCAGATTACCAAAGATATTTCTTTCCTTCAGACTTCTATCAGCTCAAAGTGAGACTTTACTTCATAACCCAAAAAGACAAAAGGCTTTTTTCTCTGTACATTCACTTTTTTTTTAACCTTTCTTTGCCTTACTTGGGAAAGAAAAGCATTTAAACTAGTTTTATGAGCTAGGTTATCTAATTTGTTTAAAATTTTTCAATTATAGTTTACATTCAATATTATTTTGTATTACTTTCAGGTGTATAGCATAGTATTAGATAATCACATACTTTACAACTTGTTCCCCCCCTGATATTTCCAGTACCGACCTGGCACCATACAGTTATTATAATATTATTGACTATATTCCATAGGCTATACTTTATATCCCAGGGACTATTTTGTGACTACCAGTTTATACTTCTTAATCTATTAAACTCTTACACTCAGCTTCTCAGTCTCTTTCCCCTTCTGTCAACCATCAGTCTTTTCTTTATATCTATGAGTCTGTTTCAATTTTGTTTGTTTGTTTGTTTTGTTATTTGGAATCCTCATATGTGAAATCATATTATATTTGTCTTTCTCTGTGTGGTTCATTTTACTTACCATAATACTCTGTAGGTACATCCATATTTTCACAAATGATAAGGTTTCAATTTTTTAATGCATAAGTAGTTTTCTATTGTATCTATATTACCACTTTTTTAGCCACTTGTTTATTAATGAGCTCTTGGATTGGTTCCATATCTTGGCTATTGTAAATAATGTTGCAATAAATATAGGGGTGCATATATCCTTTCAATTTAGTATTTTGGGTTTATTTGGATATAAACCCAGAAATGAAATTGCTGGGTCTTAAGGAAGTTCCATTTTTAATTTTTTGAGGAACCTCCATATTGTTCTCTGCAGTGGCTACACCAATCTGCAGTCTCAATAGCAGTGCAACCAGATGTGTAATTTTAATTTTAATTTCTCTGATAATTAGTGACACTAAGCATCTTTTCATATGTCTATGGGCCCTCTGTATGTTCCCTTTGGAGAAGTGTCTATTCAGGTCCTTTGCCCATTTTGTAATTGTAGTGTTTGTTTTTTTGGTGTTGAGTTGTATGAGTTCTTTACACATTTTGGATACTAATCCTGTTTTGAATATATTATTGCCAAATATCTTCTCTAATTTGGTAAGTTATCTTTTCATTTTGTTGATGGTTTTCTTGCTGTGCAAAATTTTTTTAGTTTAATATAGTCCCATTTGTTTATTTTTCTTTTGTTTTCCTTACCTGAAGAAATATATCAGAAACAATATGGCTATGAGAAATATATGAGATCTTACTGCCTGTGTTTCCTTCTAAGAGTTTTATTGTTTTGAGTCTTGCATTTAAATCTACTCTGAGTTTATTCTTGTATATGGTGTAATAGGTGATCTAATTTCACTTTTTTTGCATGTATTTGTTCAATTTTCCCAACACCATTTATTGAATAGACTGCTTTTACTCCATTGTATGTTCTTGCCTTCAGCGTCAAATATCCATTGACCATATAGGCATGAGTTTGGGGGGGCTGTCTATTCTGTTCCATTGATCAGTATGTCTGTTTTTATACCGGTAAAATATGGTTTTTTTTTTTTTTTTTTTTTTTAACAGAACCCACAGGCTGCCTCAATTGAAACAGAACCCATGGGTTGTTCAGTTATTAGGGGCCTGATTGTCTACTGTCAGAAGCATAACTACAATACCAGAGTTTCATGAAAAGAAAAAGAATTCTTTATTTAATAGTTATATAGACTTAGATTATTTGTAGATTTCTGCTATTAAGTCTTATTTTCTTTAAAACACCCACAAACACATAGTTCTGCCTCCCCCTACCAAACCAGGCTAGTTTTAGAAAAGTCAGAGATGCAGTCTTCCTATTTCCCAGACACAGTTCAGTTTTACCAGCAGCTCCCAATCATTCAGTCCTGACTGGGGAAGTGTTGCCTGTGTTGTGGTGCCCTCCAGATCTTAATGCAGAACCATGTGGAGTTCCCAGCCTCCTTGTAAACCACATGGAGTTCCTCCTTTCCTTTCAAAGCTGCATGGAGTTCTCTTTTTCCTGCAAACCACATGGATCTCCTCTCTTCTTCTCAAAACTGCATGGAGATCCTAGCTAAAATGCCTGCCACCTATTTTTAAATCCCTGACTGCGTCCTGTGACACAGTGGGCATGATAACCAGTTCTGACCATTCATAGAACCTTGCGCAGGCTCTGTATACTCTTTCCACATCATTCTATGGTTACCCCCCCCCCCATCTCCTTGGGGCTTTTGAAGAACCAAAGCCATTTGCATAACTGAGAAACTAAGCTCCTAGCCATAGTCATGCAAAGGCATCTTAAAAGCTCTTCCCTTTTCCCCATCCCCCAACCCGCAGGCTCTAAGAAGTTTTAGAGAACCCCACTCTGTAACATTTTGATTAATAGTCAAGTAGCATCTCAGGCAGTATGATACCTCTGTGTTCTTGTTTCTTAAGATTGCTGGGGATATTTGATGTCTTCTGCATTTCATATAACTTTTTGAAATATTTGTTCTACTTTTTTGAAAAATACCATTGGTATTTTGAAAGAAATGACATAGACTCTATAGATTGTTTTGGAAGGTACGGGCATTTTAATGATGTTAATTCTTCCTATCCATAAACATAGTATATTGAGAAAAACTCTGGGTCCCTCGGAGTGGATGAAGAAACTACTCACTCTCCATCTGAGGAAGGAAGGGAGGGGGTTTTCTCTAGTGGAAAATTACCCTCGTTTCTTTATTAGCCAGAGTTTTTATCTACTTTCCACATGCGGAAGTACTTAAGGAAAATATGCAGCACTTCCCCAAATGGTAGGGAGTGAAAGGGAAATGCAGATCAATACAGTGTTGAAACATCCAGGTATTTTACACAAGGTCAAGAGCATTTCCTCTTACTTAATTATTCTGTTCTTCACATTTTACTGACAAGGATTTGAGGCTTTACAGAGAAAAACAGAGCAGGTTCCCTATTCCTTAAAAGCCACTTTGTATTTTTATCCTACCTTTTAAATCCCCCAGAGGGTGGGATTCACAGCAGGCCTGGAAGACAACCTGCTGGCTAAAGGCCCAGCTGGGGGTGGCTCCACACAGCGGTCAGAGTCCTTTAAACCAAACCTGTCTGCTTCCCATATCTCCCCATGCCTGTCTGTCCCCCACAGTATATGCTTTCATTTATCTGTATTCTCTTCTACTTATTGATTCAGTATCTTATAATTTTTCAAGTTCAGGTCTTTTATATCCTTAATTAAAGTTATTCTTATGCATTTTTGATGCAATTGTAAATGGGATTGTTTTATTAATTTTCCTTTCTGTTAGTTCATTATCGGTAAATAAAAAATGCATGAATTTTTAATTTTTATTTCTTTATCATTTTTAACCCCAAATATCTTGAACACTACCTAAAACAAAATATATTGTCAATAAGTGTTTTGGACTGTTGGTGGAAATGCAGACTGGTGCAGCCACTATGGAAAACAGTATGGAATTTTCTCAAAAAACTAAAAATGGAACTGCCTTTTGATCGAGTAATTCCATTACTAGGATTATACCCAAAGAATCCTGAAACACCAATTCAAAAAACCTATGCACCCCTATGTTCATAGCAGTGCTTTTTACAATAACTAAGTGCTGGAAACATCCTAAGTGACCATCTGTAGATGAGTGGATCAAAAAACTGTGGTACATTTACACAATGGAATACTATGCAGCAGAAAGAAAAAAAGAACTTCTACCTTTTGCAAAAACATGGACGGAACCGGAGAGTATTATGCTCAGTGAAATAAGCCAGGCAGAAAAATACAAATACCATATAATCTCATTTAATACAGGAAACTAATGAACAAAACAACAAATGAGCATATTAGAACCAGAGGCATGGAAACAAGAAACAGACTGACAGTGACCACGAAGGTTGGGGGTCAGCGGGGAAGAGGGAAAGAAGAGGAAGAGTCTAGTCAAGGTGTAACAGAACCTCTGGGCTGCTCCAATTGAAACAGAACCCACAGGCCATTTAGTCAGGGACCCGATTGCCCACCACCACAATTACAACTCTCAGTACTAGAGTTTAGTGAAAAGAAAAAAAACTTTATTTAACAGTTAAATAGATTTAGATTATTTGCGAATTTCTGCTGTTGAGTCTTATATTCTTTAAAATACCCACAAACACATTGTTCTGCCTCCCCCTACCAAACCAGGCCAGCCTTAGAAAAGTTGGAAACACCGTTTCCTTACTTCCTAGGCACAGTTCAGCTTTACCAGTAGCTGCCAGTCACTCAAATCTAATTGGGGAGGTCCTTTCTGTGCTGTGGTGCCCTCCAGCTCTCAATGCAGAACCGCCTGGATTCTCAACCTCCTTGTAAACTGCCTTCTTCCTGCAAACCGCATGAATCTCCTCTTCTTCTCAGAACTGCATGGCAAGAGCCTCTTAAATCGGCCTGGAGAGCCCTCTCAAAACTTCATGGAGAACTCAGCTTCTTAAATCTGCATGGAGAAGGCCCCTTCACCAAGCCACATGGAGGGGGCGTGAGAGAGAGAGCAAGCGATAGCAAGAGCGAGTGAGAGAGAGGGAGAGAGCATGAGACCAAGAGAGAGCTCAATACCGAGGGAGCGAGACCCAGAGAGTGAGTCCGAGTGAGAGAGAGAGTCCAAGTGAACAAGTCCCCGCTAAAGTGTCCGCAGCTGCTTATATATCCCTGACTGCGTTCTCTAACACAGTGGGTGTCGGAACCAGTTCTGACGATTCACAGAACCCTACGCAGGCTCTGTAGGCTCCTTCCAAACCATCCCACAGTTCAAGACTTCTCCCATCTCCTTGGGCCTTGGAAGTATCAAAGCCATTTTGCATAACAAAGACACTAGCAACTAGCCCCAGGCATGCAAAGGCATCTTAAAAGCTGCTTTCTTTTCCCCATCCCCCAGCCGCAAACTCTGGGGTTTGTTTTTGGACTCCCCTGTTTCTGTAACAAATGAACTAGTATAAATCACCCATTGACATGGACAACAGAGTGGGGATTGAACTGGGGGGGTAGGCGAGAGTAATGGGGGGGAATGGGACAACTAAAATAGAAAAACAATAAAAATAAAAAATAAATGTTTTGAATGAATTAATGCATTGTAATATTCTTTAAGTCTGTACACAATGTGCTTTTTTTCACAAAAGAAGATATTCCATTGAATTTTAAATGTAGTGAGAAAAAAAGTGCATGACAAAATTCTGGGAGATATCTTGGATACTGCTCTCAACTAACCACCAGACTAACAAGTGTTCTCTTCTGCAAGATCAACCAGTAGTTTTTCAGCACCCTCATAGGCCTTTCCAAATATATTTTATAATCTCAAACTTTCAATCTATTTTTAAATGTCCCAAGTTCCTATATCTTTCACCATTTGAGTTACCACCTACTAGACATCTTCTATCTTTATTATTGAAAGTCTGGGTGGGGTGCCAAAATTTAGCAGTTTTTCAGGTGCTATAAGGTGGATTGGTGCAATACCGCCTCCTCCTGGACAAGATACTTTATCAATACAGAATGTTTTATGCCAGGTTCCTGGTGAGCAGAGCATAAGATGTTAAAATAGGGAAGTAATTATTTGAGAAGTTTTCTTCAGAAGAGCAAGAGTAAGGGAAGAATGTTGGCCAAGGAGGGGAGCTGACTAAGCATGTTATTTCAGGTGTTCTGATCACCAGTTCCAGGGTGTGTGTGTCCAGAGAACTTTTTCACACCAGTAAGAAATTCTCAGACACCAGCAGGGTATCTGAGAATTTGGATCACTGTAGATACTAACTATGTACAGAAAACATCAAGTTCCATAAGGTTCAGTGCTCAGTCCCAGAAGGCGCTCCTCTCCCCACCCCAACAACTTTAGAAGTCAGTTGTAAGTCCTGTGCTTCTGACTGACCAGCTAAAACTGGAGGTCCCAATGACCTCTTCAACTTTGGATGCCAGTTACAAGTCCAGGTTGTAATCTGTACTTCTGATCAACTTGCTATAAACCAGAGGTTCCTATGATCCTTTCCTTAGGTTCCATTAAGGGATTTTAAGGGCTCTTGATTCTTATAAATGGCAATATTACACATGTGGTCTCTGCTGGAGTCAAGCCTGATCACACAGGAGCTCTAGGTGAATTGCATCATCTTGAAGGCAAGGGAGGTTATCAGTCTATTGTATCTGTAATTCCATCCATTACTGGCTGCAGGCTATCCTAGAGGAGGGTGTTATCCTCAGGCAAAAAAAAGAAAAGAAAAAAGAGAAAAGAAAAAAAGCTCTTACCAGCCAAAGGCAATTCTCAGTCAATGAGGTCAGGTCTGAGTTCCTAGCAGCCAACACTCACAGAAGTTAGGGAATAGGACAATTGGCCCAATAATGCAGATCGGGGCAGGGCACCAAAGTGTGTCTCCATAGACCTATCATGACATTGGTTTCTATCATTTACACATATTTTTTATTAATAATGGCTTTCTCATCCACTAAAATTTATAAGTATTTCCCATACCTATGCTGTTCAAAGTTATATATCCTTTTTCTGCTCTGTACAGTTTTTTTTTTTTTTTACCTCAATGTAAAACATTACATTGCCCACTATTATGGGTCAACTTAATGCCAGTGAAAACAAATTATTTTGCTGTATTGAGAGATAGGAATTTCTAGCAGCACATGTGATAGCCAGATTTTATTGGGTTGAAGGTGTTAATGGGAGAAACCAGTTCTTCTTGTCAATACAGTAAAAAATTACAGATCAGCAAGCCTATTAGTATGCAAGCAAAATTTATTAGTTCTAAATTCTAAAGGGAGAGCAAAAGTAAGGGTGGTAAGACTAGGAGTGGCAAGAGCAGGGTGACCAAAGGCAAAGTGACCAGCACCTGGGTGGTCAGAGGCCAGCTGGCCAGGGCCTCTCCAGGTGGCAAGAGAGAGCCAAGAGAGCAAGTCCTTTGTTCTGAGGACTTATTTAATTGGCGGGAAGAGGATGAAGAAGTTTACACATTGACTGACAGGTAAAGGTGGAACTAGCTTCCCCTAGGGAGATGTGACTACCCGAACATAGGTTTGTATGGTAATCTGTTAGTCCAAATCCTTATCTTGCTCCAGACCCTATTTGTTCATTTTGCATATGTGAGTGGAGGCAGGCAATTAATCAAAGTTGTTTTATGTGTCTTTTCTTTCAGCACTGTGGTCCCCCTCCCCTTTCCCTTTCCAAGCCTTGGAATGAATACACAATCAATATTTTCCTTTTCCCAGCTAGTGAGATGATACACACAGACTTTCAAGGGCTCCTCACCTCTTGCACTACTGTATCACAGTTTTGCTTGTTATTCGTAATGCCTGGCAGCTTTAAAGAACCAGGCTCAGGACTACTGGGTCAACAGGTGAGACATGTCTTCCTTTGCTTTTAGCCTCCTGTATTAAGTTCTTCATTTCATTGCAATGGTGAGGGCCCTGCCTTTATTTCCCCTCTGGCTGCTCATTCCCAGCTGCTACCTAAGTGCTAACGAGTGTTACCTGGAAACCAGGATAATAGCCTCTGGCTAGCAACAGCAGCACAGTCTCAGAGTTCTTCCTCAGGGACATAGAGGGCAGGCAGGCTCAGCAGCAACTGCCCTGAGGCTCCTGATAAACCTCCATGTGTGCTTGTTTTTTCTCCTCAATAAGCAAGGTATCATTCAAATCATCTAATCCAACTTCCTGATTTTTCCTGGTTTGATTGGGCCCTCCCTGTAACCAATCCCTATCCAACCTGATTATTTTCCCAGACTAAGCTCTGCCCCATTTTGTTGACATTTTGGCTCATACTGCATATGTTCAAAAGTAGAAACACCTCTACTGACAATGTCTAAAAGTTCTGTTGCATCATCTGGTTTCTACTACCCATTTGCTTAGTGGAAGAATTTATCTCCTTCCTCCTCTTAATAATCCTGATACTGGGCCTGTAGCAGGCCAGGGAAGATCAAATCTCATGGGTGACAATCTCCTGGAATGTGTGAATGAGTTTATAAACGCTATAGCTTCTCAGTAAATCAGGCTTACTAGAATGCTGTAACTTTCTAATGAAACGTATTTAGCTTTCCTAATTTATTAGGCTTAATATCTGATTCAGCTCCCTAGTTTATTATGGATAATATCTGATTCTCTTTGTTTCATTTTTTAATAACTAGCTAACTACTTATATTATTTGGATGTTACTATCCAATATTCACTAAACCATCTGATCTCATGCAAATCTGCATTTGAGTTCTGGTTAAAAATAGACTAATTCTGTCAGCAATATATGGTGTCTGAGTGTTTAATCCCATCCACCAATGTCCCAATATATAGAATGTCAAAACCAGGCCCAGCTACTGTCTATCAATTTGAAATCAATGTTTCGCTTTCTCAGAAATTTTATAGCTTTGAGGATAAAAGGTTTCATTGTGTCAATGTAAGAAGCTTTCAAACCTGCAGAGAATTTTTATGAGTTCATTTGAGCCAAACTGACGACAATTGCTAGGAAGCAAAACCTAAACATTCTGGAAAATGGCAGTTTTACAATTTATTTTTTACATTAAAATCAACAGGCAAGATATAAGGGGGGTATGCGAATATCATTAGTGATAGATTAGGGAGGCAAGAGAAAACAAAGTGGGGAAATCTCTGGGATTGGATAAAAAGTTAAATGGAATAGACATACTTCTTTTACATTGGTATTTGTGGGATAGTTAACAGTCAATAATTAACGTTATAACAATAACAATACAGTAATTAACATTATAACAATAAAATGAGAGGATTTGTGGTCTCTGCCACAGTGCAGTGGTTGTGCCTGGAAGAGTCCAGAAAAAGGGAAGTTAACTTGATATTATCCTAGATGCAAGGATATGATAGACGGTTTTAATTAAGGTAAAACTTGACCTTTGTCAGAAAATATTCTAGCCTAGGACATGACTGCCCACCATGACCTGCTTTTAGTTAGAAAGTTTTAATTTCAGACCTTTCTACATGGCTGCTTTCTGTTTCTGAGTTTGTAAGGCCCACCATGCAGGCCTCCTCTGAGCTTATCAGGTTTAGTATTTGACCCCTTTTCACCCACAATTGGTTCAGAAGAAATGTTTATGTTGTCTTCCCCACCCCAAACTTAGAATTAGGTTTTAGAACATTCACAGAAGTATTTTAACTGGATTTTTGTTGAGCAGGTGTCTGATCAACAGCAAAATGAATCAGTTCTTTCATGAAAACCTTAAGTTTTCAATGCCTGAGAAGTTAATGCAGACTGTGTCTGGTTACCCAAGGTCCAAGGTGTACTTTCTGGCCACATGGGTGGTTAATGCAATCAAGGATAAGATTAATTAAATTAAAAGTCTGTTTTTATTGCTCAAAAACTATACCAAATTCAATGCTGTTTGACAGCCTAGAGCTAGAGGCCTGGCCCTAATGCGATCACTGCTAGTTCAGCACAGCCAGACAGCATGTCATTTAGGGAGTCAGAACACCTTTGTACTGCATATGCCTGCACCTCGCATGTAGAAGCCTCTATGAAGTATAGAGGAGAAAGAAACTTTCCTCTACCCTCTCAGGTTGTTCAGGCTGGTAAAGTATATCATTAAATTTACATGAATCAGATTAATAAGAGAAAATAATCAAATTTAATACATATGTACACATAAAAACCCCACAAACATAAGAGAGTTAGAGATTCCCAAACACATGAGAAGTACAAAGAAAAAAAAGAGAACAAGGATATATATTCTCTTCTGAGCTAAGGATAACCTTGGGGTTTCAGAGAGGAAGAAGGTCAGGTCATTTATAGAACAATAAGAAGAGCAGATGTTCAGTAATTAGTAACTTGCCCTGCCCAATAGATAAGTTGTAAAATGTTATTTCTGGGGATAACTCTTATTATGGGCAAAGCCCCTAATCTGAATTCTTTAAGCAAGGCAAAAAGTTCTAATGAGCCTACTGGGTCTTGATTGTCTTCAGTTCAAAATAAGTCACATGCCAAAGTGGCACATTTTGGGAAGGCCTGTTCTGAACCCCTACATAGTAATCAACATAATCTTCATTCATTTCCACAGGTAACTACTTAGGACCGTTTTGCTTATAAATACACTGCTCAATTACTGGTCACGCTCCACAATTAGCCTACAGTCCCTGTTACTCTGATGTGCTTGGGAAACCTTAGGTGTCTGCTCTTTGCATCTCCCAAGCCAGCTCTTACTGTGTCCCTCTGTAGGAATTCCTTTACACACATCCAGTTGCATGTGTGTAAAAGCCCTTCCCTTTGGAGTGTTGAAGGAGGCCAATTTATTCATCAGTTATGAGGCAGACACAATATATGCCTTTGCCATTATCTTTTGAATCAGGCTTTTTGGTGTGAGAAAGTATGTGAGTGGATAAAATATACAAGGGAACAATTTTTAACATAATTCCTGTTGAATTTGATTTTTCATCTGTTTTAGACTTAAATAGGCATGCTGATTTTAAAACTTAAGTTAGTTTTCTTCTATCACATCAAGTTTTTTCTCTACAGCTTATCTTAATGCAACTACTCTAGACTGGATCAAGCCTGGATTGAGGAAAGCACTAGTGCTCTCCTACTGGCTGAGAGCAAACCTCCCTCAAGTGGGGAAAGGTGCAAGATGACCTTGGAGACCAGCAACAGGTTCATACCTGTGTAGGCTATGCAGTTACACATGAGACAGTGTGGTGAGAGTGTGTGCTGTTCTATAGAGTAAATCATATTCCTAAGTGTAGTCCAAGTTCTTGTCTGTATACAAGAAGTTAGCAGAATTCATTTTTTTATTTACATACATACTTGTTTTCTTTCCTTCAGATCATGTCTGCCTCTGCTATTTCTCATTGTAAGTGCCTAAGCAACCCTAATTTGTTTTGTTATATCTGTGGCAGTGTCACCATTCCCAGTCAAAGGACAAACATCAGCACATTTGTCAGGCAAGCCTATTTTGCATATTTTAAAGTATAACTTGGTGATCAAGATAAGTCTCAGGCCCCTCAGAAGGTGTGCAAGCAGTGTGTTGAGAGTTTATGGATGTGCATGAAGGGAACACATGATAAATTGTCATTCGGTATACCTATGGCTTGGTGAGGGCCCAAAGATCATTCAAATGACTATTACTTTTGTATAGTTAAAACGTCAGGATATAATAAAAACCAATAAATGTAAAATAGAGTATCCGAGTCTACTATCAGCTATACACCCAGTGCCTCATTCAGCTGAAATCCCAGTGCAAGTTTTCATTGAACTACCCTCTTTTGAAAAATAGGAGTATGGTGAAGAACTAAGTGACAGCAACAATAAAGATTTTGAAATTGAAGATGACTCAGTTTGTAAGGGATTTGATCAGCATGAGTGGAATGATTCTGCACGAGATTTGGGACTATCCAAAAAGGCTTCAGAATACTTATCATCAAGATTGCATGAGAAAAACTTGCTTGAAAAAGCAATGAAGGTATCCTACTTTCGATGAAGAGAAAGTGCATTTCTGCAGTACTTTCAATGTGACAGTGGCTTTGTGTATTGCCATAACATACATGGTTTAATGGAGAAATTGGGAATTCCAATCTATAATGCAACTGAATGGTGACTGTTCATTGATAGCTCAAAGTGGAGCTTGAAGTGTGTCCTCCTCCACAATGGCAAATTTATTTGGTGCAGTCCCAATTGGCCATTCAGTTTGTTTTTGTGAAGAATATGAAGACATAAAGAGAGTCACTGATCTGTTGCAATATCAGAAGCACAATTGGATCATCTATGTTGACTTTCAAATGGTCTGCTTCCTTCTTGGTCAGCAATGTGGATACACCAAGCATCCCTGTTTTCTGTGTATGTAGGACAGCAGAGCTTGTGAAAAGCACTGAGTAGAGTTGAATTGGCCTCCAAGATCTGACCTCAAACCTGGTGATCCAAACATTCTACATGAGCTACTTGTTGACAGAAAGAACGTTATATTCCCACCTCTGCACATAAAACTGGGTCTCATGAAGCAATTTGTTAAAGCTTTGCCAACTGAAGGAGATTGTTTCAAGTATCTCATTTTGGCATTTCCTAGCCTGTCATTTGAAAAGATAAAATACCTTAATATGTATGTTTGGTAGCAGAACTTTACTACTTGTACACAGTTTGACTCACAGTAACAATATATAGTTTTATATGAATCAAATAACTCTAAATAAACAGTATATCCAGCTAATGTTTTCTTTATTTTCCTTTGTATGTACATTTTGTATGATTTTTTGGACAAAGGGAGGATATTTGGTACCTTAAGAAGTTGATGTGATAAAGAAAAACTGGGTCATTTTTGGATTCATATGCCAAAAGTTAGTCAAAAACAAGTGTGAGATCTAACTCAATAAAAATTTTGTTCCCCAGTGATATAGATTTTAAACATGGAGACTGAGTTTTGATTTCTGCCTTCCTAATTTACTTATTACAAACTCTTGGCCAATTATTTAATTTCTCTATGCCTCTAAAGAGGAGCTCAAGCTCCTCTAAGATTATTTGAAGGTTAAAAATCATGCAATGTGCAGTATAGCACTTATTGAAAGTCTGCTAGGTTTTCTTATTTTTGTTAGTATCATCATCACTAATCTCAGTTATGGAGGTTCAGACAGATCAGGTGATCATGCTCAATCCTTACCCTTTCCCCTATCAAGAATAGCTTCTTATAAAAGTAAATCTTATTAGCTATTTCCACCTTAGTAGCATTTATTCCTAAATGCTACTCTTCTCAGATGTCAGCATACATTAAGCCAGAGCCTCTTAGTTTTGGTTGCACAATGAAATTACCCAGGACATTTTATACCTCAGTCCTACCTCTAGGACTCAGATACATTATACTGGTAATTACTATGGGATGCTGATTGGGCACTAGAGTATTTTTTAAATTCCCCAAGTAGTGTGCTATGTAACAAAGATTGAGGACTAAGGTACCAAGTCATTCCCAATCATGGAGGGAATGACTTTGGTCAACATTGAAGAATTTCATACAGGGATGGAGGACCTGTCAACTCTTACATACTCAGCATCTTCAGAAATCCAACAGAAAACAGTTTTGACCTCCTTTAGGCCTAGCTGCCATTTCATGAACACTGAGAGGGAGCTCCATGAGAAAAGTGTATGTATCTTCTAGGAAGGAAGCAAACAGGTTAAGGATTCTAAAGGACTCGATTGTACCTAATGTGTGTGACCTTTACTCCAGTGTGCACTTGGAGTGTATGAGTTAGCTTCAGGAGGCCCTCCCTATTGCCCTTGTTGTAATTTATTTTTCTATACATATCTCTCCAGCTGAACTCTGAGTTTCCCAGGAGCCAGGAATGTGTTTAGCTTTCCTCAAACATCCAGTTAATTTTTGTGACATAAACTTAGGAAATTCCACTGAAATTCTATTCAAAAGTGCTTGATTCTAGTCAACTTTAGAGCCTGATTGAGAGTAGGGCATAATAGTGGGAATCTAAAATTTTTAAATCAGCACGGGAAGAAAACTTTGTCAATGTACCACCAATTTTCATTGAGCAATGAAAATCTTTTGCCTTAAAAATCTAAACAAAGAAATCCTTAGATCTTGGTAAACAAAATGGAGAAGTAGCTGTTGAGTAAATAATTTTATCATGAATTCTGTCACTAAATCTTTTCTAGATAAAGGCAGAAAATAAATTAATCAAATAATTTAAATAGGCAGAGATAAATAACATAACACTGATTTCTTTTTTTCTTATAATACTGTTATATAAATCACTTAAGTGTTCTTCTTTTGAGTGTTTGCTGGATTCCAACTTGCCCCATCTAGCCTTGGACAGAATGTCCCTACACTAAGAAGTCAGAGTTAACATATGAATATTTTGGTTAACTATTTTTTACAGAGACATTGAAAAGAGTATTTTTTCGAGCATCTGTCAGAAGATTCTTTATTTCAGTTCAACTGAATCTCTCCAACTGTATAGAAATCATGGCATTTTAGAACAAAAAGGATGTTAGAAGTTCTGTGGATCAAATTGCCTCTCTTTGTAGATGAGCAGTCTAAAAATCACAGAAGCTAAGGAACCTACTCAGGGCTGCCTAGGAATTTACTAACAGAATAGGACTCTGATTCAAGCTTTCTTGAAACTCTGTTTCTTGCTTACTCCATGCCACATATTTCAGATTATTTTCAAATCTTTTATCTTTAAAAATGCAGTGGATGGGGATGGGGATGGGGAGGAAAAGCATGAGTCCATTTTACATATCGTACGATGTCAGGTTATTCAATTATTCTCTCTCAGGTAAACCTCTTCAAGAATTCCTTTTGTTTTGAAGAAGCTGAATTGTCTCCACTCTGCCCCAACCTGTATGGCATCAATATTTTCTTTCCATTTTTGCCTTGTTATTGCATCTGCCTCCAGAACACAGGACAAGGGCCTACAGGAGAAGAATGGGCAGAGAAAATAGCCGTGTGTAAAAAAAGAGTACTGAAGCTGACCGCCTGTGTGACTGAGCTCAGTGTTGATCTAATTGGTGAGTCAGTGTCATTTCTACCTCTTCTCACCCTGTCCTCATCATTCTCATCACGAGCCTTCTGGGTATTTGGTCACACATACTTCTGAGGCAATTCCTCTGACTACTGAAACAGGTGGGGGTAGGCTGCTCAAGGGCTCTGTAGAAATTGATAGCTTCCCTGAATGAGGGGTTAAGCAGCAATACTGCTTCAGTGCTATCAATCAGCAGTCACTGGGAACAGACAAAATATTTTCCCTGGTGACTTAATCAGAGGGATGCTGTCTAGCTGATAGAGGGAAGCCAGAGAGTGAGCAATTGTTTCTATTATAACTTGTCATCAGCCTTTGGTTAAACAGAGAAAGTTAGGTCACCACATTTTGATCAAAGATCAAAGCAAGTGTTTTGCTTAGCCCCGTGGAGGTATGATGATTCAGGAAAGATAGAAATGAGGGCTTTCTTCAAGATGGTGTGTTATTACATTTCATGTGAAATTTATATCCTTGCTTTTACAGAGGATCTGGTACACTGGAGATGAGATCAGAAAAAGTAACACTCCGTCCCTTTATTGGGTATGGGAAGAGATAGAAGGGGACTTCAGTCCTTCCCACCCTGCCTTTCCAGCTCATTCCTGGCAGCCTCCTCCACTCATCTTCCCCAGTGGCCTCTACTCCTGGGGAGGGAGTCCTTCCCTGACTGCTCTGTGCAAATTACCCCCATAGCCACTGCCTATCATGTTACCCTGTTTTTTCTGTACATTGACTGTTATCCAAATCATCTTATTTTTATTCATTTCTTTACTTGTTTCTTACTTCTAGAAAATAAACTGCATGGTAAACAGGACCCCATCTTGCTCACATGAGTGCTCACCTACCATGGTGCCTAGAAGACAGTAGGTCTATGGTAAATATTTGGTTAATGAAGCAATTATTTCATATGTGGTCACTCACCTCTTTTTAAATAGCTATTATTAGGTTGGGTTATAGAAACAAAAGGAGGATATTTGCAGTACCAGGTAGACCTCAGAGTTCAGGTCGCAAGAGGTCCAGAATCCAGGAAACAGGGACAAGTGTGGGTAGCTATGCAGCAACTGAGATGAAAAAAAATAAAGCTGAAAATTAGGCAAATTCACGTTTCTCCTTATAAAGTTTCTCTCTTTATTTTTCTTTCAAAAGCAAGACTGTACCTCTAAGATTCACTAGTTTGAGGCTTGTCTTTGTTGTTCAGTGAAAATCCCTGGCTAAGAAGGGAAGGGAGATTGAGAGTGAAGAATAACTTCTGAAAAAGGGCTCTTGTTAGTCCTATGGTATTGAATAGACTTCAAATAAACCCATCTCTCCTAGAGTCATTCCCCTTTGTGAATGGACACTGAGGAGGATTCAAAATAAAAGTTAATTAAAGTATACAAACCATTAGGATTGTAATGAACTTTCACTTTACAGTAACATGTTCAAGCAGTTAAGGTAACTACTCAAATATGATGCAGGCCTTCAAATTGACAGTGGCATTTCATCATATCTTACATGTACCATCATCACTACCATTTAATAGCCAATTATTGAATATTTAGAATGTGCTTCTTAAACAAGAGAAGGTGAATCCTTGGAAGGGTACACAGTGTACTGGGAGATAGCCAAAGAATAAATATGTGTCATCTTTTCAACATTGGTGAATCAATGCTGAAGTTTTGTATGTGTACTTTTATTTATTTATTTATTTATTTATTTATTTTTGTATTTTTGTATTTTTAAACTCATGAAAAGTTTAATTTTAAAGATAAAAGACAAAATTTTTTTAAAGTGTGCTGGTGGCTGGGCTGTTTTGAATTGAGGCTCTGATCTCCAGAACTCTTGCCCCAGTACTTAATTGTTATTTAGAAATAATCTACATCTTCCTTTATCCTTACCCATTTAGCGCTTGTTTCTTTTATGTCTACATCTATACCAATTATGAATGAGATATTTAGGTGTAACAAGTATTCCATGTGTCCAATTGAATTTCCCAGCCATGAGACAAATTTTGATCAATGGATCCTAAGTAGAAGTGATGGATGTTGCTTCTCAGCTGAGCCAGTTAAGAGCTGATGTGTCTCCTCCATCCCTTTCTCATCTCCTCAGTAACCTTGGAAGCCACATATTGAGATGGCAGAAATATAAAAGGGCCTGGATCCCTGGGTTACAAGATGGAAATGACCCTCCATTGACCTGTCTCAGATTTTACATGAGCTAGAAATAAATGTTTTGTGCTAACCCACTGAGATTTCAGGATTTGTTTGTTACCATACTCTACTCACAATAATTTTTGAGTAGGGTATACCTTGTTATATTGTTCTCTGCATTATTGCACTTTATATATGTAGTCCTTTTTTTTACAAATTTAAGGCAAGACACTTCACCAGCAAAGATTATGACTTATTTTATTGTGATACTTGCTTTATTGCTGTGGTTAGGAAACAAACCTGCAATATCTATGAGGTATCTGTAGAGGTGTCAGCAGAGGGTGACACAAATTGTATTTGTTTTCTGATTGGTCATGAAGATTTTGGATGCCAATTTATATGTGAAGTTAAATCTGTAAGGTTCTGGCTCTGGATATAGGAGACCAGTCAGGTTTGTTAAAATGCCCTCATAGGAGTTTCAATAGGTCCTCAAATGAATCTATATATTCTTTGCTTAACTTCTCAAACTAGGACTGACAATTCTTGAGTGCTAGTTTGGGATTATCTGGGTATTGAAGTCCTGGTGCTTTAGGTTGAAAGTAGTTAACTGATAGCATCAGAACCACAGTCACTCTTTGAAAGTCCTCAACTCAATAGAACTGAAAGAACATGCAGACCTTCCTCAATTACAAGGGGATCTAAATCATACTAACAGTGGCTAGTTTCAATCCATTCTATTGAACTGCTGCTATCACCAACAAGAAGATTATATTGCCTCTCATGTTAAATTGTATTGGAGGAGGCTATCAAATAGTTCAGTGAACAAATCAAGTTCAAATGAACACACTTCATAGAATAGAACTGAAATGGGGCAAAGGTCAGGAGTTGTAAGAGTGTAACTATGCTTTGGAAATTGAAGATACTCAAATATTTCACCACTCATCAGAGGTGACAATGCTAAATTATACACATTAGAAAATAAACACAACAAGCTAAGCTTCTTATTGAGAAGTGTATTACTTGCTCATCTTTGGGTGAGCTGCAGTAATTCTCCCCAGACATAAGAATTCCCTTATAAGCAAGGCTTATGTCTTTAAAATTTATCTGTGCAGACTTTAACTCAATACCAAAACTATATTAATAACAACTAGTATTTATAAACTAATACCAGCCAGTTTTACTGTATGCATCATATACAGTATTCCTTCACTTATCATGGGTATTACATTCTAGAACTGCCCCCCCCTCGCCATGTGATAGGTAAAAAATACACGAAGTAGGAACCTTACATTTATTTTAGTATTTATATATATTTTAAGGCTTTACAAACCCTTCCCACACACTTATAAACCATTCCCAGTCCCTTATTAACGTTTCCTACTCTCTTATTAACCTTTTCTACACTTTTATAAGCACTACTTATGTTCTTAAACATATTCTACACTCTTAAACCTATGTAACTTTAACAACATACATATACAGTACTGCAAAATCCCGTGATATAGTGAAAAATCCGTGATAAATAATTAAATATAATATTTTTAAAAATCCCACGATAGGCCGTAATAAGTGAACCATGATATATAGAGAGACTACTGTACACAGTAACTTATTTAATCATCAGAATAATCCAGTTGACTACAGATTATTATTAGCTCCAGTTTATAAAGAAATTAGGAACCTCAAGTATAGGGACTTAAAAAAAATACTACCTAAGGATATATGTCTAATTAATATTGGACGTAGGTTTAAAACTTGTAGGCAGACTCCGTGACATTTAACTATCATGTCCCAATGCCACTCTTAGTGATTGAAAGAAGAAAAGTAATAAGGAAACCTAGATGAAAAGAAGGGTTTAAAAAAGTGATGAAAAAATAATGAAATGGGAAAGGAGAGAACAAAGGAATAGTGGAAGGTGGGATGAAAGGGTGAATGGAAAAAAAAACTATGGAGAGAGGACTGGAGAGAAGGATGGAAGGGTTAAATGAAGAAGTTAAAAAAGCAATAGAAGACGAAAGGGAAGGATGGATGGATGGATAAATGGATGGATTAATGGAAAGAAAATAATTTAGCTGGATAGATAGACATAACAGATAAATCTTTCTGTCGGTTCTAATGGACCAGTATTGCTGTTGAGAAAGCTCTTGACACCCTCAAAATACAGATTCATGGCAAAAATGATCTGAGCTTTCATGAGAGCATTGCAGTTTGATCAGCAACCTTTCATTATCTTTCCCTTCTCGTGAACATTAAATCTCCTGCCAAGGATTTATTCTTTTAAGGCTACCCTGGATTTTCTTTTAATTGGACATTACCTCCATATGTAGTATTTGAAGACCCAAGGATCCTGCCTTTCCTGTTTTCCCCAAGGATACAAAAAAAGCATCTTTAAAATATCATTTTGGGTTGTTAAAGAGTAAGATTGTATACCTCTCTGGACAGAGGTGTTGCTGTTGAACCTTTCTCATGAGAAAGGATTCTACACTTAACACCCAGGCCCTCTGATCCCCAATTCAGTCCTCTCTCCATCATCACCTGATGTCAGGTGTTCAGTAAACATTATTTTAAAAGAATGATATGGTCAAGCATCAGAGATTTGTAGAAAAGAAGGGAAGAGAGTATGTGTTACATACCAAGTAAAGCTACTTAGGCTGGGTAAGTTGTATATTAAAGTAAAATTGTATGTTTAGACTAATGTAATGACTGAATAGATGTCCAAGGATAAGTCAATTTACTGCAGTTGCCAAAGGGGAACCATTACCTTTCTCGCTGTGGCCCTTTGTAGAATCCTAGCACAGAGAGTGTCTTAGGTTGTGTTCTCTCAGAAGCAGACCCTGAGACAAGAACTCAAGTACCAACAGGACATTTGGGAGGTTACCAGGAAACACTACTGGGAGGTTGGTGAAGCAAGACAGGGAAGAGGAAGAAGCCAAGAAAGGCTAAGATATCACTTAACTTCTACTGTGGTCAACTGGAGCTTAATGCCCTGGATAATTGTAAAACCTGTATAGACAGGCACCTAAGGCTATCCTGCCTCAGGAGCAAGGGAGCTGGTGTATTAAACATGAGTTTTCATTAGTTGTTGCTTAAAAGCTGCTTAGTGGGAACACTGCATTGCTTCGAGACTACAGGTGCCAAGGTAGGCTCCAGAGGCCAGAGAAAGGTCTCGGGCAAAGAAGTGCAGGTGCTGGGGTGGCAGCCGAACTGGACTGCCTGGAAGATGTGAGGGCAAGGCAGTAAGGTGAGTCAGTGAGCAGCACAGTTAGGTCTTGCCCGAAGCCATTCAGGATATATCTAAAAGAGGGGTAATTAAAACTTTTATTTACACAGTGATTTTGAAGCAGTTAATCTCAGTAAAGTGGTAGCACAACATTATAAGCCCTGTATTATTAAATCCATTTTTAACATGTGGAGACTGAGCATTTGACAGGTTAGTTTGTTGCCTTATCCAAAACCACATCACTGCAAAGTGCTAGGGGTCAAAACTATGTCTTAAAGCTTCTGCCTTTGTGCCCTGGCTGGGTGTCAATCGGTTGGCTGGAGTGTCATCCTGTAAACAAAAGGTTGTGGGTTTGATTCCCGATCAGGACACATACCCATATTGTGTGTTCAATCCCTGTTTTGTGTGCAGATGCATGCAACACCCCATCCAAACATGTATGACCCCTGGTCTACACACCAATCCCTGATCAAGGTGTGTACAGGAGGCAACCAGTTGATGCTTCCCTCTCACACTGATGTTTCTCTCTCTTCCTCTCTTCTTTTCTTTCTTTCTAAAAAGCAATGAAAAAATATCCTCAAGTGAGGGTGAAAAAAAAAATCTTCTGCCTTTGAATCCAGGACTTTTTATATTATATTGTACTATCTCCATATCAAAGTCAAATGGAAGGCAGGCCAGAGCTTTCTGCCCTTGCCCTAAAATCTGAATATGGAAAGTGAAGAAGAGTGCTAATTCAGACTCCCAAGTGTTTGCTGTGATTACTCAAGGTGGATTGTTCCATCTCAGTGATTGATTTCCCATCACTTAGTATACCATCCTCTTACAGCTCTGAGCTCTTTGGGGGAAAGATTTAATTTCAGTTAACATTTTAGGTAGAAAGGAAAGTAAAAAGGCTGTGAAATTGAGACATGAGCCACCTTACATCAGCAGCCATTTATCGGTGTATTTTTGGAGAACTTTGAGCAGTGTAGCTAACTGACTGTAAGTGATATGGGAATTTAGACATAGGATCATGAAAAGGAAGCTGGAGAGAAGCTGCTAGGAAAGGGTCTGTACTAGTATTCCTACTCTGTGTTGACCAGCCAGGGCCACTTCCCAGATGGTTTATTCAGGCCTACCTGTCTCATTGCAAACTCTCCTCCAAATATGTTTGTAAACTTCCTTCAGAGACCTTGCTCTTTGCATGATAACTGGAGCCCAAACTCTTGTGCATCACTCACTGCTTGATTTCCCCTCCCAAGTATAACTTAGTTTCACCTGACAACTTCCTGAGATACAATGGCTTCACAACGTATACAGAACTGATCAAGACTTCAGGAACAGGAGAGAGAGCTTTTTGAGGACAGGTAATGTTTAGAATTTTGAAAACAAATCACTTTCCAGAGCATAGGAACTCATTATATACAGCAATATATTTATTGTCCCCAAATTTCCACAACATCCCAGATCTTGGATAATTGTGTTTTCAATAAAAGTGTTCCTTGTATATGGAATGAACTGATTTTTATACTTCTGCAAGTTTTTGATGAAAAAAAAAATTACCCATTAGAGCAGATTCTTTAACCAAGCCACATTTTGACTTAGATTTGCAGAAAATCATTTCACATATATAGGTCAACACACCTGGACTTCCTCCCCTCCTCATCTTGCAGATTTAATTGCATGGTTCAGCTTTCCCTTGGCTCACATGTGACAGAAACCATGAAAGTCTTGCAGGGTAGAAAGAAGCCCAGCCTGCTGGCTATCTCGGGCATTGGTGGGCTAACATTATGGTTTACAGATGTTATACTGACAAAATACATAGTGTTTCTTATGTACATTCAGCAACTCCTAACTATTGAAGAGCAGGACCGATGTGAGCCATATGTTTCCTCAGAGCTACAAGAAAGAAGGAAAAGGGAGATGATAGATGATAGATAAATAGGTTATAGATAGATGGATAAACAGGTAGAATGAGCTTTATTATGGTGGCAGTCTTCATACAACCTGATTTTTAAAAAACATTCCCATTATATTTTCTTTCTACAAAGTTGAGTTGAGGAGGATAGGACAATGGTTCCTCATCCCACATCATGACTGCTTGCCATGAGTCATGAAACAGGTGAGCTGTGAGTGTCTCACCTAGGGGATGAGCCAGTCTTCTGATGTTTGGTTTTCATGATATTGTTGCAAGACCTTGAGTCTGTGGCTGTTTTCTTTAGGCCACACCTTCCCTTCTTAGTGGAGGAAGATTGACTGGGAAAGAATATGTCCATGCAAACTGTAGAGTAATAATGGGTTTGGAAAACAACCTGTTTAGAGGAATGTACTTTCCAATGACTTGTGCTTTGTCACCAATGGTCCTGCTTGGCAGTAGTTGTTGTTGGGATCATTCTGATAATGGTCAGATTTGCCTGTGATTGTTCTTAGTTGCTACAAAAAAACTTTCCCTCTTTCCCTCTTTCCCTCCTGAAAACATAGTTTGGGGATTCTCTGTAAGTGTGTAGCTGCCTCCAGGTCAACTCAACAGAGATCAGGGTGCCTTGGAATAAGCTGAAACCGGGTCGGAAGGCAGCCATCTTGCTCAGTGCCAAATCCCTTCCCTGTCCTATTCTCTTTCTTTCACTGCAGGGCTATGGACATTTGTGTTTCTTTCAGAAACAGTGGGAGGGGTAGGTAGGAAGTAGGAGAACAAACCCTACATAGCCCTATAGCATCCATAGCAGGGAGGCAGCAGCACGTGGTTTTGTTCCCATGTTTCTATAAATCCAGATATATTGGTGAATAAAAAGATATTACAGGAGGCCAAGGGTAAGTAAAGGAAAGATGCCAGTTAAGAACTCCAACACAGGCTATTGGAAAAAAATCATATAGCACTTCATCTATATCCCCTTCCTCATAAACGCACCAGAGTTAACATAATGATAACCACAGGGTAAGTAGCAGGGAGGCATGGGCAGTGATTCGTTCAGATTTATAGCTTGAACCACTGGGGGAAGCTGGGATGTCCAGACCACACAAACTGAAAAAGCTCTCTCTTAATTCTTCCATAGGCAATGCAGAGAGGACATGACAAAAATTGAAATGACTCTTGAGTTGATTAAGACATTGACCAAACCACCACCAATAGAGATGTCATTTAAAATTTGCCTAACCTTTAAGGAAATGTGTTAAACTGAGACCCACTGAGATAGGAGTATGATTTTTGTGAGAAATAAAAAATAAAGGTTTATCGACTGTTTCAAGTTATTAAAAATCCCATGGTCTTTGGAAAGAGTTAGGGTTGTATTCCATTTACTCTTACTATCTTACTATTGACATTTAACAGTTAATTTAAAGGTTCTTTGAAATCCGCTATTTAAGCAACTTGGACCGCATTTGAAAAATGATATAAATATCTATATTTTAAACATGTTTGTTATTTTTTCTTTTACCCTGGAATGGTTTAGATAATGGCAGTGAACTAAATCACTAGGTTGTAATTCTAATTCAGGGAGTGTGGTTGAAGAACTGACCCTGTGAATTACAGAACCTGCAGCTGCTGTTATTATCTGATCTGTCTAATGTGCTTTGGTGGATATTTGCACAAACTCGTAAAAATTTTTCTGCAAGGTCTATTGAATGTTGCTGATATTTGTAACATAATAATCAAAATGAATTGTTGTTCTGGTGGTAGGATGAATACACAAGAGCTTATTAATCTACTTTCAGAAACCCTGAAAGGAAGACAAAAAACATAATAATGCCGACCCTTAATATTAACCCTGTGGGGACTCTGTTATTAATTGATCTGGATTTGAGCACAGCTTTTAATCAACTTGCAGAGTTTTAAGCTTACACCCCCAGAACTACTCATTCATCTCCAAGAACTGTGAAATAAATGTTGAACAAATGTCAGGGAAGGTCCTTTTAAGAGCTCATCTTAGGACATTTTATCTACATCCATATCTTCTAATAAAGCAGTGCAGCTGTGCTCCTGATTGAGTCCGTGTCTGGAAAATAATCTGCCTGCAATTCTTCACAGAATTATGAAGGGATAGCTCTATGCTGCAAAGTGAGTAGTTTTTTGAATCCATACTTGAATAATTCAGGCCAGAAAGCATTCTTGGGGGAGAAAGGAAAAGGAGATCTTTAAATAAAAATAATACTTCAAACATTGAGAAAATAAACTGGCCTGTAACATTGATCTCTGCAAGGTCCTTAAATATTTAGATTACAAAAAATTTTTTAAACTATCTCTCCAGAACAATAAAATAGGAATATGTATGTCTTCCAAATGTAAACAAAGTCTGGGGATTTATTCACCTTCTAATGTCTATCCACTAACTCATAGGGAATAATCTAAATTTAGATGCTCTTTAAAAATATATTTTTATTACATTTTATAGGTTATGTTGTCACAATAGTTCCATTTTTTCCCCTTTGTTCCCCCCCACCCAGCACCGCCCTCCCCCAGCAATCCCTCCCTTCCGCACTCCATGTCCATGGTTCCTGCATGCAATCTCTCCAGTTTCTCCCTTTCCTATGTTACCATTATTTTAGAATTACTTCATTGATTTTTTTATAACAATAAAAAAAGTATCATTTCCCCCCCTCAGACTTTAGACCCTTTGTAATCTTATAGAGGAGAGTGGGCGACGGTCTCTTGTTCTTCCAGCTGCTTCAAGCTGGGTGTGGTCATCGTCCTACCTACCCTTGGGTCCAGAAATCCCTAATAAGAGTGGGGGTGTGGAGGGGAGGGTGGCCTCCCCACATGGGGAAGGGTCGTGCAGACTCCAGGTCAGCTGGCTGTACCCAGACCTTGGTGTGCTTGTTTTAACAGGCTGGTGTCCTTGTTGTATTCTGGGGGCAACAGATATGGCAACAGGGTTAGAAGGCATCATTCAATCCATAACAACTAGATGCCAAAAGGCAGGGTTTAATTTTTCAATGTCCCCAATTAGGGGAAAAAAAAGAGGGGCTTCTTTAGAGGAAGGTGTGCCAGGCACATCATATCCATCCCTTTTGTCCATTATATTTAGCTTGGGCTGAGGGAAATATTTTAGGTTTCCCTCCTCTTAGACCTCTGGGTCTTCTCTGTCCAAGCCATTGGAATAGAAAAGAGAAACGTGTTTTAAGGTGAAGCCCACAGACGATCCCATTTTCACCAACCCAGCCACTTGGTACAGCCAAATCATTCAGTCTCTGGAGGCAGCAATGCAGACAGGATTAAGTGAGGCCTATCCATACAGACAATCACTCAGGTAGTGAGATCCTAGGCTTATGCCCTTTGAAAACAGAAAACACATGTTAATTTATGTAGTATAACCCACAAACCATTCTCTAGTTCTGTAAGCCTGTCTTGATGGGAAGACATCCAGTTGCAAGGTGTTTGACATTCTTCTTGCCTGTAAATTAATCATCTTTGATGATGTCACAGATCTAGTTTGATTTACAAATGCTATATAACTTTAAATGAAGAGACTTTAATGATGGTTAGCTGTATTACTTTATAGTCTACCAATGGACATTGTGATTTTCCTTGGGTCACGATTTTTCTCCCTCAGCTTCCCCCCACCCCATCATTAGAGAAACTATATTATGTCCATTTTTAATTTATCCTGTTCATTTGCATGAACTCAACAAGAGCAGCAAATGATCAGTTATGATCTTTAAGCCTGTTTTGCTGGAACTTACACATGGAACACTTAGGGTGACCTTCAGTCTGCTCTTCAGGGTGCCAAAGTTGGGCCACATATCTGCCATTCAACCTTGTCTGTAGGCACTTGTCTTTTCTAAGTCCTTCAGGTTTTCTGTTGTGCTTTAAGGTCCCTTTTAGCCATCTCTCAGGAAAGCAACCTTCATTCCTTCCCTGGAAAGATTGCCATGGACTGCACATCCAGCCTAGGTACCAGGCCTTTTTCCTCATGGGCTTTTATTACCTTCTAATGTCACCCTTGGTTCCTTAGGGCTTTTGGTAACAACCAGAGCCCACGTAGTAACTAGTGACTCTTCTTTCGAAACCCTCTCTACACCTGCTATGACTGGTTTATTGATGCTCTTTCTTGGCAGCCTAGAAACTCCCTGAAAATGGGAGCCACGGAGATCTTTATTGCTGAACCCCCAGCATATAAAGAGAGGCCTGGGCCAAAGGAAGAACTCAATAAACAGTTATGAAATTAAGTAAACAGAATCCTCATCTGTGAAATGTTTAGTGTTCTTACCCAAATACAAACAATAACTAAAACAAAAGTGAAGAAAAATTTTCCAAAATTAGGAGAACACTGATTGTTCCCAGTCCTGCACTTTGAATGGCTACCTTTTCATTGTACATTATTAACATAATAATAATCAATTTGTGGAAAACAGTATTTGCAATTATGTTTGATTCATTTAATTTTCTGAAGCAGTGCTGCTCAAACTAGGAGGACTCCCCTGGAAAGGTTGTCGAAACACAGATTGCTAGACTCTGCCCTCAGATACTCTGATTCTGGGGGACTGTTTTGGAGCCTGGATTTTTGCATTTCTAATAAACTCCAGGTGATGCTGCTACTGTTGGTCCATGGACCACACCTTGAGGAGAAAGGCTCTAAAAACTCTGTGAAGTGATTCTAATGATCTTATTTTCCATATATGGAATCTTGAGTCAGATCAACCCCATCTAACTTAAAAGAGGTAGAATTCTGAAGGCCAATCTTTAGACTCCAGTTTGTGTGCTATTATATCTTGATGCCACTCTACACATGGGCTAGAATAACATACTTATCATATTTCCACTTTGTATTCCTCAGAGGATTCTTCTTCAGAAGATATGACTACAAAGTAGTTAAGCTTTTAATTTGTTTTATTATATAAACACCCACAAATGTCTTAATCAAAATCTTCAGGAAAAAAATTCTCCTCTAATTCTTTCATTTTATTGGAAGTTTCTTTTTGCATTTTTGCATGAGCATGCTAATTTTTAAATAGCTGTAATCATGGTGAATGTGAAATGTGTACAGGTTTTACTTAACATATTGAGAATTTTTTATTAAGTTTCATTGGTTTTATTATTTTAATGATGGTTTAATGAGCATATAAAAATGTACATGTTCAACTGAGTGTTGTTCCTTCAATGTAGTCATGTTGAGAAGCTACAAATCTACTCCATTGCAGAAGAATGGCCCAATATACTTGTGATGTCTCTTTTGGAAAAAATTTCAGAAAGAGTTTAAAGAGATTCATGAAGAGCAGTCTCATTCAGCCTTTTTCAAGTTTCAATCTGAAGAGTTACCCACTCTCATTTCTTACCATGATTAACCTTGCTTGACTCTATAAGACATTTCCCATTTTCAAAAAAGCAAATGTTAAAGGATATGTATTGGCCACCACTGGGGGATGTAAAGAAGACTTACACATCCTGTTAATGGAGGCTTGCTTTTTTGTGATGTCAATCAATTCCTCTTGAAATAATCTATAATTCCTGCAAAAATACAGTTTTTTTGCAGTAAGTAGTCTTCACTTTATATATATACAACAATACAATGGTGAGGAAAAAATGAGTAACTAAGAAACCTAAATCTAGTGGATTTTATGATGACACTCCAGCAATTAAATCAATTTGGTACAGGGGCATGAATAGAAGAAGCAATAATGGAGGAAAAAAGAGTCCAAAAATGTGTTTAAATTTAGCATTTTATAAGAGCAAAATTTTTAATTAATGTGACTTGATGCATTTTTCAGAGCATGAAATTGAGACAAATCATTAAATATTTGAAAACACAATTTAGCGAATCTCTAAATTGCTGCATTAAAATATCCAGATGGTGGAAATATTTCAGTATTTAAATCTATAAAAATACCCAAAGGATATATGAAATACTGATAAACTTGACTATATAAAATGAAAATTTTTAAATGGCAGCAATTTTATAAACACAGGTCAAAATGGAAATGATAAACCTGAAAAATATTCTTAGCACATAAGAAAAATGATAATATTCTTATATAAAATACTCTTTAAAATCAATATTAAAAGATCAGAATCACAATAGAATAATATAAAACATATCGGACCAGAAAATAGAACTTTAAATAGTTTGTGGATGTATACAAATTGTGTAACATTATTCCTATTAAGTAAAGGTACATTAAAACGAAAATGAGATATCATTCTACACTTACCAGAGTAGAAACTACCAAAAGACTTAATAATTTATAACACTATTAACATTGGTTAAAGGAATCAAGCAGCCTCACATGCCCATGGTAAGAGCATAAATTGCTGCAACTTCATTGAATGTCAATGTGATAGATAAGAATCTATCACAAAATAAAATGTACATGCACCTTAAATCAGGACTTTTAGTCCTAGATAGTAGTGCACAATTGTACCTACAAATGTGCACTGAAATGTATATATAAATGTGTTCATTATAAAATGACCTGTCATAGTTTAAAAAATTAGAAGCAACCTAGTGCCTATAGGCAGGGGAATGTCTACATAAATTATAAAACATCCATTAAGTAGAATACTAGATAATTACACAGAATAAGGCAGAGTTCCGTATGCTGACAAGAAAAAATCCCCAAGAGATATATTGTCAAATTAAAAAAGAACAAAGAAAAAGCAAATTGTAAAATTGCGTAGAGTGTATATTATGGTTTGTCTTTTTTAAGACTGCTCAAAATTAAAAATAATATCTAATATTTATTTAGTTCTCCCTATGCATAAGTGCATATTTCATAAGAATATTCTGAAGATAAAATAAGATAATGTAGGTAAAAAACTATGAGACATTTCCCAGTTATCCATTGCCATGAAACAAAACACTCTGACGCTTAGTGACTTAAAATGAGGGTTCTCTTAGCACAATAACACAAAGATAAGAGTTCATCTTTTTTTGTTGGGTAGTATTACATTGTATGAATAAATATGTTACAATTTGCAAACACATTCACCTGGGAATGGGTGTTTGTATTGTTTCTAGTTTTTGGCTATTACAAGTGAAGCTGCTGTGAACATTCAGGTACAGTTTAGAAGAATAAAAAGATAAGACATAGAAAAAGAGAAAGTAATTGTATAATATCTGAAAAAGGACTTGTATCAGAATATAAAAAAGATCCTCAGAAATCAATAATGAGAAAATAAACAACCCAATTATGAAATGGGAAAAATATTTGGACAGTTTACAGAACATATAAGGGTGACAAATAAGCACATGAAAAGATGTTCATCAGTCATTTGGGAAAATTAAATTTGAAGTAAGATATTACAACATAACAATTATAAAATAGTTTGATAATTTCTTAAAAAGTTTGTATATTTCCCAACAAAGCTCTTTCAAGAAATTTTTGGTGAGTCAAGCTGTGTGAGGACAAGCATTATTGTGATGGAAGATGACAGCCTTCCTGTTGACTAAGGAAGGTCACTTTTGTTTCAAAGCTGCTTTCAGACAATGAAGTTGTTCACAGTAAAGATTAGCAGTAATTGTTTGATTGTTGTCTAACAGCTGGTAATGGACAATTCCTTCCATATCCCACCATACACTCAACATGATCTTCTTTGGATGAAGTCCTCTTCTTGGTAGCTGAACTCTTTTTCTTCCTCAACTGATCCACGATGGGCAGTGTGTAATGTTGTGGTAAAGGATCCACTTCAGCACCTGTAACAAGCCTACCTAAAAATGGTGCCCGAAGGAGTCACGAAGGCAATGATTCACAAGCAGCGCGCTGTTGCAGATTCTCTGGAGACAGTTCATGTGCGACCCATTTTCCAACTACTGAAACCTTTCCAGTCCTTTTCAGTTGGCGTAGCACGGTTGTATGGGCTATGTTACATTGTTCTGCAAGTTCCCTAGAGGTAATGGGGGGGTTTTCTGTGACAACAGCTTCCAACACTTCGGAATCAAGGTTTTTTGGACGACTCTCTTTTGGCTCATTTTTCAAACTGAGATCCCCACTTCAGAAATGGGAAAACCACCCCCTGCAACTTCTTTCAGTTACCGCATCGTCCCCATAAGTGCTCTGAATAGACTTTGCTGCTGTACTTGCATTGGCACCTCTATGAAACTCATAGAGTAAAGCATTTCTAATGTGGTCTTCAAATGGAATGAAAATGGGTGCAAATATTGTGGACAGTTATGAACAACACTTCGATAATCTGAAAAAATAAGGTATAAAGTAATCACTATGACATCAAAAAATTATGAGGCACAAATTTAATAAAGGCTATCTAAAACTTTCTTTTAAAAAAATCAGACATTACTTTTGCACCAACCTGATTAGTTTCAAAGCATACTCAAACTTACGCTTCCTCTCACATTCAGTTGGTCTGCTGAAACTTTTGTTCAGCTTTTTGGATATGCCCTGCCTTTCCTCTTCATTGAACTGCCTTCTGAAATCTCTTCTCACTTCAGAACTTGGGATCCCAGAAACACTTCAAAGTCTAATCTGCCTGTCATACATTCAACTAAGCTTTCCTTATTTACCCCAAGTTAAGACTGGTTGTTACTAATGATATAACACTTTATCTGAACACCCTTATCACATACTGCGATATTTAGGTAGGGAGCTTCCATGTGATTTTCAGACTACAAGTTTCCAGTTCCCTAGGTGTAGAAGGCCTAGAATAATACATCTCCATATGCACCACTTTGCAGACCATAGCATCTTATAAATGTGAGGCACTGACTAACTAAAGCTGACTTTTTTCTAATTTGTATTTCATCTTTTTAAAGATATTTTATTTATTTTTAGGAGAGGGGAGTGGAGAATATTAAGAATATTCTTAATATTAAGAATTTAATATTCTTAAGTGGTAGTTTGCAGGGTTAATTTGTATGCTAGAGGCTGGAGTTATTGTCAGCTTCTCTTAGACCGCCACCATTTCCAAAGTTATCTAGGCATAACCAGAGGTGGCCATTCTGCTCACCTTAACCCTTTGACACACTATAACCTGGGCCAATTTGTAGGCATAATTGATTTTGTGAAATAGGATAAGGAAAGGATTAAAAAGACACAAAGGACTTGCAAGTTCATTAGACACATCTCTTTCATCTCCTATCAATTTTTCATTGAAAACTTCTCCAAACAGGAAACAACCAGTAATAGCTTTTATTTTTTACATTTTTTATTTTTCAATCACAGTTGATATTCAATATTATATTAATTTTGAGTGTACAGCACAGTTGTTAGACATTTCTATAACTCGCACAGTGATCCCTCCGCTAAGTCTAGTACCCACCTGGCAGCACACATAGTTGTTACAATATTAGCCGATCATAGTTTCAAAGTTAGGTAGGCCTTGCCCGCGTTCAAGGCTTGAAAAGGACTTTCATGAAGGAATAGAAGGAAAAGAAGAATGAAGGAAGGGAGAAGAAAAGGAAAAGGTAAAAGAAGAATCTTGCTCAGATTGGTAAGGCAACATGTGGAGGGAGATAGAGAGGGTGAGAAACATCAATGTATGAGAGAAACATTGATGTGTTTTCTCTCATGCTCCCCCAACTGGGGACCTGGCCTGCAACCCAGGCATGTATCCTGACTGGGAATCGAACCACAACATCTTTTTTTGTAAGATGATGCCCAACCCACTGAGCTACACCAGTCATATTTAAATATCCTATAACAGTGCTTCTCAGACTTTAATGAGTACAATAATCACCCAAGGATCTTATTAAAATGCTAGCAGTTTTTAATTCCGTAGTTCTACCTTAGGGTTCAAGATTCTGCACTTTTGGAAAGCTTCCAAGTGATACTCATGCTCTTATCCAGGACCATTTATTAAATAGTAATATCCTATAAGATGCAGTACTGAAGGATCTCGTCGGCAGCCGTCCGTCTCGAGAGACGATGGTGTAGCTTCTTAAGAGTCTATCTGCACCGCCGAGGATGGCTGTGCAGTCCAACTCGGGAGTGACACGGTATCTGTCTCCTCCCGTGTTGAATCGACATCTTGCGATGAAGCTGGAGTGTCCTCTCCAGTGAAGCTGAAGCTACAGAGCCTGGGCAGGGTGATATGGAGGGTCTGCCGTTGCCCATGCAGCAGACCCCCCCTCTCTTCGCAGCTGAAGGGTCCAAGGGAAAGACGGAGTCGATACAGCTTGGCTTCAGGTGCGCCGCAGGAGTTGCCGGTGTTGACTACAACGTCAAACCGCCTTAGGGACTCCGGCTCCGGATTTTCTGTCGGGGTTTACTCCCTTAGCCTTTCCCCTGAAGAGGTATGCCGCAAGGCAGCGGAGGTTTTTTGGAGTCAGATCTACACTTAAAATAATAGAGCAAGGGTTTGTAGAGCAAAATAATGTCTAAAAAAAAAACCCAAAATAGTTAAAGTCCAAGTACCCAGGATAATCTGATGCATGAGTATCACTAATCTTAAATCAATGTATTTGGTCTTTGAACCATTCATTATACCTGGTTTTTGTTTCAACCTGTAAAACTGAAGAAGTTGAAAATAATAATAAAGGTTGGGATTCCTCTGTAGCTTATATATTTTCTTAGTTCATTGATGAACATTTTTAAGGTGATGCTGTCCTCCCAGCACCGTCTTTACATCTGCCTCAGCATCAGCCTTGTTTGTTTGAGTCTACTGTCCTAACTGCAACTACATGATCACAATAAAGTACAAATGTGACAGTCTCTCCAAATTGAAATTGACACATGAATAGTTTGAACTGTTTAAGTGACTCATAGAGCCTCTGCCTTCCCTTTGGTTCTTTATAGTCTGTAGAATCCAGACATACCATATGTGCTAGTTTAGGTTTATGTTCAATAAATATTCACATATTCCCCTCCAATGAGGACAGAGTGTATTCCTCCATCTCATTGCTTTGTTCTTGGCCATGTAACTTGCTTCAGTTAATGGGATGTCAGTGCTCATAAAATAAGCAGGGACTTAAAAGTGATTGGGTAATTTGACTTGATTTTTTTGCTCCAGTGATCTGTCATGAGAAGAACATGTCTGGGGAGCTGCTTTCCCTTCAGTATGATCCTAAAAAGAAGTACATTGAATAATGGATGAATCTAATCCACATCTTGGATCTAGTCCCAGTTTAACTACAACCTGAAACTGAAGTATCCTTCTCAGTTTATTGTAAGTCAGACAAACTACAGTCAGTCTATAGACTCATGATATGAGAATAAATGCTTATGGTAGAAGCCAGTGAATTTTGAGGTGGCTTATTACACAGTACTTTTCTATAAATGGCTAACTGATACATCACAAATCTTTCAGTTTCTCTGATTTTCCCATCTCCTTATCTCTTCTGGGCTTTTGCACAGATTGTAACTTCAGTCTGAGTCACTCTTGTCTTCATCATCCCTCCTGTTTTGGCTACCCTCCTATCTCCATGATTCCAGCTAGATAGAAGAAGCTAGATAGAAAAGACTTTCTGGCTCAGAGATTTGGATAGTATACTTTCCTATGTACTCCAGCATCATAATACATTTGGCTAATAGTTCACTGTTGATTATAATTTCGTAATTGATTCTCTTTCTCTCCTACTTAATTTGAAGCTCACAGAGATCAGGAAGAATATCTGCTTGGTTAATTTTGGAGTCCCAGTACCTAGCACAGTGCTGGGTCCTTTTGAAACTCTTAATGAAATTTTGTTGAAACAGTTACAATTTAGTTTAAGGTGTTAGCAATTCATTGTGTGAGCTTATTTATGTTTCATGATGCCTTTGCTCTTACCTGAGGTTAAAGCCCGATTGATAACTGCTATTAGAGAGCAGAACTTTTTGGGCTGGAACAAAACAAAAACCAAGTAATGTATTTGAATAATTCCATACTGTGTGTTTTATACTTTGACATGAGCTGGGAAGGAGAAGATCTACCAGCTACACTGTAAATAAATAGCAAGCTGGCTGTGTGGGAGATGCTCATATTTCATGACTGTTGAGAGGTGTGTTTTGAGTGATGAGGTTCATGGGACAAGAGTTAATTTAATTCTTGTCAAAAGATGGTAAGATGAGAATATTACTATGCCTAGGGAAAAAAAATGTTGACACCTTTAAAGGAGACAGCAATGGATTGAAGCATCTCATATTTAGGATGTTTTCAGTGTTAACTTTTCACTGGAACTTGCATTTTTATAAGATTATATGATACATCAAAGATCTTGGACATTTTCTGTGCTCCAGCTTTAGACATGTTCTTTTTTATTGAAGTTATTGAGGTGACATTGGTTTATAGGCTCATATAGGTTTCAAGTGTACATTTTTTATTAAAAATGATGTATATTTTGCATTGTGTGCCCATCACCCAATATCAAATCATCTTCTGTCATCATATATTTGGTCTCCTTTACCCTTTACTACTCCCCCACCTCCTTCCCTCTGGTAATCACCATTTAGTCATCTGTGTCTATGAGTTTTAGTTTTATGTCCCACATATGAATGAAGTTATAAAGTTCTTTGCTTTTTCCTGACTGACTTATTTTGCTTAGCATAATATTCTTAAGGTCCATCTATGTTGCTGCAAATGGTAGTATTTTATCTTTTCTTATTGCTGAGTAGTATTCCATAGTATATATGTACCATATTTTTATCCAGTCCTCTAATGATGAAAATTTTGGTTGTCTCCATATCTTGGTCACTGTGAATAATGCTATAGAGGTGCATATGTTGTTGCAAATAAATGTTTGTGAGTCTTCTGGGAAGAAGAGGGATCACTGTGTCATATGGTAACTCTATTGTTAATTTTTTAAGGAACCACTAGACTGTTTTCCATAGTGACTGTATCAGTATATTGTACATTACCACCAGCAGTGAAGGAGGAATGAGGGTTTATTTTCCTCCACAACCTCACCAACACTTCTTCTTGCCTGTCTTATTAATAATAGCCATTCTAACAAGTGTAAAGCAGTAGCTCATTGTAGTTTTGATTTGCATTTCCCAGCTAGCTAGTGAAGTTGAACATTTTTTCATATATATGTTGGCCAGTTGTATGTCTTCTTGGGACAGGTGTCTAGGTCTTCTGCCCATTTTTTAATTGAATTGCTTATTTATTTGGTGTTGAGTATGAGTTCTTCATATATTTTGGATATTAACACCTTATCAGAGCTGTTGTTTGTAAATATCACCCCTCATTTGTTGCCTGAAAATTTCTTTTGTTGTTGGTTTCTTTTGCTATGCAGAAGATTTTTAATTTGATATAGTCCCATTCATTTATTTTTACCTTTACTTCCCTTGTCTTTTGGGTCAAATTCATAAATCTTCCCTACAACCAAGATCCATAAGTTTAGTACCTATGCTTTCTTCTATGTAATTTATTATTTCAGATCTTATCTTTAGTTATTTGATCCATTTTGAATTAGTTTTTGTACATGGGGAAAAACTGTAATCTAGTTTCTTTTGCATGTTCTTTCCAGTTTTCCCAGCACAATATCTTGAAGAGTCTTTATTTTCTCCATTGTGTGTTTTTTGGATCCTTTGGGAAAAATTGTAGCCCTGACCAGGTAGCTCAGTTGGAGCATCATCCCATACACCAAAAAGGTTGTGGGTTCAGTTCCCAGTCAGGTTACATGCCCTGATTGTGGGTTTGACCCCTGGTCAGGACCTATAAGGGAGTATACATGTGATTTTATTATTTTATTTCTGGGTTTTCAATTCTGTTCCATTGGTCTGTGTGTCTTTTATGCCAATACCATGCTGTTTTGATCATCATAGCTCTATAGTATAATTTGAAGTGAGGTAATGTGATACCTCTGGATTTGTTTTTTATTTTCACTATCGCTTTGGCTATTTGGGGTTTTTTGTTGTTTCATACAAATCTGATAAATTTTTGTTCTATATATTTAAAAAATGATGTTGGGATTTTGATAGGGATTGCATTAAATCTGTATATTGCTTTGGGTAATATGGTCATTTTAACTATGCTAATTCTTCCAATACATGAACACAGAATATCTTTCAATTTTGTCTTTTTTCAATATTTTTAAATAATTCCTTGTAATTTTCAGTATATAAGTCCATCAGATCCTTTGTTGTTTATTAATATATAGAAATCTGTGAATTTTTGCACATTGATTTTGTATTCTTCAACTTTATTTTATTCTTGTATGTTGTTTATAGTAATTTTTTTATAGAGTCTATAGGGTTTTCTACATATAGAATTATGTCATCTGCAAAAAGTGGCACCTTCATTTCTTCTTTCCCAATTTGGATGCATTTTACTTCTTTCTCTGGCCTGATCGCTCTGTCTAGGATTTTATTTTGAATAAGAGTAGTAAGAATGGGTATCCTCGTCTTGTTCCTGATTTTAGTGGAAAAGCTTTTGTTTTTTTTACCATTGAGTATGATATTGGCTAAGGGTTTCTCATATATGGCCTTTATTTTGTCCTTTCTATCCCCATTTTATTGAGTGTTTTAGTCATAAATCAATGTTGTATCTTATCAAATGCCTTTTCTGTACCTATTGATAAGATCAAATTATTTTTATCTTTTGTTTTGTTAATGCGGTGTATCACAGTGATTCATTTGCATATGTCAAACCATTCTTGTGCCCTTGGAATGAATACAACTTGATTGTAATGTATTATTTTTCAATGTTTTGCTATATTTGATTTGCTAGTAATTTGTTTAGGATTTTGCATCTGTATTTATTAGAGGTTTGAATCTGTAGTTTTCTTTTTTTGATATCCTCCCCAGTTTTGGTATCAGTTATGTTGGCCTCATACAATGTGTTAGGAAGTATTGCCTCTTCTTCAATTTTTTGGAAGAATTTGAAAAGAACAAGTAGCAATTTTTTGAATATTTGGTTGAATTCCCTAGTGAAGCCATCTTGGCCTGGACTTTTATTTTGGGGGAAGCTTTTGATGGTTGTTTCCATTTCCTCACTGTTTATCAGTCTATTTAATTTTCTAGTTCTTCATGATTCAGTCTAAAAAGGTTATATATTTCAGTAGCACATCCATTTCTTCTAGGATATTGAATTTGGTGGCATATAAACTTTCATAGTACACTAGTATGATCCTTTGTATATCAGTCCTGCCTGTGGTAACTTCTCTTTCAGTTTTTATTGTTATATGGGTCTTCTTTTTCCTTAGTGAGTCTAGTCAGGGGGCTGTCAATTTTATTATTTTTCAAAGAACAATCTCTTTGTTGTACTAATTTTTTGTAGTCTTTTTGTTCTCTATTTAATTCTGCTCCAATTTTTATTATTTACTTTCTTCTGCTGTCTTTAGGTTGCTTTTATTTTGTTTTTCTTCTTTTTTCTTCTTTCTCTTCTCTCTCTCCTCCTCCTCCTCCTCCTTCATCTCCTTTTCTTTTTAAAGATGTAATGTTAGGTTATTTATTTGGGATTCCTCTTGTTTCTTGAGATAGGCCTGTAATTATATAAACTTCTTTCTTATTACTGCTTTTGCTGCATCCCAGAAGTTTTGATATATTTTATTGCCATTGTAACTTGTCTCTGTATATCTTTTGATCTCATCCTATATTTCTGCTCTGACCTAGCTATTTTTTGGTAGTATGTAGTTTAACCTACATATATTCTTGGGTTTCTTTACTTCCCTCTTGAAGCTGATTTCTAATTTCAAAGCATTATGGTCAGAAAATATGCATGATTTGATTTCAGTCTTCTTGAATTTGTCAAGGCTAGTTTTGTGACCCAGCATATGCACTATCATTGAGAATGTTCCATGTACACTGGAGAAGGATGTATAATTTAATGTTCTGGAATGAAAGGCTCTGAATATGTCAATTATGTCCATTGGTGTAATGTGTCATTGAAGGCTAATATTTCTTTACTGATTTTCTGTTTAAATGATCTGTTTAGAGCTGTCATTGCTGTATTAATGTTCCCAACTATGATTGTGTTTTTGTCTGTTTCTCCCTTTTGTTATGTTAACAGTTGCTTTGTGTATTTTGGTGCTCCCTGATTTGGTGTATATGTGAGAGGGACCCCACATACACAAAAAAAATCCCAGAATTTATTTATAAAAAATTGTGTACCTATTCTTACATGTTTAAACTTTAGTTACCTTCAAAGTGCTCTCCAGTTGAGGCAATACACCTATCAATGTGCTTTCTCCACTGCTCAAAAACAGTTTTTGAACTCATCAATTTTGATGCCTTTTAGTGCTTCTATTTTTTGTTTCACTTCTCCCACATTGGAAAAACATTTATTTTTGATGATTTTTTTCATCCAGAGAAACAAAAACACTAAGTTACTCATGGTAAGGTCAGTTGAATAAGGAGGGTGGGGGATGGGGTTCATGTCGGTTTTGGTCAAAAGCTGCTGAATACTCAACGTAGTGTGGGCAGGTGCATTCGTAAGTTACCCATAATGAAATGGGCAAATGTGTTGAAAGAGTCTTCAAAAAAAAAAAAAATCACTGAGGACTAGTGCAGCCTTTCACAACAACAGCTGGTACACTGATACAGAAGGGTTCTTATAACACTCACCTAGTGGGGTAACTGTACTACAAGAGGCCCACTCTAGAGGAGATAATTTCAGGGCTTTTGGGGTCCCACCTTGTATATTAAGGTGTTATGTATACTTGATGTAGCATCCCCTTTATCATTATAAAATGTCCATTTTTGTCTCTTGTTAAATTTGTTATCTAAAAATTTATTTTTATCAGATATAAGTATGGCTATCCCTGCTTTTCTGTGGACGTTATTGCTTGGAGAATCATTTTCCACCCTTGCACTTTGAGACTAACTTTGTGTCTCCAGATTAGATGTGTCTCCTGAAGGCAGCACATGGTGGTTTTTTTTTTTTTTTGTTTTGTTTTTTGATCCAATATTTTACCCTGTGCCTCTTTAGTGGTAAATTCAGTCCATTTACAGCAAGGGTAACTGTTGATGTATGAAGATTTCTTATAGCCATTTTATCTTTTGTTTTCTGGTAGCTCTATGCCTCCATTGGTTGTTTTCCTTTGCGTTTCTGTCTGTTGTTTTTATTTGGTGGTACTTCATACTTATTTTCTCTATTTTTAAGCTATATGTCTCAGTTTTAAGGTGTGTGTGTATGTGTGTTTACCTAGACCCACAAAACATACCATATAACCAATAACAAAAAAAGAAAGAAAAACCCTTAGGTTGACCATATTTTTTCAAAAAAAGTCATCATTACAAAAGATACATGAAGATTAAGCAGCTGTCCCAGATTAAAATCTAGAAAAAAATAAAAGTTAAAACTGTGCATGGTGTCTATGTTTTATACAAAATAAAATAAAATATTTCATAAAGAATATTGTTATGACAACTGCTAAAATTAGATATGCAATGTAGGTTATATGAAAGTATTATATCTAATTACATGAGGCCTGTTCAGAAAGTATTCAGCCATATACTATGAATAATAGAGAAATTTATTAAAGAAGATACAAGACACAAGAAACATTGAATGTACAACAATAATGCCTCTCAGTCCCCTTCAAAGTAGTCACCTTGGGACCTCACACAGTTCTCCAAATCACCATCAGCTTTCCTGTCCTAATTTCCTGAATCTCATTGACAGTCTGAAATATTTTTTTAAGTATATTTTATTGATTATATTATTACAAAGTTCCAATTTTTCCCCCTTTGCTCTCCTCCACCCAGCACCCGACCTCCCCAGCAATTATGCCCCCCTCAGTCCATGCCCATGGGTCGTACATACAAGCTCTCCCACTTCACCCTTTCATATAGTCTTCTTTTTTAAATTAATTAATTAATTAATTAATTGTTTTAACAATAAAAAATAACAATCTCTCCCTCTCAGACTAAAGATCCTTTATAATTTTATAAAGGACAATTGGCGAAGGTCTCAAGTTCCTCTAGCTGCTTCAAGCTGGACATGCTCGTCATCCTACCTACCCTTGGGTCCAGAAATCCCTAATAAGAGTGGGGGTGTGGAGGGGAGGGTGGCCTTCCCACATGGGGAAGGATCGTAAAGACTCCAGGTCGGTTGGCTATCCCTGGACAACAGCATGCCTGGTTTAACAGACTGGCATCCTTGTTATAGTCTGGGGGCAACAGATTTGGCAAAAGGTTAAAAGACATCATTCAATCCATAACCACTAGATGACAAAAGGCAGGGATTAATTTTTCAATGTCCCACATTAGGGAAAAGAAGGGCTTCTTTGGAGGTAGGTGTGCCAGGTACATCTCACCTGTCCAAAATCCTTTTGCCTATTATACTTAGTTTGGGTTGAGGGAAATATTTTAGGTTTCCCCCCTCTCAGATCTCTGGGCTCTTTCTGTCCAAGCCATTAGGGTAGAAAAGAGAAACCAGTTTTAAAGTAAAGCCCACAGACCACCCAATTCTTCACCAACCCAGTCACTTAGATCAGCCAAACCGTTGAGTCTCAGGAGGCAGCGATGCAGACAGGATTAAGTGAGGCCTATATGTACAGGCAATCACCCAGGCAATGAGATCATAGGCTTATGCCCTTTGAAAACAGAAAACACATGTTAATTTATGTAACATAACCCACATACAAGTCTCTAAATCTGTAAGACTGTCTTATTGGAAAGACATCCACTTGCAAGGCATTTGACACTCTTCTTGCCTGTAAATTAAGCATCTTTGATGATACCACAGACATAGTTTAACTTTCAAATGAAAACAAATTTTAAATGAAAAGAAACTTTAAAGACGGCTAGCTGTGCTACTTTATAGTCTACCACTGAGCATTGTGGTTTTCCTTGAATCACAATTTTTCTCCCTGAGATTACCCTCCTTGTCATTAAAGAGACTGCATTAAGTCCAGTTTTAATTTATCCTGTTCATTTACATAAACACAACAAGAGCAGAAAATGATCACTTATGATCTTTAGTTCTGCTTTGCTGGAACTTACGCAAGGAACATTTAGGGTGACCTTCAGTCTGCCCTTCAGGGCACAGAAGCTGAGCCACATACCTGGCATTCAGCCTTGCCTGTACGCACCTGTCTTTTCCAAGTCCTTCTAGTTTTCCATTGTGCCTTAAGGTCCCTTCTAGCCATCTCTCAGGAAAACAACCTTTATTCCTTCCCTGGAAAGATTGCTGTGGATCACACACCAACCAAGGTACCAGGCCTTTTATCTCGTGGGCTTTTATTACCTTTGAAAGTCAATCCAAGTTCCTCAGGGACAGTCTAAAATCTCTTCCTTTTTAAAAGTGATTTTAGTTTGGGGAAAGGCCAGAGGTCACAGGGATCCAAATCTGGGCTGTCAGGGTACTGAGTCACCTGGGTGAATTGATGTTTTGCCAAAAATATCTGTGTGAGGTGTGGTACATGAGCAGGCACATTGTCATGATGAAGCTGCCAATCACCAGTTGCCTATAGCTGTGGCTTTCTGTATCATCTGAATAGTTTCCACAGAGAATTTTTCAAACTTAACACAAAATTTGTTGCAGATTCATTGTTCTACTCACTCAGTCATGTTGAATGCAATGGCTACAGAATGCACATGCTCACTCAACAGCAGCTACTGTCCCCACTGACTAGTATAGTAAAGTTGTCATTGTTCATGCATGCACACTCCAGTCCACTCTTCTTGGCTGCCAGGTTACATTAATGTCATGCAAACCATTCTCATTATATTAACAAAGATTGGACTTTTTCCAGACATACTTTGATATATCCTAATTTTAATAACTGTTTAGTAGTTATATTAAAAACCGTCTTTGGTTTTAGGAAATTCATATTTTATTACTAGGGAATATATTGTACCAAACATACTGTGTAAAAAATGTTCAGAAAATAATAGGGGGAATAATAAAATAAATGTAGCAAAATAGTAGAGGTTGATGTATTTGGGTAAAGAATACATAAAAGGTTTTTGTACTATTTTTGTAGTTTCTGTAAACTTAAAATTGTTACAAAATTTTTTAAGAGTTTAAAAAAATCAAATTATAAGACTGGTTAATATGTCTCAGGGCCCATTATAGTTGACCTCATGCATTTAGAAATCTATAGACTACAAGGGGTCACAAAAGCCTATGTTAAAACAACTTCATATAGACTTCCAGCCAAGATGGAGGCTTAAGCAGACATGCTGCATCTCTCTCACAACTAATAAGGAATTTACAACCACTTCAAAACTAAATAAACCCTGAAGATCCATAAAATTAAACTACATAAAAGTTCAACAAAGAAATAAAGAAGAAATATTCAGCCAGAAAGGTAGGAGTGGTGGAGCTTAGATGGAGAGATGGAGGTGCAGACCTGTACAGCTGCAGGGACAGAGCTTAGCAGCAGCAGTGGTATTAGCAACAGTGGCAGAGGCACAGGGACAGTAGCTACAGGCAAAAGCAAAGTCATACTTTTTAAACCTGGGAAGCAAACCCAGAAAACTGTCAAGATGAGGAGACAGAGAAGTATGGTCCAAGAGGGGGAGCAGGTCAAGGGTGCAGTGAGACAACTAAATGATGAGGAAATATTGAACCTAACAGATGAGGAGATAGTGAACCTAACAAATGTGCAGTTTGAAGCACTGGTGATAAAGATGCTCACAGATTTGACAGAAAAGATTAAGCAGGACCAGGAAGAAATGAAGGCTATACTAAGTGAAATGAAGGAAAATCCATGCAAAAATAGTGATGAAGGAAAGAAAACTAGGGTTCAAATCAACAAATTGGAACATAAGAAAGAAATAAACAGTCATCCAGTGCAGAAGGAGAGAAAGAGAATTGAAAAGAATGAGGACAGGCTTAGACACCTCTGGGACTACTTTAAATGTGCCAACATCCAAATCATAAGAGGGCCAGAAGGAAAAGATGAAGAACAAGAAATTGAAAAATTATGTGAAAAAAATAATGAAGGAAAACTTCCATAATTTGGTGAAGGAAATGGACATACGGGTCCAGGAAGCACAGAGAGTCCCAAACAAACTAGACCCAGGGAGGACCACACCAAGGCACATCATAATTAAAATGCTAAATATTAAGAATAAAGAAAGAATCTTAAAAGCAGCAAGAGAGAAGAGAGTTACCTACAAAGGGGTACCTATTAGACTACCAGCTGATTTCTCAAAAGAAACTTTGCAGTCAAGAAGGGACTGGCAGGAAATATTCATAGTAATAAAAAGAAAGGACCTACAACCAAGATTATTCTATCCAGCAAAGTTATCATTTAGAATGCAAGAGCAGATAAAGTGCTTCCCAGACAAGGTAAAGCTAAAGGAATCCACCATATTATATGAAATGTTAAAGGGACTTATTTAAGAAAAAGAAGATAAAAATATAAAAGTTTAAATGACAACAAAATCACAACTATCAACAACAAACTAAGAAGACAACTAAAGTGGAAACAGAGTCATAGTTATGGGGAGCAGGTGGAGGGGTGTCAACTGGGAGGGGGAAAAGGGGAGAAGGAGGGAAATGGTGCAGGAATAAAGAAGCATAGTAGGAGGATGCAGAATAGACGGGGTTGTTAAGAACAGTATAGAAAAGGGTAAAGTCAAGGAACTTATATGCATGAACCATGGACATGAACTAAGGGAGGTGGGACTGCTGGAAGGAGGTGGGGAGCTGGGCAGAAGGGAGCAAAAGGAAAATAAATTGGGACAACTGCAACAGCATAATCAATAAAACATACAAAAAAAAAACCTTCAAACACAAGAGGACCCATATTAATATCTTCTATGAATACTTCAACAGTCACACTTCTGCTTCACTATTGGGATAGGTCAATTATTCTCACCAATGGGAGCACTGCATGACAGCTGCTGTGGGTCCCAGAGTTTGTGCTGGAACCACAGGGAATAAAGCAGTGGTCCCACAGATTCTGTATGTGGAGAGTTTGGGAGCCACACTCCAGCTGGGGAAGCAGTAGTGGGTTGGTGTTAAGCTGTGGTCACATATACTGCTTTTACTTCAGGTGGGCAGTTATTTAGGAATAGCTTAGAAAATAATTAGGTAACAAGGAGGATAAAGCCCCTTCAGACAACTTCTTAGTGCTGCCACTGGTTCATACATCAGACTAGATGCTATTTTCTCTGCTCATATATTACTGCAAGGCCCAAAACAAAGAGCAGGTACAACACAATATTTAGATAAGGAACAAGCTTAGATTCTGAAATAGTTAGCATATCAGTGTAATTTCATAAAGTGAAACTACTAGAACAAAACATTGCTCCTAAATGAACAATAAAATATCAAATAAATTTAGCTCTCATTTTTATATGTGTAAACACCCCCACCAGCTATGACTCTAAAAGCTGCATGCAAATCTGTTAGTGGGTAATTTACTTTTTTTGTGAAACAGATTTGAAAAATTATTTAGCTCTCAACCTTAACTATTTACTTTCCCTAGGGCCTTTCTGCAAATAAATATTTTCCTTTATAGCACTTGGTCTATAATTTTAGGATACATTATACATTAACAGAAAAATGTTCTATATTGCCTTTATACATTGTTCATTTTATATTTTCTTTCAGAGGGAAGATCTATTTATTCATTCAACATTTACTCAATACCTACCCTAGTAGACATGTTAGTGCCATATCCCCTTGGCCTTCCTGAAGGTTATCTGCAGTTCCATTAAACAATCCCCACTTAAACATCTGGGACCCTCTGCCTAAAGGCTTTCTCTTGCTGCTGGCATCAGGTTAGGGATAAACCAGAAGCGCTGAGGAGAGAATGTTCCCCATAAGAAATATCAGCCAATGATAAATAGGGACTAATAGATAAATATCCAAGCCTCTCTCTGCTCTTGGTGGGACAGTTCTGAGGTAAGTCCCACACATTGTCTCAGAGGGTTTCCAGTGGGGTTAAACTCCATTTGCACACACTCAATGACACAGCCTTTATTGGCCATCTTCTCTTCACTACTTTTCCCATTCCCTCATCTATGTTTCCTGAAATATAGCCAAAGAAATTACTTGAATCAAAATTCCTGTCTCTGGGTATTCAAAGCAAGGCACACTCTCTTCCTGAGGCACTGTTCTATGCAAAGGGGAGACAGTAGGAACAAGACAGTTAAAGTTTCACTTCTGTGGACCTTACCTTCTTGTGAAAGTGGCAGAAATGGACCAAGAAAAGTTCAGAAGTCAGGTATATCGGGACTATTGTGGAGTAAATGTAGAAGATAATTGGATAGAACATGAGTATGGAGAGGCTATTAGAAGAAATATATGAGCAAAAATAGAACATGAAGAAGGAGTGACTCTGCCAAGATTTTTAAGAAAGCAGGCCAGGTAGTGGACCTCATGAGAGAAAAATCCTGGGGCAGAAAGAAGGTGGGGGCAATCCAAGGAAAAGAAGGAAGGTCAGTTTGGCTGGAGAGCAGAAAACAAGAAGAAAAATTAAATAAGCTTAGAGATCTGAACACTAAAAGCATTGACATAGAGCAAAATTTTTATCTTTAATACTTATATTTTGATTGGTTTGTATGTTTCTACACACAATATAATATTAACACACTGGGGTATTTATATTCATTTATTCAGCAAACATTTACTGAACATTCAACTAGGCAGAAGCACCATTGAGAACTATAAGAAACAGAACTAACTGAAGTAAAATCACTGTTTTCATGGAGCTGATATTCTGGAGCCTGGGAAACATAAAAACCCTTCCATTTTATTTTAAATGACTGCTATTCATCATGATCCTTAAAATAATTTTTCTCAATACCAGTAAAATTTTGGCTCACTTTTATAACTATTTTAACGTTTTGATTTTAGAACTAAATACAATCTGTTTAATACTTCAAATTCATAACCTATCTAAAGATTTCTCCTTCTCCCAACTCTTAGATTCTAATTATTTTAGTAGAAAAAATAGCTGGTCTCTTTACTAAATGTTATTATAATTGGTGGTAGGGACATGACTCTGTTCTGTTCTTAGTGGATCTGTTTATATCTGATATAGCTGGTCTCCCATTAGATATGTGTGATTTTCTTGTGGTGATGTTCATCTTTTTTCCCTGGAACTTCTGTGGAAGGCTCCCTTAGGGAGAGGCAGCTGAGTTTCCCTTTGGTCCCACCAGTAGTCCATGCTCGCAATTTATTTTCCATGTGAGGGACCCCAATAGTTGGCGAGGAACCCCACAACTCCCAAGTCTATTATCCTCCATAGTCCTATACATGGAGTATTTAGAACTCTTAAAGTCCTCATCTCATTCTCCAAAGGTTACAGAAAATGACACTATTACACAATGTTTTTAAGCCTACCACATGGGCCACTTTAGAACCCCTCCCTACCTTCAGAAATTACTGAACTAAAAGAGAACACTAAACCTTATGTTCAGCCATAACTCCAAACCCCATAGAACTTATGTCAAGAACTTTCATTGTTATGGCAATATTCTGTACTCTAATCAGAAAATTTCTGCAGATTCTAAACCTAAGTAAGTATCCATCTCAAGATGAGATTAGCCTCTCTTTAAGGCATTACAAGTCTTTTTTTTTTTTTTTTTTTTTTTTGAGTGCCACAACTCAGAAGATAACACCTCTCCTCTCCATCATGGTAGGAGAATTGTTGCTGATACTGTAAATGCCCCAGTCTCATCCCCTCAGCTACCAGCATTTCAGTACACACCCACATGCATTCACCTGTGACTCTCATTTGAGGACCTTTCAGTCTAATGCAGTGAGGACCAGAAATGCAGAAAAGTTGATGCCACTGAGGACATCTCTCAGAAATGATGGATAGGAGTAAGTACATAAATATCTCAGCTTCACATCTCTCAGATGGGACAACTCTGAGGCATGTTCTACACTGTATCCTGGTACTCCCCAGTAAGACTGAATTGCAATTTTCATTAACAACCTGCTCCATAACACACTCTTCATTTGGCTTCCTTCCCTTTCTTATTCCCTCACTTCCCTATTGGGTTTTCTGGAAATCACATCCCAAAGAAATCACTTAAGTTCAGAACCTGCTTCCAGGGGAACCCAAATCAAGATGAGAAGAAAAAACCTTCTATTATCAATCCAGTATGCCCCCAAAACACAGTGGGGCACTGCATTTTATGTTTTTCTCAGCTTTGGGAATTAGTTATGTTTTGGCTCATCAGGAAAGATTCCACTCAATACCATATATATTTATCTGTATTCATATTTATACAAATATTTATATAATACTTATGTAAATATATGAATATATGACACCTATTTGGACACTAGGTCAGAATAAAATATCTTCTAGCTCTACAATCTCAGAGGCTTCATTGGTAGCTGTAGCTTTCCTCCACCATGCTCTCCTCATCTCTAACAGATCTTTTGGACTTCATCATGTGCAATGCCTCTTCCAAGGGAAGTTTCTTCAGTTTCATGAAAGTTCTGAAACTTTCATCATAAAGAGTAGAATATCAGAGTATTCCTTTCTTGTAACATTCTTCCAAGGGTCAGTGAGTGGAAGAACTGGGTGTGGGAGGGGAGTTAGATGTCATCTCACCAGCAAATGAACTTTGAGAGCCAGTTGAAAGATGGTTTGGGGGTATTTCTGATGTCAAGGATGGCTAGGCAAATGTTTTTTGTGTCTTGGTTTTCCCTGTAGGACACAGTCTTAATCTATGACTTCCTAGTGTATCATTTATAGGCATGGCAACAATTTCAATACTTAAAGGACATATATCAAGAAACAGAGACACATACTAGGATCTTATGTTACAGCATCCTTTGGCTCATCAGGACACCAAATGCAATGACTGAGCTGTATTATACATATTCTCACCACTGAAAGGAAACTCAGAAGAGTATCCAGTGCTTTCACCTGAAAAGACAAAGCCAAAACACTTTTGATTTAACTGGAGAAGTCCCAAGATGGAGGGCATCTGCTCATATCAAGATCAAGGATTCTTGCTTTGTTCCACATTTTCAAATTCATTTTCACAAACTGACAACTTTTTTTTTTTTGCCTGTGGAGAGCCTTGGCACATGATAGGGGTTTCTGACTCTCAAAGCTGTTCATATCCATAGCGATTTTTACAGCCAATCTAGCAGACACTAGGGATTATCCACAGGAATCTCACCTGCCCCTGGTACAATGTGGAGTATCAGAAGCGTGCCCCATGAGCCAGAATTCTTCCTTATTTCCATAATCATAGCCCACAATCTTACCATCTTGTACTGATTGAATTTAATATTTAATACTTTTTCTAATGAAAATTTCCAAAATTTATTTGCTTCATTGCAAATGACTTTGATTTGGGACAAAGTATTCAGCCAAAACCAGCAAGCAACCATGATTCTGCTAAGAATATTTTTAAAAAGGAAAGAGGTGAGAGCAATTCTTTCAGCCAAATGACATGGCAGTTATATTTCCCTTTAGTTTTGAGTGGCTCATTCTCTATGGCTTAGACACACGCAAGTTAGAATAAAAATATCTCACATGTTCCTAGACATTGAAGACAGATGAAAATATCTCACAGATCTTCTACCCCAGGGGCTTCACAAGTACAGATACCACTCCCAGAAATAGTGAAGCTTTTGCTAAAGAAACAGACAAATAGACAAACAAAAACCCCAGACTCAATTATCAATTAGGTGGAAAATATCTAAGGGGTGAATAGGAAAAGGGAAACTCGGATTTTAGTCATCAGTCCTTATGGAGGCTCTTAACATAAACTCTCCACAGGCTATGCCCTAGGCCCTTCTAACTTCTTGTGACATTAGGGATAGAGCCCCTCATTTAAAGTCCTCCTGATTAACAATTTCCATAGTCACTGTCTCTGCTTCTATTGGTACCAGTGTCTTGTTCCAACTCCCAAAAGTCTTTAAGTTCCCAATTATACAAGGGATAAGTTTACTGGATGTTTTGCATTGAACTTCACATTGTTTATATAGTGTTGATACATCAACATCAGAACCCAGTCTTCCTTCTCTCGACTGATTACACATGACTCATCATAGCAACAGCATCTAAAGTAAGAAAGCTTAAGGTCCAGAGAACATGCAGGCAAACCCTTGATTCTATTGTAGTATTGCAATCCCAGCTGTGTTTTTCTCAAGACTGAGTTAAGCAGTAGCATTCTTGAACTGGAAAATGGCTCCAGGCTGGAAATACCAGGATATAAAAGTAGAATACAGGTCAATTTTCACTAAACCTGATGCTCTTCTCCCAGAGATAAACTTTTCTAATTCTGAGCAGCCCAACCTGAAAGTAACCACTTAGGATTACATCAGACAGGAAATAGAATCTTCCCTGTGGATTTTAGCATGCACTGAGTTGGCCTTGGATTTTGATTGGATGTCCCATTCAGAAACATTAATGGTACCATCTTGGCTTGGAGAAGGCCACCTGAGGAACCAAGATATGACCCTTCTAAAAGCTAATCAAGGCTCAGATAATTGCCTGTAGCTCTTAGAGTCAATCCTGCATAGAGCAACAAGGAAACCAGGAAAAGAGGACACTCCCACATGACTGTTTAGATGGAGGTGGTGGGCTCATTACCAAGAATGTATCACATGCAGCAAATAACCTCAGTCATGAAACAAATAATATTGCTGAGTAGAGAGCAATACAGTGTCAATCAATAGAGTGAAATAAAAGAGCCATAAGCCCAGAAAAATAAACCCTTGTATTGGCATCCAACAGAGGAGGCAGCTGGTAGGCCACCCTTTCCCATTTCGGTGAACGCTGCTATTAGGGGTATTCTAGTTACCTTTGTCACAGAATGAATTCTGCCCAGATTGTGACCTTATAGCAACTCAAAATTCTAGAATAGAATTGGGGCAAGCAACAAACTGCCTGAGCTCCTGCATTAAACTATTTTACCAATTAAAAAGAATTATAATCCCCATTCCACAATTAGACTTTCCACAGTCAACTGCAGTCCAAAAATAGTAAATGGAAAATTCCAGATATTTTGAGAGAGACTATAGGTTCATAACTTTTAGTATACTATAACTTATAATTGTTCTATTTTATTATTAGTTACTGTTTTTAATCTCTTACTGTACTTAATTTATAAGTTAAACTTTATAACAGGTATGTATGTATAGGGAAAAACATAGTATATATAGGGTTTGGTACTATCTGTGGCTTTAAGCACCCACTGGGGGTATTAGAATGTATTCCTCATGAATAAGGAAAACTACTCTACATGGCAAACTCACTAAAAGTGCCTCAGTTTTGCTAATGGTTTGGATTAGAGAAAACCCCTCACAAATGCCCCAAACTTTTATCCCACTGACAGGCACTCATTTGGGTTTGAGGACAGTTCAGGAGGGAGGAAAACAAAGAATTAAAGCTAGTGTCTCTGTGGGGTAATTCTTTTTGTTTGTTCCATTAATTAATGGGGAGCATAGGGCTGACATTCACCTTAATAAAGGTATAAATTATGATAAGTAGTTTAAAAGCCCCTTCTGTGACATGTTAATTGTTATTGATTCTTATGTTTTCCATAGGAAGCACCAAAAACAAATACTTCAATGTCCTAAGTTTATTTTATTTTGTTTACTTGAAACTACATTAAACTGGTTTTCTAGAGCAACTTGTCCATAAATCAGATGTTACTTTGTCACAGTACAACAGGATTTTATTATAGACTTACAACGCAGAGGGACACTGGCTATTTTAGTATCCGCTTCCTAGCACTCTAACCAGATGGCTCAAGTCTTGACAAGGATAAAATTTACTGAAAAGTGGGCCACTGCCTCCCTTCCTTACCAGCAGTACAAAGTGAGTTCCACTCTCACTGCTCTGTGTTCCAAGAGGAAAAAAATTAACTTCAGACATCGTGGGTGCAGCCCCTCAGTGTTTCAAGATTAAAGAGTTATTGAAAATAAGAGTCAAATTCATTAAATATTTCCTCCAGTGTATAAGGTCTACTATCAATGTATCCTAAAGCAAAGAAGTAATATTTGAGGTTACGTGGAATGTAAATACCTTACCGTGTGAAGAAGTCTTACCACCCACACAGGCTCTAAAGGGACTGGAGATGAGCTGGTGTTATTGCTCCAATTGCCTGTGCAAGATTGCAACTAATAACTATGATTACATTCTAAAAGCCCTTGTCGGAAAATGACAGGAATGCATGCCCTCGTGAATTGACGTTATTGCATTCCACACTCTGTTCCTGGAGCTGCTTTTTTTAAAGGTCTGTCAGTTAGAAAATCTATACTTCTCTCTGAGGCCCACGTTTTACTAAATGAATACATTTTCTTTGCTAAAACACTTATGTTGTTTTTCAGATAGACACTCTGATTTTATTTTTTTAATGACCCAACATTCTGATGCATTTCTCACATCCTCTATTCTTTTATTCTGATCACCCTTCTAAAATAAACATTGGAAATTGCAAACTATAGCAGCAGCATTTTCCCCACTACTAAGGAGCATGCCTTTTTGGTTATAGCTGATAAACATACATTTTGTATAAGAGTCTACAAAAGCATATGCAAAAAGTACAGATCCAGAAACTTCTGTTTCTTTATCTATAAAATAAGATGGGCTGAATTAAAATCAACTTTAAAATCACTTGCAAGTCTTCTATTGTAGTTTAAAAATGATCTTTAGGAAGAAAAAATGCTACTCTATCCTCCAATCATTAAGCATATTCTTGCTAATCGAGTCCAAGATGGATGAAGAATTCTTCAAAAGAACTTGATTCCACAACCCTACTCAGAAACCCTTCCCAATAACCTTATCAGGGATTCCACCCTTCTGAACTAGTTTTCTGTGCATAGTTTTAGGCTAAATGCCTTCTTTTTAGGTCATCGGAAAGGAAGATAGAAAAAAAAAAAAAAACACAACACTCTTTATAAATTTCTCTTAGAAATTAAAACACTAAAACTCAAAAGAGTAATTTAATTTCTCAAATTCACACAGCTAAGGAACAACAGAATTGGAACTTTGCCCTACACAGCTACTTACTTCTTAACAAATTATGTACTGAATCCCTGTTTTGTGGTAGGCACTGTGCATAGTGGTATGAACCCAAGGGATGTAGAAGATAAAATTGTGCTCTTAATGAATCATGACACAGGTGAAAGGAGTTACAACAATAACAACAAATGGATAACTGTCATAAAGCGTGTCTTAGATATGTATTAGAATAGGTGACCTCAAGGTGCAGAGGGGTACATTGGAGGTGCACCTAAGATGACTTGTGGGAATTGGGGAAGAGTTGTCAGAGGAGGTAACACCTGAACTGAGTACTGAAGGAAGAATAGAAATTAAGGAGTGAAGACTAGGGCTCCAAGCAGATAGCACAAAAGTCTAAGGGAAGCTGAGGCTATGTCAAACCCAGCAGAGAAGAACAATACCAGCAGGTGACCATAGGTGAGCCTTTGTGCACACAGGATGAGGGCACAGGCAAGTGACACAGCCTGTGAGGTAGACACAGCTCAGACCATGAGTAATCCTTGTGCCTGATGCACTGAAACACACCTTATTTCCTGAAAACAACCTAACTTCTGCACACCCTTGGTACCTCTGTCTATTCATACCTATGTCCTCAACAAGAGTGGGCAGCATTAGGTACATTCCAGAGATACTAAAGAGAAATTTTCCAGGCCTATGAGGAATAGGAGGTTGCAATTGAGAAATCATCAGAACAGATACAGGAAGTTATATTTGCTTCTCCACCCACTTCAATTTTCTCACTGAAGTGGGTGAGGAACTCCTCTATGGATTAACTCTGGTGTTGGAAGAGAACAATACCTAAAGTAGTTAATTTGGGACAAACTAGGGAAAACTGAGTGGAGAAACGAGACACTGACCAGCCGAATTAGTGTGGGAGCTACAAATACATCTTCTGACGCAGTATTTCAAGGGCAGGTCATTGGGATTTAACCATGGTAAGTATAATAGGAGGGCAGACAAACAGGTAAGACCAGTGTTCATGTCTATACACAAGGGATTGGCTAACCTCTGTCCCAGATCATGAAGGTAGTAATACATGCACTAGCTATTCACAGGGTGATAGGAAACTAGGATTGCCATTTTTCAATGGGATCTGTTTTTGTTTGCTTATATATGTGCTTATTTAATAAGATGATAGAACCAGCTACAGAACTCAAATCTTCCACAGTTCTATTAATCACATTTTGGAAACCATTCCCCACAGTACTATACCATGCATAGAAATGATTCCTGGAAAATCTTTACAAGAGACAAATCTCCCTCTAAGTTGAATAAGGACTGTGAGTGACAGAATATTTATCGAGCAGCATGATAAGGAAAGCGGTGTACCTTCCCCAGAAAGTTTTACTTACAGCACAGACTTCTGGTAGCAAAGCAGTGACTGACATCCTACTGGGTGGCTTTTGCAGGGTTCATGCAAATGAAGCAGGCACTGACTGTTGCAGAGCTTCTAATCAACAAAGTGATATGCCAGTAATTAGGTTGCAACTGACTCAGATCCCACTCTAAGCATTAATTGGGGGAAAAATGTGCAGATTGCTCACTAATAATAGAACAGTTTTGGTTCCATAGTCCTTTTCTTCCTGTTCATCAATTTGTATGATTGCTTGTGTGGCAAACACTTGATCTTCCCTTTATGAGTTTAGCTATTTGAGACTTTATTTTTAAACAGCTATTTGTTAATTAGAGATGTCTTTAAAATATAAGAGGACCTCCTGATGGACCATAAAAGGTTATTTTGAAAATTGAAAGCTTCCAGGGATAACATTGTGTTTCAGATAATGTCTGAGTGGGAAAAGAGAGAATAATGTGTCTTCCATCAGTGTGACAGGGGAAGGGGAGGCAAGACTCAAATTCTTGAAATAAATGTATTAAAGATTCAGAGCATAATGTGCCCTAATATTTACCCACTTTTAGATAAAATTATCTGCCTAGCAGGTTACAGAAAATTCTCTCCAGCCTCAAATTTCACATACCTCTTCTTTCCATATTGGTAGTTCTGATTAATTTTATTTAATGGGGTTTTCTCCTCTGACTTTCTGGCACTTTTAAAGATAGTTCAGACAGGCCTTCACTCCTTCCTGGAATTATGTGACTTGGTCTATGAATCCTAGCTGGATTGGGGTCTATTTTTGTACCCGACTTTGTACTAGAGATACATATACAGTAGGCAAATGGCAACTTTGTGGACAGAACAGAGGAAATGTAGGAATAAAAATTACAAGTTCATAGTCTAAACCAGGGGTCATAAAGTCAACTGCTTATAGGTGACATGAAATAGAGATGGAAACTGAGTGTCAAAGAGTAGGTGTGATAATACAGTGAAAGAATGATGGTTCTCAAATGTAAGTCTGCATCAAAATCAGGGCACCTTTGATGGGGCCCAGGTCAGGGACCCACCCTCAGAGACTCTGCTTCAGTAGGTCATGGGCTTCACAAAACATTCTATTTACAAAACAAAAGTTTTAAATAAAACGTGGTTCTGCAACACACACACACCCACAATATCTGCAGGGAAAATTAGATCCATTAGCTTCCTGTTTAAAATACTGATGTAAGCAAAATTTGGGAGAAAGTTATAAAGAACCAGGTAGTGAGCTTAACACAAATCAAGGTTACTTTGGAACTGTCTTCTTTTACCATTTCCTTGATGCCCAAAAAGCATCATGGAGTTGGTGCTGTTAGGCCTGTATCACACCAGAGGCAGGGACCATAACAAGTAACACTGTGAAACCCTCTGCACTCACCAGTACTCTTTTTTTATATTAAAATATATTTTACTGATTATATTGTTACAATAGTTCCAATATTTTCCACGTTGCTTCCCTCTGCCCAGCAACACCACTCCCCCAGCTATCGCCCACCAAGTCCATGCCCATGGGTCATATATACAAGCTCTCCCACTTCACCCTTCCATATATTTTTCCTCTTTTTAAAAAAATAATTAATTAATTAATTATTAAAACAATAAAAAATAACAATCCTGCCTTCTCAGACTTAAGACTTTATAATCTTATAAAGGACAATTGGCAAAGGTCTCAACCTTCTCTAGCTGCTTCGAGCTGGACGTGGTTGTCATCCTACCTACACTTGGGTTCAGAAATCCCTAATAAGAGTGGAGGTGTGGAGGGGACGGTAGCCTTCCCACATGGGGAAGGATCGTGTAGACTCCAGGTCAATTGGTTGTCCCCGGACAACGGCGTGCTTGGTTTAAAAGGCTGGCATCCTTGTTGCATTCTGGGGGCAACAGGGTTAAAAGACATCATTCAATCCATAACCACTAGATAACAAAAGGCAGGTATAATTTTTCAATGTCCTACATTAGGGAATAGAAGGGCTTCTTTGGAGGAAGGTGTGTCAGGCACATCACACGTGTCCAAAACTGTTTTGCCCAGTATACTTAGTTTGGGCTGAGGGAAATATTTTAGGTTTCCCCCCATCTCAGGCCTCTGGGATCTTTCTGTCCAAGCCATTAGGATAGAAAAGAGAAACCAGTTTTAAAGTAAAGCCCACAGACCACCGCATTCTTCACCAACCCAGCCACTTAGTTCAGCCAAACCATTGAGTCTCAGGAGGCAGCGATGAAGACAGGATTAAGTGAGGCCTATACATACAGGCAATCACTCAGGTAATGAGATCATAGGCTTATGCCCTTTGAAAATAGAAAACACATGTTAATTTATGTAACATAACCCACAAACAAGTCTTTAAATCTGTAGGACTGTCATCAAAAAGACATCCAGTTGCAAGGCATTTGATATTCTTCTTGCTTGTAAATTAAGCATTTTTGATGATGTCACAGACATACTTTAACTTTCAAATGAAAACAAATTTTAAATGAAAAGAAACTTTAAAATGGTTAGCTGCATTACTTTAGAACATACCACTGAGCATTGTGATTTTCCTTGAATCACAATTTTTCTCCCTAAGATTACCCTCCTTTTCATTAAAGGGACTGCATTAAGTCCATTTTTAATTTATCCTGTTCATTTGCATAAACACAACAAGAGCAGAAAATGATTACTTATGATATTTAATTCTGCTTTGCTGGAACTTACAAAAGGAATATTTAGGGTGACCTTCAGTCTGCCCTTCAGGGCACAGAAGCTGAGCCACATACCTGGCATTCAGCCTTGCCTGTACACAACTGTCTTTTCCAAGTCCTTCTGGTTTTCCATTGTGCCTTAAGGTCCCTTCTAGCCATCTTTCAGGAAAACAACCTTCATTCCTTCCCTGGAAAGATTGCTGTGGACCACACACCAACCAAGATACCAGGCCTTTTATCTCGTGGGCTTTTATTACCTTCGAAAATCATTCCCAGTTCCTCAGGGCTTTTTGGTAACAACCAGAGCCCAAGCATATCTCCTTTAGGCATGACATTCCAGTCAAAGTCTTGGTAAAAAAAAAAAAACCTCTATTAGCAACTGGTCTTATTAGTTTTATGCAAAGAAATTTATGTCATTACTTACTTCTTTAGAATGTGAAACTCTGGAGGGATCAGATAGGGAGAAAAATATACAGTGTGAAGAAAAATCTTTGTCCTTCTAATATTCACTGAACTCGCATTTCCATTCTTTATATTTTCATTTTTCCCCCACTAAAAATTTTTTTGCTTGTTTTTCCATTACAGTTGTCCCACTTTTTTCCCCGTTTTGCTTCCCTGCACCCTGCCGCCACTTTCTCCCACATTCAGTCCCCACCCAGTTGTCCATGATAGTGGGTCATTTATACATGTTCTTTGACTAGACTCTTCCCCTTCTTACCTCCTTCTCTCCCTCCCATCTCCCCTTTTGTTACTGTTAGTTTATTCCTTCTTTACATACCTCTGGTTCAATTTTGCTCATTTGTTTGTGTTGTTCATTAGTTTCCTGTAATAGGTGATAGCATAAGGTATTTTTCTTTCATTGCCTGGCTTATTTTGCTAAGCATAATTCTCTCTAGTTCCATCCATGTTGTTGTGAATGGTAGAAGTTCCTTCTTTCTTTCTGCTGCATAGTATTCCATTGTGTAAATGTACCACAGTTTTTTGATCCACTCATCTACAGATGGGCACTTAGGTTGTTTCCAGCAGTTGGCTATTGTAAAGAGTGCTGCTATGAACATAGTGGTGCATAGGTTCTTTTGAATTGGTGTTTCAGAATTTTTCAGATATAAGCCTCGCAATGGAATTGCTGGTTCAAAAGGCAGTTCCATTTTTAGTTTTTTGAGGAAATTCCAAACTGCTTTCCATAGTGGCTGCACCAGTCTGCATTCTCACCAGCAGTGCACTAGGGTTCCCTCTTCTCCGCATCCTCGCCAGCACAAGTTGTTTGTTGATTTGTTGATGATGGCCATTCTGACTGGTGTGAGGTGGTATCTCATTGTGGTTTTTATTTGCATCTCGCTGATGGCTAGTGATGTTGAGCATTCTTTCATATGTCTATGGACCCTCTGTATGTCCTCTTTAGAGAAGTGTTTGTTCAGGACCTCTGCCCATTTTTTAATTGAATTGTCTGTCTTCTTGGTGTTGAGTCGTATAAGTTCTCTATATATTTTGGAGATCAATCCCTTGTCTGAGGTATCATTGGCAAATATATTTTCCCATATGGTTGGTTCCCTTTTCATCTTACTGATGTTTTCTTTTGCTGAGCAGAAACTCTTTAGTTTGATGTAGTCCCATTTGTTTATTCTTTCTTTTATGTCCCTTTTCTTAGGACGTATATCAGTGAAAATGTTGCTACATGGAATATCTGAAATTTTTCTGCCTATATTTTCCTCTAGGACTTTTATGGTGCCATGGCTTACATTTAAGTCTTTGATCCATCTTGAGTTTATTCTGGTGTATGGTGTAAGTTGTGGTCTATTTTCATTTTTTTGCATGTCCCTGTCCAGTTCTCCCAACACCATTTGTTGAAGAGGCTCTTTTCACTTCATTTGATGTTCCTTCCCCCTTTGTCAAATATTAGTTGACCATATAGACCTGGGCTTATTTCTTGGCTTTCTATTATGTCCCATTGATTTATATGCCAGTACTAGACTGTTTTGATTACCGTGGCCTTGGAGTATAGTTTGACATCAGGTATTGTGATTCCTCCTACTGTGTTCTTCTTCCTCAAAATTGCTGTGGCTATTTAGGGTCTTTTTTGGTTCCATATAAATTTTTGAAGTATTTGTTGTAGGTCTGTGAAAAATGTCATTGCTATTTTAATAGGGATTGCATTGAATCTACAAATTGCTTTGGGTAGTATAGACATTTTAATGATGTTGGTTCTTCTCATCCATGAACATGGATTATGCTTCCATTTATTTGTATCTTCCTTAATTTCTTTCTTCAGTGTTATGTAGTTTTCTGAGTACGGGTCTTTTACCTCTTCGGTTAAGTTTACTCCTGGGTACTTTATTTTTCTTGTTGCTATGATAAATGAGATTTTCCTTTTAGTTTCTATCTCTGAGATCTTATTGTTGGTGTACAGAAATGCCTTCGATTTCTGAATATTGACTTTGTACTCTGCTATTTTGCCAAATTCGCTTATTAGGTCAAGTCGTTTTTTTGTGAAGTTTATAGGGTTTTCTATGTACACTATCATGTCACCTGCAAATAATGAGAGTTTTACTTCCTCTTTTCCAATTTGGATGCCTTTTATTTCTCTTTCTTGTCTGATTGCTGTGGCTAGAACTTCCAAGACTATGTTGAATAGGAATGGAGAGAGTGGACATCCTTGCCTTGTTTCTTACCTCAGGGGAAATGCTCTCAGTTGTTGCCCACTGAGTGTGATGTTGGCTTCAGGTTTCTCATATATGGCCCTTATTACTTTGAGGTATGTTCCCTCTATTACCATTTTGCTGAGAGTTTTCATTACAAACGGGTGCTGTACTTTATCAAATGCTTTTTCTGCATCTATTGATATGATCATGTGGTTTTTGTCTTACATTTTGTTTATGTTGTGTATTACGTTTATCGATTTGCAAATATTAAACCATCCTTTCATCCCTGGGATGAATCCCACTTGATTGTGATGTATGATCTTTCTAATGCGTTGCTGGATCTGGTTTGCCAATATTTTGTTGAGGATTTTAGCATCTGTGTTCATCAGCGATATTGGCCTGTAGTTTTCTTTCTTTGTTGTGTCTTGACCTAGTTTTGGAATTAGGGTAATACTGTCTTCATAGAACCAGTTTGGGAGTCTTCCCTCTTCTTGGATTTTTTGGAACAGTCTGAGGAGGATAGGAGTTAGTTCTTTCCTAAATGTTTTGTAGAATTCACCTGTGAAGCCATCCGGTCTAGGTCTTTTGTGTGCCAGGAATTTTTTGATTACTGCTTCAATTTCACTAGTTGTTATTGATCTATTCAGGCTTTCAGCTTCTTCTTGATTCAGTTTTGGAAGACTATATATTTCCAGGAATTTGTCCATTTCCTCTAGGTTGTCAAATTTCTTGCCTTACAGTTGTTCCTAAAAATTTCTTACAATCCTCTGTATTTCTGTGGTATCGGTTGTGATTTCTCCTCTTTCATTTCTGACTTTATTTATTTGGGTCCTCTCTCTTTTTTTCTTGATGAGCCTGGTTAAAGGCTTTCCAATTTTGTTTATCTTTTCAAAGAACCATCTCCTACTTTTGTTTATCTTTTTAATTGTTAGTTTAGACTCTATGTCACTTAATTCTGCTCTGATCTTGATGATTTCCTTCCTTCTACTCGCTCTGGGCTTTGCCTGTTGTTCTTCCTCTAGTTCTTGTAGCTGCAGGGTTAAATTTTTTTATTAGAGATTCTTCTAGCTTTTTTAGGTAGGCCTGTATTGCTATGATCTTTCCTCTCACGACTGCTTTCACTGTATCCCATAGGTTTTGGGTTGTTGTGTGTTCATTATCATTCGTTTCCAGAAACGTTTTGATTTCTTCCTTGATGTCATTGTTATTCCATTCATTATTTAATAGCATGTGATTCTTTCTCTATGAGTTTGAATGTTTTTGAGTTTTTTTCTTGAGGTTGATTTCCAATTTTAAGCCTCTGTGATCTGAGAAGATGCTTGATATAATTTCAACTTTCTTGAATTTGTTGAGGCTTGTTTTGTGTCCTCCTATGTGGTCTATCTTTGAAAATATTCCATGTGCACTTGAGAAGAATGTATATTTTGCTTCTTTGGGGTGAAAAGTTCTATATATATCGACTAAGTCCATTTGATCTAGAGTGTTGTTTAATGCCTCATTATCTTTGGTGTTTCTTTGCTTCAAAGATCTCTCCATTGTTGACAATGGGGTGTTAAAGTTCCCTACTATGAGTGTGTTGCTGCCTATATCTTTCCTGGAATCTTTCAAAAATTTTCTTACATATTTGGGTGCTTCTAAGTTGGGTGCATATGTGTTTACAAAGGTTATATCTTCTTGATGAATTTTTCCCTTAAGTATTATGAAATGCCCTTTCTGGTCTCTTTTTATGGCCTTTGCTGTGAAATCTGTTTTGTCTGATATAAGTATTGCTACCCTAGCTTTTTTTTCATGTCCATTTGCTTGAAATACTTTTTTCCATCCCTTCACTTTCATTCTCTATAGATCTTTTGTTCTAAGGTGGGTCTCTCGTAGATAGCATATATGTGAGTCATGCACTCTAATCCATTTAGCTACCCTATGTCTTTTGATTGGAGTACTTAATCCATTTACATTTAAGGTTATTACCAATAAGTACTTATTCATTGTCATTTTTCTCCTTTGTACTTGTGTTCCTCTCTGTCTCTCTCTGTTTCTTCATCTTCTTAAAGCAGATCTTTTAGCATCTCTTGCAGTGCTGGTTTGGTTGAGATGTATCCTTCTAGCCTTCTTTTGTCTTGGAAACTCCTTATTTCACCTTCCATTTTGAATGAGAATTTTGTAGAATATTCTTGGTTGAAAGCCTTTGTTTTTCATTGCTTGAAATATTTTTTGCCATTCCCTCTGGCTTGCAGTGTTTCTGCTGAGAAATCTGATGATAGCCTTATTGGAGCTCCCTTGTATGTTATTAGTTGTTTCTCTCTTGCTGCTTTTATGGTTCTCTTTTTGTCTTTAAATGTTGCCATTTTAATTATGATGTGTCTTGAAGTGGGTCTGTTGGGGTTCATCTTCATTGGGACTCTTTGTGCTTCCTGGACTTGCATGACTCTTTCTCTCCTCATGTGAGGGAAGTTTTATGTCATTAGTTTTTCAAAGACGTCCTCTATCCCTTGCTCCTCTTCTTCTCCTTCTGGAATTCCTATGATACAGATATTATTATGTTTCATGTTGTCCTGCAGCTGTCTTAGAACCTCTTCAGTCTTGCTCAGTCTTTTTTCATTTTGTTGCACTGTCTCGGAGTTTTTGTCTATGTTGTCCTCCAGCTCACTGATTCGATCTGCTTCCTCTAGCCTTCTTTTAATTCCTTCTACTGTGTTCTTCAATTCAGAGGTCGTATTCTTCATTTCCTCCTGGCTCTTATTGATAGCTTCTTTGTCCTTTTTCATGCTGGTGTAATTCTCAGTAAGTTCCTTGTAGTTTTTCTGGAGTTCTTTGTAGTTTCCGTTGAGCTCACTGAGCTTCTCCATAATCCATATTTTGAATTCCATATCTGATAGGTTTCCTCCCTCTATTTCACTTAGCACTCTTTTTGGGGATTCTACCTTTCCTTTTGATAGGGTTTTTTTTCTTTGTCTCCCCATTTTTGTGACTCTTTTTGTTTGTTGTTGCTTCTTAGAATGATCTGCACTTCCTGGATCTGCCCCTCGTGGTGTCATATTGTATACCAGTCTGGCCCTAGGCAGCCTGTTGGAGACTTCCAGGGATCTACTGCCTTTGTCTGTCTTCTTTACTTGTTAATCTATTCAATCTGTGATTACCCATCAGGCTTAAGGACCGAGCGTGTGGCAGCTTAATTCTTGTAGGCAGGGCTTTTGCTTCCCCTCAGTCTGACACCACTCAGAGGGAAGTGGTCTGCTTGCAGTACTGGGGATAAGTCAGCACTGCGACCCGGTCGGCTGCTTCCCCAGTTCTTACCTCAAAGCCACCACACCAAACTCTGCCCAAGCACCTCCAGTCCTCTCTGTATTTCCTCTTCTTGAGCCCAGGGTAAGCGGGGGCCAAAATATTCTCATGTATGATCGGCTTAAGAGCTCTTTTTCTCCAGCTGTTTCTCTCCAGCTAGCAAGAAACTCTGTTGCTTTTTGATTTTCACAGCTGGATACTATTTTACTTTCCACTCTGTTGCTCTAGGCTGGGAATCCCATCTGGGGGTTTAGACCCTGCCCTTCTCAGGGGAACCCCCGGCTGATGAGCTGTTTCTCTGTCCCTTCAGTTGCCACCCGTGGGAGCCCAGCAGCCCTTCTGCATCTCCACACTCTCTACTGGTCACGTTGTGATGTAGCAGCCTTTTCTGTCTCTCCGTAGTTATAAGATTTCTATCCAGCTATTGTTTAGTTGGTTATTCCAGATTATTTCTCCAAAATTAAGTTGTAAATCCAGACTGGTCCTGGGAGGAGGTTAGTGTAGCTTCCACTTACTTCTCCACCATCTTGGATCTCCACCAGTATTCTTACAGGAATGAAATCAAGTCCAGCCAATTATTTCTCATTAAAAGGGGGCAGCAAAAGGTTGCCAAAGGCAAATCACAGGAAGTTAAAGAAAAGAGGATGAGAGGAGTCCATCTTTGCCTGGATATGAGAGATGAAAGACTAATTCCAGCAAAAACACCTTTGCTCTAAAGTCACAGTTGTAATATTAAATGTGAGTTATGGACCAGGTATTACATTAAGAAACTTACTTTAATCCTCACAATAATAAAATATTATATGCATTACTATTATTTCTACTTTACAGAAGAGAAAATTAAGGCTTTGGGAGGTAAAGAAATGTTTCTAAGATCAAACAGATAGTATGTAGCAGGTGGAATTAAAATCTTGGTCATTTCTCTACCATCTTAACTACTTAACCACTGTACTACAGTCTCTCGTCTTCTCACATGTTTACAATGATTTTGAGATTCTTTGGCAGTATCTCTCTCCTGTGCCTCATTTGCCATCTACTAGCAACATAACTATCCCCACAAACATGGCTTAAAAGTGATGGGCTCTATTAACTGAACTTTGAAAAAAATCTGCACACTAGTTAATTTTCCAGTACAGGACAATTGTCCCAGGAGTAAAGATGGTGCTATATGAATTAGTATATGTTTAGGGTGCCTGATATTTCATGAAGACCTATAGAGACCATATAATTTTGAGATATAAATCTTATTTATATTTCTTGAATATTCATTTCACTGGTAATCTTTATTTCTTTATTTTATTTTTAAATATCTTTTTTCATTGTTCCATTACAATTGTCCCAATTTTTGTGCCCCTTAGGATATGGTTGACCACAAGTAGCATTAAACTTGACCAAAAGTGACTTAAAAAAACAAGAGGTCAGGAGGTGGAAAACAAGATGTCTGGATGTGAGTGTTCCAGGGCAGATTCAATAGCTAAGAGATGCCATCCAGGACCCAGGTTCTTTCTTACTTTCAATGTTTCTTCTCCCCATTGCCATCACTTAGGCTTTCTTAACATGGTTACGAGCTGGCTACTACAGCAACTCCTTGTAGCAATATGCCAAGAAGGAAGAAATGTGTTGGAAAAAGTTTGTTTGTTTGTTTGTTTTTCAAACATGGGGGTAGAATCTTTCCTGGATGCCCTCTTATATTGGTAGTTTTTGTGGAGAACAGGAAAGAGGTTGAGGATAACCATAATTCGCTCTAATCAATCATGATTCATTTCCTAGGTTTGGGAACATAGCTGATTTAGAAACAAATCTGCATTACACTGCAAGGATAAAGAAGGGCCTGGTTGTGGATAGAAGCACCACTGGGTTTACCACCACTTTTCTCCCCAAGATTAAGCCCTTTCCCACATAAAGTTCTTGGTTGAAAGCTGTAGAGAATATATTAAATAGGACAGCTCTTGCTTTCTAGGATTTCACAATTTAATACAAATCCAAATGGCACTGTAGAGATCAAATACAGGTGATGATGGCAGAGAGTAGAAATCATAATTAAGAGAAAGCGTTTTTTTTAAACTGCATATATTATAGAAAGGAAATGCCTTATTTCATCTTCCCAGATTTCATCTTGTAGTAAATGCTAATTTGTGAGAAGGCTTTGATTTGTCAGATGAATATCTTCTAGCAGAATTAGAATGTGGGCAAGCTATACATTTGCATCTGTTTTAATCTTTGAGAGTTGCTCTACTAAATGAGAGAAAGAACTTAATTTTATTCATGCTGCATTCTCGAATATTAATAATAATTTTTTAAAGTAGGCCTGCAGGCTGGATTTCTATTGGATTCTCATCTAGTGCTATTCAAAGTTATTGAGAATGTCAGCTTAAGATAAAAGGACATTCAGGCATGATTACTTATGCACCACATAGATTATCTATGATTAGGGGCACTTGGATTTAACTCACAATCTGCACTGCTATTCCTGTTGTATTCCCAACTGCTTCTCTAGTTCTGGGGTTTTCAATGACCTTCTTAGGCACTTCTATCCTCCATTATTTTAAGTATGTTTCAGAATTCATGACTAAGGAAAGTAATTCTTCTAACCTGTCTGTTTTGCCACAAATAAAGAGTTCATTTCAGGTTACTGGCCTCATTAGTACTTCTAGCCAGCCACCCAACCTGCATTGTCTATTACCACAGTTCATTTGATGCTCTTAGTATAAGAGAGAGACTTGGCAGAGAGACTGGTAAATTGCTGAATAGCAGCTAGTTATTATTAATTGTAGTATTAATATTCCTACTCCCTTCAAACCTTTACTCAGATCATGTGCTTAGTTTGCAGACTCTGAAGCCAGACTAGCTGGGGATTCCCCTCTGTGAAATGAAGATAACAAGAGCACTATCTTCATTTTTAGTTTTTTAGGGCCAATTAAAAGAATATATTTAAAACAATTAGGTTAGATGTGTTAACTACTTACTATCCTACTATTACTACTACTATAGTCCCCCCTTATCCACTGGGGATATGTTTATTCTAAGACCCTCAGTAGATTCCTGAAAACTTGGATAATACTGAACCCTATATATATGGTTATAATAAAGTTTAGTTTGTAAATTAGGCATAGTAAGAGATTAACAACAATAACCAATAATAAAATAAAACATTATAACAACACACTATAATAAAAGCTATATAAATATGGCATTACTAAGTAAAATAAGAGTTATTGCTTGAACACAAGCACTACAATACTATGATAGTTGACCTGATGACAGAGAAACCTATTCAGTGAATAATGGGTGGGGAGCATATACATCCTGGATACACTGGACAAAGGAATGGTTTTTGCCCTGGGTGGGACAGAGCAGGATGATCCAAGATTTTATCATGCTGCTCAGAATAGCATGTAATTTAAAACTTATAAATTATTTATTTCTCGATTTTTCAATTTAATATTTTCAGACCATGGATGACCTCAGGTAACTGAAACTGTGGCAAGTGAAACCACAGATTGTGGGGGGCTACTATACTGCTAATAGTACTGCTTCTACTAATGCTATTTTATATCATTTGTACTTTTGTAGACATATATTTTAATATTTTCTATAACTTATATTCTCTAAATGGCCCAAAAGTCTTTAAGGACATAATAACAAATTATTCCAAACACTTAGTGGTGTAAAACACAATTATAACATTTTCATGGATTCTGTGAGTCAGAAATTTGGGCAGAGCACTGTGAGAACAGCTCACTTCTGCTCAACAGGGTCTGAGTCCTGAGCTAGAAGACTGGAAGGCTGGCTCCATCAGCTGGGTCAGCCCAAGGCTGGGGCTGGATTCACCCAGGCTCACTCGCTCCTGCACTGAGAAGGCTCAAACAATTGAGGACTGAACAGCTGGAGCTCTCTGGGCATATATTTTCAAATTTATGGGCTTCCCACATGGTCTCTTCAGGATGGCAGCTTCAAGGAGGTAGGCTTTTTACATCACAACTTGGGGATTTCAAAGTGTGTGTCCCAGGAGGGAAAGAGCAAGGCAGAAATTACATTGTCTTTTATGGCCCTTCTTCAGAAGTCATACAGCACCAATTCTGTCATAGTCACAGGTACACTGGTTTTAAGGAGAGGAAACATGGATTCCACCTCTCTGTGGAGGAGTGTCAAGGTCTCATTGTAAGGAGAGTATGTGAGATGGGAGCATAAGTATAAGCATAGGTGTGGACATAAGTGTGGACATCTTTGGAAGCTAAAATCTGTCATGCCCCAGTCAAACCTAATTTTTAATATAAAAAACAACCACTATTTCCCGTTGAAGATCTCATTGTTTCTTACACACAGTACATTTGTTTAGGAAACAAGCGGTCTTTTGCTTAATTGTCGGTCTCCTAGCCTGCCCCTTCTTTTTTTTTTTTTTTTTCAGATTTAATGTGTTTTATTGATTAAATTATTACATTTGTGCCAATTTCCCTTCCCTCTGCTCCCCTCCACCCGGTGGCCCCCCTCCCTCCAGTTGTCCCCCCCTTTTAGATTATGTCCATTAGTTGTGCATACAGTTCCTCCCAACCTCTCTCCGTCTATTCCATTCCCTCCTACCTTGATCCCCAATTCCTATATCATCTCCCTCCCTTTCCCCATTCCCCCTCCCTGTTGACCTCCCCCCAATATGCTTCCCGTACCCACAGTTCCTCTTCCCCTCTCGTTGCCTATTTAGTTTGCCTTTGTTTCATCTCCCTAGCTTCTGTTTTTTTTTAAACCAGTCCCTTTAACATCTCATATAACAGTGGTTTGGATCTAATGAACTCTTTCAGTTTTATTTTGTCCTGGAAACACTTTCTCTGTCCTTCTATTCTGAATGACAATTTCGCTGGATAGAGTATTCGTGGTTGTAGGTTTTGGATTTTCATTACTTTGAATATTTCTTGCCAGTCTCTTCTTGCCTGTAGGGTTTCCCTTGAGAAGTCAGCTGATAGTCTAATTGGGACCCCTTTGTACATAATTCTTTTCTTCTCTCTTGCTGCTTTTAAGATTCTCTCTTTATCTTTAATTTTTGACATTTTGATTATAATGTGTCTTGGAGTGGTTCTCCCTGGGTCCAGTTTCTTGGGAACTCTCCTTGCTTCCTGGACCTGCAGGTCTATTCCCTTTCCCAAGTCTGGGAAGTTCTCCTTTATTATATTTTCACTCAATTTTTCAAGTTCTAGTTCATCTTCCTCATTCTCTGGCAAACCAATGATTCTTATGTTGGGCCTTTTATAACTGTCCCAGAGGTTTCTGATCCTTTCGTTGTTGCTTCCCATTACCTCTCGCTGCATTGGTTGACTGCTTGTTCCTTCTCCATATTCCAGTTTGTTGAAATGAACTCTGGATTTTATTTCCTTTCCTTCTGTCTCGTATACTGTTTTGTTCCTTTCGTTATGAAAGTTTTTCGCTTCTTTCATATCTTTTTCCTGCTCTTTTGTGAATTCTGTAAGCCACCTGATAACAATGGCCCAGAACTGAGCCTCTGACAGGTTTCTTATCTGTTCATCTGTCAGGTTCTCTATCTGCTGCCTGGTGAGTTGTGTTACCCGTATTTCTAAAGTTGCCTGCCTCATTTTGACAGATGCTTTTTGTTTTCTTGGGCTGGCTGTCGGGGGCAGTGCCTGTGTACGCGTCACAAATTAGCGACCGGCGCCTGCTTGTCCGCGACCTATTTCGCAGCCCTGTGGTGCTTTCTTTGGGGGCGGGGGTCCAAGATGGATTCACACAGTTATTCAGCTAGGAGACCGGGATCCGTCCTCCCGCCCCCCTGGGCCTCACTGTTCAAGGCGATGCGGCGGCCGCTCTCCCCAGCTCCGGAGTCGCGCACCGCCATGGGCTTAGCCACCGGGACTCCTCGCCAGGGTCGCGCACCGCCAGGGGCTTGCGTAGCCACTCTCCCCAGCTCCGGAGTCGCGCACCGCCAGGGGCTTGGCCACTGGGACTCCTCGCCGGGGTCGCGCACCGCCAGGGGCTTGCGTAGCCGCTCTCCCCAGCTCCGGAGTCGCGCACCGCCAGGGGCTTGGCCACCGGGACTCCTCACCGCCCGCCGCTCCGGGTGCCACCGCAAACAGCACTGCCCACTTTAACTCTTACCTGCCCAAATGGCACCGCTGGTTTATAACTTCATACGTTGGACTTCCGTGTAGTTTTATTTTCTGGAATTTCTAGTTATCCTTTGTTTTGAAGTAGTTGTATTCCTTTATAGTTGTAGAGGGAGACCTAGCGTGTCCGTCTAAGCCTCCATCTTGGCCGGAAGTCCTAGCCTGCCCCTCCTTTAAAGAGAGGAGAGGCTGTATTTTCTGTTGTGTCCCACAGGCCTGGTCCTGAGCTCATTGTTACTTGCTGATGGTTTGAAAGCCAATTATTTTTCTGCTTCATGACTCATGGATGCTTACTTTTCTAAGTCACATCCTTAAAGAAAATCTTCATTTTTCTTACTAACTGGATTTTAGCACCAGTTCTTAGGCTTCTAGTTTTCTGGAATTTTTCATCATCCTTCTGGTATATACACCTGACATTTTCATTAAGTTATTCCTAACCCCACAAATGACTCCTTATTTTCCATCACCTACAACACAGATTTCTTAACCTTCTTGTAAGAGGAGCCATTTACTAACTTGCTATCCTTCTCATCAGCCTACATTCTTATTACTCCCCCATTGAGATGTTCTACAATCAGCAACCACAATTTAAAAGTGTGTTGTAATGCACCAAAAATCAACAATAAAATTATATTTGCTAATGAATGCCAATAAAGTAAGTTCAAATGATAAAAACCACAAAACAAGATATTCTGCAATAATTTCCCTTATTTTTACTCCTATATAAGGCCCCACCTGGTTCCTTCCTTTACATTTTCAATTTCTTTGTCATTTTTAAACCAAGTTCAAAGCTATCATACCCTCCCAAGGAAATCCTTTCATTCATTCATACATTCATTGACATGAACAAAACACACACACACACAATTTACAAAATCACTTTATGAAATGTTACATTATTACTGGGGTTATGTTGTCTGTATATACTATATACTCCTCCTGTTCAACCTAAATACAGGATTCTTGATTTCTAATGTGGCTTTATCTCTTTCATGCTACAAGCACCTCAGATTGCATCCTATGATGTATATCAAATATACTTACTGACCAATGGATTGAATTTCCTGACAGAGAGTCTGGATTATGAATGGGGCAGTGTTAAAACAAAAAAAAAATACCCTGAAAATCAATTGATATTTTTTATCAGAGGAGGAAACCAGAACCTCAAGAAGAAAAATGTGTAATGTTTGGAAAAGTAACTAAAAAAACACAAAAACCTACTAAAATGTCTCAGAGAACGTGGATATGTTTTGTCTCCCCTATTCTTTATAATAGCCCACTATGTGTGTGTTTGACAATGGCTAAAGGTGTGTATCTTTTCCGTTTGATTTCAAGAAAAAACTGAGGAAACATTTATGGAAAGAGGAGGAATGATGGATTCTGACAACACTTGTGTAGAGTTGGTTGCCTGGTAAAACTGTGGGTTTGTCTTTGGATTTGGCCATGCCACCCACCTTGGGTCACTGAAATCACTCCCTTTCATTATCCTGTGACTCAGTCCCCAGTTTTATAGTATACTTTGGAGTAAGGGTATTTTTGTGGATGTAGTTGTGATGGCTTTGTAATGTATCGAGGAGGCTAGGCTGAACTACACTTTTCAGAAATCCCTTCTGGGCCATGTTTCTGGTTAAGATGAGCCATCAGAGATATTTTCATAGACTTGGTGTCTGGAGGTAATATATCAGCCATATGCTTTTACTTTTGAGTGATGGGGAAGATGCTTTGGCCCATTTACACCTTGTCGTTAATCTAATGTTTCTTCTTGTTGCTGTGGGACAGCATCTGAGCCTTAAGGGCTTCACCTTCCCCTAAATACCCCTTCATCTTCTCTTGCTTTTGGGGCAGGTGTGTGTTTATAGTTCATAACAAAGAGCTCCAGCTTCTGCTTGACAGCTACACCACCAAAATGAGAGTCAACAAGACTGTCATGTGTTCTAGTTTTTCCTGTGGTCTCTTTGATCTCCCTCACTTTACCTCTGTCTTCCTTTCCTAACTGCCTTCCCTGGGGACTTCAGGTTTCAGCCTCAGATGCAAAAACAACAGTCTTAGACTGTTTAATGAGTCAATATGACATACGCTGTTACAGGTCAAATCCCTGTAACAAATCCATATATACATGGATATATATAAACTCAGTGGTTCTGCTTCTCTGATTAAACCTTGACTGAAACACTGAGTTTTATGTGTTATTTTTCATAAAATTGAAAACATGTCAAGTTTTAAGAATAATGCATTCTTTCTAAGTGAGGAAAGTAGAATGTAGAGTTTGGAAGTTGGTTCAAATGTTGAGGACTCTAGACTTCCAGGTTATAGATCACACTTTCAGGATATTCCACCTCTCTCTACCTGTATGTGGTAAAAAAAAAAATAATAATAATAATTTTAAAAAAAACAAGCTAAAACAAGCAGTATAACTAAACTGTGGTGATCTTCTTTACATTTGATCTTCAGGCAATGAAACTATTTTTCATTGGGATTTTTTTTTCCCTAAAGAATTCATTCTTTGAAGCCATTCCTCTCATGCCAGAGAGATGATTTCCAAAACATTCTATTTCTTCTCATATCAAACTGCATAAAAAAGAGACCCCATCTATATATTTATGTACTTAGACCTTGCATTTGATTGAAAGTTTTTCCGTTTAAAAGTAATTTTCCTGCACTGCACCTTGAGGCAAGAAATCAATCTTAGCTTTCAGGAGAAGCAGGGAAGGTTTTGCTAAACTGGTAGCTCTGAGAGCAGAAAGGTGCACATTGTCGGAACATTTGATTCTATGTTGTTCCTCCTATGAAAGAGCACTGCAGACAAACTTAATAAATCCACTATCTTTCCAAATCTATTTACAATTTGCTGTAACAATGAAGGCAGTCAGGCAAATGCAAACTTCCTTTGCCACCTTCTCGTATCATGACTAGTAAATAGGATGCGATTTATTGTGTACTTCTGCTGGAACCTCCTTGTATATGTAAAATTCTTACAATCTTTGATTCCCACAAATTTCAAGTCATCATTTCCTTCTATCATGTTGACAAACAACTATATCTAACCTGAGTCATGGTAGATGGTAGCTCACTGTATACACATCCCACCTCCATTAAATTTCTTGTTTGGAGTCTATTGCTTTTATAGCGTAAAACAGTAGATAAAACCATGTTTTATTTTGTTTGTTTGTTTGTTTTCCTTTATTCATGTGTTGCTCTTGCTTCTTTCCCTTGAACTTATAGAGGTATAAAACAGCAGCCACTTTTGTGGGGAAAATGAGCAAGGGTCATTACCCTAAGCAGGAATATTCAGAATCTCTCCTGAGATCTTGAAACTGGAAGGGGTCAGGGAGGGCTCCTTCATCCTTTTGCACCCCTCGTGATTTGCAGTATAAAATTGAAGATGTTGGAGAGATGACTGTATTGGTATGGAATCAACTAAAAGTCAAATACTGATGTACCTGAAATCTAAGCAATAAACATGCTTCATCATCAAGATAGCCAAATGGGACCTAAATGTTCTAATTTCAGTGGGGTTTATGAGGCCACTTAAGATTTTGGGAAAAGTACCAACTTTGCAACTGGCCTTACCTGGCTCAGATTGTTGCTTCAAATACTTCTGGTATTTTCATTGGGTAAAAAAATTAGCCTCTAATTCTCAATTTATTAATTTGTAAAACTCAGATAGTAATGCCCATCTTTCAGGGTTGTTGTAAAGATAAAAACTAATATAAGAAAATCATCTGGCCCAAGTTCTACATATCCTTGTTCATGTCATAGAATTTGTGGTCAAAGTATTTGTTGATTGTGATCATAGCTTGCTGAGGGCCTGCAGACTGAATGGGAAAGAATGACAGGGAGCACTTAACAGAAGTTTCTGAGAGTTATAAACAAGAATCAATATTATGAAATAACAATGGATAGGTCACTATTCAAACCATTCCATATAGTGTATATCTGGTATTCCCCGACCTTTGTCATGTTAATTTGACTCTCTGAACTGTTGATACTAGTTAAAAAGTGTGTCAGATGTCATTTCCTGAAGAAATGACTTCCCTTAGATTATGGTGGTGAAGAATCAAGACATCTTTCTCAGATGGGGGAAGTCTCCTCACCTTATTTTGATACATGGCTCAAGTCACCTTTTCCAATAATCATTCGGTGTGCCACCCTTGTGCACAGTGCAATGCTCATCTATGAGTGACTGGAGTGGGATGTGTATGCTATCAAACCACTAGGAATTGAGGTGGGTAGCTGCTGCCCCTTAGAAAACAAATCCATGTTCATTACTTTTAGGCAATGGAGGAAGCAGTGCAAAATTTTGGCATGATTTATACAATCAAACAACACAAAAATAAATAAGCTATGTCTTTGAATATCCATACACCGTTTTTGCTTTGTGGAAAACTGCTGCTTATGTCTTGCCTACTGCTTGATAAAACAGGAATGCATTTTAAACTATTTATTGGGTCTTGGATATGCATGTATGTTATAGCTTTAAATTTAGTATTCTTGGAATCCAATGGAATAAGTTTGATTGATTGATTTATTGATTCATTTGTTCGTTCTTGAGAATATTGGTACTTGATTAGTGATCGTAATCCCTGTTCCAACTCTTGCCAGAATGACAGGTGAGATGAATGTTCAAACTTTTCAGTTCTGCAAATTTTCTAATTCCTGTGATCGTTTCCTCTACTGAACTTCTATGACAAGACTAAGAACCTGAAGCTGAGCCACCTCTCAAAACTTATCCCTAGACAACAAAATTAAAGCTTATTCTCCTTGACTCTTTCAATATCAGTTCTTTGGCCCATTATCCTGCTAGCCTTTGACACCTACCTACTTTCTGCCTATCTTCCTGAGATCCCATTATACATCATCTCAGCTGTCTTCCTCATTTTTAATGCCATCAACCCATCTTGTAAAATCCTAAATCTTGATCCTTTCAAACTTATTTTTTGTCCTGCCATGGTATTATGGGACACCATTGGAGAATGTTACACAGTTATTTTCATTCATGCCACTAAGCAGAGTATGTTAAAGAAATTAAACACCAACTTAACTTTGTGTGGAATAACTTGATTCTGCATTCTTAGGCATCTCAGTCTTATGAGGTTAAACACTTAGAGTGCATTTACAAAAGGACAACTATGTTGCAGGAGGATATTCATCATTCTTTTTTTTTAAAAAGATTTTATTTATTTATTTTTAGAGAGAAGAGAAGGGAGAGAGAAAGAGAAGGTGAGTAACATCCATGTGTGGTTGTGTCTTGTGCACCCCTTCCTGGGAACTATGCCTGCATCACAGGCATGTGCCCTGATGGGGAATTGAACTCACAACCCTTTGGTTCTCAGGCCAGCATCCAACCACTGAGCCACACTAGCCAGGGATGCAGTTCTTACTTTCTCTATTGAGGAGTGGGTCTGTGATTTCAGCACTGATTAGTGCACAGTGCCAACAGCTCGTGATCTCAAAGTGCCTTTATTTGTCAGTTTGCCAATGGCTCTATGAAGATCAGTGCTGTGTCTGTGCACTTAGGAGGCAATTTCTTTAAAAAGCAAAATGAGTATTTTCCCCACTACCCGCTGTGCTCAATTCCTTCTATGAGGGATGACTTTGTAGATAGACCTATAGCTTCCACTAAATCTTATAAGCCTAAAATGGAAAATTGGCACAATCCATTATTCCTTTAGCTTTGTCTATGACCTATACACTAGGTCATCTTGTTTTTGTCTGGAACAGAGTCTTCTAGGAGGTATTTCCCTCTGAAGGCTTTCTGAGTTTGTCTACTTACTGTTGGTCTAAGCAACAACAAAATAAAAACCATTCTTCAAATAACTGACCAGAAAACTCTAATTCAAAGCTTCTATAAAATATAATTTATTTTTGTGGAAGCAAATAAAGGTTTGTTTATTTATGTTATATATAATGTGTTCAGAAGACCAACCTTAAAAATATTTTTTTTTGCAGATAATTGGATGTGACTTCCATTATATCCAATTTCCATTATCTTCACTCTTTTTTAATTCTTCTCTTCATTTACTCTTCTTCTTCTTTTTTTTTTAATCCTCACCCAAGGAGGGGTGTGCGGTGAGGGGGAGAGAGAGAAACATTAATGTGAAAGAGAAACATCTATTGGTTGTTTTCTTATATGCACCCTGACAGGGAATCAAACGCACAACCTGAGTATGTGCCCTGACTGGGAATCAAACCTGTGACCTTTCAGTTGATGAGATGACACTCCAACTAGCTCAGGCGTGCCAGCCAGAGCTCTTCATCTAATGTTCTATATCAGTTTGCTACTGCTGTATAACAAACTGCCCCAAAACTTAGTGGATTGCAACATCAACCAATTATCATTTCTCATAATTCTGTGGGTTTTCTGGGTGGTCATTGCTGACCTGAGAAGACCATTAATGCGTCTGTTGTGTTCTGTGGGGTGTCCAGGAGACTTTAATCTTGGCTGAGATAGGTCACTTCTTGATGGAAAGAACTGCACAGTTATACTGCAAAGTCTGTGAACAAGAGAAGATCAAGTTTTGGGGTCACATTTAAAAGCAGTCTCTTTCAGCTTTTCAGATGTGCTGTAACTTTAAGACTTCCAATCTGTAACCTTCCAAACATCCATTTTTGTCTCTCAAACTTGTGTTTGGGAAATCATTTGAGAAAAATATTCTCAGAAATATGAATGATTCTTAAATCTAAATATGCTTTCTACATGGAAAATAGCTTGGAAGAACTATCCCACCTCTAACACACACATACAACATAGAATATCTAAAATAAAGAATATCATACATAAACAAGTATTTCCAAGAAGATTTCTGGGTGGCAAGGGAAAGTTGTTAGTAAAATTCTTTTTATAATAACAATAGTAATAATTACAAATGATACAATAATAATGTTCATGTACATTTATTGAGCATTTACTATGTTCCTGGCTCTGAGTCAAAACTTTAATTCATTATCTTATTTCTTTGAGGAAATTACTATTGGTATAATACCAGTTTAATAGATGAGAATATGGAAACATAGATGTATTAAGTAACGTACAACCTATCCCCCAGTTATTTGATGGCTGTGCCAGGATTTCCACCTGAACTTCCTTGTTGCAAAGTGAATACTTTCCACTATTGCATGTATGTACCCACAGATGGTTTTCCCTACAAATTAAGGATAAGCTTGATCCCATATCACTCTCCACTAGTGGTTCTTAACCTTAGCATACTAACATTATCTGCTTTAAAAAAACAAACAAAACACTGATGCCTTGATGCTACCCAGGGAGATGCTGGTACTTGTGCTGAGCATGAGGATATTAAAATATCCTTATGAGATTCTAATATGCAGTTTTGCCAAATAAAATATGATTTCTGAACCAGCAGCATCAGCATCACCTGAACTTATTAGAAATGCAAATTTTCAGGTTCTGCCCACACCAAAACTGCTGAGTCTTATGTCAGGGTGAGGCTCAGGAATCTGCATTTTTAAATCTCTCTAAATGATTTTGATGCACTCAAATTTTTGAGAACTACCACTTTATAACAATGATGTCTAATTTTGTACATTGTTTTTTATCCTCACCCTCAGACATACTCACTGTTTTTAGAGAGATGGGAAGGGAAGAAAAGAGAGAAAGAGGGAGAGAAACATGCATCAGTTGCCTTTCATATGCATTCTAACCAGGAACCAAACCCACAACCTAGGCAGGTGCTCTGATTGGGAATCAAATCCACGACCATTTAGTCTATGAGACAACACTCCAAACAACTGAGTCACACCAGCCAGGATCCCTGGAAAGCTTTATTAAATCTAAAGATGGCTGCAGATGCCTGGGTTCTGGTACAGAACTACTGAAACTGTATTTTCACATAAGTCTCCAGCCAATTCTGATGCAGCCAAGACTAAAAACCACATCTTTATGCTAAATAGATCATCCTACTTTATACATTTCCATTTTGTATTAGGCATTAGGATTTATTAAGCTTATATAGTTTTTCTTCCTCTCACAAAAGAGATGAACTTAATACACACAAACCTTTGTTCTGAAAGAAAGGTCTGGTCCTAAAACTAACAAATCACAGGGTTTTGATGAGAACAGAGCTCAATCCTGCAGGACTAAAGAAATGACAGATTGATTGGTATCTCAGCTATAATTAGTAAGTTATAATGTCAGAGGAATGGCCAACTGTGAGCACTGGGATGAAGCCACCCATGACCCCAGGGCCTGCAATGCACTTCCCAATAGAAGTCTGAATGTAACCATTATTCTTTCTAGAAATAAATCAAGTGCCCAGGCATAACTGATTTTAAGATTAAACTCAGAAGCTGATGTCCAGCATGGACATTGGATGTCCCATGGCAAATAAGAAAGTACATTCTACTTCTTCCTAAAATTGCCATGTTCAATTTCTGTTGGCATATCTGAGAAATACTGGCCCATTACTAATTGGCCCCTTAGCTCTGAGTCCTAGAACAGAAGAAATGAGGTTCAGAAAATATTTCTACTGCAGGTTATCTGGAAACTTTTTAAAAAATGTCTCCTTTAGTAAGTTTTACTGAGAGCCCTCCATGTAGGACAAATAATCTATATATCTTCAGGGAACATATTTTAAAATCAGCTTCCTTTTTTCAATCAAAGTACCTTCAATGTCAACATTTTTCAGTAAGTTTATAACCCAGTAACAAACATTTTCTAAATGCTTATTGGCTAGAAATGCTGTGGATGATTTAAAATAATTTGTACATAATAGAATATGCTATACGAAGTGTGATTCCCAGACCAGTAGCATTATCATCTCCTGGGACCTTATTAGAAATGAAGATATAAGGTCCCAACCCAGTCCTACTGGTTCATTTTAATAAAATCCCCAGGAGCTCTGTATGAACATTAATGTTTGAGAAATAATGCAATAAAAGATGTGGTCTTCTCAAGGCAGTTGGAAAAATACTATATATACTACATCTTTGAAAAGTTGTTATATTAGAAAATTGAGGACCAAACCATGATTCATTTTCTCAAGAATCTTGAAAATTAGAGGCAAATTCATGTGACAAGTTGAATAATTATTTTAGGAAAAATCCCCTAGAAGCAGAGCCTGAGAAAGAGATTTGGTGCACATGACTTATTGGGAAGGGTTCTCAGGAGAAAGGGAATGAGGAAATCAGGATGGGCCAGAAGAAGAAGCTAAGTATGGAGATGGTCCCATCTGGAGTCAGTTTTTCATAGACTGTGTGAGAGAGTTTGTGCCTATGGACCGCCCCTGAATTTGGAAGACATAAACTCTTGGCCAAGTGGCTTGAATTGAACTGAGAGCAACTCTCTAAAAAACAACTGTGAGATGTTCACAGCAGCTGGAAGATGGATACACTGGCAATTGAAGGGAATATGGACAGGGTACCAAAAGCACCCATTGAAATAATATAAGATATAAAAACAGTACAAGGAATTAAGATAATGACTATCACAATAAAGTACCTCATTTGTGGTATCTTTTATTGGTTGAGAGGAAGAAAGAGTCACTGTACAATCTGTGGCCCAAAAAAATTCACAGGAGAGTAAAATTTAAACTGGACATTGGAGAACTCGGTCATCGTTCTATCTAACAACACTGATTTTCCCTGGGGAAGTTTCATCTCCTCCACCATCTCCACATATGGTTCATGATGATCACAATACCTCAAACTTCTGGTTGACCATAAGACTCAGACAAGGGATCATCTCTCTCTAGCTACAGGGACTGGTTCTGGGATAGAGTTAACCAAAATCACACCAATGAGAGCCCAACATGTTTAGCTCTTAGGAAAGAGAGTGTTTTCTCTTGTTCTATGCTGTGGAGCCTAAGAATAAATTCATCTGAGAAGACAGCAAGAGTGAAAGATAGAGGGAAACTGAGGTCTGATTATATAAAGCATGAAGCCTGAATGATCCCTGGGACTTTACAGGATATGTAAGCTAATAAACTAATAAATTAATTTTTTTTCTTAAACCAGTTTGAGCCTGATTTTCTATGTATTGCAATTAAAAAAATTCCAGAATTTATATATGAATTCAGCTTTTCCTGTTTTTAATTTTCCTTGTGGTCTTAGAAATAAGAATTCTCCAGTCCCTTTTCTCCTTCTTATGAATCTTTCCCTTTTCTGTATACCATGGCAGAAACACTATTTTTGATATAATTATGTTCTATTTTCAGATCACTACTAAAGCCAAACTGACAATATTTTTTACAAGTTACTTTACAACTAATTGCATGCTCTTTTTGAGCCTATAAATTTTTAATAGATAAAAAAAGGTGAAAACTAATATGTATTAAGGAAAGGTGATATATTTTTCCTAATCCAATGTTGACCAAAATGTATCAATTTATTTCCTGACTTTATAAATTAAAAGAACATTTTAAAGAAAATATTTTGGTCAGCAACTTCTCTCAAGTTCTATCTTATTTTTAAATAGATAGAAATATTTCTACAAACAAGCTGAAAATACATATATATTAACTTAAAAAAGAAAACTACTGAAAAAAAAAGTTGAGTAAGGACTTTAAGACAGCATAAAAGCTAGACAATTTCTTTCCAGTATTAAAAAACATGAAGTAATCAGAAATGTCTTTAAAAAACATTGAAGACTTCCGGCCAAGATGGAGGCTTAGACTGACATGCTCAGTCTCCCTCTACAACTAGAGAGGAATACAACTACCTCAAAACGAAAGATAACTAAAAATGCCAGAAAATAAAACTACACAGAGGCCCAACGTATGAAGTTATAAACCAGCGGCACCCTTTGGGCAGGTAGGAAGAGCGAAAGTGGGCGGTGCTGTTTGCGGTAGCACCAGGGACAGCGGCAGGGAGAACAATCCCGGCTGCAGTCAAGCCCCAGCAGCTCACGATCCCAACACTGGGAAAGGCAGCCACCGCGTTGCCTCTGACAGTGAGGCCCAGAGGGCGGGAGACAGATCTCGGTCTCCCAGCAGAGAATAACGATAGGAATCCACCTTGGACCCCCGCCACCACACAAAGTGCCACTGCACCACGAAGAAGGTTGCAGATCACTGCCGGTTGCTGGGTAGTGATGACAAAGTGCCGCAGCACCGCAAAATAGGTTGCAGGTCGCCACCGGTCACTGGGTAGTGACGACAAAGCACCACAGCGCAGCAAAAAAGGTTGTGGATTGCCACCAGTCACTGAGTTGTGATGATTACACAGGCTCCGCCCCCTATAGCCGGCTCAAGAAGCAGAGCAAAATGCAGATCTGTCAAAATGAGGCAGACAACTATAGAAATCCCGGTGACGCAGCTCACCAGGCAACAGATGAAGAATCTGACAGATGAACAAATAAGAAACCTGCCAGAGGCTCAGTTCAGGGCCATTGTTATCAGGTGGCTTACAGAATTAACAAAGATTTGGAAAAAGATGAGAAAGGATTGAAAACCACTCATACTGAAAAGAACAAAAACACTTATGAGGCAACTGGTGAGGAAATAAAATCCAGAGATCAAATCAATAAACTGGAACATAGGGAAGAAACAAATAGTCAATCAGTGCAGAAAGAGGAAACAGAAAGCAAGAAAAGTGAGAAGAGGATCAGAAACCTCTGGGACAGCTATAAGAGATCGAACATATAAATTATAGGATTGCCAGAGGGTGAAGAAGAAGAACTAGAAATTGAAAAATTAAGTGAAAATATAATAAAGCAGAACTTCCCAAGCTTGGGGAAGGAAATAGACTTACAGGTCCAGGAAGCACACAGAGTTCCAGAAAAACTGGACCCAGGGAGAACCACTCCAAGACACATTATAATCAAATTGTCAAAAGTTAAAAGTAAAGAGAGAATCTTGAAAGCAGCAACAGAGAAGAAAAGAATCATGTACAAAGGGGTCCCAATTAAACTATCAGCAGACTTCTCAAGGGAGACCCTGCAGGCAAGAAGGAAGTGGCAAGAAATATTCAAAGTAATGAAAATCCAAAACCTACAACCATGAATACTCTATCCAGTGAAATTGTCATTTAGAATAGAAGGGCAGAGAAAGTGCTTCCAGGACAAAATAAAACTGAAAGATTTCATAAGATCCAAACCACTATTACATGAGATGTTAAAGGGACTGGTTTAGGAAAAGGAGGATCAAAAATTTGAACATTAAAATGAAAACTGCATCACAAGAACCAACAACAGAAGCTAGGGAATTGAAACAAAGGCAAACTAAATAGGCAATGAGAGTGGAAAAAGAACTATAGGTATGGGGAACATATTGGGGGGAGGTCAGCAGGGAGGGGTAAGGGGGTAAGGGAGGGAGATGGTACAGGAAATAAGAAGCATAGTAGGAGGGAATGGAGTAGACAGGAAGAAGTTGAGAAGAACTATATGCACAACCAATGGACATGAACTAAAAAGGGGGGACAACTGGAGGGAGGGGGACCACTGGGTGGAGGGGAGCAGAGTGAAGGGAAATTGGGACAACTCTAACAGTATAATCAATAAAACATATTATAAATAAATAAATAAACTGGTCCTCTGCCCTGGCTGATGTGGCTCTGAATTGAGCACCGGCCTGCAAACTAAAAGGTCACTGGTTTGATTCCTGGTTGGGACACATGCCTGTGTTGTGAGCCAGGTCCCCAGTTGGGGACATGCAGGAAGCAACTGCTTGATGTCTCTCTCACATTGATGTTTTCTCTCCCTATTGTCCTCCCTCCCACCCCCTCTCTAAAACTAAATAAATAAAAAAAATTTAAAAATAAGAAAATAAAAAATAAAATAAATAAAAAATGAAAAACATTGAAAATAAATAAATCTGAACTTTCAAAAAATTCCTAAGAACTTACTTAGAGTACACGTTTTTAAAGTTTGTGTGGCCTGCTAAAAGATTATACTACTCATAGTAACTTTTACCAACTGAGTGCTCATCAAATAGACACGACATATATTGTCTTTCTTAACCGTCATAATGACATTAAGCCTTCATTGAAGAGATGAGGAATCTGGTCCTAAGTGTAATTTTTTTAACTTCTCTAAGAACCCAGGGTGATATATATATATATATATATATATATATATATATATATATTAGAGCTGGGACACAACCCCACGTGCAGTGCCTAAACTAGTAACTACCACACACTTGCCATTTCAAAGCTATTTTTTTTCCTCTTTCTTGACATAAACCTTGTCCTTTTTGAGTACTTTTGACCACAGGGTGGTGAAGGGGTTCACATTTACCTATAGTGACATTTCCACCTGAGTTGGCTGGGGAGCAGAATATCAACACTAAGGAAGGCTTTGTAGTGAATCTGACAACGCCAGGGAAGGAGGGCTTCATACATTTGGCAGGGCTGAAATAATTCTTTGACTATAAATTTTTAGTAGGGTTCTATCTGATAGAAAGACAGTGGGGGGTGTGTGTGACATTTGGTATTTCAGCCAGAGTCCCCTAATTCTGCTTCCTCAAACACAAGCTGTATGACACAGCAGCTAACATTCAACAGCAGTCCACTGCTTCATGTTTCATACTTGCCATCCACACTTACCATTCCACAATTGCTATTCCACATATAACTATTTCACACTTGCTGTTTTCACACTTACCATTTCACACTTGGCATAAAAATTAAAATGATTCTTCATTTTGCATAGAAGAGTTTATGGATCTAGGTCTGGATTTGCCAAACACTGACCTTTTAAAAGATACAGGTTACTTGCTGTAATGAATATAAGACTTCAGACTGGAAAGAGGCAACAAGGTTGTCCTTTTTAAGTCAACTATATGTTTTTGAAAATATGCAATGAAAAAGCCATTCATATGAATGAGTTTTTAACTAGTGACTTAATTAAATTTATTTTCAAAGCTGAGTTTTTTGTAGGTCACTTAGACCTGAAATTTTTAGAAAATTGAATGTTTTGCATTTTTTTGGTATTTCAGAATATTCTCCTTATAAATGAATTAAAGCCAATAGTTATATAGGCCTCTCCTCCCACACTTAACACAGTACCACATGAATGTGTATTGTTCTTAAAGAGAGTGGAAAAAAACATGGCATTATTGACCAATATTGGATTCAATGTCTCTTATCTGTCCCTAAATGTGTATGTTGGCAATATAATGAAGGCCCCTTCTATACATATAGATCAGTGGTCTCCAACATTTTTGGCATCACTGACTAGTTTCCTGGAAGACTGGGGTCAGGGGTCGGGGATCAGGAGGTGGAGCTCAGGTGAGCTTTGCTTGTGGCCCCAGGGGTTAGGGACCCCTGATATAGACAACAAGGTCAAAAAGTGACATTACCTGAAACTCTGGGTTGTACATATTTTCTTGGGACTTATAATAGAAATCACACTTTCTTTTCTTTTCTTTCTTTCTTATTTTATTTATTTATCTATTTGTTTATTTTTGCCAGCCTGCTACTTTTTTTTGGACAACTGGGTCTTACTTCCATTTAACTGAGCCTCACCCTTTACTTTTGGTTTTCTTGATTGATATTGCCTCTATCCTGACCAAACCAATTCAGCATTAGCTTCACCAGTTTGTAACAGAATAATTGCATGAACCAAGGCAGGCCAATGAGAGTCCTAACCGGGACTTTTGATAGAGCTACCAAAAAAGAGGGTCTTTATTTTCCCTGCATTGGTGTAGCATAAGCCTTGAGCTGTTGGAAACCTCTCTTACCATCATGTAAAGCAAATTTTTCTGAGAATAAATTCAGCAGAGAAACAAAATAGAACTGAGAGAAGAAAAGTAGCTCTCCTATGACATAGCTATCACTGTTTCTGAAGTTAGGCTATTTTGGACTTTACATAAGCCAACACATAAGCCCTTTTTGCTTAAGTTAATTTGAACTAAGTTTTCTGCTACTACAACAAAGACATCATAATCAACACAGCAATTCTAACCTAAATGTACCTATGTCCACATTCTTTCGGCAATTTTCTTTAGGGGTAGCCTGCTAAAGGAATATTCTTCTGAAAATGAGCTGACTTGGGGCTTCCCCATGTGTTGGAATTTTTATGGATCTCTCTGGTGTGAACCTAGGGTTTGTAAATACATGAAGTTTCCAAGGGTAGACCTGAGGTGTAAAGGTAGTGCCTACTCTCTGTAGGAATCACACTGAACCCAGCCAAGTGCCAGATTCCAGAGATTGTTGCTCTCAACAGTATCTCTCAACCTCTGGAGGCCAGAAGTATGGTGGAAGATAACTGGGCTAAGAGAGTGTGGAGGCTCTGATGTCTTCCTGAAATATCTATCAGCTTCCTGAATTCTGTACCACATCAGTCTTTTTAGTCTGGATGTCTTAAATCACAGGAATATTTTCTGTGCCTCCATAAGTCAATAAGAAGACAGAAATTCAGTCCCTTATAAGGCATTGTTCTATACTTCCCAAACTGTAACATGTCTGAATCACCTGGAGCATGTATTAAAAAACAGAGTCTTGGGTTCAGTAGGTCTGAAGTAAGCCCCAAACTGTGCATTTCAACCAGTTCCAGGTAATGCTGACTCTGCTGGTCTGAGACCATGATTTGAAAATGATTGCTCTACGAGAATACCATTCACAGCACAAGTGACAGTGTTGGATGAACCACCAACACTGATGGGGCAAGGTGTGCATTTGATGATGATTCCCCAGTAGAATTCATTACTGATGAAGAAGATAAAATCCATTTCCCCCAAGTGTTTTATTGTATTCTCTCTCTCTTTTTTTTTAGTGCAAATATGCATTTATGTACCCTGAACTTTTTCTCCTGAGTCATATGCCAGTGATTTGAAATCACCCTGTTGCTTTCCTGTCCCTCTGTGTCTTAGGCAGAATTTGCAATGGCCAAAAAGCTTATCACTCTTGGCACAAGAGCTTTGTAAACACTAGGCCAGACAGTACAGATTAGGAAATCTCCAAACTGGATAATTAGTCAAGAAAAATAAATACTCTTTAGAAAACACCATAATAATCACATTGGGCTTCAGCTAATCAATTTACTGGGCCATCTAAGAAAAGCGGGCAGCAGTCAGTGTGAGTCCACAGGGTGCTAACAGGAGACTGGATGGTGATGGGAGTCTCTTCTGGACTTAAAGGAACAAGTCTTCCACCCACGGTCTTTCCTGCCTGGAGGCTGTCCAGTGCTTCAGCTTTCAGAGAACATATCTGTGGGGCTTATTGAACATCAGAGACACATCCTCAGGCCATCAGCCTGCTTCTGTCTGAGATGGGCTGGGCCTGTTAATCCTCTATTGTGTCAGCAATTTTCTTTTGTTGAGTTTTTATATTTTAAGTTATTCTTAAAACTGTTAATATTTTTAATTATTGTAGTTTATTTTAAGCCAATATTATTTATTAATATTAACCTGGCTGGGCCCCTACTATGTGTAATCCTCTGCACACAAGGATTATAAATGAACTGAGATAACCCTGGATTTGCAAATTTATGGGATGATTGGGGTGAGAAGACAGACTAAGCCCCCAGCCTCAGCCCAGCTAGAAGTAGATGTCCTCCAACTAGGCATCCCATGCATGGACATCATTTTCCCATCTGACTGTAGCTCACTGTATTGAAAGCTTCTAATGAAAGGACAAAGTATTGTTGGTATGCTCAGCATCTATTACAGTAATGGACACATGACAGACGTTCTACTGGTGCCTAGTAACTGAATGAGAATGCACTAAAAATACCAGGCAGCTCTATGAGTACATAGGGAAATTCATAGAGTATTCAGGGTGAGTTTCTTAAAACATGAACTCTGTGTAAGTTTTAATTAAAAAGAGAAAAGATGTTCTCTATTGATGGTACAGAATTAACAAATACACAGGGTCAGAATGTGTATCCAGAGCTCTGGGATATAGATAAGATTAGTCACCAGCAGTGACTTTTTTTTATCTTGGAGAAGTGAAAAAAAAAAGGAAAAATAAAAAAGACTATGGTAGGATGTTGGAGAGGTAAGATGGCGGAGGAGTGAGGAGAGGTTGCGGTTTTAGGCTCCGGAGACCCGTCTGCAGTTTGGGCTAATTGCAGACAGAACATCTCAGTGAGCAGCTGGACATTGGTGGGAGTTGAGCCAAGGCACTGCTGGATTAGAGAAAATCCATCTGGGAACAACCTGTTTAGAGAGGATAGCGGAGAAAAAGGGGACGAAACGGGATTCCTGACTGGGGCGGCTGCCCGAGCTGTGGCGGGAAGCACACAAAGGATTTTTGGCGACCACAGGCTGCCCGGAGAGGAGTCAGGCGGAGAGCAGATCTCTGCCCGCTGGCAGAGACGGGACTCGACGAAGTGGCATTGGCGCTGAAGGACAGGAGACAGCGTGCTGCCGGGAAAGTGAGAACATAATTCTCCTTTATATTTTTTTCTAGTGGACGGTGGAGAGGGGAGGAAAGTTTGGGGGTGGTAGGCCGTTCTGGAGGAGCCCAGGCGCAGAGGCGCGCTCATCCACTCCCCAACCCTACCCTTGGGTCGCGGGGGCGCACATAGGGAAGTGCTCTCACTCACTGGCCCAGGTGCGCGGTGCGTCCAGGCGTCCCTCGGACACTCCCCAACGGACATAAGATCAGTGCCCCAACGGGCACAGGGAGGGCCCACTGAACAGGCAGAGAACCGTGCACAGACACCCCTAGACAGCTCCCGTGGGCGCAGGGCCCCAGGCCGGAAAGCAGACCACTAGCGCAGGCTCTGTTTGTGCCCGCCCAGATGGGTGAGGGAAGGTGGGCGGCTGCAGCACGGGAACAGCGGGAGGAGGCGACCCACGGACGCTCGCTTCCACTGAGCACAAGTGTCCCCGGCCCTGCCCTAAGAGTCCAGAGACCAACTCCCGGAGCTCGGCTCAGCAGGACTGAGGGCACGGGGCAGCGCGCGAGCGCAAAAGCACCTCAGCCCGGGGTCAGTGGGCGCCAATACCGGGGAAAGCTCTCGAGCCGCCCGCGCGAGTGCAGGGACGCGCGCAGGGATTCCTCGGCGCAAACGGGGAACCACCGCGGCCTGGCAGCAGTGGGCTCCAACCGCGGGGCAAACTCTTGGGCCGCCTGAGCACTCAGGGGCTTGCACGCAAGGGCTCGAGCACAAGGACACCTCAACTGGCTCCAGCGGGCAGCAAGGGAGCGCGCCGTGCGGGCAACCGCGGGCGCGCACCATAACGGCAACTGGGGGCGCACACCAGTCCTGCAAAAAACAAGAACCTCTGGCCTGCCACACTAGACCAGCTGTGGACCCAGAAAAAGAAGGCAACACACCAAGGCTTAAACGGAGTAAAAACATCGCTTTTTTTTTTTTTTTCCAAATTTTTTCTCCCAAATTTTTTCTCCCTTGTTCTTTCTTTCTTCTTAATTATTTCTTTTCTTTCCTTCTTTCTTTATTCTTTTCCTGGGGTTTTTGGGGGGGGGTTTTGGGGGGTATATATATATATTTTTTTTTTTCAATATTTTTTTTCTCTCTCTTTTTTCTTTCTTTCTTTCTTCTTTATTCTTTCTTTTCTATCTTTCTTTGTTCCTTTCTTTCTTACCTTTTGGGGTTTTTTTGGGGGGGTTTGTGGTAAATTTTTCATTTTCTTCTCTTTCTCTCTTTCTTCTTTTCTTTCTTCTATTTTCTTGGGGATATTTTGGGGGGGGTGTTTTTCCTTCACCTCTTCCAATAATAACAAACTTTATCTCTAACGTGTTGCATATAACCTCTCCTTCTCATCCTTTCTCTTTCATCGTTGTTTATTCGTTTGTGTGTCTAGCTTAGCCCCCCTATCACTCTAAATAATATAATATAATTACTATATAAACCCAAATACAATACAATCCCACTTTCTTACTATATTATGTATTTTTCTATCCTTTTCTTCTATTTTTATTAACATACAATGTAAATATTACTAACTGGCTTGCACAGTCTCAAATATTATTAATCTATCAAAAATTATATTTTTCCTCCCCCAAAACAACTCTTATCTATTCTTCTTATAGTATAAAAGCTCAAATCTCTTTACATTTATATTAATACGGGCTAGTTGGCTAACGATAGCAGGATAGAGTGGGGGATACTTTTTGAGGGTGTGGGTCTCCTGCCTGGGCTGTGTGTTTATGTCTTTAACAGCATATCCACAAAAGAACTCAAGACAAAGCGGATAGAGTGATTCTCAACCAACTAGCCAGAAGGAAGATCCTATCAAAGAACATCTGAAATATAACCGAACAGCATAAACAAACGACATAAAGGGTAACTCAAGAACATCAGGCTCAGGATATCAGAGACTGCACCACTGAAACTCCCAGACCTTCGATAAAGAATATTACACCACAAAGGAGGGAAGTCAAAGCAGACTACCCCCCCCAAAATAAATAAATAAATAAATAAATAAAAACAAACAGAATCCAACATGGTAAGACGCAAAAATAACCCCTCAATGAAAAGAAAAGAGGAATCCTCAGAAAGAGAGATAGATGAAATAAACATAGCCCAAATGTCAGACATGGAATTCAAAACAATGGTGGTAAAGAAGCTCAATATACTCGACATCCTTAAAATCAACTATGACAACCTTCAAGGAAGTTACCAACAGCTCCAGGAAAATTACAGGGAACTTGCAGAGAACTACACCAGCATAAAAAAAGACATAGAAATTGTTAACAAGAACCAGGAAGAACTTAAGAATACAATCTCTGAACTGAAAAACACAGTAGAATCAGTCAAAAGCAGACTAAACGAAGCAGAGGATCGGATTAGTGAGTTAGAAGATAATGTAGAGAAAAACTCCCAGACAATACAGCAAAATGAAAAACGATTGAAAAAATATGAACAAGATGTAAGGGAATTACAGAATAGCATTAGGAAAAATAATTTAAGGATCATCGGAATACGAGAAGAAGAAGAAAAGGAACATGGAATTGAAAATCTGATAGGAGAAATAGTGACAGAAAATATTCCGAACCTGATGAGAGAAAAAGCTATGCAAGTCCAAGAAGCAATGAGAGTTCCAATCAAGAGGAACCCCCAAAAACCCACTCCAAGCCACATCATAGTTAAAATGGCAACATTCCAAGACAAAGAGAGAATCCTAAAAGCAGCAAGAGAAAAGCAGCAAATAACATACAAGGGAGCTCCAATAAGGCTATCAACTGATTTCTCAACAGAAACATTACAAGCAAGAAGGGAATGGTCAAAAATATTTCAAGCAATGAAAAACAAAGGCCTACAACCAAGAATACTCTACCCAGCAAGACTCTCATTCAAAATAGAAGGTGAAATAAGGAGTTTCTCAGACAAAGGAAGACTGAAAGAATACATCTCCACCAAACCAGCATTGCAAGAGATGCTAAAGGGAGTGTTCTAAGGAAAAAGAAGGAAAAAACAAGAGAGGAGAGGAACAGAGGTACAAAGGGAAATGAATAAATACACGTCAATAATAACCTTAAATGTAAATGGATTAAATGCTCCAATTAAAAGACATAGGGTAACGGAATGGATAAGAAAACAGGATCCACATATTTGCTGTCTACAAGAAACACACCTAAAAACAAAAGATTTACACAGACTGAAAGTAAAGGGATATAAAAAAATATTCCAAGCAAACGGACCGGAAAAGAAAGCCGGGGTAGCAGTTCTCATATCAGACAAAATGGATTTCAAAGCAAGGACAATGAAAAGAGACAAAGAAGGACATTTCATAATACTTAAAGGAACAATCCATCAAGAAGATATGACTTTGATAAACATATATGCACCCAACATAGGAGCACCCAAATACATAAAGCAAATACTAGAAGACCACAAAAAGGATATCAACAACAACACACTCATAGTAGGGGACTTCAACACTCCATTATCAACAATAGACAGATCATCAAAGCAAAGAAACACCAAGGATATACAGGCACTGAACAACACACTAAACCACATGGATCTAACTGATATATATAGAACTTTTCACCCCAAAGAAGCAAAATATACATCCTTTTCAAGTGCACATGGGACATTTTCAAAGACAGACCACATGATAGGACACAAAACAAGCCTCAACAAATTCAAGAAAATTGAAATCATATCAAGCATCTTTTCAGATCACAATGCCTTGAAACTAGAAATCAACCTCAGAAAAAAAAAATCAAAGACACTCAAACTCATGGAGATTGAATAACATGCTATTAAATAATGAATGGGTTAACAATTACATCAAAGAAGAAATCAAGAAATTTCTAGAAACTAATGATAATGAGCACACAACAACCCAAAACCTGTGGGACACAGCAAAAGCAGTCCTGAGAGGGAAGTTTATAGCAATACAGGCATATCTGAAAAGGCTAGAAGAATCTCAAATAAAAAACCTAACCACAATGCTACAAGAACTAGAACAACAACAACAAACAAAGCCTAGGGCAAGAAGAAGGAAGGAAATCATCAAGATCAGAGCAGAACTAAATGACATAGAGACTAAACAAACAATCCAAAAGATCAACAAAACTAGGAGCTGGTTCTTCAAAAAAATAAACAAAATCGACAAGCCTCTAGCCAGTCTAATCAAGAAAAAAAGAGAGAAGACCCAAATAAACAAAATCAGAAATGAAAGAGGAGAAATCACGACTGATACCTCAGAAATACAAATCATAGTTAGAAATTACTTCAGACAAATCTATGACAAGAAATTTGACAATCTAGAACAAATGGACAAATTTCTAGAAACATACAACCTTCCAAAACTGAATCAAGAAGAAGTGGAAAGTCTCAACAAACCAATAACAAAAAAGGAAATTGAAACAGTAATCCAAAATCTCCCGGCACACAAAAGCCCTGGACCAGATGGCTTCACAGGCGAATTCTACAAAACATTCAGGGAAGAACTAACTCCTATCCTCCTCAAACTGTTCCAAAAAATCCAAGAAGAGGGGAAAATCCCAAACTCTTTCTATGAAGCCAGTATTATCCTAATCCCCAAACCAGGTCAAGACACAACAAAGAAAGAAAACTACAGGCCAATATCACTGATGAACATCGATGCTAAAATCCTCAATAAAATATTGGCAAACAGGATCCAGCAATACATCAAAAAGATCATACATCATGATCAAGTGGGCTTCATTCCAGGGATGCAAGGATGGTTTAATATTCGCAAATCAATAAATATAATACATCACCTAAACAGAATGAAAGACAAAAATCACATGATCATTTCAATGGATGCAGAAAAAGCATTTGATAAAGTACAACACCCATTTATGATGAAAACACTCAACAAAATGGGAATAAAGGGAGCATATCTTAACATAATTAAGGCTATATATGAGAAGCCTGAGGCCAACATCATACTCAATGGACAAAAACTGAAAGCATTGCCCCTGAACTCAGGAACTAGACAAGGTTGTCCACTCTCTCCACTCCTTTTCAACATAGTGTTGGAAGTCCTAGCCACAGCAATCAGACAAGAAAAAGAAATAAAAGGCATCCAAATTGGGAAAGAGGAAATAAAACTTTCATTATATGCAGATGACATGATAGTATACCTAGAAAATCCTATAAACTCCACTAAAAGACTACTCGATATAATAAGTGAATTTGGCAAAATCGCAGGGTACAAAATAAATATACAGAAATCTAAGGCATTTCTGTACACCAACAATAAAATAGCAGAGACAGAGACAAAAAAGAAAATACCATTTACTATAGCAACAAGAAAAATAAAGTACCTAGGAGTAAACTTAACCAAAGAGATAAAAGACCTATATTCTGAAAATTACATAACATTGAAGAAAGAAATTAAGGAAGAAACAAATAAATGGAAGCAAATACCATGTTCTTGGATGGGAAGAATCAACATCATCAAAATGGCCATACTACCCAAAGCAATTTAGAGATTCAATGCAATCCCTATTAAAATACCAATGACATATTTCACAGACCTAGAACAAATACTCCATAAATTCATATGGAACCAAAATAGACCCCGAATAGCAAAAGCAATCTTGAGACAGAAGAACACAGCAGGAGGAATCACAACACCAGATATCAAACAATACTACAAAGCCACTGTAATCAAAACAGTCTGGTACTGGCATAAGAACAGACATATAGATCAGTGGAACAGAATAGAGAGTCCAGAAATAAACCCAAGCCTCTATGGTCAACTAATCTTTGATAAAGGAGGAAGGAACATAAAATGGAGTGAGAAGAGCCTCTTTAACAAATGGTGCTGGGAGAACTAGATAGGGACCTGCAAAAAAATGAAACTAGACCACCAACTTACACCACACACAAGAATAAACTCAAGATGGATCAAAGACTTAAATGTAAGCCGTGACACCATAAAAGTCCTAGAGGAAAACATCGGCAAGAAAATATCAGATATCTCACGTAACAATCTCTTCACGGATACATCTCCTAAAGCAAGTGAAATAAAGGAAAAAATAAATAAATGGGATTACATCAAACTGAAGAGTTTCTGCTCAGCAAAAGAAAACATCAGCAAGATGAAAAGGAAACCAACCATATGGGAAAACATATTTGCCAATGACATCACAGACAGGGGACTGATTTCCAAAATATATAAAGAGCTGATACGACTAAACATCAAGAAAACAAACCCAATTAAAAAATGGGCAAGGGACCTGAACAAACACTTCTCCGAAGAGGACATACAGAAGGTCCATAGACACATGAAAAAATGCTCAACATCATTAGCCATCAGGGAGATGGAAATAAAAACCACAATGAGATACCATTTTACACCAGTCAGAATGGCCATCATCAACAAATCAACAAGCAACAAGTGCTGGCGAGGATGTGGAGAAACGGGAACCCTACTGCACTGTTGGTGGGAATGCAGACTGGTGCAGCCACTATGGAGAACAGTATGGAATTACCTCAAAAGATTAAAAATGGAACTGCCTTTTGAACCAGCGACTCCACTACTAGGATTATACCCGAAGAATCTTGAAACACCAATTCAAAAGAACTTATGCACTCCTATGTTCATTGCAGCACTGTTTACAATAGCTAAGTGCTGGAAACAGCCTAAGTGCTCATCTGTAGATGAGTGGATCAAAAAACTGGTACCTTTACACGATGGAATACTGTGCAGCAGAAAGAAAGAAGGAACTCCTGCCATTTGCAACAACATGGATGGAACTAGAGAGAATTATGCTTAGTGAAATAAGCCAGGAAAAGAAAGAAAAATACCATATGATATCACCTAATACAGGAAACTAAAGAACAACACAAACAAAGGAACTAAATAGAACAAAGAGCAGAATAGCAGTCAATAGGGGGGAGGGGAGAGGGAGAGAAGGGGGATAAGTAAGGGGAGGGATTAGTCAAAGAACCCGTATAAAAGACTCATGGACATGGACAACGGGGAGGGATATGATTGCGGGAGAGGGGGTGGGTTGGGTGGGGGAGAGAAATTAGGGGAAAAGAGGACAACTGTAATTGAAAAACCAAAAAAAAAAAAAAAAAAAAGAAAAAGAAAAGACTATGGTAAAAGTCATGCTAAAATGTTTGCATGGATTATTTTACTGGGCTCTATAACAATCTCATGAGTTAGGCACTATTATTAGCCCTGTTTTACAGGTGAGAAAACAGAAGCTGAGAAACAATAACCATCTGTTCTATATCATTCAGTAAGATATAATGGGGCTAGACTTAGGATGCAATGGTCTGTACTCAGAATATAAATTAGTAACCACTAAAGTCCACTTCCAACCTGTAGTATCAAGCAGAGACCTCCCAGACTTGAACCATGAATCAACTGCTTATAGAATTGTATACTTGAAGCTTATATGATTTTATTAACCAATGTAATAAATGGAATAAAAATAAACTTTAATAAACTATTTTGCCCATTTGAGTTGTAAGAGTTCATTGCATATTTCAGATACCAATCTTTTATTACATGTGTTTTGCAATTATTTTTTTCAGTCTATGACTTATCATCTTATTTTCTGGAGTGTTCCTTTTTCACAGAGGAAAAGTATATAATTTTAATAAAGTCCAGTTTGTCAATTTTTTCTCATAAATTGTGCTTTTGTTATTGTATCTAAAAAGGCATCACCAAACTTAAGGTCACTTAGATTTTCCCTTATGTTAGCTGCTAGGAATTTTATAGGTTTTCACTTTACATTTAGGTCTTTGATCCATTTTGAGTTGAATTTTGTGTAAAGTGTAGGGTCTGTGTCTAGATTATTAGTTTTTTGGTTGTGAATGTTCACTTGTTCCAACACCATTTGTTGAAAGCTTTCTCTTTAGAATTGCCCTAGATCCTTTCTCAAAGATTAGTTAACAATATTTGTGTGCTCTATTTATGAGCTCTCTTTTCTGTTTGTCATGTTTGTCTATATTTCATCAGTAGTCTACTCTCTTGTTTACTATAGCTCTATAGTAAGACTTTAATTTGGGGAATGTCAGTCATCTATTTTATGAACTCTAAATTTTGGACTTTGGAAAATACGTGTCTGTGAATCTTTATAAATTCACATTGTGTAATCAGGATCTGCATAGGTAATAGATGTTACCACTCCTTTCTGACTATCAATACACCCAATCTATCATGAGGGTGTAGAAGTTTGGGCTCTCCAACAATCAGCTATCTAGTCACATCAAAATGAATGGATCAAGGACTGCCACCAATTAAATATTAAGAAAATCTGTAGATCTTGACACAGTCCTGAGGACACTCAAATGACATGGTCAGAGTATAACTAGATTGAGAGAGACAATATAGTAGGGTGACTATGTGTCTACTGCTTGCTGAGACATGTTCAGAGCTCAGATCTAGGAAGGGGCTTCTCAGCTTACTATAAGGCTCTGACTAATTTCCCATCCTCCATTGTCTTTCACTATGTTCACTGACCCCAACTCAATTTTCCCTATTCCTCTCTTAGAATGCAACAACCCTCCTTTGATCTCTGATGTTGCCTTCCTTGAAACTTTTCTCCTTTGACCCACAAAGACAGATTATACACACAGACACATTTTTTCCCTCTTGTCATGGGTGATGTAAAGAAATATATTCTGTGTCCCAAAGGAAGTCATTATCTCTCTAGGACATAGCCAATAAAAAGAGAAATTTAATAATCTCTGATAGAATGTTCTCCCTGTTGTATATATTTTTATTTGCTAGTAATCCAGATATAATCCACTACATATTGAAATACTCATCTCTAATTTTCTCTGTCTCATGAGTATACACTCCTGAATATAGGAAGGATTGGTCTTATATTGGTTTTTTCATCCAAAGCTCTTTCCTATCAAAGCCCACACAAAAGAAATAGCCAGGGGAGCAATGGGGGGAAAAAAGGGACAACTGAAATTGAAAAACCAAAAAATAAAATAAAATAAAATAAAGAAAAGAAATAGCCATGTGCAGAAATGTGTGCAGACGAATTATACCTCTAGAAATGGTAATCATACCTCACAACAGCAAGGTCTGATAATGTGTTTTGTCAAGGTAAGAAACTCAAGGCTTTTCCCCCATGAAGCAATTACACACAAAGAATAAGAAGGGGTATTCTGTTCTCCTTGGAGAAGAGAACAGTAGTCACTAGTTGTACCTCTCAGACAGGTAATACTCACACTCCTAAAGTCAGTGTCATTTTGGATAAAATGCTGTACATAATATTTAATAGTCAACTGACTCAAACATAAGTAGAGTTGGATAGAAAACAGAAGCAATTATTTGCCATGATCACTAAATATCATAGGAATCCATGTCCTCTCCTCTATAACAAAAAGCTTCACAACATAAGAACATATTTTCTCAAAGGGAAGATGGGCATAGTTTCAAGATAAGTATTCAGTTCATAACTAAATTATATGCTGTAAGAAAGAGTGTTTCTCATGTCTTTGCAATGAATAAAAACTTTTTCATGCTATTTATTCTCAAAAATATTCATGAAGGATGATGTATTATGTTTATTCATAACTGCTTTGTACCAATAGACATTGAAAATATATCCAATCCTAACTTCAAGCACTGACAATTTTCTACTTTTTTCACTGCCACAAGAGGGTGAGATAGAAAGCAGGATAAGGGTCATATCTTCAGTTTATACCTTTTCAGGTACCAATTAACTAGTTGGTGGATCTTACCTTTCTCTTAGTTCTCTTTTCATTTATCTACGATTTGGCCATTTCATTTTTCACCATGTCAGAAGAGAGATACAGAGAGGTAATAAAATTCAAAATAATCAGTTTGGTCACTTTTTAATATGTCTTGTAAAAGGCTGGATAGAAATGGAGTTTGAAGTTGCTAAAATTGGAAACTCAAGAATAAGTGTATTTTATCTGGGTCTCTGTTCTTTCTGCCTCTGCTGATACTTAATATAATTGTGAGGGTGTGCCTTGATAATATATTCAATAAATATCAAGTAAATGAATTAATATGTGCTTGGTCTTGACTTTCTTTTCACATCTTACCTGGTTATGTCTTTTATCCTCTCTCTTCTCCTCCCTCTCACAAAGTGACTTTCAAATTTTAGTGTACATTAGAACCACCTAGAAGACTTGTTAAAACTCAGATTTATTACAGGACCCAAGATCAGATTTTCTAATTTTGTTGGTTTGGGGAATGACCCCCCAAATTTACATTTCTAACATGATCTCAAATGATGCTTAGGCTACTTGTTCAGGCAGCCATGCTTTGAAAATCACAGCTCTAGTGAATCTGCCTTTGCTCTTCTGTGGCTTCCTTCAGTCTTCTCAGGAAGGTGTTCTGTAGCAAACAACTTGGTGTCCCCTTGTCACACTCCTTTTGGCTCTCTCAGATTTTAGTGACAGCAATGCTGGACAGTTCTATTCAAGACTCAAGCTGCCAGAGACCCCTTTCACTTGGATGTTTCCCTGCTCTTCCACGTGAGAGTCTCCCCTGAAGCTGTATTAATTCATTCATCACACGGCCTAGAAGTATAGGGAAGCTAAAGTACCTTAGAAATGGTAGCTTGGGGTAAAAAAACATAGCCACGTTTTTGTACTTAGGGTAATGCTGAAAGGAAATCTGTGGGCTTTTCAGAGGCCTCACAGAATCATGGCAGCCTTGACATTGCACATTCATACTGGCTGCTACATTTCCCTGTGTCACTCTATCATTTTCCTCATTCCTGTCTCATGGGTCATGTAACAATAAACTACCTGCACCAGTGTCTTTCTTCCAAGCTTTGATTCAGGCAAATATAAACACAAATACCTTCCCTGAATCTTAGCAACAATGAGTTACTGTCCTATTCCTCCCATTTCTTTTATCATCAGCTACCTAGATGGCCAGTCACTCAGTAACTCTATTTCTTTCCCCTGTTGCTTCTTCTGAAAGAAAAGATCGACTCCATCTGATATACTCTCCCCAAATCCATCTCAGATAAATCACTTTGTATATTTCATATTCCATGTGCTTTTCCAGACCACTTTCTCTTCCATTCTGCAGGATTTGATGATGTTATCACTTCCTCTTGAAACTCAGATGAAGTATTGTCTCTTCTCTGGATCTGGAAAATCTACTCCACTGTCAATATGGATTTCTTTCAGAACTCCGTATACTTTATTGTGCTTGCTTAGTCACATGTCCTTTCTTCTAGTAAGCTCCTTGTTTAGATATTCCCAACTTTTCTAGACTCATGACACCCTTAGTGTCTCAGTAATATTTTTTTACAATACCTTTATGTCAAAGTAGATACCAATAGTTCCATTTATCAAGAAGTTATGGCCAAATAACTTAAAATTATGTATGTATTAACAATTGACTAACCATTTGGAAATATGACACGCATAAATATTGATTCAGTAGTCAATAAGCACAATTACTAGTGAGATGTGTGTGCCTGTTGAGCACTGCAAAACTTCAAAATTTGGGGTCAAATTGGACACCTTCACACTCATTTTCTTTTCCACATTGGTTTTCATACATTTTTATCTGAAAAGTCAGGTTTGCAAAGATATAAGATCATTCAAAAGAATGCAGCATAATGTAATGAGTACTGAAACTGTGAACTACTTTGAATTAACAATAGACATATATAGATCAATGGAATAAAATTATCAGTTTAAAACTAAAGTTACCCATTTATGGTGATGACATTTGGTAAGGTGCCAAGACAATTCAATGAGGAAAGAATAGTCTTTTCAACAAATAGTGAAAGAGCAACAAGATATTCACATGCAAAAGAATGATGCTAGACCACTCCTTCACATCATATAAAAAATAAATTCAAAATAGACCTAACTCTAAGATCTGAAACCACAAAACATTTAGCAGAAAACATAGGTGTAAAGGTTCATAACCTTTGACTAGGCAATGATTCTTTAGATATGATACAAAAAGCAAAAGCATACAAAAATCAATAAATAACATGACTTCATCAAAATTAAATATGTTTGTACTTTATGTAATGCCATAAACAATAGAAGAACTACCCATAGAATAGGAGGAAATACTTGTATATAATATATCTGATAAAGGACTTGTATGTAGAATATATTTTAAAAACTCTTACAACTCAATAATAAAAATACACATAACCCAATTTAAACATTGGTAAAGCTAGATCTTTCTCCATAAATGATAAAAGAATAGTCAATAAACACATGGTAAGATGTTCAACATCATTAGTCATTATAGAAATGTAAATTAAAACCACGATGAGATATACTTCTTGCCCACAAAGATGTCTATAATCAAAAACAAACAATAACAATTATTATAAATACATGGAGAAAATGAAAACCACCTACATTCCTAGAGGGAAGGTAAAATGGTACAACTCTTTGGTAAACACTGTGGAAGTTTCTCAGTAGTTCAGCATAGAGTCATCTGTTTTTTCTGTCTCTAATTCTTTTTTATCTTATTTTTCAATTATTGCTTATATTCTGCATTAATTTGCACTAGTTTTAGGTCTATAAAGTCACCTAATGATCCAGCAATTCTACTTCTGAGTTTGTACCCACTTAAAAAAGTATGTCTACATAATAACTTGTATACCCTTATAATAGCAGCATTATTCATAATACCAAAAAGTGGAAACTATCCAAATGTCCCTCAGCATATAAGGGTGAATTATATGGTATGTGAATTATAGCTTGAGAAAAAAAATGTCAAATAGACTGCCTCCTTATTCTGGCCCATAGCCCAACGAATCCCTTCCTAACTCTAAAAGAGAGACTTAAATTTTTACTAGACTATCACAATCAAAGGTAGTTCCATTGATATTTAGTGAATGAGATTAAAGAGAAACTGATAAATTAGCTATGACCTTCTTGCAGAAATAGTTTTTTTGAAAGACAAGAGAGGGTTTTGCTTTGCTGAATTCAACAAAATCTTCTAAAAGATGGGCTGACCTTGTTGGTTAATCTTTTAACCACTGAGGAGTAGAATGAAAGATTGAGGTTAGAGAGGCTTAGCAAAGAAAGTAGTTAGGAGCACAGATTCTGAAACTAGAACTCCTAGATTTAAACATCAGCAGAACTATTTCTATCTGTAGAATATTCAGGAAATCACTTATCTTCTTTGTGACAGTTTCTTCATTTTCAAACCATGGCAGTCAATTCTATGTACTAGAATTGTTATGAGGATTTGATGAGTTGATATTTATAAATCACTTACTGTACCTAGCATACAGTGATCCTGACATAAATATGTCTTGACTAAATATACCATATTAAATAAAGAAATAAAGTGATGGTGAATACAGAAGATATAAAATGCCAAAATACACAAAATGCAGTGCTTATTAAAATAAAACTTGCAGTTTATTTGCTCTTATAGATTTACTTTACCTTGGTTCAAGCTTACCTCTTGCGGCTACTCTTGAGTCCATTGAGCTCAGATGACCTCCAAATTCTTGAACCAATATCCTCACAGCTCTGTTTCCTCACTTCTGTCCTTGGAGGCTACTTGTGTCTCATCCCCTGCCTACCTCCTTCACTACCTAAAATTTACACAAAACTATTTTACTTTACTTCTCTGAGAAACACAGTTGTATCGAGACTAGCTCACATCTCTTATCTTGGATTAACAAAGAATGTTAGATCCACTTTTTTCTCATTTTCTCTGTAACTCAAATTCAATCTAATCCTTAGCCCCTTTTCTGTTGAGCTGGCAAGAAATATCTGAGGGCCTCTCACTGTCCCCCACTCATCTAGTTTCAGATGCAGAACCCAAGCAACAAATGCCCTCAATGCTATGTTTTGTGGACTCAAAGTCTGACGTGTCTGGTACTAGCATACCAGGCTAACGTGATAATTCTGGTAGAGACTAAAGACACAAGAGCTTGGGGCAGCCTCTGTAGGGATGCCAGTCATGGTGCTTTTAGAGCTCAGTGACTTCCCAGGATGCAGGGTACAAACCCTAATTCCTGGAGCCCTCTGTGTTGAGGACCTAACCTGAAGAGAATGAATCACATTGGCATCCTGCTAGTCATCCACATCTGGATCAGAGCTCCTGGTTGAAAACTTGCTGGCCATTTTGTCTTAATCCTTGAAGGCTGTCAGAGCCACAGTGCTCTTTATTTCTCTCAAATGACTGAGAATGCCAGAACTCTCTCAAATGATATTCAAATTATCCATTGAATCAATTTTTATAGGCAATATTTCTATAAGAACCTCTTTCTTATGTGCATATTTGAAGTAGGATGCTTATTTTTTCAAGTCTCTGGCATAGTCAAGTGTCACATGACATGCCACCTTCACATTTATACTAGCTACATTAAAGCAGGCACAATTTCCCTGAAGAAGCATGGAACTTCAAAGAACACCCTGATTATGGTATTATCCCACTCAAACGGAAATAATATCAGCAATTTTTCTGCCAGGGGATAAAGTTTAATGACTGAACTCATATTTTCAGAGGGCATAATGAAACAGTAGAAAACATTCTGAAATGATCAGAATCACTGATGATGTGATATATATATATATATAGCAGGTCTTTTCAGGGAAAACTTGTCTGCAGATAAAATTGTTTTAGAAACTTGGAAATCAGCTGACCTTATTAAAAGTATGTAGAACTAGACTACTTATAGCCTCTAATTTTCTTAACTGTCTTCCAAATTTTCAGTATCACCTAAAGTTAAATCATTTTCTGGACAAGAAGTATGATTTCAATATTCAAATAGGCTTGTCTCTTAAATGTTAATAGAGGAGCTAATCACAGTAGCCATCTAATCTTAGAAACTTAGATTCTGTTGTGTGGGAAGGAAATAAAAGTATTAGAAGACTCTATCAGATAATTTTAGCTACATAAGAAACCATCCTAAAATTTAGTGTCTTAAAAAAGTATTGATCAATTTAGTTCATGATTCTATGGGTCAGTAATTAGAGCTGGGCTTACCTTGCTGGTTGTTCTGGTCTTTGTGAACTAACTCTTATGTCTTTGGTCAGCTGCCAGGTATCTGTGACCAGGTAATCTAGGAAAATCTTGCCTGAGATAGCTTATTTCTGTTCCACATATTAAAAACATCTTTCATCCATATTGTCTGGGCTTGTTCTGATCGTGGTTATAGGGTTCCAAGAGAAAGATGGAAGCATGGAAGGTCTCTTGTGGGCCAGACTCAGATCTGTTATAGTCACTTCTGCTTCATTTTTCAAAGCAAGTCATAGACCAGGTCAAATTCAGTGGAGGGTTAGGAAAATAGTTCCTATCGCTTGATGGAAAAACAAATACTGCAAAGCCATATAGCAAAGAGGCATGGATACAGGGAGGGACATAATTGTGGCAATTTTTTGCAAACAATCTACCACAAAGACATTTCCTGACTTTAAAGTATTTAAAACCTACAAGAATAAGTACAAAATGTGTCCAGGAAATTGCTGAAGAAACACAACAGAGTTGTCATCCATAATTGCTATCAATTAATAATCAACTACACATTGTTCCAACTCTTTGAAGAGACTTTTCCCTTACTCAGCTGTGTCTCTGCTCTAGTCACACCTGATTTCATCCACCTCTTCCTTTGTGATAGTTAATATACATGGCAAATATTTGTGATATTTGACCTGGGTCAAGAAATTTTACAAATTTTTAATAAAAGGCCTATATTCTCCTCTAAGGGACACCATCTCTAAAGTTTAGCACACACTTATCTCAGAAAAATAAAACTACTTATAAATTGTTTATATAAGTGGAACTACACTTCAGATACAAGCTTAGTTAAGGATTTGAGGATCTTATACTCTTAGGTCCAGACAGGAAGGTTAAATGCTACTCACTAGAAATTTCTGGCAATGGACTTATGCTGCCAGTAAATAGAATTAGTAGAACATTCCACTATGCTGGACTTTCACCGTGTGGGGCTGAAGTGCAGAGAGGCAGACATGTGCAGACAGATCCCTCCAGACCAGTATTGTCCAGTAGAAATATAATGTGAGCCACTTTAAGTTTGCTAGCAGTTACATTGAAAAAGTAAAAAGAAATAGATGAAATGTACTTTAGAATATATTTTATTTAACTCTATATGTTAGAGTAGGTAGCTAGATGTTAATAAAGGAAGGAAGCGAAGGGAATCAGACATTTTTTAGCTTCATGGGCTGGGAACCTGAAGTGGACACTGAGCCTGCTTGCTTTCCTTGGAAGTTACAGCTTCACACGCTCCCCAGGGACCCACCAGTCATTCCCTGCAGATCACTGGGGGAAGGGATAGAACAATAAAGGGGGAGGTAAGCACATGCACAGTAGGAGCCAAGATGGTGACCATAAAAGCCTGTCTGTCTAGCCTGGAAAAAAGGGATCAGACTGGATAAGAAACACAACCCTGGAAGATCTATGAAATAAACTCGTTAGGGGGTGGAGCCATCAGAAGCCTCTAAAAGCTTGGGAAGTTGATTTGGTATTTTGAAAAAGGGTCTAAGCTTTAATATAATCAGCTTAACAAAGAACTTCCTCTCTCTCTCTCCTCTTCCCTCTCCCTCTGTCTTGCTTGGTAACATACGCTCACCCCGTTTGTTCCTGTGTTCTCTCTGTAGCAGCCATGTTGCCTTATCAGCTGCCTGGAGCCTGTGCACACCATGCAGGCTCCAAGTGTGGGCCTGGACACAGCACCAGCTGAAGTGCAGCCAGGAACACAGACTAAGCAGCTGAATGAGATCTGATCACATCACTGGGGAGGAGAGGAAGGGGCCATAGAAGGAGGTTGCTGTGAGGCAAAGGTAAACAACCTAGGATGGGATTGGCTGAGAAGCTGGATGCCTCCAGGGTGCATGGAATTAAGGCCCAGAAGATTTAAAATAAAAGGAGGGCAGGGACTGGCTCTCTGGCTCTCTTCCTTGAGGGTGCCTGGATGAATGTGCTGCAGCTGCCTGTATTTCCCAAAAGATGGTATTTTGGATGGTAGAAAACGCTCCAGGCACAGCCTAGGATCAGGCTGGCCTGGCAGAGGGTGATAAGGTTATTCTGCTTTGGATGCTCTACAGGGGAGGGACTCTGAGGCAATAGCCTGCCATTCTTCCAAAATTGTGTAGCTTTTGTACCTTATGTTGTTTTAGTTTGTAAACTAATCCTATAGAAATAAGATAATTAAAAACTAACAACGGGAATGAAAGGGGAACTTTGGAGTTAAAAAATTTAGCCTTAATTGATAGGCTTAAGTGATCAAAGCTGTAACTAAAGGGTTAAACAGTTTAACCTTCATTGCTAGTTTAAATGACCAATGCACATGGAAAGCTGTTATTCCAAAATTGTGTAGCTTTTGAATAAAGATTCCTTTCTTTTATCACCAATCTTTGCTTCTGGAATTTTGCCTAGAGGGTAACAGCAGGCAGCAGGACCTCAGTTGCTGTTCAGTAACAAGATGACAAGAGAAAGAAACATCTATGTGAAAGAGAAGCATTGATTGGTTGCTTCCCATACTTGCCTGGACAGGGGAAATCTAGGCATGTGCCCTGAAGGGGAATCAAATTCGCAACTCTTTAGTTACAGGCCAACCAAGCCACAGTAGCCAGAGCACAATTCATTAGTTTAAACTGTACACTGTTCTTGAGTTGAATGATGAGATCTTGTGCTGTCCCATTCTGTCCCATCCCAGGATATGAATCATCCCTTACCCGTCAGTTACTTAGTAGATGTCTCAATTATCCAATCAGCTGTCCAATTATTTTACTTAACAATGGCCCCAAAAGTGCAAGAGTAGTAATGCTAGAAATGTTGATATGCCAAAAAGAAGATATAAATTGCTTTCTTTAAATGAAAGTGTATGTGTATATGTATAAGAAAAAAAACATAGCATATATAAGGTTTCAGGCATCCACAGGAGTCTGGGAACGTATCCTCTGTGGATAAGAGAGGACTACTGAATATTTATTTTCAGTAAGTGGATTTCATGTAATCTACACATATAATTCCCACTTGACTCCAGGTTCTATGACAGCTATTTTTTTTTTTTTCCTGCTATAAAAGCACTCAGTCTCTTAACTACACTTGATGGACATTCCTTCAAATATTCACAGTTTTCTGTAAATGTTCAAGTTCTTTTTTCTGCATTCATAAATTTATCAGTAAAAGAAGAATCACATATCAAGCCAAGACAGGTTCAAACTTCAGCCTAAGATTTTCTTTGAAGTTAATCCCTAAAATACAGGTAACAGTTTTTAAAAATGTTTGTTTTTCTCCTAGACAAAGGACTGGCTATGAAAGGAAGAGAGAAATGTGAACCAGAAGAAACTTTCTCAGTGCCTGGTAAACCCCAAAAACTGTACCTATTAACCTGACCAACATAAGTAGCATATTTTAATGGGCATAAATCCACATGACTAAGAAATCACCAAGGGACCTTTCAGCATTTTGTTTGTTTTGTTTTTTTAAAGCTGAGCCACTTTCACTTTCAAAAGGCCTGCAAGTGTTTTTATTTCAGTATTGCAATGCCTGGCATCAATGTCCCTTGCAGGCCCAGGATGTGGCTGGGTTACTTGTCCTACTCTCATCAGAGTGCACCCCCACCCCAGTTCTGATGTGTGGGACCAGCCACAGGCTTGGTGGGCCTAGGAACTCTGAAATCTCTTCCCGACTTGCTCCCTCCACCCCCACTCCAGTCACTAAGCACTTCAAAGAGGGACTTAAAGAGCCAGTGAGTAAGTGAGGCCTTGGACTTGAAAGAAGGGAAAGAATTAGCAATGCCTCAGTGCACACAGAGTGGGTTATGGCCCTGGTGGTGAAACGGGGCCAGGTAGCTAAAAGAGTGCTGCAGTTACTTTGACTTATTCCTGTAATTTCTTCCAAGATTCCTGTGGTGCCATTACCGGAAAGTGGATCTTGCCCCGAGTGGGTCTGCCTAGGGCCAGTAGGCAGTGTGTGGATTCTTGACTTTGTGCAGGAAAGATTTCACAACATGAGTTCACATTTTAGAGACATTTATTAAAGCTGGGGACAGTGAAACAAGGAAAGGCCTACGATAGAAGAAGCAACAGGATAGAGACGAGACTAGGAGGGGAAATGAACCTAGACTGGGCTGCATTGGCTCACTAAGAAGTCAGAGAAAAGGGTCCTTTAGGACAAGTTCAAGGGGTAAGGCAGGGAGGAGCTGCCACTGCCCAGTGTTCTCAGGTTGCAAGTCTTATGGGGGTCCCTTAGAGTATAGGAGATGCATGCCTGGGGAAGAATAGGGGGAAGGAAAGGCTCAGGCTTGCTCCTGGGAAGGAGGGTGAGCCAGGACCTCTCAGCTTTTTTTTTTTTTCTCTCTCCAGTCATTCAGTCAGTAAACCAAAACTTATTGAGCACTTACTATTGAATAGTGCTGAGTGAGAAGCAATGGTGAGTGCTATAGGAGCACAGGTCATGTGCTCCTTAAAGTTGCTTAAATTTTATTTAGTAAAGCCAAGGTCACCTCAATGCCACTATCCCCCTTTATTTCTTTTTTGCAGAATTTCTTCACTGGAGTAAGGTTGCCTCCTTAAGAAGACATTCCTATCAACCTACTAATGTACTATGCCAAACCTTGTTTTATTATTTTTAATTATTGCTATTATTTATATATTACTAATTAGAAAATATGATGGATAGATAGCTCTCAAAAACTGAAAATAAAACAATAAGTGGCAGATACTTACACCTTCCAAAATGAAATGTTAGGCTACAATATGCAGATACTGGGAAAAGGCAGTTTTTCATAGCCTGAGCCCAACACTCACCTCCAGGGTATAAAAGGATGAAGAGTAAACATTTCTGAGAAAGAGAATTTAGGAAGTGTTGGTATGCTGTGGATTTTTTCTCCCTCATCCAGTGTTTGTCCCAAATCTGATTGAGGCTTCAGGGAATCTTTTGGAGATTGTGTCCCCTAGATGATGCCAAACACTTAGGTGGGAAAGTCTCATGGACAGAAATCGGTTGTGGCGGTCCCTTGTTAGCTGGTAAAGTGAGAAGCTTTGGCTATAAATGAAAGAGTTTTGACTAATCCATGGGACTAGCGACTTTGATTACTTAAATTAAACTGTTTTGTGTCTAAAAGTGGAGAATTTTTTAATGGTTAAAGTGATTATATGAATTGAAAAAGTTCTGGGATTGAACTAACATTTCATTTGACAGATTAAGAAGAACTAATTTCACAGCGAATTCAAATAAGTTGCAAAAAGAAAAAAATGTAATTTTATTATTTTTCCTTCTAGATCTTTTTCTTGTAACATAGCAGTTACATATATTTATGTGCTCACCTATTTTCTATCTTCTCCATTGGAACATAAGCGCCCCAAGGGCAAGGGCCTTACCTCTTATAATCATCATCGATTCCTCAGAGCCTACAAGAATGTCAAGTACTTGTGAGTATTTAATAAATATTTGTTGAATGAAAGCATAAGTGGAGAGCAGTGTATAGGAAATTCAAAGCTCCTCTACATAATTTTCTTGAGGATAAAAGTCTTGGTTGAAAAATTTTTTTAAAAATTATAAAAATACTTATACTATCCTTCTAGAAAGAATAAGAGTAGTGTCTTTCCAACCTAGCCATAATTTACACTGGCTTCAGTGGAGGAAGCTAAACTTCCCTTGTCTACAATATCAGCTGCTTAATAATATTCAGCTTGTGTAACTAATAACTACCGTAGCAGCTTTTCTTCTTCTTTTGCATTTTCTTGTGTGATATTCTATTGCTAATAAAACTGTCAATTTTCTTCTACTTCAATAAAAGGTCACACATGACAACACTCCCTTTGCCTACTAACAGCAAGAGCCTTTCTTAATATTTTAAATGTACACAGTGATATTTCCAAAAGGTCAGATTTTTTAAAAGACATAAAATGCCAGTCTTAATTCTTTCCCTCCTTTTCTCTGCCCCGCTCACAACCGTTCTGCTGTTCAGCCTCAGATATTGTGCTTATTATGAATTATGTTCAACTAGGTAAGCCTCAGGTGGGGGTATCAGGTAGGAGGCACAGCACAGGAGGCACATGTCTTCACTATCCATATTTCTTCTTTGGCTAAAGTACAACTGTGGCCATAATGGGCAGCTTTCTGAATAGAAAGATTCTAATGAGCCATCATTCATAGGTCTTATGATCTTAGACCTTTTTCCAATATTGTATTCATTGTCTACTGTCAAGTATACCTCAAAACATAGTGTTTTAAACAACAAACATTTATTGTGAGTCAGAAATATGAGTGCAGCTTAGTGAGTTCTCAGGCTATAGATCTCTCAAAGGCTACAGTCAAGAGGTTGACCAGGGCTATACTCATCCCCTTAACTGAGGGAGGATTCACATTCCAGTTCACCCACATGGCTGTTGGCAGGATTCAGTTTTTCACAGGCTGTTTGACTGCAGTCTAGATTTTGGCCAGAATCTTCCACCAGGTTCTTGCCATGTTGGTGTCTCCATAAAGTAGCTTACAACTAGGCAACTGGCCTCCCACTCAGCAAATGTGTGGGAGGAAAGGAGGAGCTAGCAAGATGGAAGTCACTTTTTTGTAACTTAATCTTGGAAGAAATATCTCATTGTTTTTTTCATATTCTTTTTGTTAGAAGTGAGCCAAGTCTAGTCCACATTCAAAAGGAGGGAACTATACAAGGGCATGAATACCACGAGGTAGGGATCATTGTATCAAATATTATAGGCTGCCTACCATAACACTGAGCATGGATTTCTACCAAACACTTAAGAAAATGAAAAAAGAAGGGGACAATGGTGTGGGGATTGACTGTGAGAACAGGAGTGTGGGCTGGTGGAGGAGTACAAAGGGGGAAAATTTGGGACAACTGTAGAATAACAATAAAAAAGAAAAAAATAAATGAACAAATAACATCAAAACAGATTCATAAACATAGAAAACAGACTGATGGTTGCCAAAGGGGAGAGGTTTTAAGAGACTGGGTGAAAAAGGTGAAGAAATTAAGAAGAACAAATTGGTAATTACAAAATAGTAACAAGAATGTAAAGTACATCATAGGGAACACAGTCGATAATATTGTAATAACTATCTACAGTACCACATAGGTACTGGAAATATCAGGGCGAACACTTTGTAAAGTATATGATTGTCTAACCACTATGCTGTACACCTGAAACTAATACAAATAATATTGAAAGTAAATTTAAAAATAAAATTTAAAAAAGAAATAAAACAACTGATTGTTTACTATGGAACAGCAGCGCTAAGGATTTTACATGAAATAATTCATTATCTCACAAAATCATTTATTTATTTATTTATTTGCATATTTATTATTGTTGTTCTATTACAGTTGTTCCAATTTTTCCCCATTGCTCTCTCATGCCCTGCCCATCCCTGACTCTCACAGGCAATCCCCACCCTGTTGTCCATGTCCATGGGTCATTTATATCTGTTCCCTAACTAGACCTTTCCTCTTCCTTCCCCCTTAATCCCCCTCCCCTCTCCCCTCTAGTTGCTGTCAGTCTGTTCCTTGTTTCCCTGCCTCTGCTTCTGTTTTGCTAATTTCTTTGTTTTGTTCATTAGGTTCCTCTTCAGCGGCAGCCGTCCGTCTCGAGAGACGATGGTGTAGCTTCTTAAGAGTCTATCTGCACCACCGAGAATGGTTGTGCAGTCCGACTCGGGAGTGACACGGTATCTGTCTCCTCCCGTGTTGAATCAACATCTTGTGATGACGCTGGAGTGTCCTCTCCAGTGAAGCGAAGCTACAGAGCCTGGGCAGGGTGATATGGAGGGTCTGCTGTTGCCCATGCAGCAGACCCCCCCTCTCTTCGCAGCTGAAGGGTCCAAGGGAAAGACGAGTCAATACAGCTTGGCTTCAGGTGCGCCGCAGGAGTTGCCGGTGTTGACTACAACGTCAAACCGCCTTAGGGACTCCGGCTCCGGATTTTCTGTTGGGGTTTACTCCCTTAGCCTTTCCCCTGAAGAGGTATGCTGCAAGGCAGCGGAGGTTTTTTGGAGTCAGAGTTTTCCTTCTCTGATGTGCCCTGACTGGAAGATCGAACCAGCGACACTTAGCTCGCAGGTCGACGCTCAATCCATTGAGCCAAACCAGCCAGGGCTATAGGTTCCTGTTAAAGGTTAGATTATATGGTATTTGTCTTTCACTGCCTGGCTTATTTCACTAAGCATAATACTCTCCAGTCCCATCTATGTTGTCACAAAAGGTAGGAGCTTCTTCTTTCTTTCTGCGGCATAGTATTCCGTTGTATAAATGTACCTCAGTTTTTTGATCCACTCTTTTCCTGAGGGGCACTTAGGCTGTTTCCAGCACTTGGCTATTGTAAACAGCACTGCTATGAATATAGAGGTGCACAGGTTCTTTTGAATTGGCATTTCAGAATTCTTCTGGTATAATCCTAGCAGTGGAATTGCTGGTTCAAAAGGCAGTTCCATTTTTAGTTGTTTTTTTTTTTCTTTTTTTTTTAAGTATATTTTATTGATTATATTGTTACAATAGTTCCAATTTTTCCCCTTCGCTCCCCTCTGCACAGAACCTCCCTCCCCCAGCAATTTCCGCCCCCAAGTCCATGCCCACCCTTTCGTATATTCTTCTTCTTTTTAAAAAATAAATAAATAAATATTTATTTATTTTCACAATAAAAAATAACAATCCCTCCCTCTCAGACTTAAGACTCTTTATAATCTTATAAAGGACAATGGGTGAAGGTCTCGCGCTCCTCTCTCTGCTTCAAGCTGGGCATGGTTGTCGTCCTACCTACCCTTGGGTCTAGAGATCCCTAATAAGAGTTGGGATGTGGAGGGGAGGGTGGCCTTCCCACATGGGGAAGGATCGTGCAGACTCCAGGTCAGCTGGCTGTCCCCACACAACGGCGTGCTTGGTTTAACAGGCTGGCATTCTTGTATTCTGGGGGCAACAGATTTGGCAACAGGGTTAAAAGACATCATTCAATCCATAACCACTAGATGACAAAAAGCAAGTATTAATTTTTCAATGTCCCACATTAGGGAAAAGAAGGGCTTCTTTGGAGGAAGGTGTGCCAGGCACATCTCACCTGTCCAAAGCCCTTTAGACTGTTTTCCACAGTGGATGCACCATTCTGCATTCCCACCAACAGTGCAGTAGGATTCCCTTTTCTCCACATCCTCACCAGCACTTGTTGTTTGTTGATTTGTTAATAATGGCCATTCTGAGCAGTGTGGAGTGATGTATCTTTGTGGTTTTAATTTGCATCTCTCTGATAGCTGTGATGTTGAGCATCCTTTCATATGCCTATGGCCCTCTGTATGTCCTCCTTGGAGGAGTGTCTGTTCAGGTCTTTTGCCCATTTTTTAATTGGATTGTTTGTTTTCCTGGTGTTGAGTCATATGAGTTCTTCATATATTTTGGAGGCCAAACCCTTGTCTGAGGTATCATTGGCAAATACACTTTCCCATACAATTGGTTCCCTTTTATTTTTGATGTTTTCTTTAGTCATGCAGAAACATTTTAATTTAATGCAGTCCTATTTACTTACTCTTTCCTTTGTTTTCCTTGCTCTAGAGGATGTATTGGTGAAAATATTGTTGTGTAGGATATATGAAATTTTACTGCCTATGTTTTCATCTAGGACTTTTACGGTGTCACAACTTATATTTGTCTTTTATCCACTTTTAGTTAATTCTGGTGTATGGTATAAATTGGTGGTCTAGTTTCATTTTCTTACATCTACCATTCTAATTCTCCCAACATCAGTTATTAAAGAGGCTATTTTTACTACATTTTATGCTCCTGCTCCCTTTGTCAAATATTAATTGACCAGAAAGACATGGGTTTATTTCTGGGGTCTCTAGTCTGTTCCATTGATCTATGTGTCTGTTCTTATGCCAGCACCAAACTGTCTTGATCACAGTAGCCTTGTAATATAGTTTGATATCAAGTATTGTGATTCTGCCTACTTTGTTCTTCTTTCTCAAGATTTCTGAGGCTATTCAGGGTTGTTTTTAGTTCCATATAAATTTTTGAAGTATTTGTTCTAGGTCTGTGAAAATGTCATTGGTATTTTAATATGGATTGCATTGAATCTATAGATTGCTTTGGGTAGTGTAGACATTTTAATTATGTTAATTCTTCCTGTCCATGGACATGGTATATGCTTCCATTTATTTGTATCTTCCTTAATTTCTTTCTTCAGTGTTCTTTAGTTTTTTGAGTACAGGCAGGTCTTTCACTTCTTTGGTTAATTTTATTCCTAAGTACTTCATTTTTCTTATTGCTATAGTAAATGAGATTTTTTCCCTTATTTTAGGTTTCCGATATTTCATTGTTGGTATACAAAAATGCATTCAATTTCTGGATGTTGACTTTGTATCCCACTATTTTCCCAAATTCACTTGTTAGGTCAAGTAGTTTTTTGGTGGAGCCTATAGGGTTTTCTATGCACACTATATTGTCACCTGCAATAATGACGATTTTATTTCCTCCTTTTCAATAATGCCTTTTCTTTCTTTTTCTTGTAAAACTGCTGTGGCTAGAACTTCTGGTACTACGTTGAATAAAAGTGGTGAAGGCAGACATCCTTGTCTTGTTCCTGATCTCAGGGGGAAAGCTTTTAGTTTTTGCCCATTGAGTATGATGTTGGCTGCAGCTTTCTTGTATATGGCCTTTATTATGCTGAGATATGCTCCCTCTATTCCCACTTCGCTAAGCGTTTTTATCATAAATGGGTGGTGCACTTTATCAAATGCTTTTTCACCATCTATGGCTAAGGTAATGTGAATTTTGTCTTTCATTTTGCTTAAGTCATATATTACATTTATTGATTTGTGAATATTGTACCATCCTTGCATCCCTGAGTGAATCCTACTTGATCATGGCATATGATCTTTTTAATGTATTGCTGGATCTGGTTTACCAATATGTTGTTGAGGATGTTAGCATCTATGTTCATCAGCAATATTGGCCTGTAGTCTTCTTTCTTTGTTGTGTCTTTACCTAGTTTTGAAATTAGAATAATATTGACCTCATAGAGCTTGGGAGTCTTCCATTCTCTTGAATTTTTTGGAATAGTTTGAGAAGGATAGGAGTTAGATTTTCACTAAATGACTGATAAAATTCCCCTGTGAAGCCATATGGTCCAGGGCTTTTGTGTACCAGGAGTTTTTTGATTACTGTTTCAATTTCACTAGTTGTTATCAGTCTATTCTGGCTTTCAGCTTCTTCTTCATTCAGTTCTGAAAGGTTATGTGTTTCCAGAAATTTGTCCTTAACACAAAGTTGTCAAATTTCTTGGCATATAGTTGTTTGTAGTTATTTCTTACATTCCTTTGTATTTCTGTGGTATCTTTTGTGAATTCTTCTCTTTCATTTCTGACTTTATTTATTTGCACCCTCTATTTTTTTTTCCTTGATGAGTCTGGTTAAAGGCTTGTCAATTTTATCTTTTCAATGAACCAGCTCCTGGATTCATTGATCCTTTGAATTGTTCTTTTAGTCTCTATGTCATGTAATTCTGCTTTGGTCTTGATTATTTCTTTCCTTCTACTTGCTCTGGGCTTTGTTGTTGTCCCTTTAGTTCTTTTAGATGTAGGGTTAGGTTGTTTATTTGAGATTTTTCTATCTTTTTAAGGTAGGCCTGTATTGCTATGAACTTCCCTCTCAGGGCTGCCTTCTCTGGGTTCCATAGGTTTTGGGGTGTTGTGTGTTCATTTTCATTTGTTTCCAGAAACTTTTTGATTTCTTCCTTGAGCTCATTGTTAACCCATTCATTATTTAATAGCATGTTATTCAGTCTCCCTGAATTTCAATGTTTTTGAGTTTTTTCATTGAGGTTGGTCTCCAGTTTGAAGCCATTGTGAATCAAGAAGATGCTTGAAATGATTTCAGTTTTCTCAAATTTGTTGAGGCTTGTTTTGTGTCCTACCACGCGGTCTAACTTTGAAAAATTTCCATATACATTTGAAAAGAATGTATATTTTTCTTCTCTGGGGTCAAAGTTCTGTACATATCAATTAAGTCCATTTGATCTAGAGTATTGTTCAATGGCACAATATCCTTGTTGATTCTTTGCTTGGAAGATCTATCCACTGTTGACAGTGGGGTGTTAAAATACTCTACTCTTTTGCTGTCAATATCTTTCTTGAAGTCCTCCAAAATGTTCCCTATATATTTGGGTGCTCCTATGTTGGGTGCATATATGTTTACAAGGGTTATATCTTCTTGATGAATTATTCCCTTAAGTATTATGTAGTGTCCTTCTTTGTCTCTGTTTATGGTCTTTGATTTGACATCTATTTTGTCTGATATAAGTATTACTATGCCAGTTTTCTTTTTTATGTCCATTTGCTTGGAATACTTTTTTACATATCTTTACTTTCAGTCTGTGTAGATCTTTTGTCTGAGGTGGGTCTCTTATAGACAGCAAATATGTGGGTCATGTTTTCTTACACATTCAGCTACACTGTGTCTTTTGATTGAACCATTTAGCCCACTTACATTTTAAGTTATTATTAAGTACTTACTCATTGCCATGTTTTCCCTTTGTATTTGCATTCTTCTCTCTCACTCTCTCAGCAGTCCCTTTATCATATTTTGCAGTGCTGATTTGGTGGAGATGTATTCTTCTATCTTTTTTTTTTTTTTGAGTAGGAGAACTCCTTATCGCACCTTCCACTTTATTTTTCTCTTTATTTTAAAAATATTTTATTTATTTATTTTTAGAGAGGGGAAGGGAGAGAGAAAGAGAGGGAGATAAGCATCAATGTGTGGTGGTTTTTTTGCATGCCCACAACTAGGGACCTGCCTGCAACTCAAGCACATGCCCTGACTGGAAATTGAATCAATGACCCTTTTGTTTGCAAGCTGGCACTCAATTTACTGAGCCTCACCAGACAGGGCTCACCTTTCATTTTAACTGAGAACTTTTCTGGGAAGAGTAGTCTTGGTTGTAGGCCTTTGCTTTTCATTACTTGGAATATTTCTTACCATTCCCTTCTGGCCTATAGTGTTTCTGTTGTGAAATCAGCTGATAGCCTTATTAGAGCTCCCTTGTATGTAACTAGCTGTTTCTCCCTTGCTTCAAGATTCTCTATTTGCCTTTAAATTTTGCCATTTTAATTATGACATGTTTTGGAGTGGGTCTCTTTGGGTTCTTCTTGATTGGGACCCTCTGTGCTTCCTGGACTAGCAAGACTTTTTTCCTCATGAAGTTAGGGATGTTTTCTGTCATCACTTTTTCAAACAGAGTTTCTATCCCTTGCTCCTCTTCTTCACCTTCTAGTATTCCTATGATATGGATATTATGTTTCATGTTGTCCTGTACCTCCCTTAAACCATTTTTATTCTTTTTGAGTCTTTTTTCATTTTGTTGCACTGTCTTGTAATTTTTTTCTACCTTGTCCTCCAGCTCACTGATTCAATTATCTGCTTCATCTAGCCTGCTTTTAATTCCTTCTATTGTGTTCTTCACTTCAGATATTTTAGTTTTCATTTCCTCCTGGCCCTTACTTATAGTTTCTATGTCTTTTTCATGCTGATGTAGTTCTCAGTGAGTTCCTTATAACTTCCCTGGAGTTCTTTGTAATTTTCCCTGAGCTCCTTGAACATCCTTATAACCATTATTTTGAACTCAGTGCCTGATAGTTTTCTTGCCTCTATTTCATTTAGCACATTTTCTGGGGATTCCCCATGTTTTTTTGATTGGGGGTTGTTTATTTGTCTCCCATTTTAGGTGATCCTTCTTGTTTGTTTCTGCTTCTTAAATTGATCTGCTTTGACTCCCTGTCTTCATGGTGTGAACTTCTGTGTTAGGAAGCCTGTAGAATTCAGTGGTGCAGTCTGCTTGATCTCCTGAGCCTAATGTTTTTGGGATGTACTTTGTGTCATTTATGTGCACTCTCTGGTTATAATTTGATTTTGGTTGTTGAGTTGTTCTTTGGTGGGCCCTTCCCTCCAGTTGGCTGACTGAGAGTGACTCTACCCTCCACATCTTGTATGTTGTACAGATGCACTGTCTTCCCTTTCTGAATCAACCTTTGGTGATGTCAGATGGTGTTCCATTATGACCCTAGGCATCCTGTTTGAGACTATCAGCAATCCACAGTCTGACCTCTTTCAGTTGTTAATTTAGTCAATCTGTAATCAGCAATCCGACTTAAGAACCACAGGGTGGAGCAGAGTAATTCCTGTGGGTGGGGCTATTGAATCCCCTCAAGCTGATGCCATTTGGAAGGGAATGCTCTACTTAAGAAAATTGACTCCTGCAGTATGGAGAATGATTCAGCACAGTTATCTTGGTGGCTGCTCCCTCAGTTCTCGCCCCAAATCCATCATCCACAGACTGTCCTCAAGTGTCTCCAGTCCACTCTGTTTGCCCTTTGTCAGAGCCAAGAGTAAGTGGCTGCAAATAAAATTTTATACATTAGCCCTTTAAGAGGCTCTCTGTGTCTCCAGCCATATCTTCCTGACAGACAGAAACCCTGTTGTTTTTCACAGCTGGCTGTTATCTGGGTTTCTTTCCAGTTCTGGTGCTGTAGGCTGGTAAGCCCAGCTTGGAGTTTAGACCCTACACTTCTCAGGAGGAAGCCCTTGATCACTAAAATTTGCCTTTGGCACTTCAGCTGCAGCCCATGGGAGCCCAGCTAGCCCTTCACATCTCCTCCACACTCCACACCAGTCATGTGGTGGTGAAGTTTTTTCTGTATGTCTGTGGTTATAAGGTTGCTCTCCAGCTATTGTTTATTTGGTTATTCAGAATAATTTCTGTACAATTTAGTTGTAATTCCAGATTGGTCCTGGGAAGTGGTTAGAGTAGCTTCCACTTATTCCTCTGCCATCTTGGATCTATTATATACACATTTTATAGATGAATATTCTTGAGGCTCAAAGACCTAAGGTAATTTCTCCAAGATTTCATGACTGGTCTGCAGCAGACCCTGCTTTTTAATCTTTTTCTATTCCCTTTCAAGCCTTCCTTTATAATTATTAATAGACAATTAAAAGATAGCTGGATAGTATTTTGGGTCTCATTAGTGGCTATGAGAAAGTATGCAATGAGCTAGGCTAGTCAAGGGGAGAACCATAATGATTAAGCAGGCATTTCTAAAAAGAAAAATGCTGAGCAAGGAAAGAAGGTTATTCTTGCCTCTAGAAGCAGTGTGGTGAGGGCCCCAGAGACCATTGGTCCCACCTGTTAGTTCTTTAAAAGAAGCAGAAAGGAGAGGTCTTTACAGTCCAAAGCTTTATAGCTGGTGAAGAACCGGCCTCAAATCCCCTAACTCCAAACTGGTGCATCTCTCTCTGAATCAAATGGTCTCTACAAAAGCAAGTAACATGCATATCCATAACTAATATGAAGTTTATAGAGGGCAAGTAAAGAGAAAATGCCAAAACCACTGCAAGAAACTTAAAGTCAAGTTGCAAGGACTAGGAAAATTGGAAGTGAGAGAAAAATGATAAAGATCTTCCTTGGCCTTGGATAAGCTATATGCACAGCCCAGAGAGCTTGTCAAGAAATAAGTTCTTTATCCCCCACACTGGCTTCCATTATCCTGCTTCTCAAGTACCTGTGATTTTGCCTCCTTTAGCTTTTTTATTGCTCTTTCTCCCATCAGTGTCCTGAAGATCAGTCAAAGGTGACTGACGCTCTATCCCAAAACACAAGGCTGGAGTATCTTTGGATTTTCCCAGTGTGACCTCTGGCATCCTTTTAAAAAATGATATATAATAAACTGGTTTTATTATCCTAGGAACTAGGTACAGAAGTTAGTCAGATGTTGACACTATTCAGGATGCTACTGTGTGGTGGGAAAACTGATATGCAAAGATCCAAGTATAAGGCAGAATTACCAATGATGTATTCTACCTGGGGAAGGGAACAGCATGAATGAATATGCTTACTTAATTTGCTAAGAAGACCAGAACATGGTTTCTGTTCATGTATAATTCATAAGGACCCTTCCCTTCTACTTGTGAAACATGATTTGAAATGTTACCTAATGCTGTGCTTTAGTAAACCAGTGTTAGTTGCTGAAATGAAGAAGTTTCTTCATCAGTTTAAATTATCTAGAGTGGTAATTTTAGTTAATTTGGGGTACCTGGAACCCTTCATGTATCTAAGAAAAACAGAAACATAAATTAAGATATATACAACATTATTAAAATATTAGGGTTTTCCATGTCACCGCAATTTTAGGTCAACATACTTTACCTTAAAAACACCTCCTTCTTTGGTGTTAAGATAAAGCCAATAAACCATTTGATTTAGATACCAAGATATTGATGATAGCTATTTATTAATAGTCTTTACTATATTTTCTATGCATCCCTGGCAACCAGCTTAGAAAATCATATCTCTCCAGTTAAATCAGCAGTGCCAGAATTCTCCAGAAGGAACTGATGTATAATCTGTCTCTTATACCGTACGAAAATGAGTGGCATCCCCACTGCAGTGTCAGTGAACACCACAAGGGGAGCTAGAACTCCCATACATGTCTAGTAATAACAAGGATTATCCTCTCCCCTGCCCTCATTTGTCAACAGCAGCCAAGTGGAGAACCTGAAATTCTATTTTCATTTGACAATAATGAGTTGGTCCTCCTAACCCCTTGTACTTTTGTAGTTGTGTAAAAGAATGCCAACTGAAACAGAGGTTTAAATAAGATCCAGAATCTCATGCCATGATACAAACATACACAGGTTTTAATTTTTAAAAAAAGTCATTGAGGACCAGAAAAATAAAAAATGGAACTAAAAAAATACAATGAATAGATGCACTGATGGTTAAAAATGCTCCAGTGGACAATGATGAGTATGCTTAAAATAAATAAATAAAAAGACTCACTACATAATGAAAAGTTTCAGCAAATAAATATAAAGAAGGACCATGACTGTTATCAATAAATCAACAAACAAAAAGTGCTGACTAGGATGTGGAGAAAAGGGAACCCTCATGCACTGTTGGTGGGAATGCAGACTGGTACAACCACTGTGGAGAGCAGTATGAAGTTACCTCAAAAAACTAAAAATGGAACTGCCTTTTGACCCAGTAACCCCACTTCTGGGACTATATACAAAGAAACCAAAAATCTGTTCAAAAGAACCTATGAACCTTTATGTTCATTGCAGCATTATTTATAATAGCCATGATCTGGAAATAGCTCAAGTGTCTATCAGTAGATGAATGGATAAAGAAGCCGTGGTATATTTGCACAATGGAATACTACTTGACTGTAAAATAAAAATAAAGAAGGAAATCTTAGCTTTGTGGCAGCGTGGATAGACCTGGAGAATATTAGGCTAAGTGAAATAAGCCAATCAGGGAAAGACCATACCATATGATTTCACTTACATGTAAAATCTAATGAACAACATAAACTAGCAAACAAATAGAAAGAGACTCATAGATACAGAGAACAAACTGAATGCTATCAAAGAGGAAGGTTTTGGGGGAGCTGGGTTAAAAAGGTGAAGGGATTTAGAAAAAAAAAAGCCTCATAGACACAGAGAGCAGTATGGTGATTATCAAAGAAAAGGGGGTTGCGGGAGGTCAAGGAGGGTAAAGGGGGGATAAATGGTGATGGAAAGAGATTTGACTATGGGTGGTGAACAATATACAGATAATGTATTATAGAACTGTACACTTGAAATCTATGTAATTTTATTAACTGATGTCACCCCAACATTTAGTAAAAATAAAATAAAGAAGTAACGAATGGAAATTTTAAAAATGAAACTAAAATAACCAAAATATGTCTCAGTGGAGGAATTGAACAGCAGAATGGAAGTGATGGTAGAATCAGTGAATCAAGATTAAAATCTTATAAATTACCAATATAAACAACAGAGACAACATAGAATATAAAGAAAGATAGCCTCAGGGACCTATGACACTGAAGCAAATATCTAATATTTACATCATCAGAGCACTGTAAGGAGAGGAGAGGAGGGCTAGGATTAAAAAGATTCAAAGTTTAACAAGGAACAATCCTACAGATTCAAGAAGCTGGGTGAATCTTAAACAGGAAAAACTCAAGTAAATCCATACCAAGACACAGCAATTAAACATCTGAAAACTAAAGACAAGAAAAAAACAACTTCAAAACAACCATAAATAAATGGCCTACCTTACCAACAGAAATACCTTGAATGACAGTGGATTTCTCATCAGAAAGCATGGAGGGCACAAGGTAGTGTCACCATAATTTTTTAGTGTTGAAAGAAAAGAACTGTTTAGAATTCCTTACATGTAAAATCAACCTTTAGGAATAAAGAGAACATTGAGAGCTTCTCAGATGAAGGGAAAGAGAATTTGTTGCCAGGAGAGATGCCCTACAAAAATAGTTAAGTACATTCCTAAACAAAATTATCTAAAGGAAATTTTTTTCTATCTTAAGAAACCAGGAAGGATAGAATAATACAGTAAGCACAAATGCACACAAACACAATGGACTTTTACCATCAACCAAGAGGATCTAGTTGACATTTATGAACACACTACTCAGCAACAGCAGAATGTACATTCTTCTCATTTACTGAACATATGGCAATGTACACTATATCTAGAGCTATAAAAACAAACATCAATATATTTAAAAGCATCAAAATGTTGCAGAGTTTAGTCTCTGAAAAAAAAAGAATCAAACAAAAAAATAACAAATATAACATGAAAATCTATAAAACTAAACATCACACTTTTAACAACCCATGGATCATTAGTCTTAAGAGAAATTTAAATAATGTATGACTACATTAAAAAGTGAAAATACAATATTTTGTATAACACAATATCTTTGTATAATAAAATTAAGAATAGAAAATCATTTTTTAAACAAAGAGGTGATTCTTTAAAAAGATCAGAAAACTTTACAAACTTCTTGCAAGACTGAAAACAAAATATAGACAAGAGCCCTGGCTGGGTTGGTTCAGTTGGTTAGAGCATTGTCCCAGACACCAAAAGTTGGAAGGTTCAATCCCGGGTCAGGGAACATAGCCAGGTTTCAGGTTCAATTCCTGTTCATAGCAATATTTCTCTTTCTCTCTCTCCCTCCCCGCCTTCTGTTCCCACACAGCAAGTTGGGGTCCTGCTGCCTGCCACCACCCTCTAGGCAAAATTCCTGAGGCAAAGTTTGGGTGATAAAGAAAAGTAATCTTTATTCAAAAGCAGTCACTTAAGCCTATCAAGCCACAGCTTTAATTACTTAAGCCTATCAAGTAAGGCTAAACTCTAATACCTGGGTTCTCTTACCTTTTCCCCTGTTAGTTTCTATAGGGTTAGTTTACAAACTAAAACAACATAAGATACAAAAGTTACACAATTTTGGAAGAATGGCATGCTTCTGCCTCAGACCCTATTTTTGCTAGAACACCCAAAGCATAAACCTGCCACTCTCTGTCAGGTCAGCCCATCCTAGGCTGTGCCTGTTGTTCCTTCCTATACAAAATACTGTCCATGGGAAAATATAGGCAGCTGCAGCACCATCGTCCAGGCCTCCTTGAGGAAGAAGAGCCTGAGAGCCAGAGCTGAGCCAGAGCCGAACCAGAGCTGAGCCTGAGACAGCCAGCTGAGGAGCCAACAAAAGCTCCTGAGCCAAAGCCCCAGCCCTCTTTTTATTTCCATTGGCTCTGGAAGCATTCAACTTCTCAGCCAATCCCATCCTAGACTGCTTTCTGTTGCCTCAGGAAACTCCTCCTATGGCCCCTCCCCCTCCCCCCTCCCCAGTGATCTTAATCAGATCTTTCTGTTTCACCTTCTGTCTAAAATTAATAAACATATCCTCGAGTGGAGATTCAAAAAAATAAAATAAACAAGAGAGAAAAAAATTGCTAATATCAGAAAAAAAATAAACAACAGGGGATATTACTACAAAAGCTGAAAAAGTCAGAAAGATAATAAAAGGATACTGCAAAAAAATACACATAATTTAGATTAAATGTTTTTATTAAACAATGCACTTCAATCATTATGAAATAAATAATTTGCATAACACCATTAATATTAAGGGTATTGTATTCTTAATTTTAAAATCCCCATAAAAGAAACCTCCAGGACCAGTTGGTTTTACTGGAGAATTCTACCAAACATTTAAGGAATAATTAATACCAACTCTATATTATCTCTTCCAGAAAATTTAAGAAGAAACAATACTTCCTAATTCATTAAGCTAGAAAATGATAGTACAAAAATAAAATGTAATCTAATATCTCTCATAATTATAGATGCAAAATATTTAACAAGAGATTAGTAATTATATTACTGTAATATATAAAAGAAATTATACACCATGATGAAGTGGGGTTTATTTTAAAGATATTAGCATGGCTCTATATTCAAAAATCAATGCAACTACTCTCAAATTTCAGGAAGAATTTTTAATGGCATAGATAGGATTATTCTAAAATTTGTGTGAAAGGAAAAAGGAAGAATAGCTAAAACTAATAATAGCTAAGAGTATAAACGGGATCTCTCTGCATTATTTTTTACAACTGCATGGGAATCTACAATTATCTCAGAATAAAAGATTTGATTTATAGGAATTGGGAAAACATCCATAAAAGAAAAAAATAAGGATGACATCTTTATCTACAGTGAAGTCCAGGATTTATGCTACCTTACAAACTTAGAACTACCTCTGACTCTCTCCAGATGAAGGGAAGCTGGGCCCTGCAGACCAGGGGTTTTGTTTTGCACATTTTTTTTATAAATAATAAACATAAGGAAGTTAGATATCATTGAAACTACAGGGTAGCCACACAAAATAATGGCATGAATGTAATTACCATCCTAGTTACACCTAACAGAGATTGTAACTGAAATCAGTACTTACAGAAATTCAGTAACTGTATACATTACAGTTACCTTTCACATTTTGCTTACTTATTTTACAGAATATTTTAAAATCCCACTTTGCAATAGAGTAGATATCATGCTTTGTAGCCAAAGGACAACTATTAACCATTCCAAGAAATCGTGAACTGCTAATTAATATCTAATTAAGATTATGTAGGAAAGAATTTAAAAATACGTGGAGATTAAGGCTCAAATACACAAAGTGAGTAGGTTTTTGACATTGAGGGAAAGATATAAAAAGAAAATGGGTTTACTGAAACACTTATTTTAAAACAGAATGTGGGACTTCTGGCCAATATCGAGGCCTAGACAGACACACTGCATCTCCCTCCACAACTGAGAAGGAATACAACTACGTACCTCAAAAGTAGAGACAACCAGAAGTTCCAAAAAAACTAAGCTGCATGGAAGTCCAACAAACAAAGATATAAAGAAGAAATACTCATCCAGACAAGTAGGAGGGGCGGAGCCGGTATGGAGAGTATGCAGTATGGTGGTGGTGGCAGTGGTGGTAGCAGCAGGCTAGTGGAAAGAGGGGTCACATGTTTTAAAAACTAGGGAGGGACACCTGGGGAGTACTCACAGCACCAGACCAGAGCACAAGGCTCATGGTCCCAGGGAAAATCAAGACTCATTGCTTCTGACTGTGCAAACCAGTGGGGGTTGGGGTGGAGGAAGAAACAGCTGGTCTCTCAGCAGAGTCTGCTTGTTTAAAGGGCCCCACAGTCCTAGAATGTCCAAAGACCTACCACTCTGGGCAACAGCTAGAGAGGCACCAGTCCCATATAGAAGTGAGAGAAGTACCTGGAAAAGGGGCGAGTGCTGAGCAAGCAGCATTGTTCCCTCTCAGACCCCTCCTCTACATACAGTGCCACAACATGGTGAAATGGGTTGCCCTGTACTGAAGAATACCTAAGGCTCCACCCCTTAAAACATAACATGTGTGATAGCTCTACCTAAGATATAGAGGCAAACAAACACAGGAGCCTGTCAAGATGAGGAGACAGAGAAGTGCCTAAAAGAGAGAACAAATCAAGGTTCCAGTAGGAGAACTAAGCAACAAGGAGATAGCCAACCTAACAGACATAGAGTTCAAAAGACTGGTGATAAAGATGCTCACAGGCTTGACAGATATGCTTAAGTATGGCAAATGCATAAGGGAAGAAGTGAAGTCTATGCTAAATGAAACGAAGGAAAATCCACATAAAACCAAAGGTGAAGGGAAGGAAACCAGGGTTCAAACCAATGATTTTGAATATAAGGAAGAAAACAACAGTCAGCCAGTACAGAATGAGGAAACAAGAATTGAAAAAAATGAGGAGAGGCTTGGGAACCTCTGGAACAATTTTAAATGGGCCAACATCCAAACCATAGGGGTGCCAGAAGGAGAAGAGAAAGAGCAAGAAATTGAAAGCTTATGTGAGAAAATAATGAAGGAAAACTCCCCAAATTTGGTGAAGGAAATAGACATACAAGTCCAGGGAGCACAGAGAATTCCAAACAAGCTAGTCCCAAAAATGAACACACCAAGACACATCATAATTAAAATGCCAAAGATTAAATATAAAGAGAGAATCTTAAAAGCAGCAATAGAAAAGCAGAGAGTTATCTACAAAGGGGTGCTTATAAGATTATCAACTAACTCTCAAAAGAAACTTTACAGGCAAGAAGGGGGTGGCAAAAAGTATTCAAGGTGATGAAAAGCAAGGACTTACAACCAAGATTTCTCTATCCAGCAAAGATATCATTTAGAATGGAAGGGAAGATAAGATTCTCTCCAGACAAAGTAAAGCTAAAGGAGTTCATCATCACCAAGCCATTATTATATGAAATGTCAAAGGGCCTGTCTTAAGAAAAAGATAAACACTATGAATATTAAAATGACAACAAACACAACCACCAATAACTGAATCTAAAAAATAAAAGCAAAATCTAACTAAGCAAACCAGAATAGGAACAGAATCATAGGTATGGGGGTCATTTGGAGGATTATCAGCTGGAAGAGGAAGGGGGAGAAATGAGGAAATGGTGCAGGGACTAAGAAGCATAATTGGTTGGTACAAAATAGACAGGGGGAAGTTAAGAATAATATAGGAAAGGGTGAAGCCAAAGAACTTACATGCATGACCCATGGACACGAACTAAGGGGGGTGGGATTGCTGGAGAAAAGGAAGGAACTGGGCAGAGGGGAGCAAAGGGGGAAAAATTGGGACTACTATAACAACATAACCAATAAAATATACTTAAAAATAATAAAATAAAATAAATATGGGAATAACTAGGCTACACATTTCAATCAAGGTGATAGATGGTTAAGATCTAAGCACATTTGTTGTCTTTTGTCCGATACCTTTTCCACAATACCATACTCTCTCCAGAGGCAATAATAGGTCATATACCATTGTTGAGTCAACTTTATTTCAATTTCTTTTGCCTCACATGTAAGGATAATTTGTTTTAAAATAAACAGATGAAGCAAAACAAAACAAGACAATGTTGGAGGAATCACACTACCTAATATCAAATTATACTATAAGGCCATAGTAATCAAACAGCATGGTACTGGCATAAAAACTGACATATTGACCAATGGAACCAAATAGAGAGCTCAGAAATAAAGCCACACCTTTACAATCAATTAATATTTGACAGAAGAAGCAAGCACATACGATTTGCTAAAATAATTTATTCAATAAATGATGTTGGGAAAATTGGACAGATACATGCAGAAAAATGAAATTATACCGTCTTCTGACACCACATACAAGAATAAATTTAAAATGTATCAAAGATTTAAATGTTAGACCCAAAACCATAAAAACTCTAGAAAAAAACATAGACAACAAAATCTCAGACATTGCTCAAAGCAATGTTTTATTGCATATATCTCCTCGGGCAAGGGACACAAAAGAAAAAATAAAGAAATGAGACTACATCAAACTAAAAAGTTTTTGCATAGCAAAGGAAATCATCAATGAAATAAAAAGGCAACCCACAAAATGGGAGAACATATTCGCTGATACATATGACAAATAGTCAAAATATATAAAGCATTTACAAAACTCAATAGCAAAAAAACAAACAAACAATCTGATCAAAAAGAGGGCAAAGGATCTGAATAGACATTTCTTCAAAGAGGACATACAGATGGCCAACAGACATATGAAATGATGCACAACATCACTAGTCATCACAGAAATGCACATTAAAACCATAACAGGATACTATCTCACACCTATCAGGATGGCTATCATCTATAAATAAACAAACAACAAGTGCTGGCAAGGATCTGGCAAAGGGGACCCTGTGCACTGTTGGTGGAATGCAGACTGGTACAGCCACTGTGGAAAGCAGTATGGAGATATCTCAAAAAACTAAAAATAGACTTCCAGCCAAGATGAAAGTGAAGACAGACATGTTGCATCTCCGTCCAAAACTAAGAAGGAACACAACTACCTCAAAACTAGAAAAAAACAGAAGTCCCAGAAAATCCAACTGCATGGAAGTCCAGCAAACAAAGATATAAAGAAGAAACATTCATCCAGACAGGTAGGAGTGGTGGAGCCAGGGAGGAGAGGACGCGGTGTGGTGGCAGCAGCAGTGGCAGGCTGGCAGAAAGCACAGTCACATGTTTTAAAAAGTCAGGAGGGACACCTGGGGAGCATTCCCAGCTCCTCACCAGACCTCGAAGCTCATGATCCCAGCACTGGGGAAAATCAAGCCTCATTGCTTCTGACTGTGCAGACCAGTAGGGGTTGGGATGGAGGCAGAAACTGCCAATCTCAGCGGAGTCCACTTGTTTAAAGGGCCCCCACAGTCCTAGAATGTCCATAGACCCACCCACTCTGGGAGCGATGGCCAGGGCAGCTGCTAGAGGGGTGCCAGTCCAGTGTGGAAATGGGAGAGGTGCCTGGAAAAGGGACGAGTGTTGGGCAGTCGGCATTGTTCCCTCTCCGACCAGTCCACCACATACAGCGCCACAACGTGGTGAAACAGGTTGCCCTGTACTGACGAATTTCTAAGGCTCCGCCCCTTACAATGTAACAGGAGTATCGGCTCTACCTGAATGCAGAGGCAAACAAACATAGGAGCCTGTCAGAATGAGGAGACAGAGAAGTATGGCCCAAAAGGGTAAAAGGATCAAGGTTCCAGTGGGAGAACTAAGCAACAAGGAGATAGCCAACCTAACAGATGAGGAGATAGAAAACCTAACAGATGCAGAATTCAAAACACTGGTGATAAAGGTGCTCACAGGCTTGACAGATATGCTTGAGTACGACAAACGCATAAGAGAAGAAGTGAAGGCTATGTTAAGCGAACTGATGGAAAATCCAAACAAAACCAATGGTGAAGAGAAGGAAACTGGGGTTCAAATCAATGATTTGGAACATAAGGAAGAAAAAAAAAATCTAACAGTGAAGAATGAGGAAGCAAGAATTGAAAAAATGAGGAACACTTCCCAAATTTTGTGAAGGAGATGGACATACAAGTCTGGGAAGCACGGAGGGTCCTGGGCGAGCTGGACCCACAGGGGACCACACCACGATGCATCATGATTGAGATGCCAAAGGTGAAAGATAAAGACAGAGTCCTGGGGGCAGCAAGAGACAGGTGGAGAGTTGCCCACATGGGGGTGCCTATAGGACTATCAGCTGATTTCTTAGAGGACACTTTGCAGGCAGGAAGGGACTGGCAAGCAGTATTCAATGTGATGAAAGGCAACCTGCAATCAGGATTACTTTATCCAGCAAAGCTATCGTTTGGAATGGAAGGGCAGATGAAGTGCTTCCCAGACAAGGTAAAGCTAAAGAAGTTCATCATCACCAAGTCATTATTATATGAAATGTCAAAGGGACTTACTTAAGAAAAATAAGACCAAAACTATGAACACTATAATGACAACAAACTCACAGCTATCAACAACTGAATCTAAAAAATAAAACAAAATCCAACTAAGCAAACCAGAATAGGAACAGAATCATAAGTATGGGGATCATTTGGAGGGTTATTAGCTGGGTGGGGGGAGGGGGAGAAATGGTGCAGGGACTAAGAAGCATAATCAGTTGGTACAAAATAGACAGGGGGAAGTTAAGAATAATATAGGAAAGGGTGAAGCCAAAGAACTTATATGCATGACCCATGGACATGAACTAAGGGGGTTGGGCTTGCTGGAGGGAAGTGAAGTACTGGGCAGAGGGGAGCAAAGGGGAAAAAATAATTGGAACTACTGTAAAAATATAATAAAAAATATATACTTAAAAAAACAACTAAAAATAGATCTGCCTTTTGACCCAGATATACTACTTCTGGGAATATATCTGAAGGAATCCAAAACACTAATTTGAAAAAACATAAGCACCCCTATGTTCATGGCAGCAGTATTTACAATCGCCAAGATATGGAACCATCCCAAGTGCCCATCTGTAGATGAGTGGATAAAACAACTATAGGACATTTACACAATGGACTACTACTTGGCCATAATTATAAAAGAAGAAAATTTTACCCTTTGCAACAGTACGAATGGACCTTGAGAACATTGTGCTGAGTGAAATAAGCCAGTCAGAAAAAGACAAATACCATATGATTTCATTCTCATGTGGAATCTAATGAACAAACTGAACTAACATAAAAAATGGGAACAGACTCATAGATGGAGAACAGGATGATAGTGGATTGGGGAGGTTAGGGGGCGGAGGGACTGAGCAAAAAGGAGAAAGGACTCATGGACATGGACAACAGTGTGGTGATTGAAGGGGGTGGGGGGTGTAAGGGGACTAAATGAAAAAATACAATAAAAATAAAATAAAGTCAGTGCATGAGTTAAAAAAAATAACAGATGAAATATATGTATAATCACCCATAGCCTTTTACAGAGGAAGCAAAACAAAACCACAACAAAGAAAAGGGCATCTGAAGACCTGGAACCAAATTCACTACTGTTATTAATATTCTTGTGGCTTTAGTAAAATCCACTATTCATCAGAGTCTTGGGTTCTCTGAGTGGGCTTCATGTCTTTATTTCCTATGTTAGAGTTCTTTTTTTTTTTTTTTTTTTTTTTTTTTTTTTTTTTTTTACTGTGTGGTTGCCTCTCACTTGCGCCCCCAACTGGGGACCTGACGTGCAACCTAGTAATGTGCCCTGGCTGGGAATCGAGCCAGCGACACTTGGCTCGCAGACCGACGCTCAATCCACTGAGCCACAGCAGCCAGGGCTTTAGAGTTCTTATTTTAAGAGTATATTAAATAAAACAAATAGATGCAACTTAAAGAGTTAAAAGCATCAGAAGTAAAATACATCTATCATTTTTGCAATAGAGAAAAATTAAACCACAGATATCCAATGAGAATGCTCTTGCTAAAGCATGCCTATTCCAGATTATGCCTAAATTTCCATTTTTCTCTACCTGCCTTGTAAAAAGTCTCTCAGTTGTAAATCTCAATAAAATCTTCAAAAAGCAATTTGGTAGAAAAATGTTTTAGCTAACTGCCTTCTGCAATGATATGTCAAGAGGATTTCATTTCTCCTACTTAATGCCTCTCTCATCTTACAAATATGTTGAATACCCAGATGTCCCCTTCTGCATGGTTTCTCAAGCAGAACAGAGTTGGCTTCCAGTCAATGATCAATTTAACTCCCATGCACACTAAAATGTATTTTTTAAAAACTGCATTACAGTTGTTTTTAAGCACATAAAGAAATGGTAGAGAAAAGCTTGTAAGAAATAGAGTTCTTGTTTTCACCCATTTCTCTAGAAGAGTTCAAATCTGTTTTTATGAGCAAGTTCTAATGAATGTAATATTGCATGCCTTGCTGTTTTTGCCATATCTGTTACCTACAGGTAACAGCCAGATAATCCAACAGAACCAATATTAGGAGTCTGACAGATAAGTTTGCAAGAACATAAAAAGGGAAGGGGGTGAAATAAACCAACTTTGTCTTGTTAAGAGACATACAAAGAAAAGTCAGTGCAGCTTAAGGTACCTGGTAATAGAAATAAAAGAAATGTAATTTGGAGAGGTAATGAAAAATTTCTGTTTTCTTATATCTTTCTTTTGCCTTGGGTATCTAAATATTTTTACACTTTTTATCTTCCTTTGAAGAGTCATTAGTAAGAACAACAACCCAGATATGTGTAAATGGCGAAATGGCTGCTATGAATTTGTTAATAGGATAACTCTTCAGGCTTTACAAAAAGGGAAGGTGCCAGCTAGAGTATCACAAAATAAACTTAAATGGTAAAAAAGCTTAGAACTATCTATTCCTGAAAAATAGAGTGGTGTCACCTTGTTCTAACACTTCCCTAGTTCTTCTCTATTGCATGTCCTCTGAATGCCACTACTGCTCTAGGGACACAGAAAAAGAAACTTTTTCTCCCGTGATAAGGCAAAACTGATGTTCCTTGCTTTCATTGATCCCTTGAATCTGAACAGAGCAATCTGTCATTTCTTTCATGTGGGAGTCTTTCAAGTACTTGAAAACAGCTATCAGTTTCTTTCTGTTTTCTTTCTCACATAAAAATAGTTTGAAAAGAAATAATAAATAAAGGAAACATAGTAAAGTAGAATGGATATGACATGGATAATTTTTTCTTTTCTATATTTTCCAAGTTTTTGAAATTACTTAGGTAATGGAAAAAAAAAGATATGAAAGTAAAAAAGACAATATTATCTTTCTCCTTGAAAAAAAAGTGCAAGTAGCAAGAGAAACATGTGAATTTGCTAAAATTGGCAAAAGAAGAGATCATAAAATTCAGACATCTCCTTTTTTGCTGGGTAAAACTAAGGCCAGGAAAGGTGAGGAGTAAACCATCATTACTGCTACAAATGGGGAGGTCAGGAACTCAAAGTTTTCAATATTTTTTTCTTTGCTTTAGACACAGCTCTGGAAATGTTTAAAGATTTTCACATTTGTGTCCTCTCTAGAAGAGTCATTAGTAGGAGCATTAACCCAGAAATGTCAAATGTTACTATGAGTTTGTTAATGAAGGATAACACTACGGACTTTATAAAGATAGAAGGTAGCAGCTAATAAAACCTCTTGTGTGGCTATAGTTTGAGTTACAGGGATACCCACTTTAATGCTTAGTGTCAAGGATGTCAAGTAAGAGCTAAAGCATTTCACCCAGCACCCATTTGTTCTGACTCATCAACTAACCACAGCTTTACAAACTCACATGTCTATTCTGAGAAGACAGATAAATACAGGAGTGAAATGGCCTGGATATAGAGTGATGTTACTAGCACCTAGACAGGAATAACCTGAGCCACAAGGCTGTCCACTGGCTCTATGCTACCAAACTTTCCTCAAAGTGATAACCTCCTCAATGATGCTTTTCCTTTCCTTTATCACTTCCTCACATCCCTTCTATTGATTTCTGGGATCACTGTCCAAATAAACTGCTGGCATTCACAAGTTTGTTTTAATGTCTGCTTCTGGGAAACCCAATATGGCAACCCTCTCACAAAGCACACACATCTGAACACACACACCTAAAACTGGAAGGTGTGTTGTCATGTGCATTCATTAGAAGTAATGGGGAAGAAAATATTTCATCTCTTCCTGAGCGTGACTGAACAGAATCCTGTCGTAAGTTGCACTGGAATTTGACTAGGAGGAAAATGACTTGTAGAAAGAGTTAACCCATCCATGCTAAGAGCACATTCTTGGTTTTTCCATCATTCCCTTAAATGTGTAACCTCCTCACTGCTCTACTATGAAATAACTTTATTGACCAGATTGGATGGAAGACAAATTTGACCTGTCAAAACAGTCATTACAGGAGGCTCAATGGAACTCATAGGAGTAAACATAGCAAGAAGCCTTGTGTTAAATAGTGACACACTACCTCTCCATTCTCAGGGTGTGTCACTTTACTTGATTTAGAGGGTATTTCTCCAAAGTTTCCCATTAAACACCTGGGTTTAGGAGAAAAGTTAGCTGACTTCCACTAAAGGTCACTTTGCTAAATCAGTTCAGGAACATTACTAAACGTCCAGGGCTTCCTAGATTAGAAAAAGAAGTTAATCTACAAAACCCCACAATGCTCTGCTTTTTCTACCTTCCACAGTCATTTGGATTGCATCCCTTTGAAGAGAGAGTTAAAGAAACTGCATACAATTTTATTAAAGGATTGACTAACAACTTATAAAAATATATACAGATGCTCTGGAAGACTCCTGCACATGGGTGACATTCCAAACCTTCTTCAGCATCTATGAAAGAACAGTGATCAGATCAGTAGCCGGAAGCCTGTGGGGAGATCTAAAGTGTCCTAGCAGTGGGCTTGGGGCATTCAGGGACCTTGGAGAAATGGTTCTTTATTAAGCTGTCACTGTACAGAAGAATTTAAATGCTTAATAATCAATGTGACTGTCCTTGTGGGTACCAGCTGAACATCGTGCTATGAATAAGGCCATATGTAGCTCT